>NW_024609880.1:85151077-85751077 GCF_016920785.2 Ixodes scapularis
AAAAAACGTCCTCACTTTCTTTTTGCCTCTTAGCTCCCCTCCCCTCCCCCCCCCCCCCCCCCCTTTCGCCTCCCATTCCCCCTATATTCTGTGCCGTTGGCCGTATTACTCACCTGCACAAACCAGATTAGTGTAGCTTTTACACTTTTTTATAGTGAATCTGTAAAACCGGTCGCAATAAAAAAAGAAGACACTATTGCGAAAATGTGCAAATATTTGACAGCTTATTATGCATCTGATTCGTAGGTTATATGCAATTTTCGGAGTTTCTCTCTCTGAAAATGTGCCCGTTTTTGACAGTAGACGTCATTCATATACATGTATTGGGGAGCGTCTTTGGCCTCTATTTTAATATTGAATTTTTCTTATGTCGCTCCTATACTGTGAGGTGGACAAAGGCAAGTTCTGAAAATAGGACATCTGGTCGTGTATCAAATGTTGCGATTCCGCGGCCGAAATCCTGCCGCATGAAGCAGAGCGGCACGGTTCGCAAGGTTTCATTTTACAATGTTTTCTGGCGCTGTGATGACGTACGTTGCTTGAAGCAAGCGGAGGCGCCCAGCTTGCTTTTCTGGCTTGTAGTAACAACCTCACTGCTTTATTTTTCGTTTCCACTTTTCAAGTCTATTAAATCTAAACTGACATCATAAACACCAAAAATCTGTCTTATAAACCTTTACTTGGCTTTCTTTTTTTTTAGCACGTTGTGATACAAAAGGGAGGCTGAAAGCGGGAATCGACCTTACGAAGACTCTTCACAGATCCCAGACACACGGGCTTAAACCCTTTCAATCCTGGACACACCGCTGAAGCAGGAAAGAGGCTCACCAAAAAGGGCCCATACGAGAATCCAGATCTGCTGCATATTTTCTCTGTGTGTCGTCTCCTTAAAACATAGAAACGCCGTCCTACGTGCAGGCTCTTCCGCAGTGTCTCCCTCCTGTCACGTGATCCCCCGCCGTAGTGTGAATGGCCACCGAGGAGGCTGCCGCTCGCGCTCGGCCGCAGCGGCTAGCCAGATCGCAGCTGCAAGCCGCGGCGGCGGAAATTGCGACGCACTATAGAGAGCTATAGATCTGTGCACATGAAACGCGCTCTAGCCACGAACGTTACACTTGGACAAAGACTGAGCATTCCGCGATGCGTGGTTGTTTTTTGGGGTACAACAATACGCGGTTCTTTTCTCCTAAACACGTGGCACGCCTCTTTTACCTGTCTGAAGCACAACGCCAGTACAATAAATAAAAACGAGGACACACATGCGACCTATAACGCAAATCGCTCGCATAAACGTTCAAGACATCGTTTCGCAGGATTGACGAAAAAATCGAAGACATTCTTGGATGTTCCCGAGAGCCTGTGCCCAGGGTATGGAGGCCATTTGAAACAGTCGTATAGCGAAGTCGCGAAGGGACGCTTTGACTCGTGCAGCGCGCTAATCTTTCTATGAGCAAGTTCTTGCAACTGTTTCAACATTTTTTTTTTTTTTTTTGAAGCCGCTTTAGCGGATAAAGGGAACAACAGTCGGAGGAATCGCTAAATTGAAAATTAGTCGAAAATGGACATTCGGGAAAGCGAACACGTTTAAAGGGAATGGGTAGTTGAGAAAGAAAATTAAAGATAAAAACAGAAAGAAAAAAAAAAAAAACGGCGGAAGAACATTATATTACGGGGTACAATCAGACTTGCCAGAGGAGTAGAATAAAACGCACTGTGGACAGAGTTTTTTTTTATTATTGTTATTATATTTCTTTAATATTTTGCTGCGAGTGAAACAGAAAAAAAAGGTTCGCGCTCGGCAAATTAATTTGGGGTTCTGGGAGCGTTCCTTTGTGGAGAGTCGCTACTAAATTGGCACGGTCTAGCGCAATAAAGTTTGCACGGTAAAGAAAAGAAAGGTATTTTTTTTAGAGACTAATAAAAGAAGCTTTAGAGGTGGCCGTTCTTCTTTTGATCTTGCAGGCTGGCTAAGATGGCGTAATCGCTTTTCTGTTTTTGAGAGACTTATCGTGCTAAGTCAGCAGAAAATGAAGACAGAAAACCGAAGCGTTTAACTGGGTATCATAATGATCGAAATACGCTACACGGTATATGTAACCTTTGGTATGGCTCTAAAGCGTATAGTACGTCTTTCTGAGCAAAGCAAACATTATACTTACATGCACTTGTAAAGGTGAAAGCAAAATTTATTGTATATTAGTTCGATATACAAAACTGTGTTGTATACAAGTTGTATATATTTGTAGTTGCGTATTAAAAAAATTGGCAGAATATTCATTTTATGGCAAAGAAAATTGAATCTCCCCCCCCCCCCCCCTCTCTGGCTAAGCCCACGGCTTCTCCACTGTAACGTAAAAAGTGAATTTAAGCGGGGCGGATGACCTCGTTTAATCCATGTGCTCATTCATGTGAGTACGTAGGCACGAATTGACAGCGAATTAAATACCGATAGAGTTACCAAGTAAGCAGCCATGGCGCTTCTTTAAAGCATAGGGGGAAAGGGGGGGGGGGAGGGTTACTAATTTGTAGTTATCCAATATGTTTGCGCAGCTACTGTGTTCATTTTGTAACACACTTAAATCAGTTTTTATGGTATCTTTAAAATTGTCCCATTCAGTTGCGTGCTAACGTTTAGTGGTATACAACTGCACCCGGTTTTTAACGCCCTGGTTATTTTTAGAGGTGGAGCACAATTGTGAGCCCATGTGATACTGACACTTTCAATGAAAACGTTCTGCATTTTATGTTTTATTATTAACAAACTTTTGATATTGTGGTGAACTTTCTATTACTTTCGTTGCAAAGACATTTAAAAATGTACATACATCTTGATGAAATACTTCAATATATATTCGCAATTTTTACCAAAGAAACGGCAAGGGTGTTTCCTCTAAAGAGAACATCTGGGTCTATTTAAAAGCAATAATAAAACAAAAGCGTAAAAAAGTGCATAAAACCAGTGGATCGAGATATAAGACTTTTATAGCAGGCATGACAAACTATGCTATACTGCACCAAGCTGGTTCCACGTTCTTTTTTTTTTTTTTTTACAGTGTTCTTTTTTTTAAGTTTTGAATATTATCGACTTTCCCGTTTTTGGTTTGTCGTTTGAAAGCGTCTATAAACACTAAATTTGATCACGTAAGTAAGCATGGTGTATTCAGCTTCGACTTAAGGAAGAATATATTTGGATATGAATTTGACGAGGAGCTGGAAAAAAAGCTGCCAACTTGGAGCTTTTTTTTCTAGCCTCCCTCGTCACAATTGAACCTCTTGCGCGGAAAGAAAGAATCCCTTCTTCTCCCTCTCTCTTTCTATCCCACTCTCTCTCTTTCTGAAAACCTCATAAAATACCCAAATTAATATTTCTTCGGCCCAGCAAAACGCATCACACTAAGAATAAGATCAGCGCAGATAAGTGAAATATCCCTTACTGTGTTCAACCTGAGTTCAACCCATCCCGTTGTGACATCGTGCAAGCTTTAAACCAGGCGTTTATGCACACACAGTGAGGCGTCACAACTTTTTCTTTGGGCAGTCTTTTTTTAATAAACGTTCTTCATTACGGTTGCACTGACGTGAAAAAAAAAAGTGAAACAAATTATGCGGGTGAGAAGTCAATACAGTTAGTTGTCTCTCTTGACTTTCATATGTTTCTGAAAGAAAAAAGTGTAGGAGAAAATAATTAATTTTACATGCGCGCAAGACAACTAGCATATGCGGTCGAACTTACGATAGAACAATAACTTTATGCTTTACTGAATCAATGCGTGGAATATATATTCTCCAGAGACAAGGAATTTTTCTTTCGAGCGGCGCATTCGTCATCCTTACGGGCGCTTTCCGTTCGAAGGTAGATATAATTGCCCTTTTTGCAAATCGCATCTAATTTGTATGATCCAAAGAGCCCTGTTTCCCGCAAGAGGCTCCCTGACGCACACAATACATCAGTCGACTTTAGGAGATTATTATATTCCCGGGACTCGGATCTGACTGAGCTGAACAAGAATGGCATGGCCACAAAATGCAAAAACATGAAAGCGCCAAACCACACACCCACCAACTGAAACATAAAAAAAAAGGTTGGGTGACATAGCGGTGACAAACTGGCAGGGATAAATAACCCAAGGGAAATGTGACCGGTATCACACGGTAATGTCATTTCGAATGCTGTTTCCTTCTTTTATTTTGAAGCTACTTTTTCCTACTTTTTTTTTTTTTGTCCTGGCTGATTTTTATTTTATTTTGGTGTTTTTCGGTACCACAATTTGAGGTGAGCTGATGGATGCGCTCTCAGTCAACAGAAAGCGCTTTCACCCGATGTTCCCGTTACCGAACTGCTCGGGCGGGTTTCGCGCATGCGTGGTTGAACCTGGGATGAGTAAGCGCGGTGCGAAAGCGATCGCTCGCAACAGCACACGCTCTGCTGGAAGGGAGCAGAGAAGCTCCCTTTTTGTTCCACCCTCTTTAGGAAGAGAACGGAAGTAACTGGGTGTACATATTTTGGGTTCCATTTAGGGTAGAAGTTAGGAAAAGGGCGGGACGGTGCAAACGAAGGGGGGAGAAGGGGGGAGAGTTCTTTGGGCACGATAATTTTTATGAGCAGAAGAGGGATGGCGAAAATTTGGGTGGGTGATTGGCGCGACGGTGGGGGAGGGGGGGAGGTGAGTTTGAGCTAAATATATATTTTGGAGTGGAGGAGAGAGGAGATCAGGAAGGATGAAAGCCGGTTAGGCAGTTCAAGTTTGGTCTGACGGTGGTCTGCTTGGATACGTCCGTGACGCGAAATAACGTGGTTCCAGTACACGTAGCTTGCGACTCAGACAGATTGCTTCAGCTTAAAAAATTTGGTGTCGAAAGTTTGTTGCGAAAAAAATACAAACAACAGAAAAGTCGACAGCTATTTGCAACAAATCTTATTGGAGAGAACTGGTAATTCGGGAATAATACTGTGTTTACAAGTTTACTTTGGGTATTTCTATATTCTATCCAGGGCCGGTTTGCTGGCGAAAGCGGGTATTCCTTCCGGCGGTTAAAACAGCCTTAAGAGAGATTTTAAGGTCAAGTGACCGGCGTTGTAAGGAGGAAGTACCTTCTTCAAGCCTCTTCCGCGCAGCAGACGTAAGCATTGCCAAGCCGTTTTCTTTAATTCTCGTTCAACACTACCTTCTTCAAAAACACCTTTACACGCCGTTCCTACAGTTCGCGATTACAATTTATTGAACTTGAATTTTAAGTATGTTCGCCCTCTTTCGTCGCGAAAAATCGGACTTAAATATTCGAAGCGAGGACAGTCTTGAGGCAGCCATTTGCTTGGAATGCTTGCTACCTTTAGTTTTATGTCCCCATAAAGTCGGTCACGTGGACGTAAAATTTATTTTGCTAAAATAGAAAGTTCCTCTAGAGATACCCGCATTTACCAGAAACCAACTTACGCACAATGCTACCAGCATATATTCCACACTGCCATCCTAAAAAAAAGAAAATAATAATAATGAAGGAATACATTGGTTTGTTTTTCTCCCCCAATATAATATTTCTCCCATGTGACCAATTGCATGTCTGTTAAGCATAAGGACCCAATTCACGAATTGTTTTTACAATAGTTATGACAATCTTCACGCCTTGTGTATCATATGCGAATATAGCTGCGTTCCCAAGTTTTTGCTCTTATATATTTTCAGAAACGCGCACTCCCTAGGTGTGGGATCCATTAAGTTATGTTGAAGTGTCTCGAGACTAAAACATAAATATCGTAAGGCTCGCATCTTAGAAATAAAAATACGCTGCAGGACATATCACAAAGAAAACATAAATAGATAAAAACACTCAAAATGTTGTTAACAAACTATTTACAAAAAGTCCCACATTCCAAGATCACTTGTTTTTCCTATGTGTTATGTATGTGCCTTTCTGTTAATCTATTGATATTGAGTATGCAAATAGGTAATGCTTCCTTTAACCAATATATAATGAGCAACTGGTTAGTCACAAGCTACAGCGTGAAGCGTGATGGAGTTCTGCAGGGGCTAAGAAGCGGAGATGTTTCTACTATAAGCAGTAGGAAATAAATTGAAACAAAGCGCGATGAAATGGAAGAGCTTGAATATGATATAGAGCTCATGAAGGACCTCCGGAAATCCTTGTAGTAAAAGCCAACATTTGACAAAGATACTCAAAATTTTAATATTTTAGCAAAAGAAAAACAACAACCTCGGTAGGCATTTTGAGACGTCCAAGAGTGGCATTCCTTAACGAGAAACAACATAAAGAAATAATTAGTGTGAAGAATGTACTTTCACAACTCACGCGAATTATCGTAGCGGGCCCTAGATTGTAGCCTTCATATAAGCTATGCAAATATTGTTTAGGTTGGCATTTATTTTGCTAGAAGCAAGCAGTACCTGCGGAAATAAAAACATAAAGGAACAATAAGCTACAGAACAAATGATTTTTTTTTTTAAAGGAGGCCTTGGATAAGACGCGTAGTAGATCACAAAAAAAAAAAAAAAACACCACCCCTTTCCCCCCCCCCCCCCTCCTTCCCACACACACGGGTATTGTCGCAGTATTTGACCCGCTAACCGCCTTTTAGCAATGGAAGTAACTTTGTGTGCTCGCACGCCCCGGATTCAAAATTACTTCAATGCGGAGGACAACATCACAGTTACGGCAAGGTTGAAGTTAGTATTGAACTGAAGAAGAGGCAGGCGAATCGAATCTAAAATGCATGTTCTCGAGTAATATTTAATTCATGCTTCTAATCTTTCTTTTCTTTATCGTTTCTTCTTTCAGGTAATTGGGTAGATGTGAAATGTTTTTTTTTTCTTTTTTTTGTTTTAGAAAAAGAAGGAAACCTTGGACAGGACACGTTGGTCACAAGAAACATTTCCCCGCTCCCCCCCCCCCCCCCCCCACACACACACACTTTTTGTTGTAGTTGTGCTGTCAAGAAAAGTTTCGATCTCAGCTCTAACACACCAATAATTTTAAGCTGCCATTTTTGCCCTCTATCGTGACAGACAAAGAAAGCTTGTTGAAAACACCTTCCTTACATTTTATTTATTTATTTATTTCAAATACCCTCAAGGAAAGTACATTGAAGAGGGGAGAGGGCTGTTAAATATTAACAATGAAGTGTACATATTAGTAATAGCATTTTTAAACAAAACAATATCAGTGTTGTTAGCAATTGAGGCGGGAGGGTGGTTCCAGTCTATAGATGTTTATGAATAAAAGAATATCGAAATAATGAAGTTTTAGAATTTGGATTTGATCAATGCGAGCAGATATGTAGAATGGAGGAGTAATTCGTTTATGACGAAGGGTAACATTTCGATGAAATATTTTATAAAAAAAGACACAAACGGGAGATATTTTGGCGGTGAATTAGTAACGGCCGACCTAAAGTATTTGTATGCTAGTAACGCTGCCAGTGCAGTCATAGTTTGTCAATATAAAACGAGCTGAGCGTTTTTGAATGGATTCAATAAGAGCAATTATTGACGAGTGAGCGGGGTCCCATACAGCAACAGTATATTCTAATTTTAGATGTGTTAGGGTTTTGTACATGGTTAGTTTTAATGAAGACGGAGCGAGAAAGAAATTTCTTTTTAATTATCCTAAAATACGCCTAGCACTGTTAATTACGTATTCAATTTGGACCTTCTAAGAAAGGTTGCAAGTTATATGAACACCAAGATATTTGTAAACAGACACTGAAGCGAGGGGATTGCGGTTAGGGTGATAAGTATGACACACCGATTGAGCACGTGACACTCTCATCTATTTCCGTTTGTTACTGTTCAGTTCCAGTTGCCACTGGTTACACCACAGTGATATATGATTAGGATCATATTGTTGAAAAATAATGTCAGATATGTCGGTTGTTTGCCGGTATATTACGCAATCGTCAGCAATGAGGCAAGTAGAAGACGACAAGCTTTGCACTAAATCATTAATGTAAATAAGCAAGAGGAGCGGACCAAGCACTGATCCCTGTGGGACACCCGAGGTGACTTGAACAGTACACGAATTTGTATTATGTTGCATTTGGTTGTAACCTGCCGCCGAAAAGACCAAAAGCTTTGCATAGCCAAAAGCTTTCCATAGGCATAGAAATTGCGTCGTCTCCACTACGCATGCGCCGAACAGAATTAAAGATTAAAACAGCGCAAGGACACGGACAAGAACAAGAAGGTAGACAAACAAGGCGCTGTTTTAATCTTTAATCATGAAATAACAACTAGCCCAAACTTCTACTTTAGCCGAACAGAAACCGCGTTGCGGATTGGCGGGTGGCGATGACGCTATTTCTTTGCTGACGTCAAGCTTTTGGGTACGCTACTCTAAATACAACAATTAAGAAAAACAAGAAAAAAACACACTTTTTTGAGGAAACGGAACAGCGAAAGATTACTCTGGTCTTCAAACGCTTTTGATATGTCCGCGAAGTTTACCAGTTGTTTCGTTGGCTCAGCGGCGCTAGCCCTTATAACGACGTAGGATAAAATGGTTGGCATAAATTTCTTTATAGATATTGCGAATCAATAAAAAAAATTATTTCGCTTGACTGTCCAACAGACTATTTTGATATTTCGCATATCGGTTTTCAGTGAAAAGTTTTGCATGTTTAATGAAAAGCAGGAAGTCACCTCTTACTTAATCGATATTTCTCTGCCGACGTCAGTGTTGATTCGTTTCATTTCGACGTCAGATAAACCAACCTTTGCCTGAGAATGTAGTTTTCTTGCTTTCGATCTTATGCACGAGTACCGCTCCTATATTTTAATCAAAACCTAGGTTTCAGCAAAAACACTAAAATGTGACTTATTCAGTCCGCATTTCAGTTCATCACAGGTTTCCCCTTTTTAAGGGAGCGACTCGATTTCCTTAGAGTCGGAGACAGACTGACATCTATGCAAATATATAAACTAAAAAAGAGAATGGCACGTTTCGACGCCTTCATTTGGGCGCATGACGGGGAATCGCTTCGTTTGAAATGCAGCGAAATATTTTAATAAATGCAAACAAAAAAGGAACTCAACGTTTCTGATATGCAATCCCCGGAGAACAAGAGAATATATTTTTCAAGCGATCTCACGCTATGAAAGGTGTAAACAAAGCCCCTCCCGTGAGTGTAAAGTTCTTTTAAAGTACGTGATGAACTAAAGTAGCAAAAAAATAAAAAAAACTTGAGACGAATTAGAGATAAAAAAAAAAAAGAAACGTTTCGGGACCTGGACGGTCTTTCTTCAGTCGAGTGAAAAACCTCGATAACTTCGCTTTCCTTCACCGATATAGAAATGTTACGTAAGTATAAATAAATACTTAGAACGAGAAGAATATCTACTAAATAAATATCTCACTTAATAGACATTATTATACATACTACGCGATTATACACATTATTATGCCATTAAAATTAAAATAGAAGTAGTTTTCTTGGGTTAGACAAGTTTTGGAGCATATGGTTGAGGTGAAGCCAGCAATACCTTCGGCCATATTATGTCGAACAATTGTTAAAATATTCACTCGTGTCCTCCTAAACGACCAATTGAGGGGAAAAAAACAACATCAGCGCGGCACCGATTAGAAGATCAGACCAAATCAAATCAAATTTATATGACACCACGGTGCAGGAAATCAAATCAAATCAAAGATATTCGAGACACAAAAAGACACTGGAGTGCGGCTTGACTTGGTCTGTACCCCTACAGATAAGTAACAGCAGTGCAGAACAAAATGAATAGCACATATATTAATACCATTCAAAGTGGTTCTGTATGAGCATCGTAGAATGAACCAGAGTTTGTGGTTGTGTTCCCCCAACCTAAGTGACAGTAGTCGAGGTTCGGAAGAAAAAAGTAAGTTGTAAATCAACAGGCTACATTAGTTGGCAGAAAGAAGCGCAGCCTTGTCTGCCTCTTATATATGGTACTTCCAAAAGCGGATCCAGGAGGTCGGAGATTGTGTGTTACCATCTGTGTGTAGCAGCGTCCTGCAGAGGCGGTTTTGTCTCCGTTTTCCTCTTTGTCCGCATAGGAATAACATAACTCTTTTTTTTTTCCTTAAACATATATTTTCCCCAGAACTTTTCTGCGGTGAAAGCGTAGTATAATAAATTCCGCCCCAAAGACACCTCTGTGAAGCATCTCATATTGCACTCGGTTTATTGGCCTATGTGTGCGAATTTCGTTACGCCCCATTAGCTCTCAGAAACGCCTCGTATATTGACCTTTGACGATTACCCGGCCTGCATTGCTTGTCTAAGCCTATAGGAATTAGTGCAAAATGTGACCGAAAATTATACATGTACACGTTTTAAAGAAAAGTAACTCAATACCATTACTCGTTTCGCGCCCAAAAAGTAACCAAATATGTTACTCGTTACTTATTCTCAAAAATAACGCGTCACTTTACCTCAAAAGTAGCGAGTTACTTTTTCCGTCACCTGGACGACCAAATAGGCAACTGCTTTTGTTTTATGGTTCATTTTTTTTAGTAGTTGTTGCACTTCAACGGTGGCAAATTTTTATCGTTACGTTTCTCCGCTTCATTGAGAATACATCTCCGGTGACGCTGAAGAGTCGTTCTTCTGACGCGCTTGAAGGAACGGCACTGTTGTGCTTCAGGAAGAGCTGGTGAAGCTGGGATACTCCTCTCTCCTTTCTTCTCTCTACTATTAAAGTTGCAAATTGAGAGTGGGTTTCGTACCTTCCTATGTTAGCAACGTGCGGGTTTACAATCTGTCTGCACACGTTTCTAGAAGGTTCAACCTTCTAGAAGGGTGAAGGACATTCCCAGCTGTAGAGTTAGACAGACGACTTCAGCAATAAACGTTGCTAGACTGTCATACTGTTTACTTGTTTTTCAGGTCGCCCATCTTCCTTCGACGCAATAGAGACATACCGATGCCAGAATTAAAACGAGTCTGTTTAAGCAATGTCGTACACGTGACTCTTTAAAAGTAATGAAATACTGTTAGTCGTTATTTTGCCTTTCAAGTAACCAAGCACGTTACTCGTTCCTTTCCTAAAAAGTAACTACAGAGGTCGCTTGTTACCAAAAAAGTAACTAGGTAGAAGTAACTAATTACTAGTAACGAGTTACGAACGTATCCGGCTGTAATTCATTCCGTCGAGTCTGGCTCCCCTATTGTCGAACACATGTACGCGTTGCAAACGTTGCAACGTGCCAGCTTTGATCGGGTCAGTGGAGCCTTCTGCTGTTGAGTCTCTCCGTAGAGCCCGAGTGGGAACGTTTCAGAGCCCACGTTTTCCCGTATCCCTCAGGCTTGAGAGAAAATGCCAATCGGGTCCTCCGTTCTTTCAATCTTCCCTGTTTATTTGTTTCCTGCAATTTTACTTGGGCTTAGCGACAATAAACCGAACAAAATAAAAAATAAACGGCATGAAAGCTCAAGGTGGCTTGGGTCGCTAAACTCGTCGAGCACAACTTTGTGCCCGAAGTTTGCGGAACGCACTAATTGGCCTCTCGCGACGCTGACGTCGCGCCGAGCGAGGTGCCAATCATTAGAACGCTAATTTCCTTGAGAGCGGCAGAATGTAGCAAAGTTCATCGGGGCGCGCGTGCAGCGCGTGAGGGGCGCGAGGAGCCCGCTGATTGAACGGCGTCGCTGATGACGTAGCGCCCGTTTGTCCCTGCATCCCTACGCCAAGCTAAAATTATTGCAGTGCAGATTGCTCCTACACGACCTGTTGAAGCTCCAAATCTCTCCAAAGTTGGTGTTAAAAAAAAACAAAAAGAAGTGATTAAAAACCTCGTTTGTCAAAGCTGTCGCTGACGTCAAAGTGACGTTTCCGATCTTTGCGAGAGCCGTGGTTTGAGCTCGAAATCTTAGCTTCAGATCGAGGCGAAGTTAAACTTTGTCAACATGGCGGTACCGTACGCTGCGGCCGAGCTTATCTTTCGCCACGGTCGGCGTCGCTACCGAGACCACCGGGACACCTTTCAACTACCCGACGACGACTTTCGGCGACAGTACCGGCTATCGAAAGCCGTTGTGCGTTGACACTGCGACGAGCTTCGTTCGGCGCCCGGACTTCGAGGCGGCGGACAATCGCGTCTTCCATGACCATGGAACAACAAGTTCTCTGCGAGCTCCGTTTCTTCGGAACCGGTAGCTTTCAATGCATGGTGGCGACTGACGAGAACCTGTCAGTCTCCCACATAACTGTGTGCCGGGCTGTCAGAGTTTTTGTGGCTGCAATCTTTTTTTTTCTGTAATATCCGAAGAGGTACTACTAAGCTGGTGTACAACTCAGAATGTTGTTAAACAAACAAGAACCGGGGTAATTCTTGGGTAGGATCGAGTGTTCCGGCAGCCGGCAGAATTATTTCCCCGAAATTCTACTGGCCGTCGTCACTCACTGGCGGTCAAATCAGTTCATTGAACGACGTGTCATCGACAGATCGTTTCATCGGCACGCGATGCAACACAGGATGGAGATTTTCTTCAGTTAGAGGTATATACACATTAAACATTTTCACACTTTTATACATCTAAGTGAGGTGTCCCATAACTAACAGCCTAATAAATGTAGCGATAGACCTTATAAAAAACGAATGTAAACCTCACACCCTTAAAAATATGTGATTTTTTAAACACGTTTCTTAAAACGTGTGATAATGCATTACACCTTTTTATAAAGATGTAAAACAACAATACTCCTTCTCGTAAAGATGTAATTACCATGGTACACTTCTTTCTTTGGGGTGTACACAGTGGCCCGGGACCCAATAAAATGAATGAACAAATAAATTACACAAACGAGTCGCCGAAACAGCACGTCGCTACTTGGCCAGTGTCAAGGAAGTTTCGGTCAAAAACCGGCTCCAATGTTGGCCGGATGTACGGTTTCGAGCCTCGTCCCGACATCCGGCAGGTAAGGGCGTACCGATGCAAATAATCGATTTATGTCTAATAGCACTGGCACCACTTATCTCTCAGTAGGCTGGATCGCGGAGAGAGACCTGTATTGCTGGGGTCGAGCGGCTCCACCGGCAGTCATCGCTTGACACGAGCTAATGCATGCTATAGGAGAGACGGATAACTCAATCTTATTAGGTTAGTAGGTTGTTCTCGACCATGAAACCTCTATCGTGTTTTCCGAAAATAACAATTAATATTGTAGGCAAGAATATTAAACGCGTTAGAATACCAATCTTTTTTTTAATAAATGTTGTGTGGTTGAGGGTGACTTTGTTGGGCGTTAACTGTGATGTGTTTAATGAGACAAGGGTTACCGAGTGTTACTGTGGAGTCATACGTGATCTCGGAGTCATCAGAGCTCAGCAAATGATCAGTTAGAAGGCCTTTACTAGGGGACATTCGCATCGTTTTAACCGCTTGTACGTAGTACTTCTGGTGAAAGATTTTTTTTTTTTAAACAGCTGTGAAAAACTGAAACTCGGAGCGTGCCCTTCAGTCGCTGAACTTAGCAACCGAAGCAATCGACGTCGGTAAAGTCGGTGGTGCTCCAGCCTATTCGTTTTTTAATCTATGTTCGAACGCTTGACGAATGTCTATTTGATATCCAAGCATCCGGTATAATGATCGTATCACGTCATAATATACTCGCCCTTGAGCACCACGTACAAGCTTTCTGCTTTTGCGTGTTTCTCCCTTAGAGTTGCGTGTTTTGCCTGTTGTCAAGCAATGGCCGCCAGTGATGCCAGTGACGGGATCCCAGACTTGCACTGCGAAAGTTCTAATGCATTGCACCGGCGGAGTGCTGCACGGAAAACCGGTTACGAACGAACTTGCCGAATGCACCGAGTGCAGACTGATGCTGTCGACATAGATGTTGTAGAAAAGTACCGACCTCAAACCGAAACTAGCGCCTTTTTCTTTCGACGTAATGGGTGGGAATGCGATAGTGCAGTCGCTGTCATAATTTTTCTCTAAACGTTGGTTGCTGCGATGTGTAACTTATATTTGCTGCGACTTCCAAATAAGCAACTTGGCTGTTAGAGATATCTACAGACGGCGTAAGTTTCCAAAACCAGCTGACTACAAAACAGCATACACTTGAAACAATTGATGGCAGTGTACGCGCAAGAGCTTGCTTCGTTTTAAGCATGGTATTATGATTGAACCACTGAAAGGATACGGCTTAAATCTAGTTCGCTGGAATATCTAGCAATACGTTTCGTAACACTTTTTGTTTTCCTGGTGAAGGCGTTAAGAACGAGAGCTTTCTCAAACAAAATACGACGGGGCAAGATAGCTGTTGTTCAAATATGACTTTGCTCGGGCCTCGGGCAACGTCTCCATGTTTAGCCTTCCCGGACGCAGAGTGAATGCGTCACAGGTTTCTGCTGTGGGAGCTTTGTCGACAAATGTTTCACTTTTCACCCGCACACGGATGATGTGAGATCTCGCGGCCTCTGTGTTTGTCCTGAGCCTTCCATTACACACTGGCAGGTTTCAGCGTCTGTACGGCAACATAGCGGCTCAAATTTTGCAAATAAAGCACGGGTCGTCGATTCTTTCCTTCGTGAAAAATCAGACGCTTACAGTTCAAGCTCGCGTTTGAGTTTGCGGCCCACGGGACGCAATTTCGAGCAGAAAATCTACTTTTTCTTTTGGTTCCGCTGTGCGAATGCCTCATTCTAGCAGACGAACTTCCGTCGTCTGCTCTCGCTTTTCGTCTGACCGAGGCATGACGGGATCGAATTTCGAATTTCGGCCCAACAGCTCTACAGAGTTTAAAGACAACGCACAGAGAGCGGCGTGAGCACTAGCCTCCCCGCGCTGTCTCGTGCTCTCGTGCACCGCTTAGGGATCGCGGGGGATTTTTCGTCAAAAGTTGCGAAGTTGAGCGCGCGCAGGGAGGAGGAAACTTTGCGGCGTTTTTTTTTGGTCACTCCCCCCGCTACGTCAGAAAGCAAAGAATGTTTTGTTCCACGAGTTTAGCGACCCTAATGAACGGCGATATGCCTTTAACTCGTGTTTTCTAAACATTGCATTTTTCAAAGAATATTTTTGTCTGAGGACAATTTGAGCTGCCTGCGTTTTTTCTCCCTGAGGCTAAAACGTGACGATTCCTTTGTTCAGTGCAACAAATCGGTGAAAGATAAACCTCACACTTTTTTTGTTCATGGCGACATTTTGGAATGTAGCAACCAATTATTTTGTGCAATTACTTACGGAGTGTTTGTGCTGATAATCAAAAAATGTCGCATATTTTAATTCCAAAACTAACTTTGTTGCTACCCTAATTGCTAAAATGTGGTCAATAAAGACTATTTAAAAAAAAAAACTCGCTCTTGATGAAGAGCTTGAATTGCATTATTTAAACTAGACTGTTTAGATAATAACCATGCAATTTAAAATATATTATCGATTTTCTTTTAAGTGTTTACGTACTCAATCCTAAAGGTACTACCGACAGTAGAACAAAAAACTTGTCAAGAATCACAAATGATTTGTCATAAATAAAATCTAGAGTGCCACAACACTCAAATAACGAAATGAGATCGCAAATAAACTATGCCATAATATTACAGATGTTATGAGGTAACAGTAGTGAGCTAGCATCAGCACATACCCGATATACACTCACTGTTAAAGAATGGAGTAGAATAATGGAACTACATTTCTTCTGGTTGGCGTGTTTAAAATACACGATAGCAGAAACGGCAACAAGATTGTTTTGCTTCCGAAGTTCTTGAAGCGAGCTTCAGCCTCCTGCTTTTGAATTTATCCTTAATTTAGGTTGCTCGCATTCATGCTATCCTAAACCGGAAATAATGAGACGCACCGCTTGAACGTAAGCACCAAGCAGACGCTTTCGCATTACTAAGGACATTAACTTAGCTTTCGTTATGAAGCTGCGTTTGAGGTGCCTTTCCCCGACACTAATTCTGGGCGCCACTGCCAGGCACTGAGCGGGGAAATCTCTGCAAACGTGTATTAATTGCCCGCGGAAATAAAATCTCCGTAAAACAATATTGTTTTTCAGGTATGCCAGTTCTGCAATACTTCAATACTTCAATAAAAGCGAACTCATTAGAAAAAAAAACTCAATTACAGACAAATAAAAAAAAGACTTCAGCGGTTCAAGCTTAACATTTAGAACCTTTACTAAAGCGAATGAAAACATATGAAGCATAATATCAGTAGTTTGTAATATCGTGGTGTTTTGTGTTAGTGCCACTTATTATCTAATAAACCCAACCACGCGTGAGAATAAATGCTTTTGTTTTAACGCAAAAACAGATATCAAAGTGGGGACAGCCCCCAAAAAAATTTGTATATGAGTTTCAAAATCGCGTGTTCTTAGACTATTTTGTGTACCTCGCAGCTTCCAATCAACGGAAATACATTAGGACAAGGAGAAATGTATGTGTAGTTATCCATCTCGTTCAGGTGCGTCTTGGTACCGTATGTATAATTGTTAATTCTCTCTCTTCCTGGAGTAAAGCAAAACCGCTGATCATCACGTGTTGAAATTCGAAACCGTATGCATTAACCTGTTATGAAATTAACCAACGTGTACCAGAGCTCCCAAACTATTTCTGAAAGATATATTAAAAGCTATCGGCCTTCATAGTGAGTTTATGTAACTTTGTGGTCACTGTATTTTATTTCAGCATACCTCGGTCAACGGCGAAATCTACGGCCTCGGCGAGCCAATCAAACGCAGGAGAAAGGCACATGAAAAGGAACCAGTTTGCAGTATAGCAATGTGTCACATAATGTGGTGACGCATCCAAGAATCGCTGAGCATTACATTGAACGAGCCAACCTAAGAAAACGTAATTATTATTGCCAGATATGCCTTCTTCAGTGCCATATCGTCGTTGTTGCTTGAACTTCATATATGTCGCTTATGAGGACAAAAAGTAACAAACGCTTCCATAATTTAAGGTGCAAAAGGTGGGGTTGCACAGACAAAGCAGCTGATGGATGGAAAAAAAAGAAGGGGTTAAATTTAATCATGTTCTTTGTTTTGTATGTAATTTTTGTTGGCTAATACAACTTTAAAATAGTATTGGTAAGAAAAATCATTATCATGATCGTGGAATTTAATTCTTCTGGGCCCGTTTGCTCGAAGCGCTAACCGCGGCTAAAGTTAGCCGCAGTACCTAGGAGAGGGATTTTGAGATCACGTGACTGGCTCGGTAGGGATGCGGGGAAACATGGCGGTGCCCCAGTGAGAGAGTGCCGCTCGCTTTGGAACTAATATGTCGTTGTGGTTGCAATATCGGGCGCGTTAGTCAGCAACGAATGGTGCAGGAGGCTTTCGCTTTGCCTTACCTCACTCAAACCGCAAAGCATGGGGAATGACATCGCCGCATTTTTTAGATAGTGTTTCGATTCTGGGCATCCCTAAGCCTAAAAGAACGCGATCATTGTCGGCATGGCAACGTCTTTGGAAAGCGGATTGTTGATAGCACACAAAAGCAGACAGCGTCCCGACAGACTTCTTTCTAAATTATCCAAGCATCGCGAGGAGAACACTGGAAGTGTAATTCTACGGTTCACGCGCTGGCCTTCCTCTCATAAACGATTTGAAGTAAAAAATTATAATAAGGCTTTAACAAACGCGCGTGCAAGGCAAAATTTGTTTTATACTTTTTTGCTTTAGAACGGTTACTACTGCAGACGCCAGCACGTGCGACGCGTGCAACTACAGTCGTAGCGTGCAGCTCGGTGCTTGGATAATTTAGAAAAAAGGTATGTTGGGACGCCGTCTGCTTTTGTGTGCTATCAACAATCCACATTCCAAAGACATTGCTATGCCGACAATTATCGCGTTCATTTAGGCTTAGGAGTGCCCAGAATCGAAACACTATCTAAAAAATGCGGCGATGTCATTCCCCATGCTTTGCGGTTTGAGTGAGGTAAGGCAAAGCGAAAGCCTCCTGCACCATTCGTTGCTGACTAACGCGCCCGATATTGCAACCACAACGACATATTAGTTCCAAAGCGAGCGGCACTCTCTCACTGGGGCACCGCCATGTTTCCACGCATCCCTATCGAGCCAGTCACGTGATCTCAAAATCCCTCTCCTAGGTACTGCGGCTACCTTTAGCCGCGGTTAGTGCTTTGAGCAAACCGGCCCTGTTTATCAAGATTTTTTTTCAAATAGAAAGTTTGCTATTCTTATTTATTTGCTTCCGCCTCTAAGGTGTTGAATCTGAATGTAACGAAAAAAGTCTCATCTAGATATCTCCCGAAATACTAAATGCATCCCGGCACTTGGCAAGCGCTCAGCCCTGTATGAAAACTTAACGTTCGACGTAAATTAGAGCACACACACACACACACAAATATTCGGACGCTAGAGAGAAAAGTACAGCAAACAATGGCTCACTTTCAACTTTTCAGAGCGAGTGCTCGTCTGTTGCACGTGTCTTTCTTGTTTCCGTGTTTTTTGTACGCTCTGTTTATTTTTATTATGAAACTGCATCATGCTGGCCCAGTTCTTAACATTTCTGAATATTCGGTAACGCAAGAAGTTTCCGGTTGTGCGCAGTCTTTTCCAATGATGTGGAAGCAACGGGAGCGCCTCCGCGCACAAAGAACGATGGTGTTGCGCTCTCTCTATCTCTCTCGTGGACTCGTCGCTGATCTCGTCTTCGGGGGTAATCGATCATGCAAAGCAGGAAGACTTCCGCTACCGGAACGAAAAGTCGCGGAGAGCGCACTCTCAACACCATAGAAAGCAGCAGCGGCAGCGCAGGAAGCAATATATTGCGGGTCGGAACCCAGAGGATTGCTGTTTTCAGAATGCTGAAATTTTAGAAGGCTGTCTTTGTGTAACTTATAGGTGAGCCGGAGACGTGCGGAGCCGAAAAGAATTTCACGTGTCGGCGGAGCTGGGGGTCAAAAGAATGAGCTTCGTTTGCGCATTAGTCGGATGCTCAAAATTTGTTACATAAAAACAAAAAGTGAAGGGGAGGGGAACATCATTCACATAAAATCTTTAGGGCTGAAGACACAAAACAAACCTGCATTATATGCGATTGAATGGGAAACCTCTGGTAACAAAGAGCTGATTAACGTTCATTGTGGGGTATATGTATACCGCCGGATGGACTCGACTAACTGCAGAAGCGTTTTGAAATAACACAGTATGTAAACGCAGGGGTGTTCTACGAACAAACAACAAGGAATCCCGTTTCAGGGGTGCTCTTTCAAGGAATACATTGAAGACGAGCAAATACTATCCCAGTAGTGTCGTCCTAAAAGAAAAAAAAAAAGAGATGTGAAATTCATTTTCTCTTTGAAGGACGCAAGCATGTAACAGAAGACGAGCTCGTATTTTTCCTCTCACCTTCCTCTCACGGGCTATTGTTCTGTGTAATCCTGGTGTGCTCTGAAGTGCTCGATTGCGGCTGAGTTTACAAGGCCGAATGTAGCGATATGAGAAAGTAAGATCCGACGTAGAGAATCACAGTTAAAGGCGCCAAACAATGTAACGCAAAGTCATTGCGGCTGCCCGGAACTGGTCGGCTGACTCACTTTGCCATTATATTTAAAAAAAAAAAAAGGTTGTTATCTACCAATACTACTAACTGCATAAAATCCGGCAGATGTTTAGTATAAAAAGCCCTGAAACAGGAAGCTACACAATACAAAACAAAGCCCTGTAGGAAATAGCGCTTCACGTTCTATGACGCTACCGGGAGACGTTGAGCGCTGTCTTGTTGAGAATGAAATGAAGTCGCCTTACAGCATGCGCCAGGATATTGGTGGTGTCTTTTCTTGTGCGTGAAGCGCGAATTATATTGCAACAGACATAACCGGGTCTCGGCCATAGCAATGGCGCGTTGTAATATATAGCTCTCCGACTTGTCACGAAGGAATTTAATGTTAGAGTTTCCGTTTGTTCTATAGCCATTTCAAACCGCACATTTTCCTGATATTATTCAGCGCCTCTATCACGACATTTGCAGTGCGCCTTGAATTTTGGCAACCTTCTGTCTTTCCAGCGGAGAAAAATGTTTGGTTAGCCCAGTGCTGTTTTTAAGCTGGGATAATCACCAATTAGTGTTGGTTTCACGAATGACGTCACGTACAAGGCCCGTGCGCATGGGAACAAAGAGGGAATCGATCATTTTCTTAGATGCCGCCGAAAAAGCAGGTGTAATCTGTCATCGCAAACACGAGACATCAAAGAGCGCGATGCACGCGTTCTACACGAGCACTTCGACCGAAAATTCTCGTGGTCAAAATGTACATTAAACTATATTATACCTAAGTCCGCAACGTGACTTTTCTTTCCTTAAACTGAAACGGGGACCACCTAAGAATATTGGCGACGTGCTGACGACGTGCTCGCAAAGAAAAGAAACGTTTAGTTTTGAACACTACTACCGCTTCACATAGTCGACGTGTTCTTTTGACTGGATAACAAATAGTTTCCATGCGTACATGCACAAAATGGGACTAGATTCAGGGCCCACAGTGACAGGGCACACAGGACCCTTTGACAACGTTTTTCTATATCATCGATGCACTAAAACAATAATTAAACACACTAGCCCTTTACAATTACTTTTGGAAAGGATTGCTTTCTCTTTTGAGCTTTCAAGTTTCACGCTGAACTCCGAGTTTGAATCCCCGAGCTGAATTAGATTCCGCGAAACGCAGGAACGCGAGAAAATGAAGAGATTAAGGGGAAAAAACACTGATCGAGCAAAAACGCAATAAGCGATGACTCTTCGCTATGTTTTTATGTCTTGCTCAGTATTAATTAAAGCGGCTTTGTATTTTCCGCTTTTCGATGCCTGCTAAATAAGCGGGCGCCGCCTTTTGTCGCAGGCGAAGATTAACGCAGTTGAGTGAACGGTTGACGCGCGCTCCGCATTAAACAGTTCTTCTTTAGTACCTGCTAAGGTCACCATGACCTCTTTGAAAACCCACACTCATTCTCTCAATTTTCTTTTCTCTCTCACTTCGTTCATTTTCCGCGTCTTAACATTAGGGAACTCATCAATGAGTTCCGATTGTACTGCTCAGAGCGGGACAGATTTGAAAATTATGTGGTAGATATGTTTTGCGTAGATTATTATGGCAGTTTTGGTAAGTAAATGTTTCGTATTATTTAGGCGTCATATATACAAAAAACATATACAAATGCAAACATTTTCTTTTTCGGATTTGTTTATTTTATATTTTAATTTATTGGATTAAGAAATATTTGAAATTTCATTGGAAATGTATTAGATTGTGTTTTCTTTCAACGCTCGGCCATAAACGAGTTTTGTACAAAAACGTCTAGTGTACTTCAACTGTGAAAGCCGCGATACTTGATGTTTCCTCAAAATAGATTAAGTTTATAGCCCGAGTTTCAACAACTGAATCCCTGCAAAAAAAAAAAAAATAAATAAATAAATAAAACATTTTTTTAAGAGGCATGTTTGGAATGGCCACGAGCGTCTTTCTTTCTCAATAAACACCATTTTCCCCGCGCACGTATTGATCGCATAAAGAAAAACAATAGAACTCAGCCCTAGGACACGCCGTATTGAACAGCAGAAACTCGCTAAACTTCCGCACGCGAGCGTCCACTTCCACTTTCGCGACAACATTGCAGTCAACACCAGAGGCGTGTCGACTTTAGCGTCGATGGCACCCCGGCTCGCATTCCTGATCAAGCGCCGAAGCAGATAAGCCTCCCAACACGAGCCAACGTATCAGATCACAAACAATGCGCTCGCGGGCGCGACCAGTGTGTGTGCCTGTACAATAAAGCGACAGTGGAACGCCCACCGAATATTCAACAGCTAGCCACGTACCCGTCGTCGCTGTAGTTCGCTTCATGGTTACCGGCCGGCTCGAGGCAGCTTGTTGATGCAAGCCATCGTGGATAGGCTACGCATAATGATCTCCTTTGGGACGCTTCCAGAACATATTTGCCGTCCTAGTTTACTAGTTTCGTTGTGTTTATTTCTGTTCATAGGGAAGTGTGGAGAATGAAGGCTACTGGCCCTTCTCAAGGCCGGTTTGCAGACATAATTTTGCTTACGGCCAAGCTTGTGTTCTCATACGTCGACAAGACACGCTGGCACGCTGGCGCCATCTATAAGGTTAATCTGGAACTAAATTTCTAATAGAGCGAAGGTTTCGCATCATCTGCAAGATCAAAAGTACGTGCCATCCTCGAGAACGTGTCGTTTATAAATTTCTTATAATATTATGTTTTCAAGCAAAGGGAACGCTAATTATGCCCGAAAAAAAATGAAGGAAATATACAGAGAATCCGAATGTACTTCGACCACCCGATAAATGGCGCCAGTGTCTCTTCTCCCCGTATGAGATTCCAAGATGTCATAAAGCACTCCGTCGCAAGCAGGCACTGGTGTGCGAACCAGCCCTAAGATGACGTGGTGTTGAATTTAGTAACCCCATATGTCGAGATGGGAATAACAAGTTTGTTCAAGCAACACAAGGGCTGCTGTAAATTGACAGTTCAGTTCTGGCGCGCGGCTCGCTGATAAGGGACACGAAGCGGCCCGTGTTTAAAGAGCTAAATGACTTGCACTATCTTGATTGAAGTAAGAGTAACTCAGTTTATAGGTATTTCGGGGAATTTTTGCCGCTTGCGTTATTGCTGAGTAGGGGTCTCTAAAGACTTGAAGCCAGTGATCAGTCCTTACGTTAAGTATGTACAGCTGAAGGGAATTGGAAATCAGACAAAAATGCGCCAGCGCGTTTTTTTTTTTTTAAGGAATTTTGTTTACGTTGGTAGCGTTGATATTGACGAGACGCCAATCTCAAGAACGATATATACAGGGTGTTTCACGAAACGGAGGCCGAATCGCTCATGCGCAATCTGAGCATCGCACAGAACAAAAGTTGGTGCCGTGTTGGTGACTGCCCAAGAGCCCATTCAGAAAAAATAATAACGTTTAGAAACAAACAGTTTTTTGAAAGATTTTCTAGAAAGTAACTTTATATTTGTTCATTTAGAGGCCATAGTTTCAATTAGAAACTTACTGGGAATCATTAATAACCACTATATCAACCCTTTTTAGAGAAGTATCAAGCATGCCGAGCATTTTACCATGTTAAAACCCTTCAATTCTGACGCAAACTCTGGTTTCGGATTCTTATCCAAGCGCACCTTGGCGGCAGCTCGTCCTGCCTTCCAACGGCTGAAGCGTCGAACCAAGGCCAGCCCAAAAGTCGATGCTCAATGTTGCAATGTCATACTTTTTCTCTTTCTCTTTCAAAATGCCAGGGTTCCTTATCGCCTGGCCAGGCGCGCGCTACACTTCTTTTGTTTTTTACGAGAGAGGGAAGGGCACTTCGGCCGTCGGAGGGCAGGACAGTTGCAGCCAAGATGCGCTTGGATAAGAATCCGAAACCAGAGTACACGTCAAAATCGAAGGGTTTTTCAAAACATGGTAAAGTGCTCGGCATGTTTATGCTTGTCAGAAAAAGGTTGGTATAGGAGTTATTGTTGATGCCCAGTAAGTTTCTAATTGAAACTATGGCCTTAAAATGAACAAATAAAAAGTTACTTTCTACAAAACAACACAAAAACTTTTTTTTTCTTACATTATTATTTTTTCTGAATAGGCTCTTGGGCAGACACCAACACGACATAAACTTTTTTTCTGCTCGATGCTTAGTTTTCGCAGGAGCGATTTGGCCTGCGTTCTCTGAAACACCCTGTATATATTGCCGCGCGCCAAGTAGGCAGCGCGGCCGTGGCCTAACGGTTATCGCGCTTGCCTCCCAAGCGAAGGGCCAGGGTTCGATTCCTGGCCGCGGCTATGCATTTTTGTTAACACTGTAATGTGATGTTCTGGTGAAATCGAGAACCGTCTAGCGGAGTAATGCCGCGCGCCAAGAAGGCAGCGCGGCCATAGCCTAACGGTTATCGCGCTTGCGTCCCACGCGAAGGGCCAGGAATCGAACCCTGGCCCTTCGCGTGGGAGGCAAGCACGATAACCGTTAGGCTACGGCCGCGCTGCCTTCTTGGCGCGCGGCAATATTTGTATAATGCACAATACATTACCCTCTATATTACTTCTTTAAGAGAGCGGGAAGAGGGCGGACGCGGTGAGGAAATTGGCAGTGGATGCGAAGCGTTGAAAAGGGTCAGTGATAACGCGTTAACACAATTTAACTTCAATTACTAAATGTTACGCGCTTCAATAATTTCTCGAGTAGATTTGTCGTCATTATTACGGAGCACATTAAATCTGTCGAATGAAAAAGTACACCCGCAGTCTCGAAAATCAGAGAATGCCCACATGCCCCTTCATACATTTATGTATGCCTTAACTATGCTATATTTAATTTATAATTGAGGCAATTCTTTGTATTTCTCGCCCAGTGTCAGCTACATCTTCAGGCCCGTCAGAGGTATAGGCACGCACTAATATTTCTGGAGGTTGAGAGGCTAAATCCCGTACTTCGCACTAAAAACAAAAAAAAAAGATGAATTCCAACTTCTTGGGAGCTATATTGAAACCGCTCCACGGAAGCACGGTCAGCATTTGGGACTGCGTGAACATAAACAGCGACCTTTGGGTTGTGCAACCTTTTAACCCCACCATCTGAAAAGTTCAACCTATCTTACTGCCTCTACTGTCTGTCCTTTGTCATCCATTCAGACTCCCTGGAGAAATCACATTTTGAACACACTTCAGTAAACATTTGCAATCATAACAAAACAGAGTTCAGCATTGTAAAAAAAAAAGAAGAAAATCAAGCCTCAAGAAACAACGACATTACAGGGCCCCGTCAACAGCAGGACCGACTTTTCTTTTATTCCAGTCGCAACCCTGTCGAATCAAAACTATCACACTGGCAACCAGATGGCTGAAAAACAAAATCCAATGTATCCTCGCTGATATTCTTCGTCCTAGGGACGAATCCGGAAAAGGTAGTTCCTCGACGAAAAGAGGAAATATTGATCACAAAAAAGCAGGGTGCGGGATGGCGCAAAATGCAACAACGGATAGGGTAATAGAACCACGCGCCGGAAAGAATTCAGCTTCGGACGTCGCCGCGTCCAACGATCAAGATCTCGTCAGAGGGTCAGCTGGGAAGATGGGAACCTTGCGCGACGGCAGCACAGAAACAGCTGCCACGAATGGCCGCCGACTTGTCCTGCACTTAGCGGCGCGTAGAGACCGGGAACGGGGCATGCCTGCCCCCAGCTGTTTACGTACGACGTGTGTGTGTATCCCGATTCGGGCAAAAGACGGCTGTGGCTTGGCGCGCACGTACGAGTTTCCTTTCATCCGTTTCCCTGGGGATTTTCTGGTTGCATCCCTTCTGGGCGAGTTTCAAATTGTTTTTTTTTTTTTTGTTTAACTCTGCCTTGCGCGTGTGTTTCCTAGACGGCGTAGGTTTCCACTCCATCCTTAAAGCGCCGTTCACAGACTTGCGTTTGACTCAAATACGTATTTTTAACCCTTTTGCGACGGCTTATGGCCGGCTGCGTTGCAGTACCTCCCGTCGTAAGCCGTCACAAGAGGCTTAGAAACAGATCTTGTCTTAGTCGGTCGCAGTGAAACGCAAGTGTGTGTACGGACCTTTAGTTTTCCTATGCTCTTTAACGTTTTTTTTTTTTCCTAGCATACGTTTAAACCGTTACCCTATAGCGTCTTGGTCCCTGAAACACTGTTCCTATAAAGTACCGTTCACACATTTGCGACTCCTTAGAACCGAGCGCCTTAAAACCTCTTAAAAGATATCTCACGACGACAGAACACACTGAGACGCCGGCGTCATCTATGCGATGACACTAGAACGGCATTTCACTAGGCCGAATGTTTGGCGGTATTTGCGAGGGCAAAGGTACGTATTACTTATGGGAAATGTTCGGGTATAACATTGAGAAAACTATTTCAAGCCAGGAAGGAAAGGATGTTGCGTGAAAGAAATTGAAAATATACGGGACCGTCCAGTGTTCCACTGCTGTCCGATAGGTGGAACCAGTGTGTTTTCTCGTCGTAAGAGATTCTGAGATGTTTTAAGGCGCTCGGTTCTAAGAAGTCGCAGGCGTGTGAACGGGCCTTTACTCGCTTTCTAATCATCTTGCCCTCAATAGTGATAAAAAGTGAATTTTAGAAAATATTCAAACAGAGAGCGAATAAAAAATAAATAAAAAATGTCAGCTGATGTATAATATATTTTTAGAATTATTCAATTTTTCTTGAATTCTTCCTCTTCATTGTTTTTTATATCCACATAAATCTACATATCACGCCGAAGAAAATATAATATGGTGCCATCATCTTGAAACTGTTCGCCGTTCGAATTCTACGCACGGGTCGCTTACAAAGAAATAAAAAAGGCAAATCCTATATTTGTTGAAGTGTTCCGAGATATTAAAAAAACCCTAACGTACACATGACTGAAGCAAAAAAAAACAACAAAAAAACAAGGCATACTTGATACAGGAACCAGACGGCTCTTGAGACGACTCTCTTCCGAGATTCCAGCAAGACGGCCCTTTCGAAGACTCAAAATTAATATAACGTACCTTTCATGCGTATACATTTTCTTCGTAATTTTGTCCTAATTTTTCATTGGGTGCAGAAATCGCTCATTTCCGACTCCTCAAGCGTCATAACACGATTTGAAGGCACCTGGAATGTGGGGCAAAAAAACGTTCAATCAAGAGGTTAGGGAGCAGACGAGCTAGTGGTGGTTAAACATTTGACTAAAAACCCCGAGACTGGGACGAGAAAGGACGGACAAACACAAAGTCTCAATTGAGACTTTGTGTTTGACCGTTCCTTCTCGTCCCAGGCTGTTTTTTTTTTTTTTAGTGAATTGTTTAAAAATTTCAAAAGCCCAAGCGTTTTTTTTTGTCTTTTCTGTAATTAGCGATTATTCTGATTTTCTTCCGTTCTATCAAATATAGATACTCGAAACGACTTAAATTTGGGTTAGGGTGTTGTTAAAGTCATTCTGCTTTCGTGACGCAACGCGTTGGACGGGTTGCGTTGGGCATATGTGAAACTTTCGAGGGTATATGGATTTTCCTAGCACGAGATTTCCTATTCGTATGATAAAATTTATTAAGATTTGCAGCAAAATAGATTCAAATTAAATTTCTCAGTCATACTGATTGTATTTGAGTCGCTACCAGATGTGTGCATATAACGAAAATATATTCTGCATTCTACTCAATGCAGCGCCAATAAAATATTTTTTTACTAATTTTGTCTAGTGCATTCCTTTGGTTCTTATTATTGGTCAGCTTGTTTCCCGGCAGAAAAAAAAATTACAAAAAGTTGCTCTTCTAGTTGCACTTTTTAATACAGAATATTAAATCTCTAACATAAACACATAACAAAAGCGCGTTAATCAAATGTTTTCATCGCTTATAAATAATCTCGCGTCAGCAAGACAAGACGCTTCCTTGCTAACGGATCCTTATAGAACTTTAAATTTATTCTCTATTAATTTTATATTATGATGTTGAATATTCGAGACTAATAATGCTTATCATAAGATGGTAATCCATATCATGCACTCTAAAATATATTCCTTGCTGCAGCGTAGTGGATGCTGCTCGGGTGTCTGATGAGGCACCCGAGAAAAGGTTACGGCACACTTAAATATGCCCGACTCCACGTAATTAATTTATCGCACCAGACTCCGCCAATTTAGCCCTTAAAAAGAAAATAGTCAGCGTATCTATTTAGACTGCGATATTACAAAGATTCCATAGACGACATATTAAAAGAAAAACACATTAAACAGGATTGCTTTTTTAGCAGAAAAAAAATTAATCTAAAGGTATGATTTTGCCTTTCAGCTGAGTTGCAGCACCGCCGGAAGGCCATGAAGTTAAGGAGAAGGCTGTTACTTCAGCCGTTATTGGGAGACTAGAAAATAAGCGCACTTAAGAACAAAATAGATGCAGGCTCGAGAGTAAAGTTCTTACTCGAGCCACCGCTTGGAGTGGACGGAGGTGCGCTCGGCGAATTCGTCATGTCGACAATGAGAAAAGCAGCAGACTGATTCATCCACCGGTTTCAGCAGAGGAACACGCACCACAACACAGCGGAATTTGATTCCTACTTTATCGTCTGTCCTGTCGTCTTTGCTCCCTTGTGAGCGTTGACGCCCAACCGACTGCCAATAATGCTTTCGTTCAAACCGTAGGCCACTACAATGCAACCAAATCCCTAACGCTAAAACGTAATTGCAAATCGGATCCTTCAGGTTTCATTAAATCTAAAATTGCGAGCGTAAAGCACAAGATCAAGACGGACGTAAAAAAAATCATTACGCAGTCGACTAACAGGTTTGTGGAGTCAGTGAACACTGTCTTCCTAGAAATGTCCGAATAAAAAATACAAGGAAGCAACTAGGTATAGTAGGCAGTGTCTAATTTTAAGCCCTTGGCCTGAAAGGGAAAATGCACTTTACAGATTCATCGAATATTCGGGAGCTATGCAAAGAGTCTCGTCGTAGTAAGCTGGTTAACTGCTGAGGCTGGGGGGCACTCCTCACAGCGCCGAATTAAAAAAAGGAAGTTTATGGTTACCGCCTTCATTTCGCTTCTGTGGCAGAAAACTCCGTCAATATCTTGGCTTGTGCCGCCATCTGTGTGCAAATTTCTAAACTCGGCGTCAAAATCCTGTGACACCTTGTCAAAGCTAGCGTAGCTTCCGTAGTACGCTGCCAACTCTATTGGGGAGAGTATCCAACCGTCGCGCTCCTAGCGGATAATTTGAGAACTAAACCCGTGTGGAGAACAATTTTCTGAATAATAATGCTGCGATTCAAGTGAAGGGCTCGGCTGACGCTGTCAAAACCTGTTCAAGCGTTCGACTTGGCTCATGTCCCGTCAATGAAGCTTTCATATAACATTTTTCCTAAATTACCCTAGCACCAGAGATCAAGGTCTATATGTAGTTACAGGCGCTGCACGAGCTAGCGTCTGCAGCAGCAACTGACCTAAAGCAAAAGTCTCGAACATATGCTACATCGCACGAGCGTTCGTCAACGCCTTATTTCGGTTGATTAACTTCGGATCCCTTACACTGATAATGCGAGTGTGGGCAGCCCTCGTAGCAACCTTCACGACATTCTAGCTGGTATATCCGTCGCTTGGCAGGAGGCAACGTTTTTACAGTCTGTACACTGATGCTTCAAACCCAGTTTGGACGGTTTCGCAAATATCAATTTTTCGACGAATCATGCTGCGATTGGCAAGAGTCGTTTACGATAATGTCTTTGTTAAAAAAGGGTATTTCTTTCCCATGGACCACTTAAGAGTTAAAGTCTAACGTAAGCGTACAACCCGGTTGCTGAGAACTGAAGTGTAGTATACACTGAATGAAAAAAAAAACCTCCCCTCCTCACCAAGAAACAAAAAAAAAAAAAAAAAAAAAACTTGCGTCGGCCGGGAATCGAACCCGGGTCAACTGCTTGGAAGGCAGCTATGCTTACCACTATACCACCGACGCAGACTTACGTTCGGCGAAAGAAACCAGATACTCTAGATTCGAAAATAACTCCATCGCCGCACGGCCGGGGTGGAATGAGGTCACCGCTCCGCTTCCCTGCCTTCCTTCTGGGAAGCTCACGTCGCCTTTTTCGTGTCCACACACAATTACTTGCTTCCGCTGTTGCCAGGTAACGCGTTACTAGTAACGGCGTTACCAGTAAATCGTTACTTTTTTTCCCGGTAACGTAGTGGCGTACTCGTTACACTTTCAGAACAGTAACGGGTAACGTACTTACGTTACACAATGCAACTAACGGGTAACGTACTTACGTTACAGAATGCACGTGACGGGTACTTCTTACTTACAAAACCTGCAAAAACATACACTTGAATTTTGTTCCGTGTTTCTATACTTGGTTTTACCAGGGATGCTGAACCGAAATATGAATTCCACAAAACACGCTACAAAAGCGTGCAACGGGATGTTACAAACACCAAAACATCACTCATACAGCGGTATCTCGAACGGATGACCCTATTTTTCAACTAAAGGAGGCGCATTTTACTGATATGTTTACGTCGTGTTTCTCCGAGAAGGAGAGGAAACGGCCTTGCAACTTCGCCTCGCCGCCTTGAGGAGGTGAAGCGAAGAGAGGAGGAAACAAGATATCTTCACGTCACAAGCCTCGTCGGCCTGGTTCAATCTCGACCTCTTTTTCCAAAAATACGGCCGTCAGTTCGAGGTACGGCCTTACGAGCAGTGTTGTAGTGATTGTAGCGTCCCATCTACACCTCCTACATTGTTTTTTTGAAATCCGAATTTCGGATCACCATCCCTTTAAAGGGATACTACAGCAAAATTTCGGCGCTTATCTTTTGGCCTGTATGTGTTCAAAGGAGCAGTGTCACATTGAACATACTAATATTTTCTTTATAAAATCACTGAAGGGAATTTGAAAACGAATTAATCGATTAGTAAAGAGCATCTGATTGATGTCGCTAACGCCTCGTTTGTAATGCCCGTCTAGGAACCTTGAGAGGTAGTGACGGTAACTGTCTCGCCTCCGGCCACAACGAAAGAAGAGAGGAAGGAGGAACTCCCCTCTTCCCGAGAATGCCTTTTGTGTGTTTCAGAAGTTGCCATTGTCCCTCTACAAGAATATAGAAGATTAGCCCGTCACTCAAAATGTGTACAAAAGCAGCCGCTTCAGTGGCTGGAACGACTAGGTGATCCTCTCGACGTCAGCCTCGCCATAGCTTTGCTCGTCCGGAGACGAACTACGTCACGATTGCGTTGGATGTCCCGTGCTCTCTGCTGTCTGTTTTCCGAGAGCTTGCTATAGTGGGCCATTTATAACGAAAAATGCAGCCACCAGGCTCAAAATACAAACGTGCGATTACCGTTTACAGATATTGTGGATCATATTCATCTATTCTTGAACACGACGGGTATATTTGAAGTTTCGTTGATGTGTCCCTTTAAGTCTAGACGCAGCCGACGCTACGAGCTGACGGGACTAATGAGACAGCGCCAAGAGGGCACCGTCATGGGGTTCGTCGTGTTCCTGTACGTGTTCTGTCATCGCTGAACCAATCATAAACAAAAAAAAAAAGGTCCAGTGACTTGTGCTTTTGACGCTGCTTGGTCGGTCCCATTAGCTTGTAGCCTTGACTCCGTCTGCACTTGAGCTGGAACGAAGTATAATGCGCCGGCTCTCTTGGTTCACCAACGCTGCACCGCACTGTCTTGTTGTTTTAATTTTTGAAATGCGAAGTAATTAATTTGCGCACTAATTCCGCATGCCTCCAAATTGTGCGTCTTTTCCCTACCATAAGATTTAACAATTAACATTTGTTGCTTTTACTGCGATAGCAGTTATTGGAACACTTCGCGAGTTTCGCGCCGTTGACTGCGCTCCATATTGCGACGGGCCATTTTCGGCACCCCGCCAAATGACTCCACATTGACGTAACGCCGCCGACGTCACGCCGCTCGACACGACTCTGACGTCACTTCGTGCGTCACATCACCTGGTACCTGGCGTCAACTGAAACCATGACGTGATATTGTTATTTCAAGTCACGTTGCATGGTGACTCCACGCGACATAATGACGTTAAGTGACACCGTGAGTCACGCGATGTGATGATATCACGTAACGCTGGGACAACACATGACATTACGTGACAAAACGTTGCAATGCTTCGTCACGTGAGACCATGGCGGCGCGTAGAAACAAAAACATGACACTGCTGATAATGGACGCAATAAAAATAAAGCATTTTCGTCAATTATGCCAGAGAATTCCTGGGGCGATAAAACCAATAAAAATAGGTCAGTGTTAAGCCGGCGAAACCACGCGCGCGAAATTAGGTTGAGCTACGCGCTCTAAACTTGACTGTGTGATGTTTGAAGTGTACTTCAGGGACCACAAGGTGGTGTTTGTTTGTGTCCAATAATATTGCGTAAGATGTTCAGGCAGCCACATCAGCAAAAAAGCGGATCATGCATACACACTGTTTCGCCGTTCCCTGGATTTCAAACGTAAGCGGGCGATTCTCGAAGTGTTCTTCAGTTATCACAAGGCTGTCCTAGTTTTTTTCAAATACAAATATTGAATAGGTTCAGGAAATTTTCTATACTTAAAAACTCTCATTGGTTCCAAAACTACTGTGGAATTTTTGTCAGGTGTGTTACTCAGTTTAATACGAAACGAGGGGCCCATGCGGACTTTATGCTGCGTGCTCGCAGCTTTACCGTTCATTCAGTACATCTGCTCCGAAATGGCACGCTAGCGGCTCCGACCTAACGCCTCAGCTGTCGCTGTATTTCACCTTACGAATTGCGTAAATGTTTACCATTTTTTTATTTGTTTTGCAAATGAAACAATAAAGCTGGTATCAAATCAGCTTGAGCGATGAAACGTTCTCCTTTAGGCCATGAAATTAGCAAGTATACACTTCTGTTTAAAGAATATTAAGGAAGGAATTACAAATATATGTCTTTTTACACTATCAGAGTAAAAAACGAAAAAAAAAACCGCAAATGAAGTTCCATTTTCTTTCTGTACTAACCAAATATTGGAGTGACAGAAACAAGTATGTGAGCAACGTCGATCGTTTGACGGTGAACACGGGGCCGTACAATATGTTTTAGAGTGGCAGATTTTTCATCGTCATGCGCATCATGTGGTATCGCGTACTTTTTTGTTTAACTCGCATGAAAGTGTTGAGTAAAATACGAACGAAAATATTTATATCATGGTAGATTTCGATACATAAAGAAAGGCAGTTAGTAACAAACATAGTGTGTCCAGACGCCCTAGGATCGGAGAACAACGATGTTGCGATGCGACAAAAGTAACGCGATTAAAGGCGGCACGTGGACGAAAATCCATTACATAATTACTATAGAGTATTCGGGAGCAGTGGAATTTACGAAAACATAATGCATACACCATTTATTGTGCGCTGGGGATCAAGCAAGATTTCCTGGAAGTGGTAAAAAAAGCTTTATCATGAGGGCGCGAAGAAGCCCTTCGAAGCGATCTGCTACAGAGGAATGCTGCTGGCTATAGGAAGTCTCCTGACTTAAAAACGAAACTGACCCTAAGTAACTGAGACAGCCAGATTATTTAGAACGTCTGCAATTATTGCATTCGGCGAAGCGCACACGCCTACAGACTTAAAGTAAGTTTCGCTGGAGAGCACGACCACAGGGCCTGTGTAACAAATATTTTATATTGAGCGCTCGCGATTTCCCAGGGTGAACAAAGTTATCTCTGTATCGCAGATATGTGATACATTATAGAGGAAAACGAACTAAACTACGTAAGTTATATAGCCTACACAGTAGTGAAATAATAATGCCATTAAATGAAATAGTGACATCTGATTTATTTATCACATTTATATCTTCTTTTTCGAGACTAGATATGCCAACACAACCTAGACAGAAGGCCTCCGCACGAGTCGTCACACTCATATTGATCGAGGCGTGAGATTGAGCACGAGTGCTCTGTCACTGTTCGGCTGGGGCTCGTCTCTAATCAGCGCGTCGAAGGTCGGGCTCGGGCCCAATAGCCAAGTTAGCGCGATACGACTCTGATGACGTTTTATAGAGGGTAAGGAGACCATGCGGAGGCCTTCTGTCTAGGTGGTGTTGGTTCGGCGCTGCTGCAGTTCTGCAGAAAATACGAATTGTGTTCAGCTTTTCTGTTTTAATTTTGTTCATTCAAAGTATTGAGGAACCTAAACTTTTTTTGCTTAATCTAATACCCCAAATGCGAACGTTCCAGCACACAGGTAGGTTCAGTAACAGACTTTGTTGCAGAAAACAAAAAAGTATCATAAAGCAAGAAAAACTCGAACGAGCTGGAAAACAGCACCTTCGCGTACACACTAAAAATTTCAACACCCATGTTCGTGTTAAAAGGGTGTTTTTCCGAGCTCACACCCTTCCTACACCATTTTTACATGATTTTTGAATATTCAAGGGTGTACGGAAAGGCCTACACCCTTCGTACATCCTTTTTACACCCTACGGCTACCGAAATCGTGTTAAGAGGGTGTTGCGGTGGTACACCCATGATTTCCGAATCGTCGAACTCGGAAACCGCCGAATTGCAGACATACGCGCCGACAGCAGAAGTCAAGAAGCAGCCTGCTCAATTTAGAGGATTTCGTGAAGTTCAAGTAAGCACAATGGGCAGCTGACATCCAAGCCAAGCCAACGCTCAAGTTGTTTTCAAGCCAGATGAATGCCGGCGTTGTGTACAAGCTCCTTGGTTGTTTACGTGCAAGCGACCACGAAAATAGCATCGGTTACTCACGCACTTCTGCTCAGAATGGTGAGACCACATCGGTTCTATTATGATACATTCCGTCTTATCCTGAGATGTACTAAAGCGAAGGCTAGACGTGCGAGACGGTTCGGGCTCACAGCTTTACTGTGAGCCTGTACCGTAAAGGTCGGTTCCGACACTTGCGTTTGAGTGTGTTTGTCTGCGTTGCGTTTAGAACCGAAAACGAGTCACTGGCACATCTGTGCTTCGTATGAAGCGTGGATTCCAATTCAAAGAATCATCTTGGCACGCGACAGAAGCAGCAGGGATGTCTTGGCTTCTTGCAGCCGCAACGCGGTCAAACGCAACTGTTTGAACCAGGCTTTACGTGGTTGTCCTGTGCTTGTCACTCGCGCTTTATTCTTTCGATTTTAAGTATTCATTTTCAACTCGCTCGCTTTTAACAGTACTAGTAGATACTCAGGCTGCACGAGGGTTCGTGCAGTGCGACCATCTAGCGATGCTATGAGCTTGTGCTCGAACCTTGGCTTTAATGGGCAATCATCGGGGATATATGACACACGATGATGCCAAGTCTGTTCACGGCGGACTCTCGTGCTGTTCTGATTGGAGGAGAAGGGGCGTGTAAAAAATTGGCAAATGGAACATGGTTAGCGACAGCGCAAATATATGTTGGAAAAAGTTCAGAACATTAAAGTGCAGCAGCCTGAAACTTTGGAGTTAAGCAATTAGAGAATCATTTGAAGACATCTTTAGAGGTTCAGCCTTCTCTCCCCCCACACCAATATCGAAGGCTGCTAGGATATTGGTTCAGGCTAAGCCCTCTGTCTTTCAGTCAGCAAACTCGAGCCGTTCCACCTGACCTTGTTATTTCATAACAGATATGTTAGAAAATGGAATGCAGATTTTCTTTACACGGCCAAAACATAAAGTGTTATCAAATAATACCTGCCATATTCATATTCTACATTTACAGACCGGGGCTGCCCCGCCTGTGGAGGGTGAAGATGCGAGCAGCCTCGAAGCCCACCAACAGTGGCTGTGTGCTGAGAGCGAAAGCTGGTGCCTGACGAATGCCAGATTGATCTTCGAAAGGATGCGACTGCCTGCAAATGGCTACATGCGTTGACATTGATGGGCATATAGACTGCACAGAATGCTTATCCCTACCTGATGGATGCTAGGAGGGTATGCGTTCCATATTTTTTTACTGATCTCTACGACAATTGCTAAATTGCGCTTCCCCGTTCCGTGATTGCGGCTGCCGGACGACCATCTTGGGACACGGAAAATTAACCTTTTGGAGCGTTGCAGAGGCTGGCCGGCAGCGTGCTGAAGACATGTTTTTTGCTCGTTTGTCGTCATTGGGAGCGTTAAAGTGGCCCTGCAATAACTTTTTGACTGGTTTTTAATTTGGACCGAACCTGAGCGCATTGAACGTAGTAATTTAAAGAAACTTTTCTTTTCTCAAATTTCGCTTTATTTTAAAAGCTATAGGCAAATTAGACTTACAGAAACAAGCGAAAAATAACATCCTTCATGACGTCGTAGGTCCTGGTTTGAGTGGCCGTGAAGTAGTGAGCTCATCGAACGCTCACGGCTGCCGCACTCAGTGTCAACGGCTCGAGAGGGTGCCACTAAAGCACGTGTTGACTAGGCTGTATGAAGCGGGCGGCCAGGGCAGCTCGCATTGCATTTGCCGCGCGATTAAAGACTAATTCGGCATAACACTTCATTGGCCACAAACGACGGCAAACACGGGGTAAAGATCAGTTCAGAACGGGAGCCACTTCGCGCTGCCATACCGCCAAAGGGTCAAATCGCCAGCCAAGCCTGCGCCGAAAGCCTTGGGAACGCTCGGAACCGGTCGGATCCTCGAGCCGGTATACGACCGCAGCGCCACCGCGTACATCCGGGACCTTTCTAAGCCCATTGTTCGTCGGAGCCTCATCCCACTACGCCTTTCTAGTATGCGCCGTTTTTTTCACCGCTTGGTGGCGGGTTTGTCTACGGGTCTTTTCTTGTTTCCGTACTTTATAAACTGCATTTGTTTCTTTTCTGATCTAAAATACTGAACAAAAACTACTTTCATACAAAATTGAAACGGTTCGCGACACTTATATTTTGTATCGACTAAAAAAAATGCTTTTAGCGGCTCTGACCAGTAGTAGTAAGCCCAGGACCAAAGACGTCACATATTCCGCGCTTTCGGCAACGCGGGTCGCCCTCGCAGGTGGAGGAGGTTTCCGCGTCGTCCGGTTAAAATATGACTCACTGATATTTAGTTATTCTCTCCGTGCCCGCTGGCTTACCCGAACCCAAAGAGACGTGGAAACCGCAAAAGAGGTAGACGCTTAAGTATGATTGCAGCTCCCCTTTAAGTCCACACTCCTTTACTCCTACTCTGACGCTCCGAGTTTCATACTCTAGGCACAGCAACTAAACGGCGTACACACCAAATCTATTGACGAGCCGCACAAGCTCCTTCCCACCGCACGGTTATGACGAACCTGGCATCCCGTGGATACGGGTGGGAGAAGCCAAAATTATTTCGGTGGTAAATTAATTAAAGCCAGTGTAGAGCGGCAGGGTACAAAGTAAAAGAGACGGCGACGTTATGAAGTTTCTACGAACGTTTAAGTATTTCTTAGAGGTTTGGAGACTCGCTTCGAGCACGTGCGGGGAAAGGCACCTTGGCTGATCTATTTATTGACCGTGCAAGCTGTTTATATTTGACCGTGCAAGCTGTTTTCAGGCGAGATGCACGAACAAACCTTTCCCGCAATGCTAACTGATGCTTCGGCTTTCCAATCTAAGTATCTTTATTCGCTGCAGCTGGACTAAGCAGTTTAAAAAGGGCAGCCGTCCCACTGTCTTCTCGGCAACTTTTCTGTCGCCGAGCTATCAGCACGCTCGTTCGATAGATCACTTTGTTCTCAGGCGAGGCACATGAACAAACCTTTTCCGGAATGCTAATTGCTGTCTTGGCTTTCAAATCAAATTGTTTTTACCTGCTGGATTAACCACTAATGGACTGAAAAGGAGCAGCTGTCCGGCTACGCCTTTTGTTTCAACAATCTCAACAATGGCACAGCCATCTTGTTTGTGGACGTGACATCACGGAGCGCAAAGAAGTCACTTGTGCTCCAAGAAATGCTCGGAGCACGAAGAGCACGCTCGAGTGTCAGTCTCCGGCGGCGGTCCCCTCTGTTTAGTGAAAGGAGCGCCAAACGCTCGCAATGTGTAAACAATAAGAATTTCCTTTGAAAACGCATATAATTTTTTGCAACATCGCGGCACCGCAGGAAAAAGGCACAACTTGTCGAACGTCGAGTCTCGCCGGTCTTGCGGCGTGATCAAAGCTTCCTTGGCCTGCCAAACTGCTGCGTCTCTGTGCCTTTTCACGCTTGAATACTTATCAAGAATCAATGCCATGGCAGAGCTTTGAAGGTATGTCGCACATAGGCGTCTTCTCTATCACCCAGCTGTTCCAGCGAGTTGCTATCAATAGGAAACGAAATCGGTGGTTGCTATTATGGATTAACCATGGCTATGTTCCAAATCTACTCAAATGGATCACATGACAGCACAAATAGAGCAATGCTGTGGAAGAAGGTAGGTTGTCGAAGGCAAAAGTATGAAGCGGCGATATCTGAAGTTTTTCAAACGTGGCCCGTCCATATAGTTGTGTGCAATCTGTCGCCGTCGCCATAGCCCCCTACCCCTCCTTTTTTGCCACTGGATCATGCCCGCTTCTGGACTGCAAGTGCCGCAAGTTACAAATACAGTCGTAAGAGTGAAGTAAAATGCTGCTCCAGAGGCACATGCATCTTCATGCTCTTTGCACTCACGAAACAAATCCACACGGCGTTAATTCTTGATCGGTATTCAAGCGTGCGAAGACAAGGATGCAGCACTTTGGCATGCCAAGGAAGCTTTGATCATGCCGCCAGAACGGTAAGACTTGCGTTAGACGAGTTGCCCCTTTTTCTTGCGGTGCTGAGCTTTCGTAAAAATTTCCACGTGTTCTCAAACGAAATTTTCACCGTTCGGGGTTTTAACAAACTTCTTCGGTAAAGGACAACGAACGAGCAGAAAACATGTCTTCAGCTTACTGCCGCCCAGCCTCCGCGACGCTCCAAAAGGTTGACTGATAATCTTTGTCCCAAGGTGGCCATCCGGTAGCCGCACCTGAGCTGCAACGACCAAGCGGAGACACGCGATCCAGCAAATTGTCGTGGAGATCAATGGTATTGCTTGCACGGCGTACTATTAGTCTTCAGAGCAAACACAAGTGTCGCTGCGGTCGCTACGTCTTGATTGGGTGAGGTGTACCGTGACGTCTGGTGATGGACTCCGCTTCGCGTTCTGGCATCTAGCTGGCTTCCCTGCGCCCGTTTCCTCACGATCGGAGGTTTGTGATCATGCTGACCTACTGTTCAGCGCTGCAATGCAATTTCCAAAAAGAAGCTGGTATAATATTCTACCACCCGAAAACTTCGAGATTAAAAAGAGCATGGACAGTCAGACTAAGGATGGGAAAGGCACCGTCAACATCGGCCGTTGTGAGCTGTAAGCACGTTGAGAAGCGGGGCTTCGTTTACCCAGTGTACAAGGCGCTGGGTGAGACTTATGCCGGCAGAATTTTCATAGCTTTTCCAACCGTGTTTGTCACGTTTACCCTTATAATTGGGTTATAAGTATGGAAAGCTATCGGTGGAGGCAACTCCGTCGATGAACCCCCCCGCCCCCTCCACACGATATAAGGCGGTTGTGCAAGGGGTTGTGGAAGCGGCGGTGTAAGTGTTTCAGACACTGAAATTCTGTTCTTTGCAGATTCATGAGTTAAGCGCGAGACACATGCGCGAAAAATCCATCCGATCCGACGTCCGATCCGACAGTACGACTGCCTGATCCGAAAAATTTGGTCGCTTCAGGTGTCAGATCGGCGATCCGACATGCGTCAAACGCGCCAGATAGTTTCGCACGGCGGACGGATTGTCGGATGCGTCCAGCCAATGACAGCACAGCTAGCGCGAACGTCATGATGACATACTTGGTCTGTCGGGACGAATAAGAAAACGGGACGGGCGACGGGAAGCCGGACGTGTAGATCCCGCTGATCCATTCGAGAAAGATGGCCCCGGCAAAGAATGCACGCGCTAACAAGAACGAGCTCCTAGTGTCGCTCGTGCGAGCTAAACCATCAATCTGGGACCAGAGATCTATGAACGTGGACCTCCGCTGGAGTGCTTGGAAGTTGGATCTCCTGGGCGGAGCCGAACAGATTGTTGTGTCGCTTGCAAGGTCGGAAGCGTATGCATGTATCTCAATTCGGAGCGGCGTTCGGACTGTCGGATCGGACGATTGTGCCGTCCATTTGTCTCGCGCTTTAGGAGAACATCAGACCCCGCTTTGCGGACATACAAATGGTATTTAAGTCAAAGGCCTTTGGGCGGTCTCACTTGTAATTTTCTCCCCATGGCCCAGAATATATTTAACATGTTGCTCGAGCAGAGTGCAGCTTTTTCGCTGAGACGTTTTTGTTTAGAAACAAAGTTGAAAAAAACCTCTTAATTTATTCAAATCATCAGCAGCGTTGATTGTGCGAGATGTAAATCTACTGCAATGCTCCTGCAAGTGTGGTGGCATTTCTTCCTTTTCATATACCATCTGTGATTCATGCACTGTCTGCCCTGGAAACCATGCTCGGAATGTTGGTTGAAGTTTCGCCTGCAGCTACAGACCATACCTCAATAAGGCCGCATATAATAATTCGCATTTCCTACGTAAAATGCGCACAAAAAAAAAAAAAAAAAAAACGAAAGTAATATGTTGACAGCTTACGCCGTCTCGGCCTTTGTAGGGCGAGTGAGGGGGTAAATTTTGTCCTCAGCAGGACGTCACCCCGGCTCGCTGTAAAAGGTCGCCTCCCAAACTTCTCGGTGCTAATACTCTCACCATACAATGCACCTGTTATTTGTTTGGCCCCTGGTCATGAAATCATTCTCAGTTTGCCATTCCATCTCACCGAGAGCCCGATTTTGGTCATTGAGGTCTCAACCGGCTTGCACTGAAGAAGTATTAGCGAGTTCGTTTCACGGCACCCGCAGCGTGGAGCGGGTTCGTTTCAGCCGGCACTCCACAAGTGGTTGCACTCTCCGAGTTCGTTTCATTGCTGACACCCCACGCGTGCATGCACTCGCTGCACCGAGAAAATCGAGATTGCGCCAAAATGCAATCCCATCGTGCCTCGCTCCGGCTAGGCCGGCAAGGTGCTGGAGCAGATGACGAAAGTTTGTCTGCTACGATGTGTCGCAGAACTGAAAGGAAAAAAAGTAGATTTTCTGATAGAAATTGCGTCCCGCGGGCAACGGAATCAAACGCGAGCTTGAACTGTGAGCGTCTCCTGTTTCATGAAGGAAGCAGTTGACAAACCGTGCTTTATTTGGAGGTTTTAAGTCGCTCTGTTGCCATAAAAACACTGAAATATACCAGTGTGTAAAGAAATGCTCAGAACAAATGCATCAGCGGCCCCCGAGATGTTTATCACCAACTTGTGCGGGTGAAAAATTGAACATTTGTCAACAAAACTGCCCCAGCAGAAACTTTGACTGCCCAATAAGCATCAGAGAAAGCTAAATTTAGTGATTTTACCCGAGGCTTGGGCAACATCATCATGTTTAACATTTACCTACTTCAGCTAACTTGCCCCGTCATATTTTGTTCGAGAAAGCTCTCGTTCTCGACGCCCTCACCAAAGCTAATATCTGATCCACCTGTAATGACGATTGAAATCGAAAAGTTTTGCTGGGTATTCCAGCAGACTAGTTTTAAGGCGTACCCTTTCAGTGGTCCACGCATAATGCCATGCTGAAATGGATCAAGCTTCTGCTCGGACAGCATCATCCATTTTCTTCAGTGTAAACGGTTTTGAGAATTGAAAGATCGCAACCAGCTGCTTTGTAGACAGCTGGTTGCGGAAATTTACGCCGTCTGTAACTATCCCTATGACAGCCGAGTTTCTTGAAGTCATCGCAACTATAAACTACAGGCTGCAGCGACCAACGTTTGTAGATAAACGTTGGTAGCGACTGTACTCTCGCATTCCCACCCATCACTCCGAACAGCAAGGCGCCAGTTTCGGTTTGAAGTCGGTATTCTTTCTACAACATAGATGGCGGCAGCATCAGTCTTCCGCACTTGGTGCATTTGGCGAATTCGTTTGAGTCCAGTTCTCAGTGCAACACTCTGCGAGTGCGATGCATTCTGGGAGAGAACTCGAACGGTGCCAGTGCGTGTGAAGCGAACTCGCTATAAAATACCGCTACCAGACGCATCGTCTGTTAACATGAGGGAATAATAATGAGTTTGTTTGCTACTAGGTAGGTATCATTCTCTGACAGAAACAAAACGACGAACAGACTTGTTCGTCGATTGTCCCTTTTTGGCTCTGCGAACAGAGCCAAAAAGGGACAATCGTCTGCTATGAATTGTGTGCTGCGTAGAGTGAGATCAAAAACTAATTGAAATATGGAACATCGGCTATTTTACGGATGCAATTGTCCTGTGCTTCGTTTGGCTATGCTGATTTGTTTTCTGGCTGTGTGTAACTTGACACCTACTGGTGCTAAAACAAGAGCTTGGGACAAGCACCCACCTTACCACGATATCAATCTCACTATCCGAAAGAGTATTGGATTTAATTACAGAGTGCCTTTTCCATTGACAAGAAGGCCCCAACATTTTCTAAGAACTCCAGTAGGGTTTTGTTGTTGCATCTTTATACTCGCAACTCATTCACTTTGCCAATTTCGTTTTTCTAGCCTGGCTCAGCTGGCAAGCTGAGTGGCTAGTCTGAAACTGTACCAATATTGTTTCCGGTCAGACTGTCCATTATTATTTATTGTTCTTCCCTGCTATTGTGATATGTCTGCACTGTAGTCATGACAGGGGCTTGAATGGTGGCTCCTACTTTCTACACATGGGTCCTAGGAAACATTTTGTAAGTGATGAGGTGCCCACAATCATGGGCGTCAGCAAAGTGGCGGAAAAGGGGGGGGGGGATTATTCTGAAGGGGTGTAGCTTTCAAACCTATAACTTTGAAAGAAAACAAGGTTTGCCCCCCCTCCCCCTCCTTTTCCTGCAAAACGTACTGCAGATGCCCATGCCCGCAATCTAAGCCAACGGTTCTGGAAAGAGGGTTTGTGGAACCTCTCCGTAAAGGCATTTTAGGAGTCCGCAAAACTCTGCCGGGAATAATTTTTTTTTTTAAATATGATTTGGGGCATTGAGTTGAGCCCAGTCCGGCCATGGCACATTCACAGCTCCTGGAGAAAGAGGAATCTACAGAAGAATACCTCCTTTCACTCTTCCCCCTTTTTATTCCTGGTAAACACGTTTGCAGTCCACCCCTTCCCCTTTTTTTTACACTGCCTGGCGTCTCCCATCACTTCTGCCAGTCCAAAAAGGGTTTGCTTGCCCCGATTGGCGGTTTCCTTCTTTTCTCTATAGCATCCTTTTTGCTAAAGTGGAAAGAGTGTAGACGGAGCTTCTTCCCCTCACCGTACCGTCTTAACCTGCAACATACTATACTCTCGGGAACAAGATAATAGCCTTGTATCTTGGCCTCTTTGCTGCCCTACAGTGGTAATGGTAGGCAACTCCGGCTGACACAAGAAATCATCCAATCGCTGCCACACTCCGTTTCCCTTTAAAGGGCTGGTGAACCGAAATTCGGATTTCAGAAAACGATGCAGAAGCCGTAGGCGGGACGCTACAATCCCTAAAACACTACTCGTAGTCACAAGGCGATATCTCGAATGGACGGCCGTATTTTTGGAGAAAGAGGTTGAGATTGAACGAGGCCGATGAGGCGCGTGACGTCAAGATATCTCGTTTTCTCCTCTCTCTGCTTCCCCCCCTCAAGGCGGCGAGGTGGAGAAGACGCGAGGTCGTTCCCTTTCCTTATCGGAGAAACAAGACAAACAAATCTGTCAAATGCGCCTCCTATTTTTAAAAATAAGGTCATCCATTCGAAATATCGCTGTATGAGTGATGTTTTGGTGTTTGTAGCATCTTGTTACACTCTTTTGCCGCCGTGTTTTATGGAATCCAGATTTCGGTTCAACATCCCTTTAAGTGCAAGTGAAACTGAAATGCCAAGAATGAGCACGTTGTCCTGAACGACAGTTGCACTGCACAAGCGCGCATGCTTAGCAACATTCAAAGCATGGAGCTTGCTCTTAAAGCCTCTGCATCAGGCTTCCTGTTGCAGCTCGTGGTACCGAAGCAAGCTTTTGGGCAGACACTTTTTTATAAGCAGAAACTTCACCTGGCACCGCAGAGCTCCGACCGGTACTCGGAGTACTTAGTTGCGGTACTTTAGATAAAACAGAAGGGCAACAGGTGAAGTAGAAACTTCACCTGCACCGCAGTGCTCCGACCAGTACTCGGAGTACTTAGTTGCGGTATTTTAGATAAAACAGAAGGGCATTGAGCAGTGCAAACTACGATTATTATCAGGTAAGAAGCATTCAGTTGCAGTAATTGTTTTGCTTTACATACAAAAAGGCTGGAGTATGCTTAAATGCTGGGCTAGCAACCGATTGCTACCAGGGGCCCTATGCTACACGACGGGACCAAGCGGAATCAAGGGACCGGGAGCCATCCAGCGACCTGGATGCAAAGATGGGTTCAGCTTTCACGGGATTGGTGCCAGCTGGATCTTGTCCCAAAGGGCCAGCAGCAGCTGGATAGCCTCGCATTGCGATGCGGGGATGGGGATGCCGAGCGAGCTCGGGGCATGCCGCCCACTCAGTGTGAGGGCCAGGTGCTCCCACTGACTGGCTAGGTGCATGTTGATGAGTTCCTGGAAGGTGTTGTTTACACTTAGCAGCCGGAGCTTGGCGTTCGACGCGTACGGCGGCACCCCCAGTGCCAGCTAGTACCCCTTGCGAATAATCACGTCCATCTTGCCCTTACCTCTCGACAGCAGGTCAGGTTGAGATACGGATTCGCGCAGGCGATGTGGCTCACGACGAGTGGTTGGGTCAGCCGGATCAGGTCCGACTCCTCGAGCCCGTGTCTGTGACTCGTTATCCTTCTCACCATGCGCATGACTTGCGTGGTTGTCTTGACGAGTCGGTCGACCGTGTACTTGGCTCCGCCGTCCCGCTGGAGGTGAAGGCCCCAGAATCCGAACCCGCTTCACCACCGGCACGGGGGTACCATTCTTTAACGTGAGGCGGATGTCCGCCGTCTTCTTCGGGAATTGGCTTGCCCGCGCGGAGGAGCAACAGCTGAGACTTATCGGGGGCGCGCTGGAGGTTGCCGGCCTCGAGGTAGTTCTGCACCGTCTCAATGACTTCTTCGAGGAAGTCTTGCCTCCCGCTGTCCGATCCCGACGTAGCCCAAATCGTCAGGTCGTCCACATAGAGTGGCATAGAGTGTATGCTTCATCCGGGGAATCCGTTCCAGTAGAGGAGGCGGCTTGCACATCGCCAGGTAACAAGGTGGGTGACAGGACCGAGCCTTGCCGGTTGCCCTTGCTCGGTATCGGGATGGTGCTCGTGCGGATGGACTCGATTCCGATGGTGGCCATCCAGTTGCTCAGGAAGTCCCGCACATAATCATACATCCGGGGCCCGCACCCAGTTGAGGCCAAGTTCTCGAACACCAGCGTGTGACTGACGTTGTCAAAGGCGCCCTTTATATCCAGGGCCAGGACCGCCCGCGTTGTCGTACAGGAGATTCTGTCAAGGATATCCTCCTTGATCTGAAGCAGGACATCCTGCGTGGAGGTGTGACCAGAACCCGAAAATGGTGTTCATGGTGGCATTGAGTTCAATACAGGATGGTCCCCTCAAATATCGCTGTCAACAGCTCATCAGGGCATGGGCATTTAAAAAACTGAAATGGAGTGTCCAGGTCTGTGACGCTTGGCGGTATACCTGATAACCTCTATTTCTTTTGGATCCTTTTCAAGGGAGTATATTTTCCACTTCGGGGCACTTTTCTTGTTTCTGGCACTTACTACTGCAGGAACTGTTTCACCCTCACTTTCTTCTTTGCTTTCACAGCACTCATTTGATGTTAATGTGGAAGGGAATTGGCCGGACTCCACTCTTCGTTCCTACGTAAAATGTGCTGGCGTCCAATACCTGCCACAAAAAGGGTACTTAAGATTCCAAAAATGACTAAGAGTGTGTAAACATATGATGCCAGCATTTCTTTTTTTTATTTCCAATGAGCAACATTATATTATGCCAAAACTCTCCCTAAATGCACACTGCATTTCACAGCGCGCTAAACTCTGCCGGAAAAATCGGCGCCTGCACGCAAAGGGGCGTCGTTTCCTCAGCAGTGTATTTTACCTTGTGAAATTTTAAGGCGCTCCTTTCTTTTGCAGCTAGAACATCCTTAAAAATACTAAAAATGCGTTCGCCACGGACGACCGAGTCTTCCGCTGGCAAACGTTGTCGTTTGCGTACGATACGCCTTGAAATTTTCACCCCATGGTCGATCAGGCGCCGATTTTTCCGGTTGCTTTCCCATACCTTGAGCCACCCTGAAACACCGCGCGCCCCCGTAAAAAAAAAAAAAAAAAGAATGGAACGGCATTGAGTGTTTTGTTTACTTACCGACTTTGTGCGTGGACCGCGCCACGTTGCGCTGCCTGATGCACCCGCGTTTTGGAACTAATTCAGTTGACAGTTCCCTCCGAAGATGAAGCCACTGAAGCCACGGCGGTAATCGTACTGGTAGGCTGTTCCCTTTCGAACGGGCGGAAGAAGACTACGAAGAATTCGGCAGCGAACGGGCGGAAACTCGATTACGTACAGCTTCGGTAGTCGACGCTTTGTTTTCTCGATTGCGTTCGCGGCGTTCACCGTGGACTCGCGCACTCGGCCGTAGCCGAACCAGCCGAAAGGCCGAACCAGCTGGACGGCTGCCGGCGCGCGTACCACGCGTACCGACAGCGTCGCCATAGCAACCACGCCGCGAGTGTGGTTGCCAGACAGAATTCACACGATTTTTTTTTTCTCGTCACTCACGTTGAGTTACTAGAAGTTAGGCGCGTATCATTATAATACATTATGCTGTAAGAAGTTATTAAGGGATATGTGTACCTACCTAAGACAAATGCAGAAAAAATATTATTGAAAAATAAAATTGGCGTAATCTTTTCATATCTTGATTAAGACTAGCGTGGTCACTGGGCTAACCGATGCGCGAAATAGGAGGGCATATATACCGCTCGGGGCAGTTGTTGGTTTGTATAAGTAGGTTGTATGTACTATTTGTTGTGTGTTGTGCAATTGATCAGTGCTTGTATGCTCGTGTGTATGTACAGTGTTGTGTGTATGTCGTTGTCGTGAGCGAATGTAACCGCGCGGTGGGCAGCAAAAAAATTGCTGTTTTCTTTTTTCAAATGTTTATCACTTTTTTTTTTCGTCGCTAGATGGGGGTTGTCGCCGCCCAATTTGAAAAGTGTGGCGGTTGGTGATCTATAACTATTAGAGGGCTGGATGCCATTAGTCCATCCGTCGTGTTGATCGCTCCGAGTTGTTCGGTTCCGCTGGCAGCTGTGTCGCCGTGTTATGCTGCCTGATTGCAACAAAAGGAGGTTAGGCGGCTTCCCCAGCGCGTGTTCTAGGTGCTGAATGCCGCTGTTCACGCACAAACGTTCATGAGTGGATAACGCACGTAACAGAGGTGAGCACAGGCAATAGTTAATCGAGAGCCACACGGAGCGCGAGTGCGATACCTCCTAGCCGCGGTCGACAGAGGGTGTCGGAGCGATTCGTTGTCAACTTGTCCACGGCAAGTGGGCGTTTTGTTCAATAAAGCCAGCCTGTCAGTGTTTTGTAAAGCTATCCCTTCTTTATAAGCGCTTCTGATGCGATGAAAATGCGACCGGCATTGAGCAGGCCGAGCGAGACTTCGGCGACAGTCTCGGCTGTTCAGTCTCCAGCGGTTTCGGCCTTACTCGTATTATTTGCGGTGTTGGCGCTTGGACATAGAGATGTTTGGAAAGTGTTTTGCGCCTACAGATGACACCAAACGAGCGTGCGAGCCGTATGCTCTTGCTCCGGCGAGAAGCCGCGTACGGCTCGCCAGGCTCGTATCGCCTGTCGCATACTGGCCGCCATATTGTTTTTAGGGTGTTAGCAGTTAACACGATTTTCACCACCTCCGGCGGCTAACACCCTTACACGAATAAAGGCGTTAGCCAGAGGACGAGCCATTTACACGAATAAGGGTGTAAAAATTTTAAGTGTGTATAGAACGATATAGGACGAAAGTTATGAACATGGCGTCTGGAGAGATTTCATGGCAGAGGTACGTCGCATGAAACCGATATGGAGCGCGCCTCTTCTGTGGAGAGAGGAGTGTTCGCTATAATAATAAGAGTGATGATGATGACGATGGGTGCTGCGTTGTTATGACCGGGAAACGCCCGACCACCCCACTGTCACCCTTCTCCGTCTTGGGTTACGTATGTTTACCATATGTTCTAAAACGTAATACCGATAAGATAGCCTATATATAGTTTGTTTTAAACTTTGTGCTTTACTTTCTTTCCGGTACGTTATTTACCAATAATAAATCTGCTAACCGCGGGATTTGACTAAAATTTATTTCTGCGGCTAGGAATTGATGAAATCACTGCTTCCATCGAGAATTATTTCCGCTTGATGAGTCTGCATGGCGGTTAAAGAACGTAAAGAAAGGCGGGTGGCTCCTCATCGTATTATCATCACTTTATTTGATTTTGAACTTCTTTTACTTTTTCCCGGCGGAACTGATTCTGTTTACTTACTTGAGTTTATTCGGCGGAATTTTCTGAGTCAACCAGGCTTTCATTGCAGCTTCCAGTAGATAACCGGGACAGTGAGCCACATACTTGCTTAGCAATTACAATGTTCATTTAAAACCTGGACGGCAGCGCGTTTTTCTTCCCTTGTCTCCAAGAACGGCGTAATGACATAGTGCTTGTGTGTGTGTGTGTGCGTGTTTTAAATAATAAGCTGCTGCAGATAAGCCTCCTCGAAACGTTTACTGACATTGCAAGCGCATTTTGGCGGTTAGTTCGGACGACTTCAGAAGTAGACTATTTTGGTGTAGACGGGGTGTCTGATTAACGCTTCGTAAACAGTAAGGCCGCACACTCGCAGTACTACTCAAACACCGCAGTTTCACGACAAACTTATTGTTAGAAATGCTAGAATATATTTGTCAGAGTTATAATTCTTAAAACACCCTGACCACCCTACACATTGGACGCGATTTATATATTTAAGTAATTTAAGTATAATTGGCCTTGTTTTAAAGTTGTACAGGCAAGCCTTTTTGTTTTTGTTTGTCTTTAAAACACCTAAATATTTATATGCCCCAATCAAAAAGACGCTCCCCCTCAACGCCTATGTGAAGGTTGTTCTATTTTCTTCAGGTGTTTTATTTCCAAGTTCAAATTCCCCATACTCAACATCGAGGAGATGGTATTCCTGTACATCATTTATGGTTATATTTCTCGAAATGACTTATACGTTTTGCCTAATTGAAATTCAAAACCTACATAACATAACTTCCGCAAGGTTTTTCTTCTTTTTTTTTTCGTTTTGAAATAACAAAAATTGCAGCATGAAATTTCAGAAGCTGGCGTATTCTTCTTGGTCGCTTACATTGCTTACAATTATTTCTCACTCTCGTGCCGTAAGATCTCATACTCCTTATACAGTACGCAGAAAAAATACTCAGATTTCAATAATTTAAACGTCCATGCAATGATTTTTCCCTGTATAAACCCGAGTCGGCGCGAACATAAACAATGGCACTATTTTTTTTTTCTTTTTTACTTACAAAGGTCTCGCGAAAAATCACAAGGAATTAAATAATTATCGAGCAAGCGCGTGGTTTCGAAGGCCACCAGCACGACCCAACAAATAAAAGTAGAGCGAAGACCAGGCATGGCGCGCATTAGAGGAAAAGAAGCCGCACATGATCATAACGCCTGCCAACTTTAACAAATACTACACGCGGACCTGCAAGGTCAAATATTATAAATTGAAATTATTGCGCTTCTTTTTTATACATGGCAGTTTTCCGTCCTGCTCTCATATTTCAATGCACAAACGTAACGCAGCACACAACAACGGAGCGTACGAGGAAGCATCGTCGCATATAAACCCAATCACGGGACGCATGTTGTTGGACGTGGTTCAACTTCATAGCGCATGTTCAAGAAAAATTCCTATTGTGTCAAGAATAAAACTACCCCAATTCGAAGCGGTATGCTCGTTCAGCGTGCATAATTGCGCAGTCCTCCCGATCGAGATTATTCTTTTTGTACAAAATAAATAAAAGCCAGTTCTGGGCATCCGTCGCAAGAGCGACCAAGTATACATGGAAGTATAATTCATTAATTAAAACACGTGCAATTCCGTAAAATTAAAAAGCTGAGGGATAACCATTTCTAGCTATACTCCGTTCGACCTTAAGCTGAAAGTGCCGCTGAAGCAACCTGCTCATTGGGCGAGTCATACTGTAGAACCGTTCAATTTCGCGGCCCTTATTTTTCGCGAATCAATCAAAGAGGACATAATCGCGGCCATTGAATTTTGTGAATTCCAGACGCCTGCACTGAAAATTTTACGGAACGAAATTTTCGCGTGCCCTCAAATTTCGCAAATTTTTTAATTCGCAAACTTAGCGAAAATTAAGGGATCGCGAACTTTAATAATTTTACAGCATGTATTTTTTTTGCTATAACTTTCTCGTTCATACGCACACGCGGAGAGCGGGGCAGGTGAGGAAATGAGGCCGTTTGACTGGACCGGACAAGGCTCAGCTCTCACCGCATTGTCAGCTTAGGGATGAACGGAGTATACCAATGGTGGCCCACTATGTTCCGATGACAAACCTCAAAGCCATAATTTCAGTAGCAAGATATATGTCCTGGCCCCAACGCGCTCTAAGGCGGCGCTGATGATATGGCAATAATTCCATCTGCATTCAGGGTATACATAACGCGGAACGTTCTTCGAAAAGAAAGGGAGGATGGCGACTACGGATTTCTATCGTGTCTCTGTTTTCTTTTGGGGGTTTGGTGGGGGGGGGGGGGGGGAGGCTAATTAGCGATTGCTTGAAGGTACTGGGCTCTAAGAACAATCAAAGAAACCAAACAAAAGAAGTAGTTTACAGTACTGGAATTACTGTATTTTTGTTCTTATGATGGTGTTGTAAAGGTACGCTTGCGGATAACGACGCAAGATTCTTTTCTCGATGAGAGGGCCAGAGTTTTAGCCAAGGCGTACGCGAAGAGGAATTTGTGTTTAGACCTACCATTCTTACCCTTTTATTACAGCCCTTTTCCTTCTACTGCAGATCTTTTAGAGCACATAACGCAAGTTTATAAATGTTTTTGCGAACCGACATGGGCAGTTCTTTTATATGGTTATTAATTATGTTTGTCTCAAACGAGGTTAAGTGGTGTGATTTAAATACGTCAATAGCTCTCTCCTTGAGGGTGAAATTGCGAAAAAAATATCACTACAAAGAGAAGACAAGTCTAAGGACTAATAGCAGTACTTAGATAGGAATTAGCTAATTTTATATTACTTTGAAATTCTTTTTATAAATTCTTTTATTTGTAATGTTTAATTTCTGCGCATCTCGATATATATATATATATAAGAATTCTCGATATTCCTAATCCTGAAGCCCCTGAATGAAGACGACTCAAGTGTTTTCCCTCAAATATAGAAACGTCTTAGTTTCTCTTTATGGAAATATTGGACTAAATTATATATATATAATTTAGTCCAATATTTCCATAAAGAGAAACTAAGACGTTTCTATATTTGAGGAAAAACACTTGAGTCGTCTTCATTCAGGGGCTTCAGGATTAGGAATATCGAGATTTCTTTTCTTCATTTTGGTGCACGGCGGTAGCAAAAAAAAGTCATTTTCAAGGTACGGCTGAAGCCCCTCCTTCCCGGAGCGTGACGTAATACCCAGATTCTCGAAATCTGCACTCTCGTGCATATTCTGCTCCATCAGAACTATTCACGCGCACTTTTGCCATTTTCAAAAAAGGTAAAAAAAAAAACACGTCGTTACGACTGGTGTCAGTGCGAGGGAATATCTCTGGCAACCTTGCAATTGCACTCGCTGTCCACACGAAAGATAGGCGCTTGGAATTCGAAAGTTCTGGGTATGACGTAAAGACTTGCCGGGGGTGTTTCGTGTTTGCTCGCGTTCATTTAGATGTTTTCAATAACCTCTTCAGCTTCCTTTAAAGTCACAGTGGCAAGTACATAACCCTTCCCTATGTGAGCTGGGGCTAATCGCAGTATTAAAACACTGGCCAATAATGAGTTATCACTATTTAGTTAGGCGAATTCATGCTCTGAAAATAGATCAGGGTTGACATCATCGCGCAATATGCTCCGCTATTAGAAGGGTCATTAAACAACGAATAGTGACGCATGACAAAACATCTGCGTCTCAATGTACACAAGGTTGAAAAGCCACAAACACTAGACCGTTAAACAAGAGTATAGTGCCGAAGAGTCCTCTCTTTGTGTATCTTCCACTTCTTCCCTCGAATAAACTTCCGGTCTTTCTCTGTATGACCACATTGGTTGAATAATATAGGAGCGAAAGGGGATTGAAAATATTATCTGCTGGAAAATGTGGGGCGCGATATTCTAATTAGCTAAGAGCCCTAAGTAAGCGCATGCTCGCATTTTGGTGACTGCTTATAGAGTTTTCTTCTAGTTCATATATTTTGCTCACGTTCGCAACGTATCTGAATAGGCAAATTTAGAATAAAAGAGTAGGTGTACAAAGTGGCGGCTTTGGTATGACATTTACAAGGTTCGATATTCGCAATAATTAATCGAAAACTTAAATAGGAAATATATTGATTTATATTTCACATATAAAGATTATTGCCTCCTATCTGTTTGTATGAATTCTTGTCTTGGCATGTGTCTGTTCCTAAAATATTAAATAACATGCACCTTTATCTAATTTAAATGAATGTCCAAAAGGCAAAGTCCACAGTTTACAGTCAATATAAGGCATTTTATTTTAATATGATCTTCACTTATATTAAAACCTTAGATATAAACATCATTGTTTTTGTTTAATCAAGTGTATAATTTTACGACTTTTACGTGCCACATCGAAGAAGGGAATCTGGCACATCGCAACATAGGATTGAGGATTAGTTTCGACGATTATGGGATCTTTTGACGTGAAACCGAAATCTCGGTTATACGATACCTTCTCTGGAATAAGCCTCCTCCAAAAGGGGGGCTCCTCCGCCGATATTCGAACCCGTCACCTGGGAACCCGGGGGTCGGCGCTTTGCTTCGGATCCACCGCCTCGACGTCCACACACCTAAAGTCCCATGTTGCTGTGCACCGCCTTTTACGACTACCAATAACCAACAGCAGGACAACCACTAACAATCATGATACGCACATTGGAATGTGCACGCAATCTAACACATGCTCTTTCTCCTCTCTCTCACACACACACAGACACATGCGCACACAAACACACACACGTACATGCGTATACACAAAGACTAAAAAAAAGTGGACGACTCTCAGAATCCAAGGAGTAGATCTTATAGGCTCGCACTCGCACGCATACAAGAGCGGCCACGCCCACATCAAGATGTGCACACAGACACAAATGTAGAAACCTTGCCAGTCTGTAATGTTGATTTTCGTAGACATATATTCAGGTTCTTTCTATGTGAGAACAAATGGGGGAAAAATACGAGACATATAAAGTGAAAAGTCATTATAAGATTAATGTGAGTAGAAAAGGACACTGATTATAGCGTTTGTGCCGCAATCCCAGTGAGAAGACGAGGGGTAAAAACCATGCCATAACAAACGTACATTCTTGCCTGGATATAACATAAAAACTCGGTGCGCCCAGTGGCAATAAATCTCCGCTGCAGCCTTAATCGAAGCATCACTAAATAAAATATAAGCATTTAAAAAAGGCTCCTGTGAAATTTAGCGACAGCGTTGTGACATCGATCGTCATAATTCCACGCCCTTTCCAGTCACGTGGGACTTGTCAATTAAGCGTCCCCCCGGGGTGAATCTCATTATCCTACTTCTTAACCCCCGACCATCACGCAGCCTTCACACTTACACGTGCGTTTTAATGAACACTATAGCTGCGGAGCTTTCTATTTTCTATGATTTTTCTTCATTCACGCCTTGACGTACAGTTTACTTTAATTTTTCTCGGTGATCGGAAATACCCTTGTCTAGGACGAACGCTACATTAAGCAGCTAGAAACAGGAAGATTTGACCTCAAATCAAAGCATGACAAAGTTCAACACATCCCTATGTGTTTTAACCCTCTCGCGAGTAGCATTACTTTTATTATTCGAAGATTGAGTAACGTCTTCGGTTCCACGCGGTCTAAAGCGCTTCCAAACGAGATTTCCTCTTGGTAGATATAGTCACGGACAGTTCAGGAAAGGCGGGGCGTGGCAATTTCCAAGGATAAAATTATTGTTCCCAAGATTGCGGCATGAGTCGATTAGTCGGCCTAAGAACGATACGCAAAGCAACCAGTGTAGACGTAACAATCCGCGCCCTAGGTTCGTTAAGCTCCGAGTGAATAGAACGGGAAGTGACAAGTGCGCTTTAAAGAGAAGTGCTTTATATTGTATGCGGACAGAAACTGGGACAAATGAGGAGACAAGAGCGTGCGCGGGGACGTCAGAACGCCGAGCTCTGGTTCGAATGCTCAATGGGTAGGCGGAAAGCTAGCTGCTTTTTTCTCGACGGCTTTCGTGGTACGCGTTCGGACGTGTGCGGCAAGCGACCTGACGCCGGCTTTCCGCGTTCTAACGCGTTCGACGAGAGCACTGGAGACAAATGCAGTTTAATTTGCGTCTACCCACAAATCATTGCAACCGAATCTTGGCGTTCTGACGTCCCCGCGCAAGCTCTCGTCTCCTCCTCTCCCGCGGTTTCTGCCCGCATAGGATTCGCTGGACTGGACACGCGCTGCGTTTCCTAAGCTGTCGGTTGATGTCACGTAGTTATAATATGTGCAGCGACCGGTTAATTAGCCCATTTTCGGTAACGAGTGCCCTCCGGGTAGCCGTGTGCGAACTACACACAAGAACCAGCCCAGCATGTCCCCCCTCCCCCCCCCCCCCCCCCCCTCTCCTGTCCAGTGAGAATTCGTTGGCGATATGCCGTTGTGTACGTCTTGATCGCTGTTTATGCCTCATACTACCGATACTCACGAAATAATTGTCAAAAATGAAAGACGTCTAGAAATATCTGTAATAAGAAATTATAACGCAGTTCTTGAGGAGGAGGAGGGGAGGGAACGGAGGGGAGGGTACGACCCTCCTGTTCCTCCGTACCCACTCCTCCTCCCCTCCCTCTCTCATCCCCCTCCTCCTTTCCTTCTCTCCTCCTATCCTCCTCCTCCTTTCCTCCTTCTCTGTACCCTCTCCTCTTCCTCCTCCGTATCCTCCCCTCCTCCTCTATACTGTCCCCTCCTTCCACAGTTTTCCCGCTAAATTTACCTGAAAAAGTAACGCCATGTGACCTAAACACCAATTCAGTTTCGCCGCTAAATTTAGCGGGGAAAATGACGTCACATGATTAGGTGTCACGTAACCTATAAACAAATTTCCATGTCTTCGTTAGATTTAACGGGGAATTGAATTGTTGTTGAGGTTACGCGACGTCAATTTTTCCACTCAATTTAGCGCGGTTACGCCGACGGCTACGCCGACGCCGCGGAACACGGAAACGGCCCGGGCGCCTAGGAGCTGCGCTCTAGAAAGACGTAATACCCGCAAATATGGGTGTTCTATACGTTGATCGTGTGGCGCTTCGGCCTCCGAAATTGAGGACAGCAGCAAGCAAGACCACAAGAGAGACTGCACTAATGCGCAGAAGCCTACTGGAAAAAAGTTAATGGCCAAGTTGAACGTATGTCAATGGGATGCTGACGGAGAAATTCATTGCTTCACCATGTCCGGTACCGTCTTGCGGTCACCCTCATTTCGACAGCACGTTAAGTGTAACTCTTAAACGTCGTTATATAGTAGACGTTGACGCAAACAGGATTTGCCTTCGCAATCTAGACCTCGAATAACAGGTCAACAGTACGCGTTTTAGAACCTAGCCGACTCATAAGACCGTACGATTTCCGAAAATACAAAGCTGGCAAAAGATCAACTTTTCCTTATAGGTTTACGGCTCGATTTGATGTTTCTTCATGTTAGCGCGTATTAATCTTGCCAAGAAAATCAATATTTCACCATGAAAACTAATGCATAAAAATACAAAGTAATTCCGACATTAGATTGATCATTGCTAAGCCAATAGCTCGCATTATCCAATTAATGAACCTCCACTCGGTATATTTAACATATATAAAGGGTGCGGCCGTAAGGACATCTGGCAACCATTGCAAGATACGAATTCCAAATGTACATAAATAAAATTTAAAAATCGAATGCAGTTTCGCCAGAAATTGTATTTCTATATATTTAGTGCTCAATCCTGAGGTAGTAAAATTTAGAAAAATAAAAAAAAAAATTGGAGGTTGTGTACATCCTATGTCCTATACCTACCTGTTTGTCGTCTGCACACTAAATTCTGAACTTGATCCCGATCGTGGCTTGCTGAACGGGAAAACGCTAAAAAACAAAAGCAGATGATGAGGATGAGCAAGATTATCGCGATGATTAAAACTTTTAAGGAAACATAAGAACAATACCCATCTGAGCGCAAGCTCACAAACCACTATGAATAAGACGAACATCCGATGTAAAGCATAGGGAATCCACAGTCACCATTTTTGCATTATTTTGAATTTTTTCACACCTCTGACTTGACTAACGAAAAAAAAAAAATACGCATGAAACTTTTGAGTTTTATGCGCAAAAAAAACGCATAAAACTGAGATGGAACGCTCGAGCAGATTCATGAGCTGATTGAAACGTACGAAGAGCGAGCAAGACAAGTTCCTTGTATGTACATTCTCCATGTGGGGATGAACGATATATTACAAGGTGTTAAATCAGATGCTATAATAGAAGGCTTGAGACTGAAGTGGACGAAGCGTAAAAACGCACTTGCCATCTGCTCAGTTCCGGAGATTCGCAGCAGAGGCAAGCAACTGCAAGCTGAGATAGTGCTGCTCAATGTTAAATTAAAACAGCTATGCAAAAACATCAAGGCACGGTTTATAGACTTTACCCTAGAATTTGAAAATACAAATGCAATCCAGACAGATAGGATTCACTATCGGCAATTAGGAGTACAAATAGTCACAAACCGGCTGGGGGCCGTGGCAGGCCGTTTTTTAGGGCTCCGGTCACGTTGGAGCAAGCAGAAAAGCCGGTCAATGAACAACAGGCACAGGAAGAACCAGACACCAGTCCATCGCGTGTCAGCTGCGAGACACGACTACACAGAACTGGTTCGGGGCGCACCCCGTTCTCGTTCTAACATGAGACCACACGTGATGACCAGCGACTCTGGATACAATCAAACGCCGACTACGATCGGCCTGGGGTATTCCGCAGAGTACCTAAAGGAATACCCATCCGTGGCGGGACTCCAGATGCGGCCTCCAGCTACCGGTGCGACGTGGCCTGTACACCCACAAAGACAATGCTCCACACTACCCCTTCACAGGGAAACGGATCACAGGGACAGCCTTCGTTCTGGGTGCGACAAGATGCTGAACAACTTATTCCCAGAAGGCTACAACTGTCACCCAGCAAACCATCTTTTGCCACCCTTGAGGGAAGCCAAACTGACCGACAATTTTCCTCCAGTGCCGGACCTCCGGCCTCACCATTGGATCACCGGGGACTTCCCTCGGCACCCTGCTGCCCTTCCATCGATGGAGGTGATGCACTTCGTGCACCAAGTGGTGCGACAACAGTTGGAGGACCTGTACCGACAGAGGAAATAGGAAGTCGGGGTTTCGGAACGGAAGACGAAGTCGATCACGTCTACGTTCCGAATCGGACTAGGCTAACAACACTGAATAATGAAAATAAACCCTGGAGAAGGGGAACAAGAGGGTCAAAGGACAAACACAAATCTCCAAACACAGCTAGGTGACTGGTGCGCGAACGAAAAAATCCGCCTGGTCCGGGTATCGAACCCGGGACCTCTCCATTACAGGTGGAGCGCTCTACCAATTGAGCTAACCAGAGGTTAGACATCAGTAGAGCAAACGGGTTTTATCAGCCGCCACCAGTCTACCAGTTAGACTGGTGGCGGCTGATAAAACCCGTTTGCTCTACTGATGTCTAACCCCTGGTTAGCTCAATTGGTAGAGCGCTCCACCTGTAATGGAGAGGTCCCGGGTTCGATACCCGGACCAGGCGGATTTTTTCGGTCGCGCACCAGTCACCTAGCTGTGTTTGGAGATTTGTGTTTGTCCTTTGTCCCTCTTGTTCCCCTTCTCCAGGGTTTATTTTCATTATTACTGTCCAGCTCGCTTGCACCTTTGCATTTAATTGCATTATAATCAAAAGCTAACAACACGCCGTCAAAAAAAGCAAAGTGTGGTGGTAGGCTTCTTGAATGTCAATGGTGCAAGGCGGCAGCGAAAGTGGCATGAATTGTACGCGGTTCTTTGCAATAAGGGTGTTTCTCTATTTGGCGTGGCGGAAACCCACTTGCGAGACAGGGAAAACCCCCCTATAGACCCAGCCTGGTGCTGCACTGGCCGTAATAGAGTTGAAGGAGAGCGGCGAGGTGGAGGCATTGGACTCCTTTGGTCCAGTAATGGACAACCATGGCTTCGAACATCGGAAGATTGCCGGGAACACCTATGGGTGCATGGAAAAATTGGCAACGTATTGGCAGCTGTGTGCATCATTTACATTTCTGTGGGAAGCAGCTACCACGAAGACAATAGAAACGTCCTTGAGTGTGTTCGTCGAGATATCCACAAATTGGATCGAGGCATCTCCGTGCTTATATTGGGAGATTTTAACGGACATCTGGTTGAATTAGACATGCGGGAAGATTGCAGCGGCAGTATGATCAGACAACTGGCAGAGGATCTCAACCTGGAAATATTGAACCTAAGGGAAGAGTGTGAGGGACAATATACATGAACAGTGCGAGACCATCGGACCTGCATAGATTATGCACTCGCGTCAAACAGACTTGGCAGGCGTCTTCAAAAAATGGTTGTGGATGAAGAGGGCGAGTGCAGTGTCAGCAGCGACCACAACAGCATCTTCCTGCACTTTGGTACTGTTGGAAAAACTCGGAACTGCACGCCGCGCAAGGTTACACCCTACTGCGCGAAGAAGACATAGATGCTGTTGTCCAAAATTTTGAAGAGAGTACTCGCCGTGCGCAAGCGCGCAGCTACGATGATTTTGCAACCGAGCTTAGGATAGTCATTGCTAAGCACTCCATCGTAAAGAAGACGGGAGGAAAACGAAACCTTGTTCCATGGTGGGATGTTGAAATTAAACAAGCAATTCAAATGCGACAGGAATCTAACCGGCGACACAGACAAGCGGTAAAGACCTTTGGGAAGAGTCCTTTTACTTTACGGCTATGGGAAGAGTACCGAAAGAACAAGGCAATCACGCAAGCCCCATTGTGGAAGCAAAAAAACAAATACACGAATGCAAGGTCATGGCGGAGATTAGAGATGGCGGAAAAGGAGCTGTAGAAAAATTCTGGAGATATATCAGATCTCTAGATGGCAAAGACAGTGCTCCTCAACTCCTTGATTATGACAGTGGAGGCCCAGTTCGAAGTGTTGGAGAACTGCTTGAGCAACAACTCTACCTTCTGTTTGGCTCTGATGTGGAAATTCCTGCAGAAAACAGACATGACCAAGTCTGGCCCAAGGAAGCGTTCCCATCGATGGCCTCTACAGATGAATATGTAACCCTTGTGGGGCGGGTGCATATAAATCGCGCACTCACGAGATTACACGCGAATACATCGCAGGGCTTGGACGGAATCTCGGCTAAGGTGTTGAAGCGCTTGAAATCAGATTCACGAGATCAAATGGCGCACCTATTTAGTTGCATAGTTCGCGGAGAGGATCCAGTTCCCAGTGATTGGAGACGTGGTCGAGTCACGTTCATTCCCAAGAAAGGAGGAAACAAACAACGATTGAGTGACTATCGCCCTCTCACTGTCACAGCTGTGGCATACAGGCTGTTTGCAAACATTCTCAATTTGCGCATATCCTATTGGGCCGAGAGTACTGGTGTTCTCACGGAACTACAAAACGGTTTTCGAAAAGATCGTCGGCTTTATGACAACGTATTCATCCTGACGCAGTGCATAGAGATCTCGCGGGTGGAAAAACGGAATCTCATCTGTTGCTTTCTTGACGTTGCTAAGGCATATGACAGTGTCCCCCATTCTTTGATGCTAAAACAACTTCAACAGCTCAACATGCCTGAACCCTGGGTAGGCGTAATACAACGACTATATGATGGCAGTCACGTGATGGCAACGTTCAACGGGGTCGCCTCTAATGACGTTCTGGTGTGCAGAGGACTACGTCAGGGCTGCCCGCTGTCACCTGTTCTTTACATGCTCTACACATCCGATATAGAGAGAGCACTAGAACGCACGGGCGTTGGCTTTTCCCTGCAACACACTCTGCATGGAGACGTCGTCAATTGGCGGCTTCCTGGACTCGCTTTTGCAGATGACATTGTCCTTATTGCTGATAGCGTGCCAGACATAAATGTGCTGCTCATCGCCTGTGAAACAGATGTGGCTCGACTTCGACTACGGTTCAATGCCAAAAAGTCGACAATTGTGCTTTTCTCCGGAGGCATGGAGGGCCTTGAATCTCTTACCATTCAGAACGCTGTGCTCCCTGTTAGTACCAAGTACAAATATCTTGGGGTTACACTAACTACTTCAGCAGATTATCTGGCAGAACACCACCAAAACCTCAAGACATCGGCACTGAAAAAGCGCAATGTGCTTCGTCGAAAGAGCCTGTGGAGCTGCGACCGTTATTTAATAACCCGGGAACTGTGGAAAGCTGTCGCTGTACCAGGCCTCACTTTTGCCAATGCTGTTACATCTGTCCCCAGCGAAATTAGGGAATACCTTGAGCGACGACAAAGAGAGATCGGGCGCCAGGCGCTGGGATGTCACGGGAGTGTGCCTAATCAACTTGTACAAGGTGACCTTGGCTGGTCCTCGTTTGAGGCACGGGAGGCCAGCAGCAAGCTGGAGTATTACGCCCGACTGCGACATATGGATTGAGATCGCTGGGCACGAAGGTCTTTTTTATACATTCATTTAAAGAACCTACACACGACATGGAGGATGCGTACCAATCGACTTGGGACAAAGTACGGCGCCTTCTCGATGAGCGACGAGCCCTCTACAAAGAAAGATTGGGTTGCGAACGTTAGAGGACAAATTAACACCGCCGAGACGAATCGGTGGAGAGCCGACATGGAAGATCATTCCAGCATGCACCTATACGCGACTTTCAAGACCAACATCGCTGCCATCCACTGGTGTGGAAACACACTGGGCAGCCGACTCCTTGCCGAGGCCCGCGGTGGTGCCTTACGCACCCGCATCTACAGGCATCGGGACGATGTAAACGTGACCGAAACCGTGTGCAGTGCATGTGGTGAGGTAGAAGAAACTATCCAACATTTGCTCCTTGAGTGTCCGGCAATCGTACCTGCGACAGACGTCGGCACCCGCATTGAGCAGGCCCTCGGTTTTACGGAGGAGAACAAACATGGTGATGTGCTCAAAGAGAAGGCTCAAGGCATGGTGGAAAGTCCACTCGTGATACTTCAGAGTGCCTACGAACCATTTCTCACACTTTCTAGTTCCTTTTCGTTATCTTTCTCTTTATCTTCTTTTCTTTAACGGCATGTCTATTTTATAGACGCTCGTTAAAAAGGGCAATTGCCGCCAGAAATACATACATACGTACATACTTCTTGCAAAGCTACGTTCGCGTTCCCGATTTCCGGTATCTACGTTTAAAATTCGATTTTCCGAAGGCATGTAAATTGTGCTAGTCCATACGGCCGCACCGTGTATGATAACTAAAAAGTTGAGTTTGGAAGAAATTCGTGTCAGCCGTGCAATTCCTACATGATAATTGCCTGAAATAAAAATATGCACGAGTGAAGTGATAGAGTTTATCTTGGATCACTGCCGCTCCATCACTGAGCTGTTCCGACAGATGTATAGCGTAAGAAAGCAAGGTACATTAGTCAGCCTTTTCATTGCGCTCTTTTCGACGCACCGACGCACCTTACCTAAGAAGCTCTACCCGTCTTGAGCTTTAAACAAAATATATTCAGGGTGCTAGAAGCGGGCCTCATATTCTCGTTTTCTCCAATATTAAGCGACCAAGGGTAATGCAGATGAACAATTCTGTGTTGAACCCACAGATTGTTTTTTTTTTAGTCGAGGGGGCAGGTACTGCAGGAGCGCCTATGAACTCTAGACAACTGCTTTCAGAAAAAAAAAAAAGAAACGGATTAGATATGCACGATAAGCTAGTAGTATACATTTTAAACAAGACGTTATGGGTAATTCGGATTCATAATGAGCCTCATGTGCATTTTTGTTCGTTTTCAATTTGCCTTAATGGGAGACGTAGAACTTTTCCACCCTTAATAAATTAACGAAATCGGTTTCGCAATTGTCATGAAGCTATAATTTAGCACAAAATACGACAGAGTGATGTGATGCTTCTTATTCTTTTTTTAGGAGAGACCAAACGTTTTTGCCTTAATTGAAAGTTGAAGAACTAGTACCAAAATTTAGTTCTGTGTGGGGTAAGAGAAATTTGTTTAGACCTAATGGGAAACAATTGCCATGTGCGAAAACATAGCGACATGCCGAAAGATAATTCGTGGTATTGCATGCGACGTTATATAAGTAAAACTTAGAAATATAAAACGCTATGCAGTGGTATATTGAGTTGTTATGCTTTTTACGTCTAAAGACGTTCTAGAAGCAAAACCTATAAAGCCTATGGTGCACGAACAGATATGCATTCATTATCGTCATTCGTCATTGAATGGAAAGACTAGATCAGAGAGCAAGCCGATTTCAAGGTATGTACAAGGGTGAGAAATTTATTGTTTGGTTTAACAAATGAAGTTACTTTTAATAAAAAAAGAATCTTCAGAAAGACAGAACACTCGATCGATACACTATTTCTCCTATGCATGACATCTACAAGAGTACAAGCCGTTTTTCGCAAGCAAATTTCAGTGTTACGCTAATTAATAGTTTTCTTGTTTTATTTTGCCTCTTTCCGCAGCAGTGGCAATAACACTTTATATGTGTGAGCACAGAATACACAAGATGTTCTCTAAACAAATGCATAAATAACAAACCCGTGAACAAAGGTACTTTGTTTCTAAATACCACTCTTCACATATCCGAGGGAACCTTTTATGCTCAAATAATCCCAGTACCCCTTGTAAGGTAAAAAAAACTGCGCCGGATAAAATGTTTAGTCTACCGAAGTCTGCTATGTGTTGAGAGTTTTACTGCAATCTTAACTGATGAAGAAGATTTTGTACTCACTTGTATAATGAGAAAAAAAAAGAAGGAAAAACTGTCGCTCCCTGCCGCTCAGTTCTCCAGCCGAGCGTTCATTCCAGCGTGGTTGTATACTTAATGGTGGCACTATCAAGGTAGAAGCTGCAACCTATTACACTTGCTTTCCTGTGTCTAGAAAGCCGACCGCACTGCTTACTTAATTATATAACCACGTCATACAGCTTTGAAGTTGGGCAACTTCGGTCTTATTTTTGTGCATGATATGTTTAGGTTTTAATTATTGTCTACATTTGCCGTCGGCACTGAAAAAAAGTATGAAAGGTGGCAGAAGCTTTTTTATCATAAATTTATTAGAATATTAAGAATTGATTAACCTGCTCTGGTATTGCTACGTCTTTTAGTTGGTTTACAATGCAATTTTGTCAATTTGTTGTAGTGCGTTCATTTTGTTTCTGCACGTGTTAGCTCATAAAAGAACCCTTAAAGCTCTTCGTACCGTCTCCAAACCCGTAGCAAGGTTTAAAGTTAATGAGCTTCAAATTTCTGCAATTTTTTTCATGTGTTTTTTTTTATTTCCACACGAACTGTGACCATATTTTATACGTTATAAAACTCGCGTTGCAATAATTTTATGTTTAAAATTGGGGCATTCATATAGCTATCAAAATGGCCTCTGAATTGTTTCAATGACTTACGGTTTGCCGTGCATTAGCAACGTTCCACTTGTGAAAGCCAAGTTGTGCAGCATGGCAAGCAAAGCGTTCGTTGAAACATAAAATCACGTGTTTGATGTCTATTGTTTTAGAGATTGCTATCGTACCAGAATGCTTACATTAAAATACAAACCTTTATATAGAAGCCACACAATAATCTATTTGAGCTGCGGGCAACCTCTTTAGCCGAACATTTTGAGCAAACAATGTTATTTTTTTAAGGCATTTTTATTACCCAGATCTAGTTTAGACGTGCCAAATAAAACTAGAGTAAAATAAGAAAATGGAGTCTTAGGTAAAAATATGGACAAGCGAAAGACTTCTGGTTGTGTTAAAAAAGTTGAAAGAACTAAAATATCATAAACAAAAATGTGTGACTGCGGGGTGAATTGTGTCAACCGAGAGGCTTTTCACACTTTGATTATTTCCTCGCAATAAATTAAAGTAATAATTATTTTAAAAATACGCATAAGAATGCTATACGTTTTGTCACGTGATAGTGTAACGTATTCGATTCGACTAACCCGACGTTTGTGTCGAAACGTCTGTATGTTACGAAAGCTTTTTTCTAAGTGTTCGACATTCATCAAACAGAGAAATATTAACTGTTTTCTTATAAAGAAATCAAGAAAGAACACTGGTGCTTGAATTATAAAGTCGGATAAAGGCTGCACCATAATTGTGTAGCGCACAGTATGGCATAAATCACTTTATATGTCGAAAATGCGTCTACTTAATTTTTTTTTACCTACTTGAGTACAATACGTTCTATTCAGACTGAGCACCCCGGCTTAACAGTTGCTCAACAAAAACAGCAGGTGGTTTCGATGAAAATTTCTTGCGAGTCATTAAAAAAAATCGCTAGAGTCAGTCATATGAGACAATATGAAGAGCACCAACCATTCTCCACAAAGTCTCCCAGAGGACTTTTGCTAGCTCTCCCTCACCGAAAGTCACGCAGAGCGGTTTTTTTTAGCAGCTCCATTGTCTGGTAAGATCATGGCCCTCAAATAATAATACGTTGAAATGTGCACGACAACGTTGTTTGCCGATTTTTATTGCCGCCTATTTTTAAGAAATTGCGTTTCCATGTAAAAAAAGGAACCTCTCTGCGAATTTGCAGTTTGGAAGAGACTAAGGCACCGAGCAATACGTGTAAATATCAGCTAAATTGTCAGATTATCTCATAAATGCAAAGAATATCATCTAAGAAATAAATTTAAGAGCTCCAAGTCATCGGATTCTAATAGCTCATCAGAAGAACCGATGGCTATATTATCTTGGCTCACCGCTGAAAAAAGAAGACGGCATGTAAGAAATTGAAAGTTATTCTTCCTTGCGCTTTGCTTTCACTGTAACGCGTTTCGCACTCTTTTATTGCACCCTTTTCTCCATTTCTACATAAAGTATAATGCGAAAGATACAATCTTAATAATATTGTTGCTTTTTCACATTTTGACCAACTTGCACTAAATTTATCATTTGACACAAATGGACGCCAGGATTGCAATCGGTATAAAACACGTTAAAATTAAATCAACTTCAAATATTCGGGAAATAAATACGTACATGAATTTGGAGTTATTTAAAGTGAATGTTTTCTAGATATGGCATTTTACCAGTCATAAAGTAGTTTTGGGGCGTTCATTTATCTTGAGCTGATAATTTTTGACTGGTGTCACTTTTTTCCCACGTAAAAGAAAACTGGTAAACCAATAAAACAAATAATGAGCAAGGAAACGAAAAAAGAAACCTTAACTCCAAGTACTTAGTTCCAATTATATGTCAAGTGATCCCTATTCTCCATCTCATCTTTCAAACATGCGATCCGCTAACGCATGATCGGATGTAGGCAAGAAACTTAACGTTGACTAACAATCCACTGGGTTGCAATGTTGGTCGTCGTTAGTGCGAGTTCTGTGCTCTGTTTTATCCGATAGGGTTGTTGATTTTATGTACTCCTTGCAATGTCTGTCAACGCTATGACCCAGCGAAATAGACAGAACTCGTTACTCCGCAAAATGTCGCGCGAATTCTGTGGCGTACTCCGGTAAGTAATTAGTTGGTTCCGTGCACTCCGAGTCGCCTACGCGCACTCGTGAATGAGACATGTATTACATTCATCTAATAAAGTTGCATTCTGCCTTTTGTATTATATTCGTTCTGCTGATTCTATTGCATGATGATTTAGCATATAATAAATGTTAAAATGTTTAATCGATCGCCTTTGCAGGATTATAATCTGATAAAGTACGAATTATGAAAGCAATAACGTTATGCCCGAATAATTATCTTTACCGTTGAAAGATTCAAACGAACATTTATAATGATGATGGAAAGGCAATGGGAGGTGAAATGTCTATGCGAGGCCCTGTACTTTGTACTGGCACCTCTTAAGGAACAGAAAAATACTGCTTTCCGCTCTCTTCTATGGCACATCCTTTATTCGCGTTTGCACAAAAAACAACTTCTTAATTGCTTAGGAATGAACGAAATCGCGCTTATTGATGAAACGCTCGCGCCTATTTGATGAATAACGTTAATACGGACGGTGATATTGCTCTATCGACCGAACTGGTCGGGACTGCGCTAGACATTTTAGCAAGCTTATCTTCAGAAAAGAAATCCTGCATTTTGTTTTTCATGTCTTCTTAAGGCGAAAGCATTAACTGCCCCGTGGAGCGAATCGGCGTTATCAGCTTTTGAAGCCGAGCCAAACGGGACCTAAACTGCACTGTCCCAATGGAGCGAAGCCTGTCTTCTGTAGTAGCGACCTCATGAATAGGCTCCCTTTGGCTGGCGCGCGTCATAGATTCAAGGAACGAGACTCCCATTCGAGCTCGGGCGGCGTAGTTCCAAGGAACGCCACCAAAGAAGCCCTTTTCATGGTGGCGCTAAAGCCCCTCTACCCTGGGAAAAGTATCGTCATTCTTCGAACTAGCCGCCGCAAACACTTCCGGTCGCCATTAGTTTCTCAGGCGGTTGCTACACCGAAGCTGGCGAGCTGCTGCGCTCGTAGAAAATTCATCCGGAAAGCTTTTGAGTTTTCCCTCTGGAACGGAAAATGATCCACGGAGGAAGGTCTTGCGTCACCCAATCGGTCGAAAAGATTTCAAGCCGACGGGAGCCGCGAAGTTATGCGAGGTAGGTACTCTGTATGGATCTCACCAGAATGCGAAAGGACAGTTGTTTAGAGCGAGTTATGCACTGCATTCCACCATAAGCGCGAGCGATGTAATAGCTAGCACAACACTGCCGACATGGCATGCAGGCACGCCCGTGCCGTGGAAGTAAGCGTCGTTCAAAACGGCCTGCTCCTGCTCGTGCTAGTACCATCGGCGTCGCTCCGACTTATGGGTGCGTGCGGTGTACGCCCACTTGTCAAGTGTTGCATACGTGCTCGCGTACTATATACTTTGTTGCGCACACATAGCTTGCAACGCTGCCGCAGCTGCGGACGCGAGCATGTGAATGAATCATACACCGCTTTAATATAAGTCCGCGCGCAGCCAGTGCCATAAGCAGGAGTATGTTTTCACTGACATCGCCCCCACTGCATGAGCTCGCTCAAAGTGCGTTCGCTCTCGTAGTTTTTAAAGGGTCTCTTTCGCTCGCAGTGTTATTAAAAAAAAAACGCAAGCAAATAAAGCATTTGAGCTAAACCCCACGCTCACGCGATCAGCTTTGACAGCGCAGACTTTACGTGCAGGTCTTTGGCAGGCTAAGCCAGGATTTGTAAAAAACGAGCGTTTAAGGAGGCGTTGCATGTTGTGCTCTCAACTGAAATTTGATCTCTTCAACCTATTACAGGACCACTTCGGTATCGACAAATTCAAAACAAAGCAAAGCAAGAGATTGAGGAAAGATGCTCTCCCAAACATTTCTTTTTTCGTTACCTTCAACCAAAAGAGTAAACCACCACTGCGAGGGAACTGGAAATGTAAACGGTATGTACATCTCACAAACCACTTTTTTTTTCTTCAGTATGTCACGTTACATCAGTTTTACGATACAAATTCGATGCACGAACTGATGATTTTGGATGCCTCATTTAGAAAATGAGACTGTTGCAGCAACTGCAGTTGCTCGCTAGTTCGGCAGTCCAATACTGTTTTGCGGTCGACCGAGGCATACCTACCACTAGTGCCATCTCTGTCCATTCTAGAAGTGCGTGTTCTCCCGAGGGCCTCCAGCAAGGTCCGAATGGAACTTTTCCCTCGGGGTAATCAGCCGCAGTGACCGCAGCTGTTGGTGAGTTTGGCAGTCCGATACTCTTCCCAGGTCGACTGAGGCTCACATACCACTAGTGCCGTTTTGTCGATTCTGTGGCGAGTCTGTCCTCCTGAGGCCCCAGCAAGAACCTAACTTCCGCAGCTCCCCATAGCAGTCTGGTTCGAAAACCCCAGCTGCTGGGGCGTTTAGCACAATCATACTGTTTCCAGGTCGACCGAGGCACACCTTCAACGACGGTCGTCTCCTTTCATTTAATCATACTAAAAGTGTGTGCCGTCTCATGGTTTCCTGAGTAAGGTCTGAGCGGGCCCTACAGTCCCCTCCTTTCCCAGCTTGTCCTGAACAGGCTGCCGCAGCAACAGCAAGTGCTGATGAGTTTTCATTTTCGGCAGATGTTTATTTTTTATAGTGTGTACCAAAGTGAAGACGGCTGTGGTTGTTTTTGGAGACAGTAAATAAAGACTTATTATCATTATTATTAATATTTTTTGGCGGAATGCAGACAGTTTAACACTGTCCCTTACATCCGAGCTTATTGCCTCACTGTTAGCCACTTAACAAAAGTAAATAAACATTTTTGTTTCTTTTTCAGGCACACTGTTTACACTTAGCATCAAGATTGCCAGTCTGCTGGTGTACTGATGACTAACAAAGAGCTACAAATACAACTATATTAAATGACTGGTCTTGGCGCAACGACACGAGTATCAGTTGCAGGTTGAAGGAAACAATTTAAAATTTTTACTTAAACGCTTTGTTGTTGCATATCAACTTAAGTGTCTCGAAAAGTCTACTATGAGCGGACTACATGGAGTAAAGGCACCCTCGATAAAGTTTTTAAGATTCATCTTTCCTGTGGTTCCCATGGTTTCAATGTGGTACTGGGGAATTGGGGCAGCTTTTGCTTATAGAACGCACACTTCATTGGCAACTCCAGGACTTCAAGTTCGTGGCAGACATAATGCGCAAGTTGATTGATTTTTTAGCATACAAGGCGAGACAAACTTGCAGCATATAACACATTCATGCATCATTTCTTGAGTATACATCAGAAGTCGGACACCTGCAGACCCGTCTTATTAAAGAGCTCGATGTTTAATCCCTTGCGGTTTGTACAATTAATTCATTCTTCAGGTGCACCTTATCAATCACAGCATTACAAGGCGTAGGGGATTTATAAGTATTTTATGATCTGTAAAAGTGACTGCACCTGTCAGTAATGCTACCGGCAGATTTGTGAAGTGGTAAGAAAGCATTTTGATGGTGTATGGTGTGTCTCCGTGTCATTTATCTCTATCTGATTTATCTATTTCTAAACCTAAAGATGACACCCCCCCCCCCCCCCCCCCCCAGTGTCCCAGTGCGGTGTTGTGTATAAAGTGAAGTGTCTAAACTGTGACGCATCCTACATTGGGGAGACAGGCCGGAAGCGCTGCGCTCGCTTAAACGAACACAAAAGGGACGTGGCGAAGGCCACGCATGCGACAAGAGCGAAGACGGAACTCGTAGACCATTGTTGGACTACGGTTTACTGTTTCGACTTTGAGAATGCGTCCACTCTGGCGCGCGAACAAAGGTGGGGTCCACGCAGGTTCGTGGAATCATGGTTCATCCGAGGTGACTCATCAGCTTGCAATTCCAACCGCGGCCCCCTCCCCGATGTGTACGCGGACTTGCTTAAATAGGACTGTTGAAGTTTTTTCCCTCATTCCTGCCTGTAGGTTTCACTGACGATGTTTCCCGGATGGGAGACGAAACGTTTAATTAAATTGTTAATCTTGTTGAGTAAAGTCGGAGCAGTTTTTTTGATCGTCATTTATCTCCTTTTTTCATTCTGTGATCTATTTTGTTATGTACACGGCGTGTGTTCTATTTCCTGTGCATATTCCTGTCGTGGCCTTTTACTTGGCTGCCAGTTTTGTGCAGAGTTGGAGGTAACGCGTTACTAGTAACGACGTTACTGGTAACGCGTGACATTTTTCGCTGACGCAGTGACGTACTCGTTAGTATTTTGAATGACTAACGAGTAAAGTCTTTTCGTTACTTTTTTACGCTATCGGCTATCAAATTACGTTACTCGTTACTTCCGACCAAAACTGGTGAAATACATTAGGTATCTGGGAAAAGGTCACGACGCCTGATCTAGCGTTTAGAACGGCAATCTTGTGTATAAAGCTGGAGATATTAGGGGAACTAAATTTAGGTCACTAAGCTCAATGGAGGATCTAGCTTCTCTGCTCGAGGGGCAACTACTTGCGCTCGAGCACGCAATGCCCACGCAATGCCGTATCTTGCTCCTAAGACTTCTGAACCTTCGATTTCGTAAAACGGTAGGTTTTCCACTTATCAGTCCATCTATTCACCCATCCATCTCAAAATCCTGCCCAAGCTTATGGCTGTACGGAACCAGCATCCGTCACAAAAAACTTAAAAAAAAAACCTTCTGACCAAAAAAAAAAAGAAAAAAAAAGCACCCTTTAAAAAGCAACACCATCCCGTTTCTCAAAGGCGAAAAAAACCTTTGGTTACCTGCTAATTTCGCCCGTCCTCCTTTTTTTTTTCATAATGTCACCACCCACAAGGTTTGAACGAACGACTGCGTTACAGCCCCCTCCTCTCCCCCCTCTGTTTTGTGCAGCAGAGGTGGACAGGGGGGAAGGGGGGGCGGGGAAGGGGGGGGAGGGGGGAGGGGGAAGGGGGAGGAGAGAGGCATTCCTTTAAAACAGTGGAGAACTATAGTCAGTCACAGGTTAAGTAGGTAGCGGCAAATGCCCCTCAAAGGGAGTCAGATATCCCTCCGCCACCTACGCATCCAATAGCGTCCCACCGTTTCCGTGACGTCGCGGCCAACGCGCGAGGAGGGTCTTGCCTTTCTTTACATATTTGATTTATCTTTCGACTTTGACTGAGCATTGTGGAAGCCACGAGAGGGAGATTAGAGTTTTCCCCCACCCACGGAAACAAATACGACCTTCGAGGATTAGCTCTCTCCGATGAATACAAAGGTCGCTTTCTTAAAAAGTGGGATCGGAGACAAGTTGGAATCCATTGAAGCGGAACAAGGAGTGTTTTCAGTGAACTCTTCTTTCGACTGCGGAGAGATTTGCAACGGGCGCATCACGCTTGTGGGTGGAGCTTCTCCTACCTTCTTGACTTGTAACCGACTATAGTGGCGAACCGATTTGCTCGTTTCTCTAGTTACAAAAAAAGAAACACCCTTCGTGGAATTTTTTACTCTCGCTCTCCCCCTCGCTGCCTGAAATTTCCTGACCTACTTTTGTACACAGAAGAATCTTTCGTTTGATTAGTTTTTACTTCCCTAAGGTGATAATAAAAAAATGAAAAAAGTTTTAAACCTGGAAAGAGAACTTACAAACACGAAACCTTTTTTTTTTTTTTTTTTCGCAGAAAATCTAATGGCGAAGTCCACTGGTCGTTTTGGAGCGCACCGGGATCGACTTTTCTGGAGCGAGCTTATTTAACAGGGCGGTCGGTATCGAGACGGACGTGTCGATCTATATAAAATATTAGGTGGCCTTTCTAGGCCACCTAATATTTTTGGCGCCCGTTGACCGAACCGTCCCGAAAGCTCACAAAGTACACATACTAAAAATACATAGTGAATAATTTGAAGTTGTGAATAATATAATTTCAATTTGGCGGCTTTATATGATTATTAAAAACGACTTGCAATCTTAGTGAAGCTGAAGGTTGGACAGACACACACGAGACACTGACCGATAATGCGAATCGGTAGGGACGATTGGGACGATTATCCAAAGCACTTTCGAGATCCACGGTTGGACGAACAGATCTTGAGCGGCTTCAGGACGGTCGGATGCGAATGTAGGTTCTAAATGAGGTCATTGCCGCTGTCATATGACGAGAAAAGTCCACACGATCGGCATCCCGCCCGCTCCAACTGACCGAGACTTCGAGGCGCTTGGGAACATCCAGAGGGCGCCTCCGTCGCAAACCAGAAGTTAGAGGTGGGGGGAGGAGGTTTTTTTTGAAGGGGAGGTAAAATAACGAGAGAATGGGGGCGCTACCGAGCACAATGAGCTTAAACACGAAATCGCAAATATATGGTTGTGCAACTCGAAAAAAGACGTGGACAGGAAGGTATACACGACGTTTCGGAAAGACGAACTTCTTCAAGTTATAGACGCACAAAATGGCGAAGAACAAGCAGGGGTCGCACACGTCGCAAAAATAGGGGTGGCACGTTGGTCGAGAGGGAGGGGAAGGCGGAACCGTTAAAAGGCGGAGTACAAATTTTTCGCTTGTCATCTACTGCAAAAAAAAAAAAAAAAAAGAACACAACGCGGGAGCGCGCAAATCCCACGGGATCGGGAACTTGCCTTAGGGCGTCCTGCGCGAGAGCACGACTCCCTGAATGATCCTCGGAAGTCTCCGGCCGCCACAACCACGACTACTGCGGTTACGACGGGCGGAAGCGCGGTTAGGGATCGGTTCGAGGAAACCCCCCCCCCCCCCCCTCCCCTCTAGATGTTGGGTGACGCGTGTTAACTTCGGAGCCGTTTGTTTCAGAAAGATTAGGAAAAAGATTAAGATTAAAAAAATACAGTTTCCTTAACAGCAGTAGGGACCAGGGTGTCGAACCGGAACCGAACCGAACCGAAAACCGGAACCGAACCGTTATGTTTAGCCGAACCGGAACTGAACCGAACCGAAACCTTCGCCGCCATCTTGGAACTGAACCGGAACCGAACCGAAAAAAATATAACGGTTACCGGTTCAAAACGGTTCAAGGTAATTTTTTTGTTAGTATCACAAAATGAATATATGGAAATAAAAAAAAAAAATGACACCTGTATTTCTATCTGTTGATCAAATCGTCATATACAGAATTGCAATGTATAATAAATTGTGGGTTTTCGTGGTGCTTTTGTATTGGCACTACGATTAGTTATATGTCACGTTGTCACATGACGTCATGGTGTCAATACATGTTGTCAAGTAATGTCACGTGACGCCGTGAGTCACGTGACTCAGTGCGTCAAATCGATTTAATTTGGGGAAATCACTAAATGTATTAACCTTGTTGACAGCGTGGCGGGACATGACATCATGATTTTGCACCGAGAGTCAGGTGATATCGTGACGTAAGCGATTTTCATAACCCCGAGTCGAGTGCTCGGGTTCATGACAATCAGCATCGCCAAACTTTCGGGTAACGGCTCATGTTAAATTAATTATGATATTAGCTCAACACTAACAATATCTGAAGCTCAGCCAAAGCTTTTGCTTTCCGAACCCAAACCCTAGCTCATGACCATCATGAACACTGACGGTATATAATTAGCGTCAAATCACGTGACCGCTTGTTGAAATTGCGAGTTGAGGAGGAAATCGACAGCTATCTTTTTTCTTTTCTTTCTGCATCTGCTATTGCACGGAGGGGAAAACTAATGGATGTTTTCGCAAGCTATCAACGTCAGGGGTTACTTCTTAACAGTATTTACTGAAAGTGCAAAAAACATGTCGCACAACAAGTTGTACATCTTTGAGGCACCCAAACATTTTTTCGTTTTTTCGTTGTTCCTGAACTGCATCCGAAAGATGTCCCCAAGAATAAATATATTGAAATGACTAAATGCGACTTATTAATATGACGTTGCATAGAACTACATGTGTGTACGAAAAGGATTCTTAAGAGAAAAAAATATATCCCAGTGGCCTCAGAGGGACAGCCGAACGTTGGCAGTCGCTTTAAGTCTCACACGAGCGTCGTTCTCAAGTTCACTGCATACTACACTCTAAAAACTGTCACGCTGAACCTCACGCTAACCGCGAGTTTCAAGCGTGGAACCGACGTCAATACGACGGGAATGACGTTTTAAGCACCACGTGATCGAGAATAAGCGTTTGTTTTCTGTGTCCAAGCGTTAAAGCAGTCCAAGGAATCCCGCTCAGTCTTTTTTTCGGACGTGATCAACAGCGTTAGCGTGACGACCGCAAAACACACGCTTGATTTTCGGAGAAACGCGCGCGCCTCCATTCATCGTCACGCTAATATATATCCGAATGGGTTGACCCTCCTGAAGATCCACTTGCGCGTGCCTTTTTGTTGATGTGAGCTTTTTTTTTTTTTTTTTTTTTCTTCTTTTCCTGGAAGCACAGAGGGCGCATGCGTCCTCTTTTTGGCGGGAAAAGCGAGAAAGCCGTTGCGCTGTTTCCGTTGCTCCCTGGCTCGCTCAGGCAGTTCCCGACACGCCTTGTTTGTGGCTGTGGCTGGTGGCTGGGCCAGCTTGACTGACTGCGACTTGCGTGATTTAGCGAGAGACGGCGCGTGAGTTCGGGCACAGTGTGCCATGTTTACCGCACTTGACGTGCGTGGAGTACCGCGGGGTCGCTGCAAACGTAGCGAGTGCGAGTGCCCCGAATTCATGTGGGAGACGGATCTGAATGGCCAGCCAAGGAAAGGGTTTCCCATTTGGCTGGTGCCTTTACTGCGGCCATTCGCCAGCTATTCATGGAAGACAGCAATTATTGGGTAAGAACCCTGTTTTCGTTTGTCCCCCATTACTGTCTTAATCCGCTGTTTTCTTTTTCTTTCGTTGTGAAAGCGCAAGTATCAACTAGCACAGTCTTCATCGTGTTGCTTTTCTTGAAGCGTTGTGCTTTTCAACATAACTGCCACATCTTGGAAACCGTTTTTGCTGCTTGTGATTGAGCGCGTAATTGAAACAAATGTTGTTTATTTGGAAAGGTGAAGGAATGAACCGTGCATGTTGGGGCGTCGTTGAGGTAGTCGGGCGAGTTTGTTCTCGGCTGTAGACACTGCAGTACAGAGGTGAGCTTGTTATTCCAAGTGTTGCATTGCTGTCACAAAAACTCCAAAAGCATATTTTGCCTGAAGTCCCGCCTCTGCGTCGGTCTCCCGTGTTAAAAGTTTACGGTTCGGAATCGACGAACAACCAGAATATGGGCGAAGGACAGAATGGGTACGTGGCAATGTGGCAAGGGAAAAAGGGTGGCAGCAGGAAAGAAGGAAAAGGGTACACAACGTTGCATTGTAGGAGGAAAAGGGTCGCAGCGGTGAAGGAGACGCAAAGAATCGAAGTAACATCAGAGGCAGCCGCGTGAATCTTTGCATGTTCCGGTGCTTGCAGGCATGTTTCATTTTGGTTTTGATCGGTCTCAACGCAATCGTTTCTTTGATATAAAGCTTTGCAGAAATATAAAGCTAGTTCGAGCGGCGTCGCCGTCGGCATAACCGTACCGCGTCGGCATGACGCTTCTTTGTGACGCTCGCAAAAAACGCATTGATTTCAGCGGCGAGTAGATCACGTTCGCAATAAAGAGAATACTTCAAGCACGCTCAAAGTGCACTTAATGTTACACAGCTTTACGAACTAAGAACAGTCTGTTATGAGCGTTTCAGTTTGTGCAACGTGGACAATGTGAACGTTCAAGTGTTTATACTCATATTTTTAATACTAAGTTTTTTTTAGGCCATAATATCTTAATCTTATTGTGAACAGGTGGCACCGACGGATTTTCTGGGACCCTGCATTGTGTAAGGCGAAACGAGACGGCTAATCTGCGTCAACGAACCACGAAATGAAATCGGCCTGCAACCTGACACGTCACTGGAGAAAGCGCTGGTGCTATGCCTCTGTGTTTACTACTTAAAAAAACGTAACATACCCAGCAGCATTTGGGCAGCTGCTTGGTTTTTGTACAGAGAGTAGTGAAACCAGCAAGCAGGTCTGAGGCAGCGTGGGCGCAGAAAAGGTTGCGTGATCTTCTCTCAAAGTTGCACTTTTTGCTCGCACAAAGTTTTTTTTTTTTTTCGTACTTGTTTTTGAGGATTGGTTGGAGGGGAGTTATGTGCAACAAAATATTAATCGCTCTTGCAAGTGAATGAAAGGGCCGCCCTTATTAATGAAAAATCTATGATATGTAGAAAAAAATGGCAAGTGCCACGTGGTCGAATGCTCCAAAACTAAATCTAGTCATTACGCGCCAATTCAATTTTTGTTAGCAAATGCTAACTTTCGTAACGAAGTCTACACTTTGCTCATTTGAACTCATTCAATATTTATGCCAGTTTGACCTTTGTTAGCGAAGTGATGACGTTGTTTAAACTGGTTGTGTTTTGTTACGAACCATTTTTAGAAGGAAAAACCTCCTTCTTATTCCGTGGTTAACTTCTTTTAGAAAATCACAGACTTGCCACAAAGCACAATTTTTCTAATATACCAATTGCTGTATGTTATAGAAAACGAACCGCAAAGAAGTATGACACCACACAATTATCACTGCGTAGCTGCAAAACATATGGCAGTGATTTATATATTGATATTTTTCTAACATTTACTGAAAAAATATATCCTGATTCAAACCCGCTAAAAATGCAAAATATTGACATTCATTCATATTTGTTTCATTATACTCATAGTTGTGGCAGTTCTTAGCAGTTAGTGGGAATTATACTTTTAGTGGCTTATTTGTACCAAAAAAAAAAAAAGATTTTCAAATAAAGAGTTTAGCCCCGAAGCTGAAATTTGTTTGCCTTTTTCTATTTAGTTCCTTTTGGAGTGTTCCTTCTTGTAACTAGAGCCTAACAAGATCCCTCTCTCTCTCTCTCTCTTTGGGTTTTTAGACGCCAAAAATAAATTTCCTAAAATCTTTATACAAGATGCACAGCTGTGAACAGCTTGCAGCTACTTAGCGCAATGTACCAGGCGTAACATGATTCACAACTGCCATTCGTATATGTGCGTAATTATACAAAAAGCAGCACGTTTATCTTGCACTACTCAATTCGCCTAAAGGAGTACTTAGAGACCTTTATTTATTTATTTATTTATTTATTGTACCCTCAGGGCCCGAGGGCATCACAGAGGGGAGTGGGTTACAAAGTAAAATCACTAAAAAACAAAATGACAACCTAAGAATAGAAACACGAACATAAGAAATTTTAACTTAGAAAAGTGGTTAAACAACGCTTAAACATGGTGGCATCTGTTACAGACACAACTGACGATGGAAGGTGGTTCCACGTGATTGTTGTTTTGGGGATGAATGAATTATAAAAAGTAGTGGTTTTACAAACAGGTAGACCGATTTTGTGTTGGTGATCGGCGCGTGGCGAGACATATGAGGGAGGGGTTAGTAATTTTTGATGCAAGGAAGAATTGTGATGATAAATTTTATGAAACAGACAAAGACGGGATAACTCACGACGTGAAGAAAGGTTAGGTAGGTTTAAAAACGTTTTCATGGATGTTACGCTTGCACTACGGTGATAGTTAGTAAGAATGAAGCGAACAGATCTATTTTGAATAGCTTCGACTGCTGTTGTAAGTAAGTCAGTACCGGGATCCCATATGGGGGAGGCGTATTCCAATTTTGAGCGGACAAGGGTTTTGTATAGTAGTAGTTTGAGAGATACAGGAACAGATGGAAAATTACGTTTGAGAAAGCCAAGCATGCGGTTAGCATTGTTAGTTATGTAGCGAATATGAGGCTCCCAAGACAGGTTCGATGAAATATGGATCCCCAAGTACTTATACGATGATACACCTTCCAACAAAACACTGTTTAGATAGTAGAAAGTAGAGTGCGAGTTAAGACGAGAAACAGTCATTACTTTACATTTGTTAGTGTTGAGCTGCATGTTCCATTTGTTACACCAATTAGAAACACAATCAAGGTCAGACTGAAGGATAGCAACATCAGAGGTGTTAGTTATTTCTCGGTAAAGAACGCAATCATCTGCAAATAAGCTAATAGAGGACGAAACGCAGGAAGGTAAGTCGTTGATAAAAATAAGAAAGAGCAGGGGACCTAACACTGAGCCTTGAGGTACGCCTGATGTCACGGGAGCTGGACTTGAAGAGGTATTATTCACAGACACAAATTGAGATCGGTTATTAAGGAAAGCGCGAATCCATGAAAGTACATCCTGATCAATGTTAAGTTTGCTAAGCTTATGGAGTAATAGATTATGTGACACCTTATCGAAAGCTTTGGCGAAATCAAGGAAAATACAATCCACCTGGGAACCATGATCAAGAATAAGGTGAAGGTCATGAGTGAAGGTGAGTAGCTGAGTTTCACACGAAAATGATTTACGGAAGCCATGTTGTGCAGGAGCAAAGAATGAATTGGATTCTAGGTGTTGAACGAGATGAGAAAAAATAATATGCTCAAGAATTTTACACGGAATGCTTGTTATGGAAATGGGACGGTAATTGAGAGGAGAATGATGATCACCGGTTTTATGCACGGGCACCACTTTACCCACCTTCCAATCGTCAGGTAAACAGCCTAGAGTAAGTGATTGCTCAAATAATTTAGACAGTATTATAGAAGAATACTCTTTTGTTCTTAGCAAAAATTTAGAATTAATTCCGTCAACTATCGCGGAGCAGGATATTTTTAGCTGTTCAACTATCTTTATAATTCCACTTGTTTGAATTAAGATGGGATACATGGGCAGAAAAGCGCGTTGTTGAAGTTGAGGTAAAGTTGAAGAAATACAGTTTGAAAATGATTCAACAAAAGTAGAATTGAAAACATTTGCACAGTCATCGGTGGAAACAGGTTCACCTGATAAAGTAAACAGAGACAGTGTGGTGTTTTTATTGCCGTTAATCGCCTTCCAAAACTGTTTGACGTTGTTGGTTAGTAGTGATGGCAGGGTGATAGAAAAATAAACTGACTTTGCATCCGCGATTGCACTTTTATAAGCATTGGCAGCCTCATGATACTGGAGCCATTTAACCTCCGAATTTGTTAACTTTGCTGCACGAAATTTGCGCTTCTTTTTATTGGAAAGTCTTTTTAGAGTGTTATTGAACCAAGGGGAATTCGAAACAATTGGGATGTTACGTAGCGGTATATGTTTATTGGTTAGGAGCTCAACCTGCGTCTTAAACAATGTCCAATTTAATTCTAAAGAACGGTCAGAAAAGTGGTCTAAGTAATCGTTAAGAAAAAGGCCAAGGGCACCATTAATAGAGTCATAGTCACCTCTACCATAGTCTCGTATTTTTTTAAGAGTTCGCTGTGCTGTTTTGGCTGGCACATCAAGTGAGAAATGTAGTAGCGAATGGTCGCTGAGAGCCGGCATGAAAGTAACAGAAGAAATAAGTTCAGGTGAAGTTGACAAAATGAGATCTAATACGTTTGCAGTTGTAGCAGTGATTCGAGTAGGAAGAGACACCAGCTGCGAAAAGCTGAAGTCATCACATAACTTTATAAAATCTTCCGCATCTGATGAGAAAGGGTTAGAGAAAATATGCGGGTGAGACCATTTTATTTGAGGATAATTGAAATCACCAAGGAGGAGTATAGGAGATGAAGGAAAGCGCACTATTATTGAGTTCAAAACATCATGAAGATTCGAAACAAAAGAAGGATTAGCTGATGGCGGACGATAACACACGGCTAAGATAACTTTTTGGAAGTTCAAACACAAGCAACAACAAACTATTTCTAAATCACTATTCAAACGCACACAGAAAGAATCAATGTGATCGGCAACTGCCAATAAAACGCCACCTCCATTTCGTGCACCCCTATCACAACGGTAGACATTAAAACGCTTATCACAACTGAATAATTCACAATTCCGAACATTCGATGACAGCCACGTTTCGGTTAAAGCTACTACGTCAGCGCTACAGGAATCAATAACTGAACACAATTCATCACGATGACGTAAAATACTCCTTATATTGCTAAAAAGTGCTGACACATTTTTGGAAAAAGGAATAGCACCCACGCCCCTTGCCACATGTTATGGTGAAGAAGACGCTTGATGTGTGTTACGAAGCATGTTAACGTTATCTCCTTCACGCCTATCAGATGAGGGCGTTTGATGCAAGTTAAGGGGAGGCCTGTTGACGTTATCACCTTCACTCCTATCAGGACCAGCACCGAGATCAAACACTTCGTCAGACACTGAGTTATACATATAACACCTCTTGTTAATAAACAGTTTATTGTAGCGTAGTTGAAACACATTTTTAGAGGCTTTTCCAAACTCAGTTAGTTTTTTCCTAGCTTGGCGGGTTGCTGGCGAGAAATCTTCACAGATGTAAATGTCACTACCTTTCAACTTAAAACGCGACGAAAATACATAATTTTTTACTTTATTGGAGGAGAATTTCACTATTGTTGGGCGACAGCGATTGGCACTAAAAGCACCGATGCGGTGTGAGCGCTCAATGCAGTCTGGGGGCACCTGTAACTCAAGAGAGCCAGAAGCAAGCTCGAGAACTTTTCTTTCAGTAACGGACCAAGTTTCGGACGGAGAATCCGCCAAACCATAAATAATTAGATTATCCCTACGTGATCGATCTTCAAGGTCGTTTAGACGGTCATTCAAAGTGGCGTTGTCATAATTTAATTTTTCAGCGAGACATTTTACTGTGTTGAAATCTTGGTCAACCAATTCAAGCGCAGATACTTTATTCTCGACAAGCGTAAGTCGATTACCGATGTCGTTAATTTTTCTTTCGATTGAACTCTGACTTTCTCTTATTTCTTTCACACTGTCTAGTAAACTGTTTTGCCCAACTTCAGATTTCAAAGATCTTTCATTCATATCCCTCACCAGCTGCATCAAATCTGCGAATTGTTTCGCTTGAACGTCGCTCATGGGGCCGGGGTTAAGTTCAATGTCGCCCGAAAGTGCAAGTAACGATTTTACCACATCATAACACTCAATGACCGTAACACAAATAACACTTGGGCATGGAAACAGCAGAAGAACGACGTTATTCGTTCGTCTAGTATGTAACGACGGAGAGGAACCCACCTGTACAATGAAGCAGAACGGATTAGAAGACTGCATCCTCAGGCTGTTTCCATGCCCACTGACAGAACTGGCGACGTTCCACGGTTTTGAAGCCTCGTTGATTAGTGTCGATGTCGATGGGGTAGCTTCCTTGTGCCGGGTAAAGGCATACTGCGGCCAGTACGCGAATACGCCAAAACGTACGTCGGATTTATCTTGAAAAACTGGAAATCCTTCCGTGGCCAGCGTTGTTGTGACGATGACTTGAGAAAACGGCGATGCCCAGACAGGCGCTGAACACTGGCAAAGCAGGATCTGTACAATGAAGCAGAACGGATTAGAAGACTGCATCCTCAGGCTGTTTCCATGCCCACTAACAGAACTGGCGACGTTCCACGGTTTTGAAGCCTCGTTGATTAGTGTCGATGTCGATGGGGTAGCTTCCTTGTGCCGGGTAAAGGCATACTGCGGCCAGTACGCGAGTACGCCAAAACGTACGTCGGATTTATCTTGAAAAACTGGAAATCCTTCCGTGGCCAGCGTTGTTGTGACGATGACTTGAGAAAACGGCGATGCCCAGACAGGCGCTGAACACTGGCAAAGCAGGATCTGTACAATGAAGCAGAACGGATTAGAAGACTGCATCCTCAGGCTGTTTCCATGCCCACTCCAGATCGTTTCTGAGCTCCTATAACGATATCCCATAACAATACGATGCATGGGGGCCCGTGTGTTCATACGCTTATTACGGCGTGCGTTTTCTCCACTCTCATATAATGACGCCTTCTAGGCGCGTGAAATGTGCGTCGTGGTTGAAACTTTTGGCCGCTAACATTGGGCTTTCTCGCATTTAGTATGTCGTCCCAATAATCTTAGTTATTGGGACGATATACTAAATGCGGGAAAGCTCAATGCCCACGGCCAGAGGTCTCGACCGCAACGCGCATTTCACACGCCTAGTAGGCGCCATTATCTAAGCGTGGAGAAAACGCACGCTGTAATAAGCGTGTAAACACAAGGGCCCCCTCACGCCTGCGAAGCGTTAAACCATAGCACAGGTCACGCATAGGGAGCGTGAATTCTAAGCGTTGAAAAACAGCACGCTTAGAAGAAGCGTGTAAAAAATCGCTTTGCGTCACGCCTGCAAGCGTTAAACATATGCGCAGTTCACGCTTAGGGAGCGTGAATTCTAAGCGTTGAAAAACACCACGCTTAGAACAAGCGTGCAAAAAATCGCTTTGCGTCACGCTTGCTATGCGTGACCATTTTTAGAGTGTAGGGCTGGGCGTCGATTAAAAATTTTAACGCGATTAATCGCCACCCTTTAATCGATTAATTAATCCATTAATCGGTTGCGTTGATTTTTATAAATAATATATCAAAATTGAATGCAACAATTCGTCTTGCCTTTGAAGACTTATTTTGCTCTCTGTTACACGGCGCAAAAGACATTTAGAAGTGAGGTTACATATGGTTCAACGATTTAAAGACTCGCATATTTTTGCTCCAGCTCCGAAGAAAAAGAAGTTTCTCCGCATTCTCCGACAGGAAGACAAGAAGTCAGGGCTGGGGCAATGCCTTCTTTTTTTTTTAAGAGATAGGGGCCTCGATGAGAAGGCGTTGATTGTTGTCTGCGTTTTGACGGATGGTCCTTGCTGCAGCGGAGTACATGGGTGGTTCGCTCATAGGTGATACTAAAGCGAACTTAAGCTTCCACTGTACGAAAACGGCTTTTTGCAGATGATGCAGTGAACTTCCTTCGAGTTAAAAACTTCACCCGCTGAAGTTTACTTTAAACCAAAACTTTCCAGCGAGATTCCCTTTCACACTCGTGAACTCGTCCATTTTTGCGGGCCGAATACTGAAACAAGTAACCATGGCGTTGTTAGCTTCCCCGCTTGTTTTTCTGCTTGTTTGTCTCGCCTGGGCAGGATGTGTAATAGATCCTCAACACGTGAAGTTTCGCGGTCGCGCGGGGATCAATAGCGGGCCCGGCTTTTTCTTCTGGCCTCGGCAGAACTGTAATGTATATCCTCGAACATGTGACGCTTTGCGAGCGCGATAATTGAACTTTGCTCATAGCACCTGGCTGGGAACGGAAAACCGCTCGGGACAGAACGACCGGATCTGGGGGGGGGGGAGGGGGGGGTGCACGTGTCACCCCTAGTTCGGGCAGGTCGTCCAGGATAGAGCCATGCGTCCGTCCAGTTCTTTTTGAGCATCGATTAAAAAACCGATTAACCGGTCATATTATTTGATCGCGATTAAAGACTTAATCGATTAATCGGAAGGTTAATCAATTAATTGTCCAGCCCTACTAAATACTACTTAGAATCACTCCCTGACGTTAATAACTGTATAAACTTGGATTTTTTGTTTTTTTCTAGGCAATGGCAGTCACCAAAACAATTCGAGAACTATGAGCATCGTTCATCCCCTCAACTCGGAACCAAAGCGGCCACGTGGCCTGGTGCCCATCCTACGCCTCCAACGTTAATCGTACTCCCACGCTGGGGTTGGAAAGGAAGAAAACGCGTGCTGGGGAGTTCCAGGCATTCTTAGCGTTCGGCTGTTCTCATCACCGCACTGGTTGGACACGAGCCACTAGCCAAGTGTCAGGCCGAGGCATTGCTTGTTACGAGCCGATGTACAGAGCTCACGCAGTTCTCGTGTCCAATCCATGAGCCGCGCTCGACTATCGTCAGGCGGGTGGTTTTGATCCCACAATTACGTCATCAATCTTTGCAAAGGCAAGACTAAAAGAAATAGTCTCATTTTGGCTTCGCAATTTCACCGACACAAAGAAGCTTCCGAATCAATGGAGGCCCGTGCGAGTATACTTTGGCCACACTAGGACCAGAACGCGTCTAAAAAGTTATGAACATTCCCACCCCATATCATTTTATGACACCTATAAACTTCACGGGGTGCAAAATAAAAGCAATGGAGGGTTGCTGTTAACAAGTGACAAATAAAATTGGGCTGCAAGATAAAAACAATGGAGGGTTGCTGTTAACAGGTGACAAATAAAATTCTCGAATTAGCACACCCAAAAGGAGGAGGCGATTCTTCAGGAATACAAAATATTTTCTGGAGGAGCAACAAAAAAAGGAAAAGAGGTGTGTGCGTGTGCGTGTGTGTGCGTGGGGGGGGGGGGGGGAGGCGGTGGTTAGGTTTAAAAATCTACTGTGTTATAAAAGTTCCTCTTCCCCACATCTTTGGCGCAGACCAAAAAGCGTGGCTCCGGAAACTACTTTGTTTGCAAAAACACTCTTGCCAAAAAACACGTTTTTGTCGTGCCAGATGCTCGCGCCGTTTCTTACGACGATGCACTAAGAATAATAATATGTGCCTTTCAAATGATTGGCTTTCACTGAGCTTGAACCTCCTGCAGCGTGCATTTCGCTCCATGGAATTTGATTTTCTCAGCAAAAAGAAATTACGATGACCACCAGCATGTTGTGTCATATAGTGTGATGACGTCATGCGCATACAATGTTAAACAGTTCATCTTTCTGGTGAAATGCAATGTTTGCAACACTAGCAATAGATGTCCTAATTGTAAAGTTGTGCAGTATTTATAGCAGTCTCGCGGTGATATACGGCAGCCTAGGGAAATGTTAGAGCGCACGACTATTGAAGCATAGTGTTCTAAAGTGAGGGCCCAAAACAATTGCAGGTAAAACCGAAATTAACAATAGCCGCCCGAGGCAGTATTTCGCAGAGTTTCGAGCTCATGCGAGCTGATTAAATGTAATTTATAGTAAGATTTCAAGAAACTTTGTCTGTCCTTCACGCTATTTATGTAAAATTATGAGTTTCCTTGCATACATTTTTATGCATCTCTTTTTGGAGTAAGGCGTTCTGTAAGGGATTATTTAGAAAACTAATGTTAATTCTCTCTCTCTTTTTGCACATTTCATATATTTGATTTTCTAATCTATCATGTGAACACAGAGTCATTTTTGGCGTACCCTGCAACCAGATGTTTCACACTACTAATTAGCGAACAAAAACACGTTTACGCAGACTCAACAGCTCGCGTAGTTTCAGTATCGTCCTTCCGTGGCGGTCTCAAGCGGTTGTGTGAACTTCATAAAGTGATATGCATTGATCATTATAAATAGATATTTAATTACTAAATGAATATTTGATGACATAAATTAATGGCCGACCACACTTAAGCAATTCCCCCTTCCCTCCCCCCCCCCCCCCCCCCCAAAAAAAAAATTATTTTAAAGGTGGTCTATTAATCTTTTCCGGCGTTTTTATCTTCGACAGGCACGCTGTAAGTGATTTGCGACAGCCTTACACACATTTTTGATTTTGAAGCTAATTTAAATAGCTATGTGTTCCTCACACACATAACTTATCAAACATATAGAAGTCTGTTATTGCCTCTTTTATGTGGTGAACAAAACTTTTGTGTCTGTGGGCTGGACGAAAAGAAAGTAAACAGGGGTGCGCGGCGGAACTATGGCGATTACGCACGCAAACCGTCGGAAGGTGTGCAATTAAGTAGCTGCTATCTTGACAAGACATGAAATACTAAATTGTCTTGCTTAACAAAAAAAAAAAAAAATCATAGAGGACACTTAAGCTTCGCCTTTAAAAGTGGAACGCGATAGCATTACCGGCATCGTTTGCATCGCCTTCTGATTTGCCGTGCAAGCGTGCCTCGCGTTCAAGAGCGTGACTGACTCGCAACCGAAGTGTCGTGAGTTCGAATCCTGCCTAAAATTCTTATTTCTTTTTCTTTAAGGCAAACGGACTACTTTATAAAGTGAAATCATTTGACACATACGGCAACCTTTATTTCGCATTACGTGTCATGTTTTATTCTCTTTCATTCCACGCGTTGATGTCACGTTTCACGTGAGCATTGTAGGTCGTTTGAAATTCCTGCGGGATGGCATGTAGCGGGGACGTCATGACCCTATCGACCAATCAGGATTTGCGAGTCACGTCACCGACATCGTTTTTTTCCTGCGATATGAGCTCGTTAATGCTATCGCGCTAAAATCATCAATTAGCAAGGGTGGTGCTCATTTGCAAATTAAATTGACCGGCATCTTGTCAAGAACAAACCTGAACTGGCACGCTATGCCAGCTTATACTGTATAAGAAAATGTTCACTTGGGCAAGCGCTATTTTGGGCCAGATTCGATCTGAGTGCGAAGGTGCGTATAAATTAGAGTGAACAATTTCGATTATCCCTTTCTGCATGATCAGTCGCATGCATCGCGGTGCTGAGTGTAAACGATGTTTGTTTAGAAAAGCAAGCAAAATGTTAATAATTTCATCGCTTTTAGCTTAGTTGCGTCGACCTTCTATATATATTGTGAAACGTATTTCGTAAACCACATTTCATGAATATATGGCCACGAGGTGCCCATTTTATGATTTTATGTTCTGTAATTAATTCCTTAGTTCAAGGACACAATCGCAATTTAACTTTTAATATTGCGACACAAAAGTGTGCCAGTCACGGGTATTTTATGCGACCTATTACACTCCACGACAGCATTTTATACCGTGTAAGTAGGTCAGCTTGAACTTTAGAATTTTACTTAAACACGATGAAATGACAGGAAAAGACAGTATAGTTCTAAATTTCAAGCTGAGCTATTTGCATGTATGTACCAACAAGCTCAACTCTTTACATTTGTACTTAAACATTTTGATTTAGGTAAAATATATGTGACTGGTAAACAAAGGGATATGTTGAGTCGTATGAACACAACGTTATGTCCGTTAATGTAGATTTTCTTTTACTGTTGCGGCGAAATTAAATAACTGAATTTCATCTTTTTGGTAGCTGAAAAGAAAAGTGAATTGCACGGACGATAGAAGAAACTATATAGTTAATCGTTTCACGCCGTAAATAGTGCCTATTGCCAAAACAACGTGAAAACCAGGGTGTAAGATAGACAGGTGGGGAAACGAGAGCCAAATGAGCGACCGGATTGTGTCCCCCTCGGTTTTCTCTTTTTCTGTGGCGCCATCTATGTGTAGCACCACGAACTCTCACTCCGGGTGGGCGACCGGTGGCGACCGGCTAAACAGACGGAGATGGTTTCTCGTGGATTTTCAATGAAAAACTATCGTGCTCTCGTTTTATTTTCCGCACTCTCCTATAGAGTTCCATGCAAATCCGATTCCGATTTCTTTCCTTTCGCCGCAGCGCCATCTGTCGCAAATCGGCGGTATCCGCAAGCAGACAAGTACACAATCCGGTCACGGCGCTGCGGTAGGCTTCTATGGGCCGTTTCCCCACCTGCCTATCTTACACCCTGGTGAAAACTATATTCTCAATTTAGCGGTTCAAACCGGTTCAAACCGGTTCGAACCGGTTCGAACCGGTTTGAACCGTTATTTTTTGCTCCCCGGAACTGAACCGGAGCCGAGCCGAAAGCCGTGAACCCGAACCGGAACCGAACCGATAAAAATTTCGGTTCGACACTCTGGTTCGTTTTCAGTGTTACGTTATTTGGCTCCGAGTCCACAAGCCTGCCAAGTGCCGAATCCGCCAACTCGGGAAGGTTGTGCGCATACCGGCACGAAGACAAGAGCTACCCCTCCCCCCCAAAAAAATAACACAAAAAAAAAACCGAAAAAAAGGGCATTTTGATACATTCAATAATCCCCCCCCCCCCCCCCCCCCCCCCGTGGAAACGTGTATACTCGATCTATTAAACACTAGTGAGATTAGCACTACGGTCAGATATTGTATTAACGGAACGGAATACGTGTGTAGAGTACACAGCTTACAAGGAAGGGTTACCTAAACCCCAAGGGGCATATATTTTGAGGAACTCCAGACTTCGGAAATTGGGTTTAGAGGTTCTTAATTCAAAACAAATAAAAACACCATGCACTTAATGCTAGGCACTTCTTTCGAACTTCATACTCACGTAAGCCCGTTAACTTTTGCGAGGTCTTCACTCGAACAATGGCGTTTTTTTTAAATATATATATATATATATATAGAGAGAGAGAGATAGATAAAATTCATTAATATCATTTCCCCTTTCAGAAAAATTCGAATTATAACAAAAAGTTTTCAACAGCTACACTTTACCCTATGTTGACATCGTCCAACGTAAGCAGATTGGTGATGAAATTACAGCTGTTATGTTAAACGTTTTATTTCGTCTTTTTTTCATGTTTTTTTTTATGTCAGTGGTACTCACTGTCTATTTTTTATATGTGTTGATAGCCATGATTCTTCGTGAGGAGAATGGATTGTGCTTTTAATTTAATCACCGCTGGCATACAATGCAAATAGGACTTTTTTGGTTTTTTTTGCCCTCTACATAAATATGCGAACAACGTTAAGACTGAGAGAAATAGACGCAAATTTAAAATGTTTCAGCGGTTTCACATGACGTAAATAAAAGCCTAACTTGTGCCAGGTGCATTTTTGACAGATTAACACCCTTCTTGTGTGTGTTTTTTTTTTAATTTTTTATATGGGTGTTTTGTATTGAAAAGCTGGCTAACTACTGTTGCGTATGTATCCTCAATAGGAGTGGACTAATCAGTTTTTTTAATAAATATGTCTTTTGCGTTTTTGATGATTGTTTCTACAGGTTTATATATAAAGTGTCTGGCTTATCTGTTATAACAAATTCCACCATCTTCGGACCAACTGCATGTTTTTTTGTTTTCTTGTGCTGAGTAAATGCGTGCGTTTGTCTCTCCAACAAAAATGTGCGTTTATTTTTTTTTTACTGTTCATTTTAAGATGCAACTGCTCGGGACTACGCGATGCTACAAATTTCAACCTGTATGAAGTATGTTTCTTATTGTGCGAATTTTTTCCTGTGGGAACTCTTTTGTTTTTCTTTTTTCTCACGTGAGATTGCGGATTTTGACCTTTTTTATATTTGCTTGGTCGGACCGACAAGCACCTGCTGGATGTGATCGGACTTGCTATTTAACTTTAAAATATATATCAGCACTTGGAAAAATATTCTAATTTATATTAATATTAATATTATTATTCATGTACTCATGTACATTAAGTATTTATGTTCTCATGTACTGATCTGGAATGTGTGCTTTAAAAATTATCAATATCATTATTATTCCAATATTGATAATTAAAAATTATCAATATCATGTTCTTCCGTCGCAAATAAATTTATTATTATTATTATTATTATTATTAATATTATTATGCTTCAATGTTATTTTTTTTAAACTTGAGTGTGTGTGTGTTTTATCTGTTGATACACTTGTCACATTGTTGAAATTAATTAATACATTACGTTACTACTGGCGGTTTAGCCACACATGCCAATTCTGGCTTTGGCAGACCTGAATAATACTTCTCAGCATCCGAAAAAATAAACTATTATTATTATTATTATTATTATTATTATTATTAGTATTATTAGTTATTAATTATTAATATAGAAGAAGACGAAGCTGGGGGTTAAAACGTATGTCTCCATCACTCTGCAAAATGTTATCTTGAATTGCCCTCCCTCGGCCTTTAATATACTCTCACAGCTTTGCTTCGAGACCCCTGACACCCCTATCCTCAACGGCACAAGGTGAGGCTCCCATCTGGAAGTCTCAGGCCCAGACATCAACAAGATTCTCGACGCGGCCTCGACCACCGCCATTTTCCATCCTGCGAGCACTACGCCATTAACAGGCATCTGACTGCGAACATCGGCGCGTCATCCTGGTGAACCGCTTTGCCGCCACGACAATCAACGCCCTCTTGATGTTACGAGCAAGGCTGGCATCTTCTATTTGAACGGTTCCGGTGAGCGTGTGATTTCTTACTGCAGCCCGAACTTCATCTTCCTTGCCTTTCAAACTGATATCTCGCTGCCTCGTCATGTTTCAATCTCCTGCATGCGGTGTGTGTGGCACATCCGTCCCCACCGACGGTAGATTCATGACGTGTGCTGACTGCCACAAGTCCCTTCATTTAGAACAATGTGCCGGCATTGCCGATGCTACCGTTACAACGATGGAAGCAACAAAACGCGAGAAATGGCGCTGCAAGCAATGTCGTGGCAGGGATGGCCACACGAGCGCAGGGGACGTGGGCCTCCCAGGAGGATCACATCGCTTTCTCCGCACAGCTGGCATCAGTCAACCAAAAGCTTGATGTGCTCCTGAGCCTAAAGGGAAGCGTCGATACCCTTCTAACACTACCTGCCAAGGTCGACGCTCCATTGGCACTAAATCCCACTGTGGAGTGGCTACAGACTACCGTAAAAGAAGTTGAGGAGTCTGCTACTTTTATCAACACGCAGTATGACTCTATGGTAGTGGAAGCTGCAGCTCAGAAACAACCAACACAGGACCTCAGAGCGGAAATCGAGGCAATTCAGGTCACAGTAACCGAGCAAGCAACCACCATACGCCATCTTCCAGCAGAAATGAACGACGCAGGTCAGCAGCGTCGGCTAACAATTTTGAAATTCAAGGTTTGCCATTAACCCCAAAAGAAAATCTCGGTGAGACTCTATGTGACCTGGCCTCCAAGATCGGCATCTCGCACTTCAAGCCTTCGGATGTTGTCAATGCTCGACATGTGCCATCCAAAAAGGCAGAAAAACCTGACGATTCCCCGTTAATCCTGGTGAGCTTGCGTCAGTTGTTTTGAAGGAGCAGTGGATGGGGTGTCGTGGCCGACTGCGGAGCCTCCACCGTGTCGGCACTCTTCCCAATGTGTTCCTGAATGAAAACCTCACCCGTGCCAACCGCGAGTTGTTATGGATGTCTAGGAACAGGGGGAAAGAGAAGGAATACAAATTTATCTGGACAAAAAACGCTCAAATCAATGCAAAAAAAAAATGCAGACTCAGCTTCCTTACGGATTAATTTTGTAGGAGACATCGCCAAGATTGTGTAAGGTATGAGCAGTAACTTTTCGCAGTTTAGTATTTTTCAAGCATTTAAGTCACTAATAGACAAACCAGAGGGGAAAAATTTTATTTGCTTACATGTCAACATCCGGAGCATCCGTAAGCACTAGGATCATTTTCGAGTAATGTTTCGCAATGTAATGTTTCATGTCGACGCATTCATTTTGACAGAAATTAATCTCCGTGAATCTGTGCTTGGTCAATATACCCTCAAAGATTACAACCGATTTTTTCAATACGACCTAAGCGCAGTAGTGGTGGCATCGCTGCTTTTATTCGTCAAAGGTGGCAAGTTTCTCCCCTTGATTTAGTATTTTCTCATATTGAATCTCTTCCACTCAAACTTGAAAATAATGCTTTTTCGCTATCTGTTCTTTGTTCCTACAGGCCTCCTTCAGAAAATGCTAGAATGTTTCTAGATGAGCTAGACTTAACTCTCTCCTCTTTATTCTCCATGCAACACCTCAGCATTATAGGTGACATTAATATAGACGTATCGAAGACAACGACACCAATCGCATGTGACTACTTACATATTTTTTCCAATTTTGGTTTGGAATGCGTTATTGACGCCCCTACTCGAGAAGAATTTCTAGGAAGAAACCTCGTCTCTTCTTGCACTGACCACATTTGCTTACGGGCACCAAGTGATCGTGTTTAGAGCGCTGTAATTCTTGAAAAGTAGTCGGACCACTACTTTGTTTCCAGTCGGATAAAACACACTTTGACCTCTGAACCTCAGTCTAACATTATCAGAGAGGTCCAGATTACTGACATTGTCTCTTTCGACAAAGCTGTTGCCTCTTATGAGTGGGATGGCTTTTTGGGCGCCGCTAGTGGCGTTGATCCGTATACAGAATTTGTTCAGGTTTTTAACTCCTTCACTGAAGCCGCCAAACGAACTGTTACCTTAAATAAGCGCAGACCCCATCACAAATGGTTGACTTACGATATCCTTAAGAAAAAAAAAGAAAACGACATTTTGTGGAGCCGATGTCAGAAGTCTCCTAATAATGCAAATTTGCAAATTGAATTTCGGCAGGTCACAAATTGCGTCAACGCTGTCATTCGTTCTGCAAAGCGACGATATTTTAAATCAAAGTTTGAAGAATACAAGCTTAACTCGGCCAAAACATGGTCACTGATTAACCAATTTCGAGGCACTGGTGCTAAACAATCTATCGACGAAACTCTTGAAAATAATTTTGGTTCACTCACCTCGTCATTAGCAGATGAATTTAATGCCTTCTTTGGTAAATATACTGGTGTGACTCGAGCCGCTGTTGACAAACAATGTACTCTGGCTGATACATCCCTAGCGTCAGCTTTTCTTCCTCCGTTAACTGATGCCGACCTTTACTCTCTTTTGTTTACTTTCAAAGCCAACAAGTCACCCGGTGCTGATGATATTCGCTCAAATGATCTTCAACGGAATTTCGCTAAGATTAAGAATGTTCTCCTAGTTATGTTGAATGGCTTCATTACGAGCGGTAAAATACCAGATGGTCTTAAGGTTGTTATTGTACGACCTTTTTTCAAAGGGGGTGCGCGAACACAAATTCAAAATTATCGTCCTATTTCGATTTTACCAATTTTAGGGCAAATGGTTGAAAAACACCTTCTTCAGTCGATGAACGGCTTTATAGATAAATATGACATTATTTCACCCACCCAATATGGTTTCGTGGCTGGGAGAGGCACCCAACCGGCTCTTGATGATTTCTCAGATTACCTCTACTCAACATTTGATAATAATATGTCCGCTTATGCGCTCTCAGTCATCAATTACTTCTAAAAAAATTACAACGCTTAGGTTTTCGAGGTCCGTTTAATTTTTTACTAGAGAATTTTCTTACTAATCGTTCTCAATTTGTCTTACTGGGAAATTTAGAAGCTCTCTCCTTTCTTTAAAAGCGGGGGTACCTCAATGAACTGTTCTTTTACCTCTGCTCTTTAATATCTTCGTCAATGTTATGTCTCACGCTATCAACGGCTGCAAGATCTATCAATACGCTGACGACACCCTCTTTACTTCGCGTCATATTAATTTTCCTTTTGCAGTCAACATCCTCCAGACGAATGCCACCCATCTAATGGACTGCTTTGCGGATAACCTTCTTGACATCAACAGCTCCAAAACAAAGCTTGTTTGCTTCCGCAATCCTTTTAAAAGACACCAAGATATTCTCAGGTTTATTCTCCACTCCTCATGCTGCCATCGGTGTAACTGTGACCCAATCAAATCTGTTAACAAAGTGAAATATTTGGGTGTTCATTTTGATTTCGACATGTCCTGGAACACTCATATGTACTACTTATGCGGTAAACTACGAACTATATCTTGTATGCTCTATAACACACGGATGTTTATGCCCGTCAATGTTCGGTTTTTGTTAGTCCACGCGCTTGCCTGCAGTGTGCTACGGTACGGCATCACGGTGTTTGGTACATGTTAAGGCCGCTGGCAGGTTAAAGTTAACACTTTATTAAGAGGCATACTGAAGAACATCCCCTACAATACGCCTCTTTCTGCCACTGCCGACATTTTTTAAAGCCTTCAACTGCCAAATTTCCGCTCACTTTTTTATTGAGACCGTCCTCCTTCGCCATTTTTAGAGCAGTGATTACAAGACACCGCTACATTCGTCCCGCACATTACGCAGCTCTCCTCGTTTTGTGGCGCCACGTTGTTGCACCCGGTATGGTAAATGCTGGCGCGAATCTTATGTGCCACGTTTCTTCAACGCCCTCCTGTACTATATTTATGATATCATATCACTGAAGACTCTAAAGAAAGAACGAAAGTGTCTTAACCTTGATAGTATTTAGTGCCTGCTCCGTGTGCGTTTATGACGATCCTGATGTGATGGTTGCTATAGCTACCGCAGATTTGAAATGTTGTTTCTTAGTTTTCTATTGTATTTTTTGGTCTCAGTGCTTTGTGTTGCACTTTATTTGGGACTCGCGTTTGTAAGTGTTAATTTTATATAAGTTGTTACATTCATTTGTACATTGCTCTCGTATGCTGTATTTTTTTTCGTAATTAGTACTATGTGCTACAATCGGAAAAGGGGGAGGGGGGAAGGGGGTTGGGGCGGGGAAAGGGGGTGGGGAAACTTTTGTTATCCTTCAGTTCTCATTTTAATTTGACCATTTTAATAAGGTAAAGTCAATGCCTTTACCTTATTAGGTACCCATTACCCATTTTTTTAGGGTGTCATCCCACGAGCCCTTCGCTGGCTTTGATGTGCCCGGAAACATATCCCTCTTTAATAGACCCAGTGAGTCATAAAATGTATGTATGTATGTATGTATGTATGTATTATTATTATTAATATTGCTGCTGCTGCTGCTGCAGCTTGGGAGCATGTGAGATGATTTTAATTCTATAAAATAAATACAAACACAAAAGTTTTTTTCTGAGACGCTTTGTTTGACATGGCCATAATACTAAGTTGTCATTGTGCTATGAGAGTGATATCCGTCTTTAAATTAGTTTATGCAAGATTACAATTACGTCTTCATTAAGCGCTTGTCCTGCGCACTTGAAAATTATTCCCCAAGACAGTCTCCAAAAATCTAATGCGGGTTTTCTTCCGTACTCCCAAAATACCCGAAATAACATACAAGCGTGTTTTCCACTGTACGTGATGCCGTCGTCTGCATATATAACTGCTATTATATAAATAATATTACACTCATCCACTTTTGTGTTGACATGAGTTGATTGACATCTATATCCCCGTGGAGTGCACTCAAATATCATCTAAAAATAACGAATAATAACAGATGACACATACCACACTTCAGCACCATACAGCCTGACACATTAATCACCAGCCAGAGCACACTCAGAACTAGATTATCATGTATATATACCTCGAAAAATCTGCAGCAGAGATCCGGAATTGAGTAGCTACGCAACCAACACGGACTAGAATGCCGTGTTAGAAGACGGACGTCACATTGGACGGAACACCCTCTCTTCGCAGCAATCCGCTCTTCTCCCGTCTCCAGATTACACTGATGACGCAATGCCGTCAGCGGAGCGCGCTTCGAGGCGCCCTCTCAGGGAGGGGGCGTACAATGGCTGGCTGTGTGTCTAATTAAGAGACCTGAAACGGAGTGTTGAAAGCTGTGTTGGAAATTCCTTTGGGTCTCGTGCTGCCTCTAATGGTGAATCTGATCTACTATCGCTCAGACGGGCATCGCTCAGGAGGCCTGCTCACTATTGTATTTTCCAGAAAATCTCCATCAGTATTAAGGACAAGGCTCTTTGCCAATACCCCATGAAGTTGGGAAAATGGCGACTCTTGTGTATGTATTTTCTTGGAAGGTCAGGTTCTAGAACATTGTGTAATAAATAAACTGGTTCGTCTGATGGACATGCCGGTGTTCTTTGAGAATGAATGAGCGATTGAAGGCATAACAAAGTGCGGATTTTTACGAAGTGTTACGTGTAGATTTATGTTTCGATACAAGTGATGCTTTGCTAAGAAATCGACCAGATTAATGAAGGATAACACAAGCTCGATCTGCTAACACAAGCTCGATCTTCGCATAAACCAAGCGGAACAGATTTGCAATGTATTCTGTCTAACCTAAAATGTTAAGAAAAAACAAAAGGTTGCAGAAACCACTCCGCTGTTTGTTACAATACGCAAAGCATCGTGTATGAAGACTCATGACGTCACCGATAAGAAGAGGCCAGATTTCGTCACGATACCAGATAGCCACATCGCAACTCACGGAGTATTATGACTACAAAACAACGCGAGGTTTGAGTAAACACTTCATTGATCCATATTGTCGATGTTGTTGTAGCCTTCATTATTGATTGTTAGTATTGAGACTAAAGGGGCTGTGCAAAGAGAAATTTGAGACGTACTTGTAAGTGTGTACGTCGACTCTCCTAGTAAACACGTGGTACATGACACTGCATGTCGTGTTGTTGGCACCGAGTTCTCAATGTATCGGTGGCGCTGGGCGGTTGCACGACGCCGTTTCTTCGGGAGCTCCTCTTCTGTGGGTGGTGGTCGCTTGCAAATCCCATCTCATCTGACAGGACGAGTGCTTCAAAGTCTGGTTTTATAAACGGTCTACGACGCAATCATTGGCGTCACCGCGATTGCAGCGCGCCACTCAGAAATCGGTTTTGAGTGATTGCTTCATAGCCTTGTGAGAATGTAGAGGCGTGCTCAATACCGCTTCATGTACGCGCGGCGAGGGTTTAGTTCCTTTTTTTACCAGGCCAGATTATGCACCGCGTTAGAGACAGCTAAAGAATGCTTCGCTTTAAAATGCTCTTAAGGTATTGGTACATATTCAGACATCAGTCCATTTCGTGCTCAAAAAATTTAGTTTAAAAATGTCGATATGTGACCGCTTCAGGATAATACGAAGTTGTATGGAATTATAACTTTCAGAAGTCATTGAAGTTGCAAGTGAAGAAGTATTCGAAGTTATGTAATTTTGTTATCACTCATTTCTGCAACTGCTGCAAATACCCGAAGAATTAAAATTATTTGCTTTGCGTCTTGAAATATTTCCGTTTATATTGACGAGATACGATGCCGAGTAACTATCATTAACGTGGCTTGAGTTTTTTTTTATTTCAAAGTAGGCGGCGCAATGTCTTTGCAGTAGTCGTAAAAACATATTTGATCAATGTCATTATTTTTTGTGGCAGATATTCAGCTTGTGACATGCATATTTGAGTTCCAGAAAATGCGTTCGCCATCCCGAAAGAGATTAAACAAAGAGCCCTATCTAGGTGAAGGGCGCGGAATTTGTTTGGGCTATTTTCGCACCCTGCTAAGTAACTAAAATTAGTTTCGGGTTGTGATTATTTTCTGGGGCCTACGATACCTTCCCGAAATATTTAAAACAAATAAAAATGTATTGATTTTGAGTCTATCAGTCAATCTTGAAATCTGGAGTGCTCATATAAAAATATAAGATAAATATCGTAAGAAATCTGTTAAGCTCGCCCTTCGGAAAGCCTAAACTTTTTTGGTACCCAGTTCTAAGGAAGCAAATAAGCATTTCGCTGTCGTACCGTTGGTCTTTAACATAATGAGAATAGGCAGTCTAGATATTTGATGAACCCATAAGTTTTTTTTACGCTAAAGACTTGTCATAGCTTTCAGCTTTTTGTATAAATGTGTGAAGTCATATCAAGTTGCTCAAGATATTACTATCTTCTCTTGTCCCAAACTTCGGTTTTGCAATCAACTCTGGGTGAAAAGAACGGTTGCGCCATCTCTAGCCGACGTTCGCTCGAGACGTTGAGCTTGAGAGCGAAAAAACGCGTATGACTTCACGCCTATTTTTCCTCGCTCGTTTCCTCAGCTCTTAAAACTTGATGCTTTCGAGCGAATGAAAGCTTTAAAAAAACGCAACATAGCACGACCACGAAACAGATACTTTCTAGCCGTTCTGGGGTCTCATGAAGAATTGGCAAAAAGCGAGCTTACTTTCTTTTCATAAAACTCCTACAATCGAGGCAGACTTTCCGAGACGCGCCTCTGTTCTGCTGTTGCGAAATAAATCGTTAAGTGGCAGGGACCGTTATTAGGACTTTGCATCAAGTAATTATTTCTCCACCACTTCTAGTTTCATTCTTTGTTGTAAATCTTCCCCTTCTTTTGAGGCGAAATTTTAGGAATCCGCTGAATGCCTTTTACATGACAGCACGTTGCGCAAATGCCTCGCGAAACGTACAATTAATCGCTTTTTCTGGGAGCCCCTTTCAGTTGCAACACAGGAGAGCGCGCCGGTTACAGTCGAAAAAAATGAAGGGCGGAAACCATGCTCTGCTTCAGACAAAGTCGGACCGCAGCCCACGCTAAATCCCCTGGACCCAATCAAGCAATGCCAGGAGTGCATTTTCCCGGTACTCATCACCTCTCCACGTTTTACTAGCCCCAACGAGACCAAGCACGCGCAGTGAATGTGCCGTGTTCGTGCGATTTGTTTTTTCTCAGCGCTATTGGTAAAGTCAGTGACGGAAAACGAGCAAACGGGATGACCGCCGTGACGAGGCACTTTTGACGCCGCTCGATCGATTGCATTTGATCGTAGCCCCTGCTGCGGTCAGACTTGGTGGGAAACGGAGTATAACAAAGTGTCCCGTTTGTGGTAACCAAGGGGTTTCCTCTATCCTTATCCAGGCCTAGCTTCAAGCAGGCCGTGGGAGTCGTCGTCACCAATGGCGTCGGCCTCCCGGATACAAGGAACCGCGAGGCCGAATTCCCCGAAGGGGCCGGCTCTCCCTTGCCCATTTGGGTGAACGCGCCTTCGTCACACCCTTGAGAGTTATAATGGACGCGACTGCTAGCGGCCTCCCCCGGCGCGTCCATTCTCCGAAGCTACATAAGCTGGCCCCGAAGAAGTGCCAGGGACTCTCGTCGGCGGAGGCCCTGGCTCTACGGAGCTCGGTTTTTCTTAGTGGGTCTCCGACTTCCCGTGAATCTGTCTAATGCGGCAGCGCGGGAAACAGACCGAGTGATACTGGCAATTGAGCCAGCGCCCAGACTTTTCATTGTCTAAGATCGAAGCGTGTTGGCATTTCAGTCAATGAACACGTCTTTATCCGGACCCAAGGAACCTTTGTGTTTTTAAGTGGTAGAGCCCCAAAAGGGAAATCCCACACGTTCTAAGATTTATAGTTTTATTGGCTATTATCTTGTAGAGCGCAATCTGTATAAATATAAAACAATACATTTTGTTCGTTATCTCTTGTTTAGGAATAGGTGAAAAATAATTAGGTTACATATCTTAGTTTTTTAATAATTTAAATACATTTCTCCATTTTTTATGTCATACAAAACACACATTGCCGGCACATATCGTATGCGGTGGCTTTATAGAAAATATTCAGGATGCTACCAGGTGGTATCTTTCAGTTTCTTGACATTTCACCTTCCTTTCAAGTTGAAAAACAATGTGGTGTAGTACTAACCCGAGTAACACAATTGTTTGGGCCAAATTTTGATTCTTGTCTTGCAATTTAGGGCCTAACGGCTCCATAAAGCCGAGGTATAACCGCGGCATCATGTCGCGCACCTGTTTCTTAGCTGTGTTTGGAAATTCCTGTTTGTCCTCTGTCCCCTTGCTTTCCTCTCTCCAGAAATTGTTATTGACATTCTTGTCCAGCTCGCTTGCACCTTTGCATTATTGCGTTATAATAATAACCTTAAATACAGGTCGTTCATCGTGATTCGTGTTAGACTGGTGGCAGCTGATAAAATTCGTTTTCTCTATTGACGTCTAACTCCTGGTTAGCTCAGTTGGTAGAGCACTCCACTGGGAATGAAAAGGTCCCTGGTTCTATATCAGGACCAGGCAGATTTTTTCGCTGGCGCACCAGTCGCCTAGTTGTGTTTGGAGATCCGTGTTTGTCCTTCGTCTACTTTGTTCCCGTTCTCCAGGGGTTATTATTGTTTATTGTCATTCTTGTCCAGCTCGCTTGCGCCTTTGCATTAATTGCATCATAAATATAACCTGACACTCATCGGTCAGATGATGAGTGTGTTGGCCCTAAATTGCCAGACAGGTGCGAGTTAGGATTCACTGACTTGCAGTTCGTTCGTCACATGGTTTCTTTGAGTCTTAGTTCCCGAGGATCTCCCAGAATTAGATTTACTTGGTAGTTGTCTGGTTTTTGCCTCGCAACTTTGGGCCTAAACAAGTGCTAAAATTAAGCTTCACGGCTGGCTGTTCAGTTGATGTGTGGCATCTTTGGCTTATGTCCGGCACTTCAGAAATTATGGGACGAAACAGTGAAAAGCCATACAAACGCCAACTAAATTTACTTTTCCACTAACTAACGCCTTGGAGCAAAACAAGATTACTCTCAGTTTAGGCTCTAGCATTCCCTAAATTGAGCCCCAAGTGAGGCGTTTCTGCGGTGCGATGCCTGGGAAGGGAAACAACTCTCAGCCGCTAAAAGTAAATGAGGAAGAAAGGTTATCGAGATCTAGGCTTGGCGTGGACCACTGGCGAGCTGCGTTAGCCCTATCAGGGTTTCCTGGTCACTGAGTGCAAACTTTCGAATACGAATCATCCTATACTGATATTGACTAAGGCCTAAAACAAAGCGAAAAATCTGTTTGTATTTAACAGCGCTGTCCAGCGTCTTGAATATAAAAAATACACCCAAATACTGTAATGCAGATTGCAACCAAAATGATTCATTTCGCCGTCCCAGGCAGCAACCACCTCAAGTTTCCTTTTTTTAGAAAGAGAGTGTGGTGTTTCTATAATAACTAACAAGGTAAGAGCGACAGGAAGGAACTTTAGTCTCCCGCCTCCAGGGAGAGCTTCCTGACTTAGCAATGCTTCGGAGGCTCGCGTGCCTCAAGCGAGAAACGCCGGACTACACTGAATGTCTTAAGAGGCAGATTTCACGGATGAGTACGCTTTCCTCGTAACTCGTTGCATCTCCGCGTTATTCTGCACTCTGGTTTTGCAGGTTAAAATCCTGTTACACTAACTACGATAGAACGTGTCATGTTCGAAATAGGGTCATCGTAATCCTCTCGCTATCACAATGTCGCTTTAAGAAAAAAAAAAAAAAAGAAGTGCCAGTAGCTAGGATGCTTGCAGCTTTCGAATTTGTCGGGCAGTAAGCTGTGTTCTTATCGGATCACTGGGGTGAACTCAGCTAAGATATACATGATAATAAAGGCTGGGTTTAACATATTCCGAGTCCCTCGAGCCAAAGAGGACATGATATCTTATTATAAAATCCCGCTAGTTTACAAAGTGTTATAGTCAGGCATTTTCTCTCTGCCCTTAATCATGTCAGTTGGAGGGATGCTTTCCGAGAGGCTTTCAATTCATGCGGAGGACATGTTTGCGGATTAGATTTCGCGTTAGTCATCCTGCAAGGTAGGCAAACATAGACGTCTACGACTATATCTACAGATAATGCCATGCTGGGAGCTTGGTGACAAAATGCGCAAAAAAACGACCGATATTTACCATCGTTTATTACATTTCTTAAATAAGAACACTTCACAATGATTCGATAAGCCGTTGCAGTTGGGGCGACACTGCAGAAATGATGAAGCGGTCGATAATAAAAAAAGGGACCCAGGAGTTTTTATCTGGCTGTCAAATAAACAGAAAAATGTCGCATCACATAAAGGTTTAGACAATATTTACACCGAATGAGTGAACATAAATGTTAAAGGAAGGAATACGTTGTTGAAGATCAGTATTGCACTCTTTCGTATTCCTCAGTATCGGGTTGCTTAAAAATGTTCAGTATACACCAGCTAACTTGGGCCCTTAGGTACTGTTCGGTAACCTCTAAGATATGTTTTCTTACTTTTTAAAGCTGGAGAATGAGAAAGTACACTTCGTTCATTTGTCTTCTACTGATTTCCTCAGTTATTTTTTGCTCCTTTTTTTGTCAACTAAAGAGAGTAAAACTGTCCTCGATCTGCATCGAATTGATGCCCAATGTTTCTTGATATTCAAAATCGCTTCGGCACTCAACCCACTTAGGAATGTTGCAAGAAAGATCTTGTTATCGATCTGAGACATTTTACGATCTGCATAAATCTAATGTCCACATACTTCGTTTTATCATTCACCAGCCTTTGAATACATCATACCTAACTTCATATTGATTTGGCATACCAGCTCTGAATACTACTAATATAACAATTTATTAGAACAAATATATCCGCACTCTGTTGTGCATGCAGTGAAAGTCAGAGGCGCGAACGAACTGCTAAAATGGCGCAATTCTCGCGCGAGGGCTCACGCGACAACGTTCCTTGCCAAAGCTTCAAGTCCAGACTGTGGTCAATGCTTCGCAGTACACAGGGTATTTTTTTCAGCTTTCCAGATTTGTTTAAAAAAAGCTCTAGGAGTTGCACTGATGCTGTTTGTAGAGGTGAGTTCTACAGTCAGGCGGACATACTATAGGGAGCAAATTGTAACCATCCGTCGTCTAATTAGGTAAAATTAGTTAATTAACTTTTTAATTATTAACTTCCAATTAGAAACTTGCTGAGCGTCATCGGAAGCCACTAAATGAGCTCTTTTTAAAAGGAAATAATGGAGGGGAAGCTTTTCACGGCGTTTCGTAAAAACGCTTCATTTGGATGCGTTATTACGTTTCGGTATCTTTTCGGAGGCGAACGAAGGAGGCGGGGGGGGGGGGGGGGGGGGGGGGTGGTGCTTCGCGCAGGGTCCCCTGGGCAGTCTTCGGTAAGTTACTTTTAAAAAGTAATTCGTTACAGTTACAGTTACTTTCAGAAAAAAAGTAGCGAAGTTACCGTTACAGTTACTGAAACAAAAAGTAACTCGTTACAGTTCCACTTACTTTTAAAAAGTCCTGGGGGTCGCTGCGCACACAAACCGAAACCTAGTAACGCGTCTTAATTGAGGGTAATTTCAGAAGGCCCTGAAATGCTGTCCCTGTCTGATATATAATTAAAAATACTTCATTTAGCGGTTTTCGATGTTGCATAGCAAGTTTCTAATTGGAATCGTATGTATATTTTTACGAATTAAAAAGTTACTTCACAAATTATAGTTACCTAGCCGACTAATCGTTACGACTAGCTACTTATACTAGGTCCCCGTGGTCGTATAACCCACCTGCACCAACCGCGTAAGTGTAACTTTCATGGCTTTTTAAAACAAATCTGTAAAGCCTAAAAAAAGAAACACCCTGTATAAATTAAGGTATATTCACGAGTATATCCATTTATTATCTGCTCTATTTCAAGTAGGGGTTAGATTTTTGAGAATGCATATCATTAAAAGTATATTGCTTGTAACTGAGGTTGTGGACTTAATGCTTCAGATATTGACTGATACCACTATGCAACCGAAGTAAATTTATTTTACTTTTTATTTAATTTTTGGCGAGAACAAAAGTCACCCATTACCTTATTTAAAAGGTAATTCCTAATACGAGTGGCTAGTATCCGGGAATGACAAGAATGCCTTGTGAGAGATGTCCTGTGTCGAGTTAGCCTGCCGGACGAATTTCCTATGACTAGGTGGCCTGTGATGAGTTCTCCTAGACCCAAACCCTCATAAACAAGAGCGCCGTGAAGCAGCACTTTTTGCTTTTCTTGGTTGACCCCGTCGTTGCCTAGCGTTGTCTGCGGTCAGATATACAGTAAAATGCAGAATTTGGAAAGGGGAACTTCTATGTGAAACGGAGCGTGTGAAAAATAAACAGTGGCTACGAAAAGAACGAAAGAAAAATGTTCGAGCCGTTTTTGTTAGAACAGGAAATGGGCGGCGTTAAAGGGATGATTCGATCGCCGTTCATCAAGCCGAGGAGTAAAAAAAAATCAGATAAGGTTTGATTCCTCGCACCAAATTTTCCAGCTACTGCTGCTACAATGTTTCTGCTGAGAATCTTTGCTTTACTAACGAAGCAAGCGATCAAAGCATCCCACAAAAAGCGTGCGCTCCCATTTATAGTAGTTGGTGGTTTTCTTCCTTCTTGGGTAGTTATGTATTTTTTTGGTTGGGCATAATATACAGTTCGTTTACTTTAATAACTGCCTTTTCGCACCACTCAAGGAACTTTTGACGGACAGGATAAGTAAGTTCGGCACAAGTGGAGGTCTGTGTAACGTCTCTGAGATTGTGTGGCAGGTTTGTATTTTATTCAGTATTTTGCATGGGTATATGGCGTTGACTGTGTATTCTCCTAGTGTCCCTTTATTTGTTTCTACCTTTTTTGTTTTCCTTCTGAAGACGTAGCTTCAGAAACATTATTTCAGCATGGTGTATCCGTTATACACCAAATAACATTTCTTAAAAAAAAGAGAAGAACCTCCCCTTCAAACAAAGAAGCTCTCTGTAACACAAAGCGATTTGGCCGCCTCTCCTCTTTCACGCTAGCTTCCTTTGCTCCGGAAAACAACCTCCTCTCTTTACCGCGTGCTGTAACACTGATCCCGACGTACATAAATGCTTACATCAGGCTCAGTCCCCCAACATAAACCGTTCTCTTATGTCTAAACATATTTAGAGCTACGTAATATGCCGAGCCCTTTCTGTAGATAGCAGCTCTCCCAAGTTCTTTGTGGGAAAGTAGACGCACAAGATTTCTTCAGTGGACATGACGTCCATAGTTTCTCTATTTTCTCTGCTCTCCTTTATTCTTCGTTGTTAATATTTTTTGAGTGATCAGCAGCGAGGATTTGGAAGCGAATTTTGAATGCGACTTTTTAGGATGCTTGACTGTAACACTCAAATGTATAATTCTGCGCTGGAGAGCAATGTGTAGATAATAATACGGGCCGAAATAGTTACTCTGCCACCCATTGAACTCTTTGTTGCTGAAACCTCCGAAGGAATGAGCACTATAGTTTCTAAAGATTCCTTTAACTCTTAACTTATCTGCTCTAAGGGTCTCCATACTTCCCGCCCCAAACTTTGCGCCGTAAGACGCGCTCTTTACACTCAGCGAATTGCTGGGCGTCCATTAAAGTTAGGCCCCGAAAACAACAGGGTGGTCGATACAAAAGTCGATAAAGCTGGCGCTTGTTTTTGCTATAAATTGAGGACGGAGGACATCCAATAGCATCCACCTAATCACCCCGAGTTGCGGATGCTCGCGTCCTTCCTAAACAGTTTTCTCTTCGGTACTCCTATATTTTTCTACCGTTCTCCTCAACGATATCTTTAGCATAGAAGACGCGTCTAGTCTTCAGCCTCTCTGGGTTATCCTTTTGTTTCGACTTGATTGTTAGGTTAATGATTAATTAACCGTCACTGTTTTTGAAAGGACGCTGTTTATGCATTCGGGTTCGCGTTCCTAATCTTTTCGACGCTCTAGTGCTTACAAAAAAAAAAGGAGGAGAAATGTTCGGGAAACTATGCACCGGCTTGAGACGGCTTTTTTCATTGTTTAATTCGCGTACTAAGGCTAGAGTGTTTGGTCGCCGTGAAGACGCGCACAGTTGGTCGAACGCCCATATACAAACTCCCATTCTGAAATATAGCAAGTAAGTGAATGAAAATGTACAACTGAAAATACGTAAGGTAACCATTACTCATTACATTTTCCTAGTGTCATAGGTAAGTCGTGGTTAAACCTACTATTAGCGGCCTCTTCATACTAGAAAATAACTTCAATTAAAGCTGTGGTGCTATTTTGTAGAATGCGCCAGAAAAACAAGAGTGGATTGACTTGGGCCGCTCCCAGTAAACATAGATTCCTTGCCCAGACGCCTTCTTCCATAAACCGGGGGAGTTCTCCTTCAATTTCATGCTGTCAAAACAAATCCAAACTGCTTGTACCCAACAACCTTTACCTTCGCACATATATAACAAATATGTCGATATCTGTTACACTCATGCTCGACTGAATTAGCTACGTAGATGGTTGATGCGATAATCAGAGCTGTTATTTAAACTAATCTGAAGAAATTGTATCCTTAAGGAAATTATAATTGTTCGATTATTAGGTTATGGACATATCACTTTTTGCATTAAAATTTTAGATTGATGTCAACAAAATAATAGGTTCTCTCGTAATGTTTGTTATCAATTATCAGTTTATCAAATAAAGCGTTGTATTGTGGTTTTATTACAAGCACCTTAATCGGGTGCGAATACACAGATTTACACTCACTGTGCAAGTAAATATTTTGCTCTTGAATTATTTTTAAGTTAGTCATCGTGTATTGTTTTAAAATATTAACAGGGACAAAAAAAAAGACTGATTAGCCTTTATAAACTCAAAGGTAGAAAACGCAGGAAACAGCCGCCTTTGCGCACTTCGTGCTCCTGGTCATTCATACTTCTGTGCATTGTCGTAGATTTTGTTTTATTCATCGAAGAAATTCGTTAACCTTCTCGAATCTACCACTACTAGGTCGACATATTTAAACCCTATTTTACTGCATCATATGCACAATATATATTAACTAGACGCCTTATATTGATGGAGCACTCCTACCACGTTGTCAAACGATTGAATATCAAATAATTTACCAAATTAGGAACAAATATACAGTCGCAGGTATGCGTTTTAGGTATACCCACTGCACTTACTTGTTCCTGTACAGCAGAGATATGCAAGGAACGAGAAGCAAAATACCAAAAAGCAAAACTTGCTGCCAAGCTCTCTTCGCCCTAGGGTGACATAAGGCTGGGGACTATAAATACACTCTCGACCAAGATTTGCGCGGGGCGTGGTAGGAAGAAGCTACATGCGACCTAAGGGAATTGGGCCCCGGAGGAGTGCCCACTGGAACCTTTCCTGATTTCCTGAGTAAGTCGTAATGAGACTTTTGGGATGATGAACTCTGGCTCCGCAATAATCTGGGAGGAAAGAGATGTAGGAGAAAGAAGGATTGATCCGAAAAAGTTCGAGGAAAAGAGGAAGGAAATTAAGGAAGCGGCGCACATTAAGCAAAACACTAAAGTTTCTTTTGAGAAGGAGGGGAGGGGGATGCACTGGATAATAATATATATATATTTTTAGAATGTTTTTCAGTCAAAGGTTTGACTATGTAGGAAGTGGTTTATGGGTGCTGGAAGGATCCCTGAATAAACTACTTTTTACAGTGACGACATCAAAACTATACTGGTGCGTAGAATCTATTTCGTTTCTTGGCAACAGAGTGAGCCGAAGTGACTCACGGAAGATGGGACAAGTGATTTTTATCATCAGAGTTCTGTAATATACTTCTTGTCACGAAACTTCGGCCTAAGTTTGGTACCGAGCAAGAGCTACGGCCAAGCGCACCAATGTCGTTATAAAAGGGCATTTTCGTTTGGCCAGGCCAATCTGAGCAAGCCTTTTCAATGTCGCCATCACTAGCTAAAAAAAAAAAAAAACATTTTTCTACACAAGAAGTAGCACCTGTAAATGATCAATGTAAGCAAGTACCGGTAATTCTTAAACGACATCTGACGATATACCTACGAACGACCTTTCTTTCATTTGTTTCAAACAAAACTATGCTTTTCCAAGCAAAAAAACAACTATACTATAGGGTGCATGAATTCGCAGTGCTTCTACTGCGAATTCTACTGCTCGTGGCGCTGAATATTGACGGTCAAGGGGGTATTAAAGAGTCATATTGAAAAAATAAAAGATAAAGGATTACAAATTACAAAATTGTGGAGGTCGCTGCATTCATGAGGCTTGAACAGTTGATTTAGTGTATACAGAGCCGAATGCGCTAACATTTAAGTGAAATACTCTTAGTGCGATGACGCGCCTCATGGCTCGTTCTGAGGGGGTTCGAAGGATGAATTTTAATGGCTATACCATTTCTAACGGGTGGTAGTTTGCGCCAGGTAATCGAATTCCGACACACTTCATGGTTGCCAGACTCTCAGCAGTGCAGACTAGATTGACGGGTCTTAGCCCCCAAGTTTGGCCATAGCGTTACGGAGTAGTTTTATTTTAAGTAGCGTATTGAAGTGCCCTGCCGTCGTCCTACTTGCTAAAACAGTTCACAACGAAACATTTAATAGTGCAATAATATTCTAACGCCGTATTTACTGCTCTAAAAGATTCACTTGAGAACCATAACTTTTGAAAACCGTGCTCGCTTTTCTCGAAGCAATAAATATAGCGGGGCCCGCGAGCCTGTGGCATGTAAACGAATATCACGTGTTGACACGTCCACGACCTACCTAATAGGGTAGGCCACGCGTCAATACATTATGAAAGATGACACACTGGCGTATTCAAACATATATTAAACCATACTTTTTACAGAAAAAAAGGTCTGTCATCTTAAATGATCTTTGGGGCTAATAATAACTGAAAATCAACCCAGAGATTCCAAGAAATTCCAGGGAAGTGGTTTAATACAGACATCCGTTAAGATGGCGGAAGACTTTCCAAGGGCCACATTATCTCTTCTCTGCACGTTCACGTGAAGCTAGTGATGTGCCAACCGAATAGCCACAAATTCTGTCCACCACAATTGGTGTAAAAAGTCTACAAAAGCTCGAGTTGATATTCTTTAAAAGACATGACCATCTTAAACGATTTCGGTGGATGACCACAACTGATATTTAAAATATATACAGGAAAAGCTAGATTTTAATACAAAAATACAATTTGTTAATAAAACTCTCCATAGTGTTTATGGAGAGTTTTACCCACCTAAGAGTATTTGACTAGATCTGAGTGGACTAATAAGGTGACGCAAACGAAGCTATCTCTCCGTATGCTTTGAGAATCGGTCTTCTCAACCGAGTCCTGCACCGCAGAATTGCCCTTAACAAACCTCGCGACGTGAGGCTCAAAAGCCTGCGGGGTTTCCGCTCTGGTTGGCTTCGAAAAGGGGGTATCGACAGTGGTTGCGTCAAGGCTTGAAGGACGCTTGGCGATCATTTGAGTCGTGTCTGGTTACGACATTGCGCGGTTTCAAAAAACGTCCATTCGAGCACGCTCTCTGAGGCCCCTGATTACACGTCTTGTTCTGGTCTTTTTGTTTTGCGTTTATTAATGTTTGTATTTTGAGAGCCAGAGATTGAATTTCGTTTGCGCCTTTAGGCACGAGATTTTCCTAATATATATTTTTTTTTAAGTTAAGCAAATGATTTAAGAAAAAATAATGGTAAACGAAAGCGAATGAATAATTGTTAATAATTGAGAAAGTTTTCTACTTCTGTGCACATTACCGTTTAAATTACCACTGAAGCAGATGTGTAAGTAGGAGGAGCATGTAGAACGCAGATATTAACATATGGGATAGCGCGACGAGGAGAGGGGAGGTAAAGAGGGGGACATAACAGAGCGCTTCTAACGACTGATGTTTGATGCTATAGACAGAAAAAGTCAAAGGCGCAGTAAAGACTACTGTAACTTAACAAAAAAAATGTCCCTGTCATATTGATATTAAGATTAAAAATATACCCCTCTCCGAAAAACGAATAAAATTAGATAAACAATTTAGGGTAATCAAGTTCTTTCCGAACGGTGCGCTGTTGCAAACATCACCTCCAGACAAGATGACTTGCGCTTCGTGCAGTTCTCTAGCTCTTCCTTTTTAAAACATCTTAGATATGTCATGTCCTAAGCATAGGTGTGCATTTTCAAGCCATGCACAGCAAGGTGTCTCGTTGGTGTCGATTTGAGTGTTAGAGCATGTTCCCTTAAACGTTCATTTATTCACAAACCACCCCGATTGTGCTGCATGCACTTTTTGCTGGTAAACGGTATTTTATATATCACACAACACTGGCAGTATATTTACGCTGATGTTGAACACCGCATCTTGTCTTCTGAAACTGATGGTTATTTATCTTCGAACATAGCCTCTTCATTTTATCCGGTATTGATAAAACAACCTAGATTATACAACCCATATCTTGGTATGTTTAACCAATTTGCCCGTCAGATGATCTTGACGACGGACAAATACTTGGGAAATTGGAATATTATTGCCTTCAAGACAAACAGTGATGTACGCGGTTGAGATCAGGCTTGTCATTTTTGCCCAAAAGCTCATACTTCGATTTTAAAGGAGCATGCTTGACACCTTATAATCATCGACAAGTTTCCACTGTTCAGTGACACTACTTGTAAATGGATTGATGATAAAAGGTATTAGAAAGCAGGTTTATCCAATAAACAGCTCCTTTCGAGCGATCTAGTAAGGCTGTTGAAACCACAAATTTATTTATTCCTGCTACTTTTATTTACCGATATATAAGAACTCATGTCCACTTTCTTCTATGTTTTGCGTTTTTCATTTTGTGTAGCCCATTGTATTTCTTTCACTCAATAAAAAGAACTCTGGACATGTGCTATCGGAAAAAGTGATTCACTCAAAATCCTTCTAGCCATTGAGTTTTTAGTGCACTTTTTAGTGCATTTCATACAACTCTTTTCTAGGTCTTTATTGCCCAAAACAAAGAAAAAAACTCTTTTTCGTTGGATGACAAGTGGTTCTGTAGTGGTATGAAAGTAGGGTGTCATACTGCGATGATACGCAAGCAACTCTGAGTTCCACAAAGTACAAAAGCAGACAGGCACGGAAGCGAATCGCTCTGTCTATAATGAATAAGCAGCGGTTTGTCAAGATTTTACCTTTCATGCACCAGCGTGGTGTTTGTATACTTCCGTAAAGATCGGGCACTAATAGACACATACTTGAAATTTTAAGACAAGAAATTGACGAGATATACTGCCATCCAGAACGCATTACAACGTAAATATTTTTGTTAGCTTTCACCTTATTTAACACTACATTTTTATCCGAATATGCATTCGTATGCTCCATAACAATGAAGGCGGCATAGAAATATATGCGTCCTGTCACTGCCGCGGGTGGGATCAAAACAACTTGTGGAGTTAAAACCCAATTATATTATTCTTCACTTAAACATCTTTTAAACCATTTCATGCGTGCACCTTTCGGACTGAACTAAACCTGCGTAAAATCAGTGTTGCCGATTTGATCGCGAAGACGTGACAATAGTATGGAAAATCCTGTCTAGCGTAATTTGCACTAAAGTCCAACACTTCCCAAATCTACATAACTACAAGCTATTCTAGGCTGCGTACCACCAGATTCGTCTAAGTCTTATTGATGTGGACGAAGCACTTTGCAGCCCGATTAATATGCAGTCGCAAGAAAACGCTTGCATTTTCTCTCTTTCGCTTTCAGCCGCTCCAGCCACTCGACAGAATTCTTATTTATAATGAGTTGCACTATTGAGAAAGCTACGGCTACCCTCCATTGATCCCAAAGCCGCACACGTAATCATTAATAAAACACGTGCTTCGTGTGCCCCTGCTTTGGCAGTAGGATAAAGCACCTCTTTCAACAGGATCCCTCAACCTCGGTCGTCCAACCCAAGCGACACCTCGTGATCCGGTAAAGCTAATAGAATGTGCGGCAGCAGCTGTACCTAGTAAGCATAGCCCCATTTATATATAGGATAAATCTATGAACAATGGCTCATGGAGACTGTGGCGTATGGTTGCTAGAAGAGAGATTAATAAAGGCAAAAAAGTCGATCACCTGTGTCTGCCGAATTCTCGCTACTTCTGTGTATATTATGACTATCTAATGGCCAATTCAGGCAATCTGTCGTAAAATATTGGTTTGTCCGGCCGGATTCTGGTTAACAATTTATTAAGATTATTTTAAAAAAAAATTGTGGTTCTATCTTTTCAATATGTATTCGTCCTTGACACTTGGGTCAAGCTGGAACCGTCTGTAGCTAATATTAACTTCGTGGCGCTACTCGATCAATTTGATTTCGCAAGCCTCTGGCTGTGCAGTCAAATTCATCCCCGGTCACGTGAAGCGCTAACCACCACCCACGCACTGCGTCGTATTCCAACGTCATAATGTCACTTCAGCTGCGGTTTTTTTGCTCCGCGGCGACGCAGCACTATCTCCGCCGCTGTTGCCTAGGCAACCCATTCGGTTACGACGTCCATCGCACATCACCGATCCGCTGGCACAGCGGCTTATATAAGGATACCACCATAAAATAGGTTTGAAGAGTATCGTTTTCCGTTCAAAATTGATTTTAAATGTACTGTGAAGCAACGACGATGTTTAAACCACATCAACTGGAATGATAATTCCGCTTCATGCCGAGTTTTGTAAAATGAGAAAAAAAAAAGCGCGCGGTTTATTCTATTTCAAATCTGCATTTCCGAGTTTTTTTTTTTTTTTTTTTGTATGTTTGCCTTTTTTATTTTGTCGTGTAGATCCTTGACACAGAACATGAGGCATTTGTAGTTTCATTCCGGCGTATTTGTATTCGGTCCTTCGATTATTCAACCTTGTTATCTTGCGCGCTTAACATACTTCTGAATATATAAGTCTGATATGTAATCGCTCACTCAAAAACTAAAGATGATCGGTAAAAGGGAGGAGCATACTACTTACAAAAGAAAGTAAGTCTCTCAACCACATTTAAGCACATTTGGGGGGGAGGGGGGGGGGGGCATTGCGAAATAAATTTATCGACGCTACAATTACGAGGTAGTATTCTTCCCCTCCTCAAAATTTTTTGTTCAGTTTTTATACAGATCATTGGAGACTAAAAGAAACCAGCACAATGAGTATGGCCGAACGAGACACAACTACAACTCTATGCCAGACATGCACTTTCAACCATCGCCGTCCATTACACGTAACCGTGCATCCGGTGGTTGCACACATTAATTGGCGCCTCTAGATTTACGCTGCTTCGCCGTTGTTTTCCTCTTCCGAGTAATATTCCTCGTTTCGAGTGTAACGTAACCAGCGCGGTGATTCTAATCATAAACACATTTGTATTTTGTACAAGTTGAGCGTGCGGTGTTCGTAAAGCACGGTTAGACAAATCTTTGTCTGCTGCTGCTTTGGAAGCCTGACTTTCTGCGGTTGTTCGTATAAGACACCGAAAAACGTGCCATGGGTTAGAGTTTGGAATTTCGCGTGAGCGATAAACAGGAATGAAGCTTGCGGAGGATACGCGCTGTGCTCGCCATGCGTTCGCTCGGAACGGCACGCTAGAGCGAAAGGAGCGATTATGCGTAACGAAAGGCAGACATACTCTTCTTCAAGCAAAGGCGGTCAACAACACACGCTGGAGTGCCTTAGTATTCTATATCTAGGTAGACGATGACCGGGCTCCCTTAGACAAGCTAGTATAAAATATGGAACTGTGTTTCGGCGGTCCTCTGCAGCAGACCACGTCGAAATTAGGTAGTGTTACTCGTCCATTATTAAAGGTACTACGCGTGTTCATATAACCAGACGTCGCGCTCTCTCTCCCTTCCGGCGGCTCTTCGGCACGTCGAGCACGGTTGTACTCGACGCGTCGCCCCTTACACTGTTCTGCTGCACTCCATTTCACCATAAAGAGGCCCTGCAATCGTATTTAAGCGTCTACCTTATTTCGCGGTTTCCCCGTCTCTTGGGGTTCGGGCAAGCCAGCGGGCACGGAGAGAGTGAATAAATATCAGTCCATCATATTTTAATCGGACGACGCGGAAACCTCCTCCACCTACGGGGACGACCCGCGGTGCCAAAAGCGAGCGATATGTGGCCTTTGTTGCTGGGCTTACAACTTGTCAGAGCCACCAAAATCTTGTATTTAGTTGAAATACAAGATATAAGTGGCGCGAACCGTCTCAATTATTTATAAAAGTAGTTTTTGTTCAGTATTCTAGATCAGAAAAGAAACAAATACAGTTTATAAATTACGGAAATAAGAAATGACCCGTCGACATACCCGCCACCAAACGGTGGAAAAGGCGGTGCATACTAGAAAGGTGTAGTGGGATCAGGCACCGACGAGCGGCGAGTGTAGAAATGTCCTGGATGTACGCGGCGGCGCTGCGGTCGTGTACAAGCTCGAGGATCCGACCGGTTCTGAGCGTTCCGAAGGCTTTCGGAGAGTAGGTTTGGCTGGCGGTTTGGCCGTTTGGCGGTATGGCAGCGCGAAGTGGCTCCCGTTCTGAACTAATCTTTACCCCGTGCTTGCTGTCGTTTGTGGCCAATAAAATGTCATGCCGAATTAGTGTTTAGTCGCGCAGCAAATGCAATGCGAGCCGCCCTGACTGCTTGCTTCATACAGCCTATCCAGAACATGCTTTAGTGGCGCCCTCTCGAGCCTTCGACACGGAGTGCGGCAGCCGTGAGCTCTCACTGAGCTCACTACCCTTCCTCTAGTTCACGGCCGCTCATGCGACCAAGGACGTCATGAAGGAGGTTATTTTTTTTTGCTTCTTTGCGTAATTTCAGTTTGCCCATAACTTTGAAAATAAAGCGAAATTTGAGGAAAGTTTCAATAAGTTACTACGTTCAGTGCGCTCAGGTTCGGTACAAATTAAAAACCAATAAAAATGTCCTTGCAGGGCCCCTTTAAGTACGACCATGGCAGAAGCTACGACCCAGTAGAGCCAATCAAGCGGCGCTAAAAGTGGATCGTAACGGCGGCCATCTCTTTTGGACGTCTGCGATCAGCGACTACATCACGCACAATCTATGCCCCGCGATCCTGCACTTTTTCTATGGGTGATTGGTTCAGCAGGTTATTGAAAATACACCAAGACAACGTGCGCCGCGGCGACGCGCGTTTTTGTACCAAATGATTGGCTTCCTCAGGTAGGCTGCGATCGGACTTTAAAGTGAAACAGAATTATTCTCCGATCTAGTGGGCGTAATGCAGCGTGGGAGCCGCATGTGCTGCCCGCTGGGTCGCGGCCCTATACCAAACTCGCCTTGTACGCAGAAGAGAAATAAATATAACGCCTGCCGGCGAAATGAATGTGCTGAGGCACTGCTCCGAGGCGCTGGTCTCGACACTTGGCGAAAAAGCCGGAGGGAAATCCGGCGGCTCTGATGGGCCGGTGCCAATCGGTCAAGTGCAGCATCAGCCATGCACGGCCGCCAGATTTCTCGCCGACGTTTTTGCCATGTGTCCATATTAGGGCCCCTGTATACTCGGCGTAAAAAGTCGGCGAGGAATCCCGCGGGCGTGATTGGCCGGGTTCCGCGCTTGACCGTGACGCCGGCCAGACACGGCCGCCGGACTCGTTCCCGACCTTGTTCGCCAAGTGTCCGGATAAGATACCTTTGCTAAAATGACGTATCAAGAGTGGGCTTCGATTCTAGGTTTCGTCTCAGTCACCCGACAAATTCGTGGCGACTCACTTCCGTTGCGCGCTTTGGAAGACTTTGGGCAAGGGGGAGGGGGAGGGGGGGGGGGTGCAGGATGGCCGGCACAGAAATGAGCCGGCAATCCTGGCGATCTGGTACGGAACCGGAACTAAAATGCGTATTCAAATATAGATTTTTTTTGTTTCTTATTTTTTCTCAATGCCTCGATGTGTTGTGCGTTCCTTTTATTTTTCTAAAGTGGGCTAATTTAGTGGACTTGTTTTATGCCTAGAAGGTTTTTAACTGCATCAGCGCCTCTAAATTTACTAATTAAACATTCAGGTAGTCACACGTACCTAAGAACCTTATTGCACCAAACGATGCACATTCTTTTTTTTTTGTATAAGCCTTTTGGCACACAAATATGACACAAACCTTCTTTTTGAGCGACGCGTTCATTTGACAATAACAATTCGGCCAGCTTCTGGTGATAAACTGTATTTTTATGTAGTTGAAACGCTATTTATTATTTCATTTCCGAGCATTAATCGCGGCATCGGAAACCATAAATCGAGCAATTGGGAAAAATTAATCTCCTAGAATATTCCCGCAAATGTTCTCCTACTTAGGCGGAGCTAATTTGAACAGAGAAACATAATTTTAGGATTCGGGAATTCAATAAATATATATAGAACGCTGAAAATAATTTCAATAATTAAATTTAATATTTTCTCAAAGCAGCTGACAGTTGTGAAAATTGTTCAGGGTCAAAAGTTAAAAATAGCGCCAAAGCGGTGCAAGCAAATGTAAGTACCTACAGTCTCGGGGGAAAAAAACAAAAAACGACTAATTTGATTTCAGTGATTTCAGCGATATTTTTGGTGGCTAGGGTCTTTCGACAGCGTGCGATTACCATCTTACTGGTTGTGGAATATTTAAATATAGGCAATATCATTCTGACATTGCAGTGCTTCTTAATTTGGGAGGAGATATACCTTAGTTGAATATTGGGCGCAACATCATCTTTCTGGGTATTGATCTTTGTTCAGTAGCACCGTCGACGAGAGTTACACAACTCCGAATCTAATTTGAGGTATTGCATCTGCGACTGGTCCAGCTGTCGCGCTTTATACCATATTCTTCTCTAGTCGCAACTTACTATAGACGGAGTCAGATTTCACCAAGGGCCTGGTTCTTTCGATTGCGTACATACATCATGCCTAGCCACCCGCTATTGCAAGCGTTCTTCCTCGTTAGTTCGTTCTGCTCATTGTGCAATTCTTTCACGCCGCATTACTTTCTCTTTGTCTGCGTATAGCCGCTCATACAAGATGCACAAAGTTTCTTTATGTGCGCGTTGGCGGTACAAATGCATGAAAGGTGCTATTTTGTAATACTTTTACGACACTTTTATATGTGCTGCTTGATCCTCTGGGGATTCCCAGGATCAAGCTTATCTAGATTCCATTCTTCAATGTGTCTTTGGTCTCAAATAAATGGATGAACTTTTTAATCTCGATAAAATAGAAGGATGACTGAACTTCAATAACTAGATTTTTTTTTCATTTACATAATATCAATAGATTTTTTTTTCATCCCCCATTATTTTAAGAATATTTACTTACAACTGAGTTACGGAACTCTAATTGTTTTACAATGTTTAAATCGAAATAAAATATTACCGTTTAACAAGGATTAACAAATACGTTATAACGTGAGCCTGGGCGACGAAAAAACGACAAACTAATGAAGGTGTGGAGAATAATCATAATCTAAAATTTTTAAAGTATAAGTAATAATAGCGTTCAGAAATATTTAGATATGTATAGTTCACAGCCAGTTGCCCAGTGCGTTGCGTAATGTCGCGTCTATGCCAATTACTTTATTGATATATCAAAATATTTCAGTAAAACAATAAGAAACCGGTACCGTTAAGCGAATACCGCGGGAGTCTAAGACTGATGAATATAGATATTCTAAAACGTACTACCAATGATGATTATCTGTAATACTATACTATAAAACCTGCATCAGGAAAAACGAAACATGAAAAGAACGAGGGAGAATACGGCATAAAATACGTGTAACAAGGCACGTTTTTTCACGCTTTCAGTTGTCAACCGATGGAGTGATCCTGACGCTAACAGCGTCCCTCACAATCAGTGGCGTTCAGCCGTTCAAGGTTTCTTTGCCGTGAACTCCTTCAGAATACGCCCTTGGACAGGCTGCTGAAAACTGTCAGCATTTATGCCCAAGTATATGCATCTGAAACGTCGCTAGTATGCAGTCAATTAATTTCAGATGAAACTCACATGATCGTTAAAGCCGAGTTTGGGGGTTATATTTGAGTCCGGTATACTAAAGTGGTAAATTCTAGTTCAGCGTGCTCAGAACCACAGGATGTCATAATTTGTTGTCTAAATGTTGGCTCCAAGTCTTTGGCAGGATTCGTCCGTCATAGGGTAAAACTTCGCGTATACCGCCACGAGCGCTTGGCAACTGCGATAAGCATTAAGTTTTTATATATAATTTTTTCAAGTTTGTTTAGAAACAATATTCGCCTGCTGAACGTGTGACAGTTTTGGCCCTGTATTTATCGGAACGCGATATTTACGCAGCAAAGACATTTTACGTTTTGTTTTTTTTCCGCGCAGACATACTTGAAGGAACCAGGGTTGTATGTTTTATATTTACAGACAAACCCTAGAAGGTGTTATAATTTTTTGTCGCCTAAAAACTCTTTTGTTTTTTGCTTTCTCATTTTTTCAATGCGTTCAACCTTCAAAATCATTCGTTTGAGTAGGGTTGTGGGTTCTGTATTTTTAGTTTTTTCTTTCCAAGTTTATCGCATGAATCTTTCATATTAAGTCTGTGCAGAACACAGCAAGCAGAAATCTTGCCATTATAAGCACATTATAAGCAAACACATGAACCATTTTATACATACCCCTGAACAAGAAAACGTTTCTGCGAGTTACAGTTCCTCACTTTTACTCTTGAACAGTTTTTGTGCGCATAAACAGCACTCATAAATAATTCGATTAATCAGTCGTCTTCAGCATGACGGGCTGCTACGTAGGATTTATTATATTTGTTTTATATAGCTGTTTGAATAAGGAATCACCCCCAAAACATAATTTTCCACCCTTATATCAAAGGTGATCGAACGGATTGACTCTTGTCTTACAGTAGCTACTTTGATTGGAAAGCAAGTCAATTGATCTATCTCCAAATGATTGTAAGTTAGAATATGCTAGTGATGCGGTTTAGGAGCACGAGCAGCGTGCTGCAAAGAAAGGAACAATATACAAAAACGTACAAAACAAGACAGATCCCTGGCATGCCAAAATCACTGCATCAACTGAAATGATAAGTGAAATTCACTGTTAAACAAAGAAACAGAGGTGTCGCTAACACTGTCATTTCCCTTCTTGCTTATATAAAACGATTCCATCGGCTATCTTGCTGTAAAATATTTGCTCTTGCCCAGGATCTTGATCTCGTGAAGTGATGGCGTACACATACTTGCCCTACAATGCATGGGCAAGTGCGCATTTTCATTATTTTTTATCAATAACTCACGCTTCCGAGTCCGGTTATTGACACAACGTCCAGTTTGTCCAATGTAGGCTTTCCCACACGTGCGTGGAAAATCATACAGCACTTCTGTAGAGCATTCCCGGTCTAGCAGCCTTTTTGTTGCAGCCAAGTGTGTTTTTTTTTTTTCTGTGGAAATGTTTGAACAGAGGCTTCCAGGGATGCATGGCGCAAAAAGCACTATAGGAACATCGTAGCTGTTTGGTGCCTTCTTCAGGTTGTGTGAAACTTGGTGTACATAACGCACGACTTGTTTTTTGGGAGTCCTCTTGATTTTCCGAAGCAGCGTCTCAGTGACAGCCGTCCTGAGCGAACAGGGAAACCGGCCGACCATAGTCTTGCAACCTGATTATCACAGCTACTTTGCATTGTGTGTGAGCACGACTTTTTGTGTGCAGATCATACGCAGAGGTTGCCTGTAGGTCGTTTCACAAGTTTTGAATAGGCTGAGTCAAACGGCAACGGAACCTTCTGCACCCAAGGGTTGTAACCCCATCACATACGATTACCTTTTAAAATCTGTCTGATATCTAAAAAGTGGATTGAGTCGTGGGACGCAACCCATGTGTAAAGGACAAGCCCATCCCATGACTCAGAAAGGCGCTTAAAATCTTATCTTTAGAGTCGTCAAAAATTATACCGCCTTGTTTCTTTAGAACACTTTAAAAAGTCAACCTACTTAATACTCTTGACTTGAAACACGAAGGAATAAAATATATAGGGACGAACACACACAGACAGGACAGTTCTTTCAAAAACTATCTGTATTTGTCCGTCCCTACGTGTTTTATTCTTTTTTGTTTATAATCTTACTTAAAACTGTTCAGGACACTGCTATCTTCTGTCTGCTTATCTAGGTTTTGATGAAAACAAATATTGCACAACACTGGTGCAACACAGGACCCCATGCAAATACCCTGGCGTTGTATATGGAACCCATTGTTAAAAGAGATAAAAGTGGATTTGAGGCAAAAACTGCATTAAACATATAAAATTATCGAATGACAACCCTGTTAAGTTTTGAAAAGCCACTTTTCCGTTTTCATCTATACAATCTCGAACGGAAGTACACAAGGAACCTTGAGGAACCGAGTAAAATAAATCCTCGAGGTTAACGGAAAACACGCACCCGATAGGATTATTTTGTTGTAAAAAACATGTTATGTCATCAAAGTTTTGTGTTGCAAAATGATCCCTGACATTCAGGCCACGCAACTGCTTGAAAAGGAATCGGCTGTTTGATAACTGGCAAGAGCCCTTCTCGCTAACGACGGTCCAGAAGGGCACGTCCGGTTTGTGCGTTTTCGCTGAAAAGAACAGTCAGGGAGTTGGATTTATATTCGCCAGTCGCCTTTCGGAGTCATGAGGTAGGCTTGGCCTTTATACATGAGCTTACGTCCCACGACTCACTCCAGTTTTCAGATATCAGACAAATTTTAAACGATAATCGTTTGCTCTGGAGTTACAACCATTGGGTGCAGAAGGGTTTGTTGCCGTTCGACTCGGCTTATTCAAAACCTGTAAAACGAGCTGTCCGATCTGCACTCAGAAAGTCGTGCTAAAACACAATGCAAAGCAGCTCTGATATTCAGGTGGCCAGACTAACGTCGGCCGGTTTCTCCAGTTCGATCATGTCCTGTCGCTGAAACGCTGCATTAGAACATCAAGGGGTCTCCCAAAAACAGGACGAACAGATACAAAGAGCGTGCAAACCAGAATTTCCCACAACCAGAATTTCCCACAACCTAAGTTTCCCACAACCTGAAGGAGGTAGCGAACAGGTGCGACGTGCCTATCGTGTTTTCCGCGCCATGCAAGCTTACGGGCCTTTGTTCGAGGATTTCCTATGAAAAAAGTGAAAGCCGTTTACAACTTCCTGTAACACCGAATTAGAGCGCAGCTCTTGAGGAGGAGGAGGGAAGCGCGCGGGGGGGGGGGGGGGTGAAGTGACCTGGGAGGGTCACGTGTCATCAGTGACGTCACTGATGACGTCATCAGTAACGATGACGATGCGGACTCCGATGACGTCATCAACGATGATGATGATGACGATGCGAATTTCGGTGACGTCATCAGTGACGTCACTTATGACGTCATCCGTGATGATGACGATGACGATGCGGATGCCGGTGACGTCATCAGTGACGTCACTGATGGCATCATCAGTGATGACGATGATGATGCGGATGCCGGTGAGGTCATCAGTGAAGTCACTGATGACGACATCAGTGATGATGACGATGACGATGCGGATGCCGGTGAGGAGGTCACGTGACCTCGGCGGGGGTCACGTGACCCTGGGGGTGGTCACGTGACCTCGGGGGAGGGGTGTCACGTGACTTCAGGGGGGTCACGTGACCTCGGGGGTCACGTGACTTTGGGTGTCACTTGACTTTGGGGTTCACGTGACCTTGGGGTGACCTTGGGGGTCACGTGACTTTGGGATGACCTTGGGGGACCGCGTAACCTTGGGGTGACCTTGGTTACGCCGACGCCGACGGCGACGCCGACGCCGACGCCGCTCAAGCCGGGAACGGGCCTTTAAGAGCTGCGCTCTAAAAGAAAAAGAAGATACGTGCTTGCAACAAAAAAGCACGTCAGACGAATAATGTTTCTTAGCAGTGGTGTATGAGATTCCTTTCACGTCTGGGAAAGCCAACATTTGCCAAACGGGACGTTACGTCAATGACCGGGCACAAAAGCATTAGTTATCGATAAAAGAATAAAGAAGATCCGCACTTGCCCATGATTGTGGGGCATGTGTATGTACGCCACAACATCATAAGATCAGGGTCCTGGGCCGAACACTGATGTCATATTTTGTGTTTCTTTTTTTTTTAATATTGTCCCTTCCTTTGTTGCATGATGAGCATGCTCTCTATGGACCTCTCGCAGTCGCTTGGCCGTAAATAAAACTAGCTGAATGTTGCGCTTGCCCTTGTCCACTCCTTCGTGTTCGCCCCGTGTTTGTGCATACAAGTTTACTAAGTACTGGTATGGTCTTTTTTGTTTTATTCACCCATATTAAACGCTTTGAGCGACAAGGAATATTTACTTCTTTTAAAGAATTTTAGCTTAAATACGTTGCAACGGAAAAAGTAAAAACAATATATTGATTTGATGCTTCGCTTGTTTATTCTCAAGACATAATTTTAGAATAAGATAACTATATAATTGCATTACAATAGGCCTTGTAGTATCTTTAATGTGACTGACGCCAATAAGCTCCTGAAACACACGCCTAACAAGTTTAGTTTCGTCAAATGTATTTTTGGATAAAATCAGCAAACAAAAACAAAACGCGCAATAAATGTAATGGAGAGCGGCAGATGAGATCCGTCTCGCTCCGTGTGGGCGAGATATTCTTTCCGTAGATATTAATAGCTCTTCGCAGAGAGTCGGCTTCCCGCGGAACGCATGGCGCATTCGAACCGTGAGTCAAAATAATACGGCTCCCGGCACGACACCAAAAATCTTCCCGTCGCCCCTTAATCACACTCCAGAACAAGTGGTACATTTGATTGCCAACCCGATATAATTTATAAGTATTAATTCTTAACAATTTAAAAAAAAACTTGCAAGATAAGAGTTCGTTGATTAGATACTGCCCTAACAGACAATAAGGTGAAGAATCCATTTCCATCAAACGACTTGGTTACGTTTTCCGCTGGACTCCCTGAATTAAAGTTTTCAATTATACAAAAAAATCTCGCAGTAGCCTTGTTCGAAGTGTCCGCTAGAGCACGTCTAATATATGCGAACATTTTTTTTTTTTCTAGATGAAGGGTGTGAAGTCAACCCTGAGTATTCCGAATGACAAATGAGCACCTCTAAAATGTCTTATGACTATCGGTTAAGATTCTTAATTTGAGTATTCGCATCATTACATTGGCAAGCAACATTGAGCACCCAAAATCTTGTTAAGAGTGGCCTCGAGCAATCTTACCTAAATCGCGCCTAAATTCAGGGAACGTCTTTGCATATCACTTTTAGTAGGTGGCATTTTTTTCTTCTTCATTATTTTATGGTAGTGATGGCAGCACCGCGAATAATGCTGCTATGCCTAACACACATATCATAATCACCATCACATTCATCGTGTATATGATATCATCACATAAACACCGTCACTAGACGCGGCACCGCGGGCCTCCTTTGTACGGGCCGTTGCCTTTGTGCGGTGCCGCGGCTCTCCTGAGCAAATAAAGATTATTACTATTATTATTGTCTTTAATTTCCACACGCTGATTTGTCCCCCCCCCCCCCCTCTCCCTACTTCGTTTTAATATCCCGACCGACATTTGCGGCGATTCGGCCCACGGCAGCAAAAGCTTACCCGCCCCTGCTTTAACACATTGACTGCTTCAATCCAGAAGTAGTGGCATGACCTCGGCTATCACTACATCCTTCGTACGCACCATCATATTTCGTGCAGAATGTACCTTAGTTACCCTGCTCTAAGTTTGTCCGGAAGAGAGGTCGATATGCCTCGGACGTTGATGAATATGACCGGCTCTCGGGAACCCCATTAATGACGTGATTTCCGGACTCTGCGATGAAGGGCACCGGATGCACGATTGCCTTCACTTATGTGTCACTTTTTGCTCTGCTTTTCAAATGGTGTAGTGTGGTGGTGTTTATTTTACTTAGCTCTTCGCAATAAGGCCCGTCCTTTTCACCAGACTCGCCGATAGGTTTCCGCAGATATGCAAGCCACTGAAGGACTTTTCGATGACTGCTACCCTTTTCACACTGCAAGGGTTTTGAAACTCTCGAGGCGGACAAGCGTACCGGTTATCGCTGATTATAGAGCCATTTTAAGCCCTTATGCCTATATGAGAGGTGCAACATATATTCATATATATTAAGATTGTAGGTTTTTAAGGCTCATTTTATATACAAGGTGTTCGATTTTAGTTGAAACATATTTTTATTAAAAAAGTTGGCAACTGTTAGACGAGTGCCGTCTTCGCCATGTATTTATCAGGCTCGACACATATTAAACGGGAGGTTAATCATCATGGTAAGTTGACTAATTAGCTAGAATCTGTTGATCAACATTTTAATAATTATCTTTTGTGTTTATGTTGCAACTGTAGTATTGGCGGCAACTATTATTAGAGGTCAAACCATAAAACAGAATTGACAAAACTTTTAATGTTAAAAAAGAACTAGAAAGTGGAACAAATGATATATAATATTTGTTCCACTTTCCATTTTTTTTTCCTATCCCGCTTTAAGAACTGCGCGAAAAATGAGCGCAGCAAGTGGTGCCCACAATGCCGCTTGGAAGGGCGACGTAGTCAATTTAATGACGTCGTCACTTGCGTGGTCAGCGCACCGATTAAGGGCTCAATGCCGAGATAGTGACGACAAGATTGAAATCACATACGTGTCCCTTCCAAGCGTAATCCTGGGTATAGCTTGCGGCGCTCTTCTTGTGCTATATTTATAAATTGGTCTAGAAAACGTAAAAATGTACACATAAAAATGAAAAACAGTTACATTTTCACAAATGCTCTCTAGTGGTGTTTGGCGTATATTCTGAAATTGCAACATGACCCTTGATACCAAATAATTTAAAGGTTACTTAACAGATATTAGTTAATCACCCAAATTACCATGATGATCATCCCCTCATCCAATGTCCGCCGAGCCTCATAGGTATATGGTGAAGACAGCCTTGTCTAACTCTCAACCTATCTTTTATATTGTCATATTAAAATAAAAAAACCTGCGAATTTACTACTCCATTACAACATAATAAAATCCTATAAAGACGAACGTGTAAAAATAGTGGTTTGATAAAGGAGTCCTTGTAGTGGAGTGTTTTCCTTTATATATAAAAAAAATATTTATTGTTCTTTCATTTCGAACGCCCGCTGCTGTAAATAAAGTAAATGAAAATTGTAATTACTCATGATATAAGGTAGTCTTCAACTGAACTTTTATACTCGCATGAAAGGGAAAGGTTGCAGTAATTATTATATATGAGTAAGCTGTATTCAGTACAATTATATTCCTTATTCTCACCAGCGATTTATTGGGGAATGGTAAGCGAAAATAATTTCTTTTGTTTTTTATATCTTTAAAGTTGTTCTTCTAAACCTAAATTTTGATATTGTTGAAATATTTTTAAAATACGATGTTGTCACGAATGTCGAGGTGACGGAACAAAGAAAAACTGAGGAAGTTGAAACGTTTAATGGGGCGAACTTGTGCCGAAAACGAAGAGTGAGCTGAAGATAACAGAGGGTCGCGGGCGTCCAGAACGACCGGTGGGCACCACCGGTCGTTCTGGACCATTGCCCCCTGTTTCTACGGAGCACCAAGAAAATGTTCGGCGAAAGAACATGGATGAGGACGGCTTCACTCGTGTCACGTACCGCAAGCCCGTTAAACCATATGTCGGCACTTCGAAAACATCCAAGATATCTGCAATTCCCCCTGCCCCCCCAAAAAAGTGCTCTATTTGTGTCAAGGCTCTCTCCTGAAACAACAACCAAGGACGTTGAAGACCTCGTCGCATTTGTTCTACAAGGTAAATCATTTACCTGCACTCAGGTAAAAACGAGACTCCCATATTACGCATCTTTTCACGTTCTTGTTGATAAAGATGCATTTGAGGCCGTAAACAGCGTGTCTGTCTGGCCAGAGGGCAGTATTTTCAGGCAGTTTTTTGGTCCGCTCCCTTCGTCACGCCGTTTCGGAAGCGAAGATAGAAACGTTGTTTCGGGCGCTGTCGGGGGGACGCAAACGAACCTAACCACATGACAGATTACCAAGAACATTTGCTGCCCGATGAAGTAAAGCAGCACGCAGAAATAGATGGCATGACCTCTATCTTGCATTTAAATATACGTTCTGTGAAATGAAAGACGGATAGTTTTATTACACTTTTACACCAGTTTTGTTTTATGTTTAAAATAATAATGCTTTCCGAAACATGGTACCAAAGCGAAGACGATGCTCTTATCTTATCTGGCTACAATCATTTTTTCTTAAACCGGAGTGGCAAACGAGGGGGCGGGGTTTGCATTTATGTCAAAGAAGATATTCAGTGTGAAATACTTGACCCATTTAATGTAATCACAGATGACTATGAGATTCTAAGTCTGAAACATGGGCGCCAGCTACTATCTGTATTGTATCGCCCTCCAGCTGGCAATCTGAATAATTGCTTGCATTTTCTTGAAAAGTATTTGGATTTTGTTAGTGCTAATAACTATTTGCTTGTTCTTGGTGGTGATTTAAATGTGAATATTTTGGGGGACTCGCCTGTTTCGTCGCGACTTAAGGACACTCTCAGTAGTAGCGGGTTTTACAATGTCTTTTCGTCTCCTACTAGAATTACCGATTCTACATCAACTGCTATTGATGTTTCTATTACAAATATAAACACTATTGTTGCCTGCGCAGGTAAGATAAGTAGTGATCTAAGCGATCATTTACCTATATTTTTATGTTTTAAAACTCACCAATTATCCAGCGGCGCTAGTAAACATTTTACCTTTCAACCTGTTACAGACCGCCAACTGCGGTGTTTTCGAAGCACAGTCATGGAAACTAACTGGAGCCCTGTATTCTTGAGAACGTGCGTGAACAGCGCGTATGATGAGTTCATAAGTACATTCACGTCAATTTACGTCGCATTATTTCTATGCAAGACTGTCACGACTAAAAAGCGAATAAGAAAACCATGGGTTACCCCGTTTATTTTAGCAATGATACGGAAAAAAAAATCGATTGTATCAGACCTACCTCTCGTCAAGAGATAACGATGATAATACTGCGTTCAAGAAATATCGCGATCAACTTACATCTACACTAAAAATGGCAAAGTCAGATGATCACAAACGTCTCTTTCATGCCGCGCACAAAAAGAGCCCCGCCATTGTGTGGCACTCCATAAACGCAGTACTTCAACGTAACAATAAAAAACAATCAATAGATACGCTTTCGATATCTGGTGAAAACGTATCGGGAATAGCGCTCTCTGATTATTTTAATCGCCATTTTACAAACTTACCTACCCGCACTCACAATGCGTGTCCTTCCTGGTCTATCTCGAGTCGAGTAGACGAATCTGTTTTCCTGGCCCCTACTGACGAGTTCAGAAGTCAGAAGTGTTTAATGTATTTATGAAACTTAATAATAGCAGAAGCCAAGACATTGATGACACACAAATAAAGCCCGTCAAATTTGTGATTGATATGATTGCCCCAATGTTAGTATATATAATTTAACTTGGCCTTGTCAACTGGCAAGTTCCCAGATAACATGAAACTCGCGAAAGTTTCCGTTTTACATAAGGGAGGCGATAAAAATGTAATTACAAATTATAGGCCAATATCTGTTTTACCCATATTTTCCAAAGGGCTAGAAAAAATTATTTTGCGTCGTTTAGATAACTTTTTTGATAAACATTCAGTGCTGACTGACTTCTAGTTTGGCTTCCGTAAGGGAAAGTCTACGGAATGCGCCTTGTTAACGCAGAAGGAACTAATATTAAAAAAATATAGATTAACGACAGATGACACTGGGACTTTTTAATGAGTTTAGCAAAGCTTTCGACTCTCTTAACCATGCAACGCTTCTTGATAAACTTTCCTCTTATGGTGTACGGGGCACGTCTTTGGCACTCATTCAGTCATATCTACAACATCGCAAACAGTGTCTCAATAAATCGTTATACCTCATCTTTGCAACTATTGAAGTCTGGTGTTCCGCAGGGCAGCATACTTGGCCCACTTCTGTTCAATGTTTACATAAATGACATCGTTAAGATTTGTCGACACTCACGTTTTATAATGTATGCAGACGATTCTAGTATTTTTATTTCTGCGACGAATATCGATGAACTGATTATTAAAGGTAATGTTATCTTAGAAAAGTTTCTCTTATGGTCAGAAAAAAATGGCCTCGAAATAAATACTAACAAAACAAAAGCGATTGTTTTTAGACCTGTAAATAAACATATTGATGCTAGTTATGCTCTTGAGATTGGAAACAAGGAAATTGAAATAGTAAGTCATCATAAAACGCTAGGCATAATTTTTTCAGAGTTTATGCAATGGGATCATCATATAGAATTTATAACTTACAAACTGGCAAAGGTAGCTGGCATCATCGGTCACTGTCGCTCTCTTTTGCCTACAAAAGTTAAGATTCAAATTTATCATGCTCTGTTCGGCTCACAAATCAACTACTGCCATTTAGTTTGGGGCACAACGACCAAAAGTAACGTCAACAAACTAATAACTCTTCAGAAAAACATTATTCGTTTCATTGCTAATGTTCCGTACGACACACATGCCGAACCATTATATTTGAGCTACAATATCATGAAAGTTACTTGTATTTATGACTACCGTTTGCTATTTTCTTACGCCTTTTCAACTTTGGAGTTTATTGCTTTTTCGTCACAGCTAGCAAACCTGACTGAGCGTGAATCAGTCTTCGATGGTTGTCGTAGAGAATTCTGGAAGGTTCCCCATTTCCGTACAAATTATGCACTGCAGTCGTCGCTTGCTCATAATCTACCTACATTGCTTAACAACATTGTAATGAACCGCATCGATATTCATTGTATAACTAAGAAAACATTGCGTACTTTTTTGTGTTGTTAAATTAAGAAAAAAAATGTTCTCTAATGTCGGTGATTTTAAAAATTTTATTGGAACATTTTAAATTGTTTGATTTGAATATTGTAAGAAATATTTAGGATTGTTTAAATATGACTGTGTTCCCTGTACATGCAAGGGAACCGGACCCAGTCAAGCTAGCTTCTGTTAGCTTTTTGTCCGGTGTCCTCGGCATAATGTTGCTGAAATAAAGTTCAAAGTTCGAAGTCGGCGTAACAGCTGGATCGAACGCTGGGGCGAGACTGACTCTGGCTCGCCCCGCGGAGCCCCTTATTTACAGGCGTGGGCTTCTGGAACCAGAGTGTCGAACCGATATTTTTATCGGTTCGGTTCGGGTTCGGGTTCACGGCTTTCGGTTCAGTTCCGGTTCAGTTCCGGGGCGCAAAAAATAACGGTTCAAACCGGTTCGAACCGGTTTGAACCGCCAAATTGAGAATATATTTTCCGCGTTGTTCTATCAATAGGCACTATTTAGACCGTGAAACTAACTGCTGTAAACGATCTGAATTTTGCGAGGAACTATTCTTGAGAATTTGGCGACTCGCCTACAATTCGCGAAAAATGGGTCCCGCGAACAATTTCGGTAACATGTAAACACATTGAAATTTATATTGAGATTCCACCGCGGTCGAGAAAATTACAACCCGCGAATTATTCCAAAACTTCAGCTTTGACCTAAATCGCGAAATATTGAGCCCACGAAAAATAAGTCGTTTACAGTATATAGTTTTCTTTTTTTTATCGTTTGTTCAATCCAATCTTATTTTCAGATACCAAAATTATAAAATTCTGTTATTTATTCCTACACAACAAGAAAAGAAAATCTACATTAACATACAAAACGTCGAGTTTATACGACTCAACATCCCTTCGTTTACCAGAGTCACATAATAATAATTCCTTTATTTTCCATCGAAGATGGGGGAGGTGGAGGAAAAAAGCTGCTATAGAGCAGCTTGACGTGTCCTCAACCCCCTACATTGTACCTGAATCGAAATGTGTTCGCGAAGTGAAGTAGGTTGCCTAAAATACCCGTTATTGGTACAAATTTGTATCGCAGTATCAGATGTTGAATCGTGGTTTTGCCCTTGAACTAAGGAATTAATTACAGTGAATAAAATCATGAAATGGGCACGGTTTTTTACCGCAAAAATACACGGTTTTTTTTTACCGCAAAAATAAACTAGGCATCGCCGAACGCTCATTCTCCGCCCAAAGGTAGCGCTAGAGGTCACAACCAGATGCCAAAATTTCAGCCCGATCCGATATAACTGATTTTCTGAAAATTTCAATGGGAAAATGGCGGCTCACGGAGTTTTCGAACACATGGGGCTCTATGGCACCAGAAACCGAAAACGGGCAAAAATGGGCTCCATTTTCCCATTGAAATTTTCAGAAAATCACTTATAACTTTTGATTAAGTTATCGGATCGGGCTGAAACTTTGGCATCTGTTTGTGACCTTTAGCTCTGCCTTTGGGTGGAGAATGAGCGTTCGGCGATGCCTAGTTTATTTTTGCGGTAAAAAAGGTCGTGTAAATTTTCTTTTGTGACACCCTGTATATATGATGACGAGACGACTGAGCTTAAGGCAATATAATTTTCAAAATGTCACGAAACTGACGGGACAAGTCCTTCCAGTCTATATTTTATAGAAACACTAAGCGACAATTGCAATGCTTGTTTTTCTAACTAGCATTGTTTACTCTCAGCACCATGATGCGGGCGACGAATCATGCGAAAAGGAGTGGCTGAAATTGTTCACTCTAATCTATGAGCACCTTCGTACTGATATCGAATCTGACCTAAAACAGTACTTACCCATCTGTACATTTTCTTATATTGGATAAACTGGCATAGCCTGGATGTTGAGGCTTGCTCTTTACAAAATGCCGGTCAATTTATTTTGCAAATGAGCATCACCCTCGCTAATTGATGATTTTTGTTAAATAGAACAAAGTGGTATTTCGTGCTCTACTCAATTCGGAAGCTACTTAATCGGACACTTTCTGAGAGTTTAAGTGTGCAATCGTCATAGTTCCACCATTCGTTCCAGTAAATAAAAACGCGATAATAAAAACACATAAAAAAGGCGATAATAAACTTCTAAATATTTGAGAAGTTATATATGCGTGAGGAACATATAGGTATTTAAATTAGCTTCAAAATAAAAAAAAAATTATTTAAAGCTTTTCCAAATCACCTAAAACGTGTCTATAGAAGATAAAAGCGCCGAAAAAGATTTGCAGAACATCTTTCAGATAATTTAAATGTACATTTACTTATATATCCTTGAGGTGAGGATCTTCTATTTATGCTGCCAAATATTCAGACAGGAATTAAGTATATTTTTATTATCATCGATAAATTTGACTTTATGAAGTTCACATAACTGCCTGACACCAACACGGAAGGACGATACTCGAAAATACGCCAGCTGTTGAGTCTTCGGCAACGTGCTTTTGTTATCTGTTTTGCAGTGTAAAATACTGGGTTGCAGGGTATGCCAAAGAACACTGTGGTCACATGATATATCGGAAGGGAAATACACGAAATGAGCAGAAATAAGGAGATGACACGCTATTTTTTTTAAATAATCCCTTACACAACGCTTTACTGCAAAAAGAGTTGCATAGAAATGCATAAAATTATATTCCTAATTAAACATAGATTCCGCGCAGGGCAAACGAAGATTTTATAAATCCTAATATAAATCACTTTTGCGCATCAGCTTGCCTGAGCTCGAAACGTCGCGAGATACTACCTCGGGAGGCTAATGTTACCTTAGGTTTTACGTGCACTTGTTTTGGGACCTTACTTCACGACTCTGTTCTTTATCAGTCATGTGCTCCAACATCTCATTAGGCTGCCGTATATCATCGCGAGACTGCTATAAATACTACACAACTTTACACCTTGGACGTCTACTGCTGGTGTTGCGAACGTCGCACTTCACCAGAAAGCTGAAGTATTTAACATGGTTTGCACGTGACGTAATCGCACTAGATAGTGGTTGTCATGGCGAGTTGTTCTTGCTGAGAATATCAAATCCGGTGGGGTAAAATGCACGCTGCAAAAGTTTCGCGCTCAGTGCAAGCTGTGCATTTGAGAGGCACACATTTTTCTTGTTGGTGCATCGTCGTTAGGCACGGCGCGAGTAACTCGCACGACGAAAACGTGCCTTCTGGCAGGAGTGTTTTTACAAATAAAAGTTTTACCAACTACCCATCTGTCACTACCGTTTCCAGGCCACGCTTTCTAGTCTGCGCCGAAAATTCGGGCAGAGGAATCTTTACGACACAGTATGTTTTAAAAGTACCCCCCTCCCCGCTCCCTTTTTGTTTTTTAGTTGCTCCTCCAGATACTTTTTATTCCTCAGGGGTTGCCTGCTCCGTATTGAGTGGTGTTCACTCGACAATTATATTTGTGTCACTTGTTAATAGTAATTCTTCCTTGCTTTTACTTTGCACCACACTGTGAAGTTTAAACAAAATACAGGGCGGTCGAAACTTGGAGAACTTGAGAACGACACTCCTGTGAGTCTTAGAGCGGCTGCTATCCCCCTGAGGCAACTAGAATCTTTCTTTTCTGGTATCCCTCCCGTACACACTAATAGTTACATGTAACGTTGGACTAATATGTCACATTTAGACCCTTTAACACTTCTATTCTCGGGACAACTTTTTGAGGCAGTTCAGCAATAACGAAAACATGTTTGGGAGCCTCAATGGTGTGCATACATGTAAAATGGCTCGTGCAGCATTTCTTTTTACCTTAATTTCAATAAATACCGCTAAGATGTAATCCCTGACGTTGATAACTTACAAAAGCATCCATTAGTTTGCCCCTCCGCGAAATGGCAGACAGTCGAAAGAAAGAAATGAAACAGCATTCCCCTCCTCAACTCGCAATTAGAACTATCAGCCACGTGATCTGATCCTAATATACACACCGTCAGTGTTTATCATAGTCATACGCAGGGTTGGCAAAGCAGAGAGCATGGGCTGATCTTCAGATATAGTTTTAGTTGGGCTACAATGCCCGAGCCCCACTAAAGCGACAAACAGAAACAAACGACAGCGGCTAGCCTTAAACCAGAGTATTTCGCGATTTGACAGGCTTTGTAGAATAAAGAAGGCTATGCTCAAACACGAGTATCATGCACACGATGGTACCATTTGCAGGCTTGTAAACGCTCGTGCTAACTTCGCGAGCACCGAACAACTCAAAGCCGTATAAAGGTACCATCGCGAACACGCTGCATGTGTCTGAGGCTTGTCACTGTCGTTTGTTTCTGTTTTTAGTTCTAGTGGGACTCGGGCCCATCATACTCTTTGAGTTGAACACGAGCAGTCACCCGAATGTTTGGCGATGCTGGTTGTCATGAACCAGAGCATTCAACTCAGGATCATGACAATCGGGTACATCAATGTGTCACGTGACTCTCAGTGCGAAGTTGTGATGTCATGTGACGTCACGGTATCAACAACGTTAATAGATCTAGCGACGTCCTCAATTTGAATCTATGCGGTGAGTCACGTGACGTCACGGGGTCACGTGATGTGACATTACTTGACAGCATGTCTTGACATTATGACGTCACGTGACGATGTGACACATGGCTAATCATAGTGCCACTAAGAAAGCGCCGCAGAAGACCAGGATTCATTATACATTGGAATTCTGTATATGACGATTTGATCAATATTGTGGGATTCGACTTGCCTTACTGCACCACGAGGTCGATCCCATTCCGTAGCTCGATGTTGAGGACTGCTACGGCCGGGTCCGTCCGGAGGCTGCCGTGGACTCCGAGGAGAGGATTCACTCCAAAACACAAAGATACTGAAGAAGCGGGTTTATTTGGCTGTTGTGCCACCACGCTGTGCCCGTCGGCCAAACTAATAAAAGAAAAGAACGGAAAAAGGTCGGCGCTGTCGCATTAGACAGATTCACCTGGAGGGGGCCCACGCTGCCGCACTAGGCAGAACCGTGGAATGGGGAAAGCTCCATAAAGAACGAGGCTCCGAGGCCCAGAGCCTTCCCCGGACGAGACTCAGGGCCGCCGTTCGCGGCCGCTTATCTAGCCAGTGGAAAGTGGACGCGCCCGGGGTAGGTAGTGTGGCTTATCCCGCAGGTGGGCCGCGTCCACAATCATTTCCGAAGGGTGCGCCGGAGGCACTTTCACCCAAAAGGGCGAGGGAAGACACGCCCTCTTCGAGGAATGCGGCCTTACCCCCGTATCCGGGATGACGTCGCCATAACGCTCCCACGGCCTGCTTGTGCTAGGCCTAGATAGGGAGACGGGAAACACGTGGTCCCCACACTCTTCCCCCCCTTAAGGCTAAGGTAGGACTAAAAACAAAATTTGCCTACCGACTCTCAAACAAAAAGAAACGAAACCGAAAAAAAACTACCGCGTCCGGTACCGACCCCCACATGCTGGGGCTGACAAATAAAATATCTTCAGGGATGCCCCCGGCGCTGGAGTCCGTGGCTCACCATGGCGCAGGGGCAGGACGATGTCTGGCCGAAGTCCAGGAATGACGACGACGGAGCGTCTCCAGACAACGCGCCCCGTCGTTGGCGTCGGCACGAGCGCCCACCCGCAGTGCAGGTGGCTTGCAGACGGGGTCCAGGCATCGGGACGGGAATCCGCAGGTTGGGGGCAGCAGCAGGATCGCCGTGACGACGAAGTGTGTCGGGGAATGACACTCAAAGCCATGAATGGCAGCGAAGCCCCAGCTCCAGGTTCCCAGGGTTGGAGACGGAACCAGGCAGCAGGAGGACACGTGACGCCATCTTGATCACAGCGGAAGTGACCAAGTCTTTCGGGCCGGCAGGGGGACAGGCAGCCCCGGCGATAATGACGCCGCCCCGGCATTGTTGTCCTCCTCGTGGGCCGCGCCATGACTCACACCCGCCTGGTACTGGAATGCAACCTGCGCTCTGCCTCCCTTTCCCGTTTCTTTCCCCAAGAAACCTCGGAAATTCCGAGCAAGGTCGAGCCGTCCAACTGAGGACACTCGACCAATCCCTGGGTGCTCAAGGACCCAGAGATAAAAAAAAAAAGCAAAAGGCAGAGACAAGGGTGTCGTTTCTGCCGTGAGTCACGTGCATCGCACTGGCTCGGCTTGCGAAGTTATTGTGAAAATAGTTCCACGACTCCGCTTAATGTGAACACGGATGTCCACATACCAAGCTGACTCGCGTCACCCCGGACAATGGATTTGTTGGTGACTATTCGAAAAGGCAAAGTTCTTTGTAGCTGCTTTTGCTAACGATGCCTAATCGCTTCGATTTGCGGGCACAATGAAATGTCAAATGCGCCACCCTGTCCTTTCTTGATATTGAAACGATGCAGGGCTGTAATCGGGCAGGCTCGCCAACATTGTTATTTTCCAAACATGTTAGCTTTTACCTCAGGCTAAAACACAAATTCCTGTGGCCAGGTATAGCACAGCGACCTAACTTCGAAAAGTCTTGGAGCCGCGTGCTGCCCTGGCTAACGCGAACTAGGAGAGCACCGAATGCAACTCCCAGCCGCACAGGACAGCCACCTTGAACTGCAATGTTCGTAGAGGCCAAGCGCCGTAGCACGAGTTTATCCGCATCAGCAAGAACAGAAACCGATCCCAAATAAAAACAAACCCCGTGCCAATAGCAATACAAGACTATTTACGGCACCGATCGGCAACAACACGAGTTGCTCGACCCGGCGAGTACGCTGCCCGGCTGCCAAAGCCCGTCTGCAACAATACGAGTTGCTTAGCGACGTTAGTGGCGAGCGTACCGCCCGGCGGACGCACCGCCCGACTCCGCAGAGTCCGCGAAAGTATTTACAACTATTCACATATTTACACCCCGGATCGTTCTGCTGAGCATCAAAAACTCATCGGTGCTACGGTCGATTCCCAACGAACACCCCGAGTGCCGTGGTTCACGATATCGTCCAGTGACCGCATGGCGGTCACCATATGACACGCCATTACGTCGCGGTTCCTACCACGTTTTCGGGATGCTGTTCAACCTCCTGCGCTTGTCCGGTAGCGCTGGTTAAACGTCTCCCAAACTCCGCAACGTTTTCGACGTCGCTTTTTTTTTTTTTTCGGAGTCACAGGTTTCTAACGATGTCGGTACGTGCGACGCTCATTGACTCTTGCCGGAATCAATCGCGGGTGATCGGGAAATCTTTAAAGTTAGTTTTCCGAAAACCGTTCTCACGCCAGTCCTGTTCCCTCGATGGGGACGGAAAGGCTTGGGAGAAAAATGGAAGGACTCACTCAGTAGTTCTCCGTGGATGGTCGATCTCGCTTCTGGATCCGGGAAGGTCCCGCCGTCGACGTGCTGACTGCTGGTCCGTTGTCGCAGCGTAGAGGGGCACCATCGGCGGTCTCCGTACGCGCGATGCGTATTCCAGCAGTGGGGGAATGCAGGCACAGCGCATTTTCTCGCTCCGAGATACGCTTTTAGTTTGTGCGCTGACGGGGTGTCCACTCTGGGTGGGCCCCGCGACCCGTCTCAAAGGCAAAAAGCTGCACTTGCTTCTTGTTGCGTCACCGTACTTTGTTCGGGAACGGGGTTGACCCCGAAAAGCGCAGGTGCGCTCCCCCCCAGCGAGGTAGGCTGGCGTCGTCCCGAAAGGGAATGCCTCGGACGCATTCCGGGCGTTGAGTCACCTCCGTGTGGGAGGGCGTTCGGCCGAGACACTTATTCATTGTATCTTTGCGTGGCTGACGCGGCCACTAAGCCATTGAGTGGCATCGGGTGTTGGGCGTTCGCCTCTCCCTTTGTCCACCTGTTTGATCCTTGACCGGAAATTGGCGTGGTTCGCTGTCATTGCGAAAGTGCTGCTTTGTTTGTAGTCGCCGGACAGGCCGCACGTTGGGGCGCCAAATGTGGGATTCGACTTGCCTTACTGCACCACGAGGTCGATCCCATTCCGTAGCTCGATGTTGAGGACTGCTACGGCCGGGTCCGTCCGGAGGCTGCCGTGGACTCCGAGGAGAGGATTCACTCCAAAACACAAAGATACTGAAGAAGCGGGTTTATTTGGCTGTTGTGCCACCACGCTGTGCCCGTCGGCCAGACTAATAAAAGAAAAGAACGGAAAAAGGTCGGCGCTGTCGCATTAGACAGATTCACCTGGAGGGGGCCCACGCTGCCGCACTAGGCAGAATCGTGGAATGGGGAAAGCTCCATAAAGAACGAGGCTCCGAGGCCCAGAGCCTTCCCCGGACGAGACTCAGGGCCGCCGTTCGCGGCCGCTTATCTAGCCAGTGGAAAGTGGACGCGCCCGGGGTAGGTAGTGTGGCTTATCCCGCAGGTGGGCCGCGTCCACAATCATTTCCGAAGGGTGCGCCGGAGGCACTTTCACCCAAAAGGGCGAGGGAAGACACGCCCTCTTCGAGGAATGCGGCCTTACCCCCGTATCCGGGATGACGTCGCCATAACGCTCCCACGGCCTGCTTGTGCTAGGCCTAGATAGGGAGACGGGAAACACGTGGTCCCCACAATATAGAAATACAGCTGCCAGTTTTTTTATTCCCAAATAATAAATTTGTAATACTAACAAAAAAAAAATACGGCGAACCGTTTTGAACCGGTTACCGTTATATTTTTTTCCGGTTCAGTTCCGGTTCAGTTCCAAGATGGCGGCGAAGATTTCGGTTCGGTTCAGTTCCGGTTCGGCTAAAAATAACGGTTCTGTTCCGGTTTTCGGTTCGGTTCGGTTCCGGTTCGACACCCTGTCTGGAACATTCGGCGTAAAACATTGGGCGCCTAGAACTTTCGAATCTCAATCAAATACGCAACAGGGTTCTCGAATTTACTAGAATGCGAGAGTTCCAAAGATAATAAAAACGTACGTTCGCTGCCTGGAATCGAATCGTGGCCCTTTGCGTAGGGAACCGTTAGGCCACGGGCGCACCGCCTACTTGGTCATCTGTGCGCGCGGCAATATACCGGGTGATTCAAGGAAACGGCAGGCTCTTTAAATCGACCGGAAAATTCGGTTTCCTAACCTATCGCGCTACGACTTTGTGCAGCGTTGCCCACAGATGGGCATTTTTTTGTAAAATTTGCAAAAAGCGAACTTACCTGAGGAAAAAGTAAAGAAAGGAAAAGGCTTAGTTCCTATAGAAACGCAGCGACGCCACCGGTCTTCAAACAACACGGCGTCGTTTCGTACCGGGCAGATGGCGCCACGAAAACTCAATGTAGAACAACATTGTCGATGATATAAGGTTTATGACGCATTCACTCATGTTGAAACGACAATACTGATCAAATATAGCATTCAATTTAGCACTTAGTTCCGTGTTCCGCGATCCTTCATGTCTTTTGTATTTTACAGAAGCCTTATTTTGCCTACATCAGACTTTGATTCAGTTGTCTAAAACAATTAACGCTAGTGCCACGGCTGCAGCGACGTTAAAAGGTGTCCAAAAACGGTTTGCACGAACCTTTCACGCAAGACAAAATCTGACCGAGTTCTACTCGTCTGACAATGGGCTCATCGCTTAAAGCTGGTCAAGTTAAAAACATTACGCGGTAATCGAGACCTCATTTTTTATTTCAAGTGTTTGCTTGGGTATTTATTGCTATATTTCTATTGTGCCTCGCATTACTGTAAATGCTCCTGTTAGTAACTTTCGCAACAACCACAGATTTGCCGTTGATCCTGCGCATTGTTTGTGTCCGGTAGTTTGTAAACAGAACGATATTTATAACTTTGAAACAAGCTTTGTTGACCTTTCTAATGATGACATAACTGCGTTCAAGAAAGGTATCGACCATCTGACATGCTGTGCTGCAATCGGGTCGATTTCGGGATTTTCATTCTTGTTTTTTACCTTTGTAAACTGACTTGGGGATCTATCGTTTTAGGCTTCTGGCTCTGGGTAGGCACCGCAAATACATATATAATAAATAAATAAATAAGGGCATATCTTGCCAACTTAATTGCATTATAACCATTGCCCATCACGTCTTAGCAACCATGGCCGCCACCGCGCTGCTGCAAATCGCGCAATATTCTCGTTTCTTTCTTTGCAATTATGCCACGGAATCGTGAAATTTAAAAATAGTGAGGTTATTGCGCCATTTATTTCGGTAAGATAAACATTGTAATTATTTCAAACTACAAATTCATTCGAAGTTGCATTCGAAGAAGACTGTTGCATAGCTCTTTAACTCAGTGTGCGCTTTGGAGAGATATCGTTGAAAAATTCGATTTGTTCCGTGTTGACTTTTTAAATAAGATTTCCAATTATAAAATGGGATTTAGGCTTAAAACGTGATGCATTTTTGTGCGCTCACTCTCAAAAATTCACCCGAAGATTTTAATCGATCGTTTCAGGCAAAAACACACTTTAAATACAGCAAAAGTGAACAAATATCATAAATAAAAATTATAGTGCAGCACAGAGACTTGCGTAAGCAAATAATATAAAGTAGTCACATTATGCTGTCGCGTACAATCCACCTGAAATCAGTAAACGATTGGCAAGTACTACATTCACTTCCTTCAAATGCTAAATACGGTCGAAAATATATTTGCATCAGCATATCATAATGATGTAAATTTATTCAATACTAAAGACGTCTCTTAATTCAGATCAGTAATATCGGTTAATGTACATTTACCTCAGATGCTCTGCTTAAAAAATCCCGGATTATAGATTATAGTAAGTTGCATAACCTAGATCAACAAAACTTTACTATTTCACCTTGCGCTGGGCAATGCAGGGAATGCGGGACCGAACTCTTCGAGAACGCGATGTGCGGAGGCCGTTCCGCTCACCTAACTGACGACTTTTAACGAGTTCCACCCTTCCCCTCGCGATCAACAGGTTCCGAAGCCTTTTTTTTTTTTTTTGGCTTGGCATGGGTAAGATAGGAACGGGGTAGATATAAAGCTATATAAAAGGAGTCTCAATCGATAAGCAGTGAGCATGATGATTAGAGTACATTTACATACCTGATGGCAAAGAGGGTGTACGTTGGAGCATCCATTCCAGGCCGTGGGTCAGCGGCGTTTTGAAGCGAAGGGTCTTCGCGTGCGGATGACGTAATTTGCTTTACCTTCCATCGTTATTTATATGCTCAGCCTTGACTACATTTGGCTGCGATCATCTTGAACTAGTTTTCGAAGTGCAATGTAGCTTGTTCCTTCGGATTGCAAAGGTTCGAAGACATTTAGTTTAAAATAAGACGTCAGACGCGTCCCGTATGTATATATGTTCCATAATTTATTTTATTCATTTGCCCGTACAAAATGTCAAACCAATCTTTCAAGATTGCCGAATATATATGTATTTCGTTTTGCAATTATCCAAGGGAAAAAAGTATGTTAGGACACTTTAGGGTGTCTGGATTCAAACGCAATGTAATATTAAAACTAATTTATTAGCAGTGAGCGCACATGTCCTTAGACTCCGCAAAAACGAAGTTCGATGGAGTTGCAGGTTAAGCGAGTAGAGCTGGCTTTATAGCCGCAATTACCTTTGCCTGGGAAAGGAAATGCATGTAAGCCTTTTTCTTTAGGTCATTAAGAAGAGATTATCTTTGAAAACCATTATTTCAGGCCTCGAAGGATTTCCATTACCTTACGCCAAACTAAGCAAGCTTACGCGTTTTGTTTTCGAGGACCATTAGCGTGTGCAAAAAGCGATGTCGTAAGTGCACCCTAATGAGAACGAAATAGACGGGCTAATCGTGTCTGAGTGTAGAATTGAGGCTGCGAATTTACTCTCGTGTCAATTACCACGTCGAGTGCAGTATCCGCCTCGTCCCCTGAGAAAATTAATCGTAATGGTGCGAATCGCTATTGTAGTTTATTGAACGCAGGATTACTGGGCTATGTCGTATGGTATCTTCTAGAATCATGCGTCCTTTGCTGCATTCTGAACGGTAAACATTCTTCGCAGTAAATCTGCAAACGCCACGAATACTACTTCATATATTTTTGGTTCACGTAACATTTTCGTTAATGGCTCACGGAGTCAATTAGAAAAGCTAAGCAAACTTGGGAGGGCGATTTGATTCCTCCATCGAATATAACAATAACGCATACCGGAACAAGCAAGAACATCAATAAAGGGCCCTACATTTGAATTTTAGGCTGCCGGAGAGGAATTTGTCGGACGTAAACGCTAAAAAAGCAACGCATTAATATAGAAAGTTACACAGAATTTCCACAGAACCTCTTTCCACCAGCTGCTTTTTACCGAAAAAAAATTTATCCTCTCCAAAAGTAAAACCTCCGGACAACAATAACTTCGGTACTCAGCATGACACAGCCTTGAAATCTGAACCCACTATCTTCTCGGTTGTTATTATTAGTGAAGGACTCAATTGTAGCAGAAAAAAATATATAGTCGGCTTAACTCTATTCGTGACGCAATTTTTCTAAAGTCAGGTGTGTAATACACGTTGTTTCATCTGTATCTCTGTGTGCTGCAAGAAGCATGGCCAAGCGATGGGCGTTCAAAATTGGTTTCGTCCTTTCAACGAAAACGATTCCTAAGCGGACCTAAAAGCTCTTACAGAATAGAATCCAAAAGGGACACAAGGGCAGATAACTAGCTGATTTTTGAATGTATGAGCTCACTGAAGCTTAGTAAATGAAGGTCATGCCCTAAAGATGGCACTGTAAGTGTTTCAGTGCGATACTTTTTTACGTCCAGGTTTAAAAAGAATATATATAAGGACTTAAAATTTCTAAATAAGAACGCCAGTGGGGGGCATTATTTCTTCTGGTTTTCAAATAACAAGCACTCATCCGACTTTTAAAGTGGAATTCATTGCTATTGGTGAAAGAAATTACGTAAGTAAAAATAGGACTATACTTTCAAGAAGAGAGCTCAAACTGGAGGAACTGTAAGTGCGCACTCAAGCTTGTAATATGCGATAGTACCTAAAACACGAGGGAACACAGAAATGGTATATTTGACATGCATCTTCATCGATTCTACCGGCGGCGTCTTGTTATATTTCGTGTTATTTGTCCAGATGCCGATATGTACAGACACGATATAAAATTTAATTCGGTTCCACAGCGTGTCCCCCCCCCCCTCCCCCCCCCCCCCCCCCCAAAAAAAAAAAAAAAATTTATTGCAAAAATAAACTACGCATTACCGAACACTCATTTTGCGCCCAAGGTAGCACTAGAGGTCCGAATCAGATGCCGAAGTTTCAACATAACGGACATCTTGTTCGAAAGGTATGTGATCTTCTCTAAAATCTAAAATGGAAAATGGTGGCCGACTGAGCTATCCGTTACAAAGAGCTCCATGACGCCAGAAATCAAAAGCGGTCGCAAGTGAACCTCAATTTTTTATAAATGTTCAGAAAGTGAATATATCAGGGCTGAAACTGTGGCATCGTTCGGGTCTCAAGAGTAACCTTTTAAGCGTAAAATGAGCATTCGGCGGTGTGTAGTTTATTTTTGCTGTGAAAAAAAAAAATACCTCTGGATTGTTTTTGCGGACACCCTGTATATGAAACACTATAGAGAGTGTGTCTTTCGGAGTAAACTCACTTGATCCAGAAATATATATTCATTATGAGCATATCTTTTACGGCTCAGTGACTCCCCCATCTTATGTCAATACAAAAACGGATGAATTTAATTAAATAGCATTTGGTGACCAGAGCAAAACGTTTCTTGTTCAAGAGGTCACAAGGAAATCCAAATATAGATACGACACCTTGATAAAACATTATAGTTATGGAGTATATCCTCCCCAACATGTTATGGCAAAAATAAACAAAAATAAAGTTAAAATAGAAACCAAGGTGTCAGATATTTATGACGCGAGCCGGGCGCTAAGAAAGCATTTATCACTATTGCGTCATACCGCAATTTCCCGCAACCGCTGTGTTTGGACGGAGGCGATCTTTTTTAAAAGTGATGAAACCTTGAAAAATGACTTTGATGGGAAATGAACGGAGGCCTGGGTCATCGGCACTGTCAAGCACACGTACGGCGTTGATGCTTCTCGGTCGCTGGGGCCCTGTATAGAGCAACATTGATCTCGGCTTAGCACCGTAAATATGTTTAGTGCTCGAAGAACGCCTGGACCGTTGATTGAGGTCGGAGCCCAACTGGCGAAAGTTGCGTTTCCATTCACGTTCTCAAAAGGGTGGTTGTTGAGCCCATAGCGTGGCGACATTTTCTAGGATAAATGTGTTTCGCACGTTTCTCATATCTAGCACCGTGCTTAAAACGGTACAAATTGATTGTAGCGTGCGTCTGGTTCGTGCACATGCGTGGGCTGGGGCCTTTAGGGATGGGATCTCGATCAAGGTTAAGTTTCAGTTTCACAACGAGGTTCACTTTCTGCACTTTGCGTAATAATGTGTGGTATCCAATGGTAAAGCTAGTATTCTTTCGCGCCCTTAGATTCCCTTTTTCTCCTTTATTTGAGAGGTTGGGCTAGACGGCAGGGCACATCGCCACATTGTTAGCGGGAACAAGTGATCGCAGGTTTTATTTAATGTTTTCTTTCGGAATTCAAGGGCCATCGTTATAACTGCGAGTTCTATGGCAAATACCAATTAAAGGCACTTACCTAAGTGGTCAATTTTGTTATTCGCCAATACCTGTATAAAATCAAGTGCTAAGAGTTGCTGGTGCTGTGTTCGCGCTAACGATTTCGCGCAGTGTACATAGATGCGAAGAAAATTGTTAAAGCATCTCTGAAGTAGACTCTAAGTGTTTCTTCCTTCCATTTTGGTGCTAGTTTTATTTCATTTCATGAAAGCTCTTAAAGCTCTTTCTAAAGGTTTGATTTATTACGCTTTTTACTTGTTAAATTAAACACAGATTTTCTTCAAATGGCGGACCTTCGATTACGAGTATATGCCTGTGTTATCCAACCAAGTAAACCCTGAACTTGGCAATAACATCGAATATAAGTGAATGAATTTGTTTTGGCCCAGAAAACGAGCGAGCACTAATTTCAATTATTTTCACCCTTCCACATTTGGTTTCCAAACCCGCACCAGAAAAGAAATATTTCCATAACGTATAAACAATATAAAAAGAAACAAAAAAAAACGCTAACCTAACAATCACATGTCTGTACACGCGCAAGGTAAGGGATGTTTCATGAACTCAGAATAGTAATTTTCTTGTTTCACTTTCCTTCACTATTTGTCATTTAAATTTGGTAGCACACTATTTCTTGGGGCCAAACGATGACGATTCAAAGGCATTCTTAACCGTCTTGGAATATAAAAGCGTTAAGCGTTAAATATTTAGTTTGTTCATCGTTTGTAAACATTTGATCAAATTACCCGTTAAAACATTTATTCCGTATTAAAGCACTATAGTCGATTAATCGGTAGCTTAATTGATGACGTGCTTAGCCTTGATTTTAACGCAAAAAATACACTAAATTTTATTTGTATTCTCAATGAAGGCGTTAATGTGACCCTTCGAAATGACAGACACGTCCTCTCTTGGGAAACGCTAACACTGACCCATTCACTTTTCTCTCTTAGCTTTTTCTTTTGCTTCCTCAATCTTAGCTGTCTTTTTTTAGCTTCGTTACGGGGCCAGTGTTAGCGTTTCTTAAAGAGTGACGTGTTTGGAGTTCCCCAAGGGTCATGCTAACTGATTCTGTAAAAATACTCCTATGGATCTTCCTATAATTTATTTCACCCCTTTTTGTATTCTGCCTGTTAGAGTACGCCGACGCGCTTGGATATGGTCATCCATATTCATAACATTCGTGGAAGGAAACGCATTCACCTCACTCGCTGACGGAACTACAGCCATCGTTTTAACTACACATACACATTGTAGGCTACGCGCCGCTACTACAGAAACCAGAGCGAAGAACTATCGGCGACGGAAGAGCGGCAAATAAGCACGCCCGCACTCCACCGCGCCACGGCGCGAGTCCTCTTAGATAACAAAGCCATATTGCTGAATGAGATGGCGTGATCAAAAAGGATAGCGCCGGGCACAGATTGGACACGACGATTGCGTCAACGTTCGGCTCAATCTGGACTCGAAGCCGAGCGCTTACGCAGCGCTTGTTTCCAGTGTTGGCCTTCTCTGATGACTCAATCTCATTAGGCACTATACGGCGTGGTTAGCTATGAGGTGTCGCGCGGCGTCTCCTCCTCTCTGGCTCTGCGCCAGCTGTGCACGTTACTTTGACGAAAACAAAAGGTCTCGTTTTGACGAAAACGCGCCGGTGTCTGTCAGTTTGTCAGCGCAGGGGAGAAAGGAAGGGGTTGGCGCGTGCCGACGTCAGTGCTTCGGACTAAAGGGAGCGTCGCACGTTTAACTTCCTCCCTCCTCCTCCTCTCTTTCTCCCCGGTGCTGACAAACAAAAGACAACCCCGGGTTTTCGTCAAAACGAGCGTTCTAATGTTTACGTATTAAAAAATGAAATTCCAAAACTTAGGATTAGAACGGTGCAGACCCTTGAAGGGGGTTGTATAGTTCGCTATACACTATTTAGGCTTGTCGTTTTCCTGAGTTCCTTGTAAAGTGCGTGATGACCTGTTCACTTGACAACACCACATGAGAGACCAAAAAGTAACACAAGGTAAAGCGACTTTATACACAATTGATATACCTTATTTTTCGGTCTATAGCTCGCAAACTTTACGTGTTCAAAAGATAGAAGTTTTACGTGCTGATGACTGTCTACAGGTGCGGAATATCTGTTGTTGTTTCTTTGGTTATCTTTGAAATCATCGGCACCATTTGTCATTCACAAAATGCATCTCGTCTCGGCAATTTGAAAGATCTTGAACTCTGCTTTCAAGCAAAGTTGTTAGAATGTAAAATTAAGTGTTTTTCTTATAGGCGAGACGCAATAGAGTTCGTGTATGACAACTCATTTTAGCAATAAATTTAGTAGGGCATACAGTCATATTTCTTTATTAATAAAGCTGGCGCTTCTCAAAGTGTGCCGTGTATGACTTTTTTAGGTTTAGATTCTGCATTAGAGTGCGCCTATACGCCCCGGATGCAGGCTTTTGATGGTCAAACACTGTTTTCAAGTGAAGGTTATACCGGCGGATTATACACAAGGTGTGGACTAGAATACAAAAACGACGGTAGTCCCCAAAGTCACAAGGAACTCAAGGTTTGCCGAGTCCCGAGTGCCCCACTCTCTTAAGTATTCAGCGATAATAGTTTTCTAGTGTATGAAATTCAACTATCAAAAAGGACTGCATTGAGAAATCCGTGTAGACCAACACTTTTTGTAAGCGAGCAATGCATGCTGTTTTCCAACTAGCTTGCATACTCGAAGCGAAGAAAATCGAAACTTAAAATAAAACCAAATCACTCGGCACAACTTGAATGTTTGACACATCGCATTCCGGTGGCCCGACAAGAAGTTGGTATAACGTGAAGCGGCATTTCTCAGCTTCCGATGTGAGTGTGTTTGCAATGCTGTGAACAGAACCCATGCAGCCTTTGAAGGAAGTAAGCCTGAAAAGGGAATTGAGCACACAGACAAGGGAAAACGGGGGAATTCGCATTCTTATCGAAGCCACAAGACCGACATTCTTCACGTTTGTCGTCGCAGGAAAAGAGCGGGTGCTTGCTAAGATTCCCAAGTCGGCCGTGAGGGACGCGGAAACGAAGGCGGAAGCAAAAAAATATTTGGGAATGCATTCGGGGAAAATACACAGCGGAAACGGCGGCCGGCCCTTTGCGATGCTGCGCGCGGATCCGCCGTTATATCTCGAGGGAAGGAAGAGTTAGTTGCAGTTCCCTAACGGTCGAGTTTGTGTTTAATGTTTGCAACGTTCTATATCTGACTTCAGACATTGACGGAATGAGAGCGACAGGGCGTGTTTTTTTTAACGCCGGGCCCCCAGCGCGAGCTCCATGCATCTCGTCATGCTTCATTGGCTGTGCGCGCGCTGTCGAGGTGCACAGGACGCTGACACGTTGTCGAAAATAGGAAGTTAAACTTAGAGGCGGGAACGCTGCACTGCCGTTTTCACCTCGTCACGTTTTGAGCACGCCCTACACATAACCTATTTCACATAAAAAGCCGGAAAAGGTGGAGACTGGTCTTGCTGACGACTACGTTTTTACAAAGAAACTTGAAGAATGCGCATAGTCGAAATCGTTTTTTATACTGCGTTCGTTCGTTATTTGCATGTTCAGTCATTCACTAATCGTATCGTCGACATGTCCTGAATGCCATGCTTTTATGTAAAAGACAGCATATCCAATATTTCCGTCTACGCTTTGATTGTAACACCGCCTATCACCTTTGATTAGGAACAAAAATTAATGTGAAGTATTCTGTCACGCCAGTGCGTTCTATCGGAGCACTTTGACGTAGCATTTTCGATTCAGAGTTAATATCATGTAATATCACTACAAAAAAAATAAAAGCAACACAAAAAATTCAATAGAAAGTTATCTGGCTATGAAATTTTAATTGAATAATTTAAATTATAAGATTATAATGCGGTCATTAGCTAAGTTTAGCAAAGCTGGTTATTTCCCCGGAAATATATTGCTTCTAAACATAACTTATGAAATGACTCTTAGGGGTTCTCCGGTCCGTCCATAATTCGCACCCTAAAATTTACTTTAAGCACCCTCTAAACAGTTTCTTCTTCAGAAACCTATAAGAGGTTCTTTTAACTTCCTGTTTTGATCGGAAAGAATTCGTTATCGCCCAGTTGCCTTTTTTCAGCGTATAATCTAACGCGTCTAAGGGCCCGCGCATATCGCTTTCACAACATGTCGCGCTGCAATTTACTACAAAGGTGCGAGCAGGTAGTGGAAGCTTATAGTGAAACAGTCATCAAATTAACTTAACTGGTAAAAAAAAGAAAAATATCCGCTCAGGGCAATCCACGCCGCCACTTTCCAGAGACGATGCACGCGTAGAGAGAAGTGCTACCGACAGATGGCGTACGCCACGTCGAGGGAGCGCCGGCCGATTCGGTTTCTTCATTGCGAGATCGTCTGCTATCAACCCGAATTGGCGGGCGCTCCCTCGATGCGGCGTACGCCATCTGTCGGCAACAGTTCTGTGTACTGCGAAGTGGCGGCGGAGACTACCCAGAACCGGTTTTCGTTGTTTTTATTTTGAACAATTGCAATGCATTCCTAGATTTTTCATTGTAAACTTCCACCACCTGCTTTTATGCCTGTAGTAAATTCCAGTACGATACATTGAGAAACCAATCTTTGCGGGACGTCCAATGTGCCTTAGAATCGTTCGCTTACAAGCTGTAGTGAGCCAGTGGGCGATGCTACTTGAGTCGAAACCTTTCTTCAACAGCTGAAAGAGTTCTTGGAGTGTGGAAGAACCTTTCAAGAAAGTACTTCTTTTAGAGTGCTGGATTCACTGTAATATGAAATCGTTTAAATGTTAAAAAAAAACTTACCGTCATTGTGTTCCGATTGAGGTCTAGTAAAGTGAATAAATATAATAATGAAATAAATATTATAGTGGCTCACAGCTTTTAATTCATCTAAAAATAAACGAAGCTTCCAAGAGGATAAAGAAGCGTAAAAGCAAGGTTTGTTTTAGCAAGAAAGGGTGTTAACTATTACAAATTGCACGATTATTTTAGCGAATGAATATATAAAGGCTGTTTTGCGGTAGTTATAAACAATACGTAAGCGCATTGAACTAAATTTAAAATCTCGCACGATGTCCTCAAGGAAGCTAACACACCGAAGCCCCCCCCCCCCCCCCCCCCCCTTTCTCCTGAAGAAAAGCATGGCTCTAGAGCGTGCAGCTGATTGCACCTGAAGTATTAGCAACTTGAGTGCTTTATGATTTTATTTGAAGCACACAAAGTACAAAAATAGATTATAAATATTCGCGGCGCTGCGATCTTCCTTAGAAGTAGAGTGCATGGAGAAACAATTGTGATATTCTCAATTTGAGATTAAACGCGAAACCATAAGTATTACCGCGTTTGTCTCGCTGGCCTCGCATCAGGTTATGAAGCAGTTTTAATAAATATTTAAATGTAGGTAGTTCACGGGGAGTCACGCAGTTTAGGTAGCTGAATACGTTAGGCCTACACCGCACATATTACATAAAATCCAAATTGACCATTTCGAGAATTTGCACTAATTTTCCCGTGCTGTGTTATTTTCCACACCTGTCCGTGTTGCTCTCAAATCCTGGCTTACGGGTAACAATGTGGATGCAATTAAACATGTTTACTCCTTCAACTCGAACCATGTTTCTGTGCTCTTGACGCTTTCAGAGGGAAAGAAGGCTTATATACCTGCGTCAATACATACCACTATCGCTTTTAAATTCTGAAAAGCAAACTGCAGAAATGTTTTCTTCGATTCCCGAAACTAACTTGTATTTTGCTTTTGAAATGAAAATGTTTACACTTCTTCAGAATTCACCGAACGAAAGTATTATAAATGACAATTACTGCTCGGCTTAAAATAATAATTATCTTTTTTTTTATGTTCCGCGAGACTTTTAAGCGGGAAGACACACCGGAAGCCCAGGACACAACTTTGCATAAAAGCAGCGAAAATATCAAGGTATAATTTGAATAATGAAGTGTTTTTTTATACAGCTTAGACGGCATTCAAAGGCACCGCTATTAAAATCAGAGCACAAAGCGACTGAAGGACGCGTAGTGAACGCCCCCCACCCCCCCTCCCCTATCATTGGCACTTCTCATCATGAAATCGTGAAGGGTCAGAAAGACAGAACCTCCATCTCCTTCCGATTAATAAGCAGATAGGGCTGACAAATTACAGCCTCTCGCTTAACGAGCACTCACAGCTAGCCTGAAAGCTCGGGTCGACCTTTGTTGGCAGCGATCTCATTCTTCGTGTTCACAGTTTTCAAACACTCCTCGTTCTCTTTTGCGATCGATTTGGAATAGCTGTGTTTAAGAAGCTTTTTTTTACACGACGTTCCTTCTTTGTTCTCTGTTCGAGTGTTCACTAAGCGTGCTTTTGGGATGGTTTAAGAAAAACATTTTTTTTAGCGCGTCGGGTGCTTACTGACTTGGCATTGTGGCGTGTAAATTTTTGAGCCTCTGGCGCATTCATTTGGAATGCCAGCCCCTTTTGAATAGCAGGGCATGCTCTTCAAATCTTAAGGGTGGATTCTATAAGTAGCACGGAAGATTCGTTGCTGCTTTTGTGCAAAAATTTATTTCCCACCTGTATTGCTCTGGGTCCCACATTGCGGGAGCGTTTGACGGAGCTGACATGAGCGCCACATGATTTACGGACAAAGCAGGTGCGACTTACAAATGATATTCTTTGTTTCATACACTTTAGTTAGAATGCGGGACATTATAAAACTTATACTTGCGGAGAGTAAACATGAATCCTTATTTAGAATAGTCATGTTTTCAAAGAGCACGACAGAGTTAACAAAAGCCTCCAATTGCTGGTTTGTTTTAGAACAGCTCTGTTAGATCACCTTCGGTGGCGAATTCCGGAGGCGCCCGTATGCAAGAACCCACCTGATCATGGGGCACGTACCACCGTACTGCGACAATGCTAGCGCTCTCTACCCATCGCCATCGCTCCTCGCAAAACCCCGTCGTTTATGGCAAGAAGTGGTATGGTTCACCCCTTCTCTTGTCCTCCCCCCCTTTTTTTTTCCCGACCCTTAGAGAGCAGCAGTTCTGAAACCGTAGCTCCGCCGCCGTCATTTCGGGCATCTAAACACTTCTTTAGCATGGCTTGAAAATAATTTTCCAGATGACGTGCGGGACTGTGTGTTCACATTTTGGATTCGTACGATTCCTTTCCATCGTGGTCGTCAACTTTAACGTAGGCACCTCGAAGCACGAGTGTTGGTTAGCGTCTTTCGTCGCCGACAACTCTGATCTCACACTCGCCCCTGGCGTCCGTCAACCCACCCCCTGGGGCGGAACGGGAATCAATCTCGTCTTTGCGAGGGGAGTGGGAGGGGGAGAATTTGACACTGTACACACGTTCCGGCTTAATACACGGGTCACAATACCGTTATCGCAATGGCCGGAAAAAAGCATTTAAGCAAAATCCCGGTTTATAAGAAGATTTTAAACAAAAAAGCCCCTCTGAGAGTATGTTTTCACCAAAAGCGCATCTCGTAAATGCATTCCGCAAAGGAACACATCCTTTAAGGGGTATCTACTGCACTATTGCGATAAAAAACGATTATTAAGAAAATATTCTAAAACATACCAACTAAAATATAATACTCGAAAGCCCATCGCTGAAAACTTAAACTCCTAAAGAACATCTCCCAACGATGCAACAGCTGCCGCCGTCAATTGCAGCACCATTGGTGGGTTCGTTTTGCAAGTTTTATTCAAAGCATTTTTCAAAATTCAAGATACATATGAAATATTTTTTTCAGGTACAGGTACTAAGTGAGAGTGGCAGACTTCGAGCGGATTCATAGCTTTGTTTTTTCTCTGACGATATATCTCCAAGTAGAAACGAAAACAATTGGCTTGACTGTAATTGAATTTTACGCACTAAATTGCTCTTCCGCTGCTTTAGAAAAACAAACAAAGATATATAGAGTCAACAGGGATCCTAGCACTTTTTCTTTTATAAGGCTATTCCCGCAATACGTGGTGCTGTAAACCATTGCATCGTTGGGCAACACGAAGAAGGCTGAGCGCAGCGCAATCCGTTTGAGACGAGAAGAGTAAAATAAATATTTGTCAAGAACGGCCGTTGTGCGCTGCTCCAGAGCCAAAATCACGTTTGAACTCATCGGCGGATTGGCGTCTGTTCATTTTAACTACTTAAGGTTAGTGAAGCAGTGCAAATAGAAAATAAGCGTTCTAATGTGAAATTATTTGTCACTTCTCGACTACCTGCGTTTCCTGCTGTTGTACTCATAATCACAGACAATTAGATGACAACGGCATGTCTGGTTGCTACTTCTTAATAAACAGCACCGCAGGTTAGAATGCAATATTTAATGCACCATACTTCATTTTCTAAGTGGCAAGAAATTATGTTTCACGTCGTCTTTTGCAGGTACGCTTTAAATTTGTCCCTCAATTCAACTTCAAGAGAAAACATGGGGTGGACTAATCACTGTGATCTGTAAAGCGACTACGACAAATCACGAGTTCTAAAGACCATTTCATTGTAATACGCCATCTACGCAAACAAGATCAGCAAGCGGAGCGTTATGCCTGTTGTCCCAGTGCAATCGCGGCTTTAAGTTAATTTGTGTTTTGTGCCGCGTCATTCGTTGAACGCGTTCCATAAATCGTCCTGAATAGAGGATGCGAACGTTCGTTTTGTAGAAAGTTCACATATACTTGCTGCCAGGTTTCATGCCGTAAGATTTTTCGCTCGCTGCTGAGAGAACTTTCCACGCAAAAGATCGGTTGTTCATGACAGTGACGATGCATTTACACTCCCACGGCTGGCAGCAATTTCAGTTACGTAAAATGGCCGCCATTTCAATTTTACGTAATCAATACCGCTGAATCATATTTGTGTATCAGCCTTGACGGTTACAAAGGCAGGTAACTTTAAACGCATTCCTTATTTCTCACATCTGCTACTCTGGAAGAGCCTGTACTAACTAGAACATGGGTGCGTAAAGAATTGTCTAGGCGTGTTTCACAAGAATAAAATTTGCAGTCAACACTTCGCAATGAACATACGCCTTATGGCCACAAGTCTCTTAGCAAATTTCGGCAGCCAAACTGAGACTTTCCAGAAGGCTTTTTTTTAGTTCCTTTTGCCAGTTTTTCTAATCTTACTGCTTTATTTGATCTTGCAGTTTCAAACCCGTTGCTCCCTCAGTGTTTCCGTTGGCTAGTTAAAGGGCCCAAGCGCAACACGACCGTGTTTTGGGGCTTTTTTTTCCGCATTGCTTCTCTCGTTTCCTTTGTTTCCCAGTGTCGGCTGTGAAGAAATTGCAGTGTTGAGCACATAATTAAATTTCTGAACGCCTGGCGACTCCTCCGTTTCCGCTTTCGTTCTTTAGAGGCCGCTGCCACCTTGTCCTATCTTCGTCAATGCTGGAAGCTTTCACCGGACACAATGTTGTGTGGAGACGTTCTTGCCACAACAACGCGGGATGTTCGCGTTCTGCTCTTCTTGCGCAGTGTGCTTCGACAAACACAAACATTCTCACAATATAGCTCGCATATCCTCCCTTCTTGAATACCTTCCTGAACAAAGGACTCCACATCTACCAAAAAAGTATATTCCTTTGAGGCGTGTTTCTATGAGTCTGTGTTGTCACCGAGAAAAGAAGGTCCCGTTGTGCAGCAAATGTCAGACCGGCGGCACTGTTGATCCGTTTATACTAGGTAGTTTGTATGGAGATGAATGCAAGGGACGGCAAGTGCCGCGGCTATGTTTGTGGGGTCCGTGGAGAAGGCCTTATCTCCGTTTCTGTAATACAATTTACTACGTATTTATATACAGTGCTTACCAAACTGAGGCTAAACACGCGAACTCTGCCTTAATTATATCATGGTAGTCTTTCCTGGCGGAAGCCTAACAACGCCTCCATGACGATGTGTTGAATAGAATCGCTGGAACATGGGAGGCAACACGGTCGAGGCCGGCATCGCAGCGGGAACAGGGACGCCGCAGCAATTTGGTCAGCCGGGTGGTGACCCGTTATTGCTATCTGCTTGCGCAATGATCCACATGTGACGGCCTATTTGTTTAACCGTCCAGCCCCAGATAATTTACAGACTATTTTGGAAGTCGTATATACACCTTCAGTTTATGGGGTGGCGGTGTGCGCAGGTGGCTGATTGTCAAACGTGATATAGTGTCCTCGGTATAGGTGTGATTGCTGCAGATAGTCGAGCTGAAGCGGGTAGACTTTTTTGAGCACAAGACAATTCTATCTTAAGAAAACGCCAACAACATAGAGCAGAAAAATACGATATTGAGAATGTAGCTTTCCCAGTGCTCGGTCTCGGAACCTGGCATTATATGATATTTCGACTACGAAAAGGTAAATATCATGCCCCATAAAAAGAGCTTGTTTTCGATCACTAAAACGTATACATTGCGCCCATTAGAACAAATACACACCGCCTCTCTGGACCACGTGATATATAAATGTATGTCGCCCTCGAGAAGGACTGCACCACGACAGGGTATAACGCGAGCAAAAGTACCTTGAAAACATCGTGGAAAACATTGGATGAAATGAAAAGTGGTGATTTAAAAAAGAAAGCACAAAACATCATCATTGACATAATAATAATAATAATAATAATAATGTTTATTTACGCGTGTGGTTCACTTGATAGTGAGGCGGGCCTGTCAAATCCAGACTAAAGGCTTGTTGGACAAGACCCTACAGTTTGTGATAAAAAAGCGTCCCCACAGAAGTAAACTTCCAAGCTCCACATACATCGCAATATAAACGATGATGGTAACACAAACACATGCACATACAAAGCACAGTCAAAAACTTGGCCCTTAAAATAATAATCAATCAATCAATCAGTGTTTATTAAAGTTTACAGGAACAACCAATCGGTCTTAGTGCTCGCACACTAAAAAAAGAGCAAAAACACACATACAAACACGCATACACACGAGTGCAGAAGGAAAACGTAGTTCACCAGTCTGACAATAAAAATATTAACAAGTATGAAAGACACTCAAATTAATAAGGGAAATCAAGAGCACAAAACAGAGACATCACCATGTGTGAGAGTAAAAAGCAAGTACTACATCAACGCTTCGACTGATCAGCCCTTTTCCTGCGAGAGGAAGATTCGAACAGTATTTCCGAACTTGCTCCCGCATGAGTTAAAATATCAATTGAGTGAGAGTAGCTATTAAAACACTCAGCCGATCTTTGGATCGAGATTAAGTGGCTAAAATGTCCAGCTATATAAAAAGATGATTGAAGCCGTGTAGGCACACGTGCAACCCTAAGGCTCACTTCGGATAGAAGGCTGGGAGAGTTAATCGAGCCGTGCAGGGTCTTAAACAAAAACAAAAAAAAATATTCCTTCGCCCGACGCTGTTGCAGGCTCAACATGTTGAAGAGTTGCGAGTTACACCCACCTTTCAGACAAGGACCGCCTTTCTCAAGGTAACGATACTTAAAGATAGAAATAAATTTGCTTTGGACTCGCTCGACAGATAAACTGTTAGTTTTGGAAATGCCGTTCCAAACAACCGAGGTGTACTCTAGCTGTGATCTAAATAAGGAACAATACAGCGTCAAAAAAGCGGACGGGCTTTTGAATTCCTTCGTTATGCGAGACACGGTACCTAACGTGCGCAAGGCCGATTGAACCACTCTGATGACGTGAGTGTAAAATTTCAGGGTTGAATCACAACTCCAAGGTCCCTCAGTTCACTTACACGTGACAGCAGTTCGCCATGATAACTATATGGAAAGAATATATCATGGGTCTTGCGAGAATATGTCATTACTTTTGTTTTAGAATGATTCAAACGGAGGTCATTGTCTAAACACCAACGACCGAAGGAATATGCGTCATTCTGAAGCGCGATGCAATCCTCTAAGGTCGATATTTTTTTCGTAAAGGTTTATATTATCAGCGTACTGCAGAAATGAAGAATTTAATATAACTCGAAAGACATCATTTACAAAAATATTAAAAAGGAGGGGGCCAAAGACAGATCCCTGATGCACTCCAGAGCTTGCCTTGTACACCGACGAGGTAGTATTGTTGACGAGGACGTAGGCTTGCCTATCAGACAAATAGCTTTTTAAGAAATTGTATACCGAACCACATACTCCGTAGGAGGAAAGCTTGTATAAGAGGATGTTGCGGTTGACTACGTCGAATGCCTTACTCAGGTCGAAATAAAAAAACGTCAAGCTGACCTGTATTACAAACTTCAGAGGCAGCAGACGTAAAAGATGCGAGATTAGTGGATGTCTATCTGCCGGACATGAAACCATGGTGATTAGGAATGACTATACTACGAAACTTGAAGGAGTGGAATTGAGTGATTACCATTTCAAAGAGTTTGAAAAAAGAAGACAGAAGAGAAATTGGTCTGTAATTAAGAACATCACCACTATTTCCAGATTTCAGGACCGGAACAACCACTGCCAGTTTCCAGTCGTCAGGGAATATTCCTGACGTCAAGGACTTATTGAAAATTGTGCACAGTATAAGTGTAAGTAATTCATGATAACCCTTAACAATTGCAGCGGGTATCCCGTCATAACCTGCAGACAATGTGGGTTTCATTTTCTTAATACATAGTCTAACACATTCCTCATCGACAACCACAGAACCTAATGAGTCACCAAACACGTCCGAGTGAGGCAAAATAGTTGAGGAGCAGTTATTATTATTAATGTAAACTGACGCAAAGTGATCCGCAAACAACTGAGACATGCCCTTCGCACTGTCGCTATGCTGATTCAAGATGATTTCGTACTCAATATTCTTCCCCAAGCGCGATTTAGCGTACCTCCAAAATTTCTTGGGATTTTTAACTAGATCTGATTCTACCGAGTCAGAATGCGCCCGGCGATCACGGTTTAAAATTTTCTTACACCGCTTTCTGAGAGTTTTAAATTCAACTTCCCACTTTGGAAGACAACATTTCTTAAATCTCCTGTGCAAAAATATTTTTTTTTTATTTTAAAAGCGTTCTGAGTTTACGAGAGAACCAGATAGGGAAGCGAGATTTTTTAGACGTTTTAAGAGGGATATATATGTCATGGCCTCCTGAACAACAGTTGTGAGGAGGTACACTTGGTCGTTGATATCAGACGACTTTAAGATAGAAGCCCAGTCAACACCTGAAGAATGGTGATACATTCCAGTGTAGTTCCCCGCTGAATACTTATACGATGTGTGCGGGGAGGACCATTAAAGGGACTGAGGACCGGAGGATCAAAAACAGAAAAAACTACATCAAGAGCAGGGTGATAGCTATCCTTAGGAGCCATGGAATATTCACTTCGAGCCACACGTATACTGTCCGTGTTTGAAAAGCATAAATCTAGAGCATTACGATGGTCGTTTAGAATGTTATTGTGCTGTCTATGATCTAAAAAGGAAGTAAGGTTGAGGAGATAGTTGCACTTTTGTTTACAATAAAAGTTGCCAATAAGGACATTGAACTGTGTCCAGTTAATACCTGGAGCGTTAAAATCCCCCAAGATTAAGATATTGCTCCCCTGTGAATCATTAACTGTATTTTCAATGTCAGCGAGACATCTTTGAAAATCATCTGGTGTCGTCTGAGGAGGAAGGTAAAACACACCTATTAAAACACGTTCTCTCCTAGAACACTGAATTTCCACCCACAGAGACTCGGGAAATCTCTCCAGATCCTCACGTCTTTGTGAACGATATTGTTTGTTCACCGCGACCAATACACCGCCTCCTACTCGGCCCAGGGAAGAGAAATCACGATCGTGATGGTAGACATCAAAACAAGGCGGAAAGTAGTCGGAGGAACTAACATTAGGACATAACCAAGTTTCCGTTAAGCAAACAATTGAGTAATTAGAGAGAGTAATGTTGGCAAAGAAACATTCAGCTTTCGTCCGCAGGCCACGGACATTCTGGTAAAACAAATCGACGTTACTCATCTTTGTACTTAGTGTTGGGCTTGTGGGCTTCTTCAGACGAGTGAAGGAGTTCTTGACAAAGAGTGCCTCTGAAAGATTTAAAAAGACAATCCTTCGGCCACAAAGCAGGGTCGGAAAGTTTCTCGAAGTCTTGGGCAGCTACAGAGACGTGAAAAGAGGCGTAGGTATTGTAGCGAGTCTTCAGTCGGTGGCACTTCAAGTTTTCCACATCGAGTGAACACAGATGCCCAACGATGTCAGTAGAGGTGGTGACCGGATCCAGCTTGGTCACAAACAATGCCCTCCGGCGGGAAGATGAGGGGGCAACGCTCAGCTTGCACGCCACGGACGCTCCGGCTTGCGCGGGGATTCGAGTCTTCGGGCTGATCGGATTGGGCTTAGCAAGCAATGGATCATTCTCCGACGCCTCGCTCACCAGCGCAGAGACCGGTGCCTGCGGGCTCATGGGGTTGGGCTTACCAGGCAGCGCATCATCTTTCGTCGTCCCGTTCGCTGGTGCACCTGCAGACTTTGCAGAAAGAGCCGAGGCAAGAGGGAACCGCAGGGCCGCAGCAAATGTTTTTCCTCCACAGGGCCCTGCCTGAACTTAGCATCGATTCTTGCACGCTTACCAAGCACGTCGCGCAACCTGCGAACTTCCGCTCGCAGGCAGGCGGTGGAGCCTGCCTGGAGTTCCGCCTACTGTCTCTGCTCACGACGGAGACGCGCGTTGTCTTCACCGAGGGAAGCAACCTCCTTGGTGAGGAAAGAAATACCTTCCAGCGCGTCCAGGAGAAGGAACCGAAGGGATTGAAGGCTGCCGTCAACACGTGCGTCGAGGCCATCGGGAGAGGAGGCAGGTAGCGTCACCGGACGAGTAGGGGAGGCCGATGGCGGAGGGGGAGAGCGGGGAACTGGCCTAGCTCCACCCTTGATCTTGGCACAGCTTTGGCAGAAAAATGAGCTCACCTCACGCTGAAGAAATGTGCGTTCGGTCTCCGGAAAGCATACGCACTTCGTATGCGCGCAAAGTTGGCACTCAGTGCAGCGAAGAAATACTTGTCGTCTGTAAAAGCAGCGAGAGCAAATCAGACGTGCATCCTTAATAATAATAATAATAATAATGTTTTATTTGCCATGTGAGTATGGTGGGAGCTAAGGATAAAAAGCTGCCAGATCAGCTTGACACGTCCTCATTCCCCTCAAGTACAAAGCAGGGATAAGAAGATAAATAAAGAGAACACAAAGATATATAAATAATACAAGGTACTTCCATCGAAAAGCAACAAAAACCATGAAAGAAATAAATGAGAACAGGGGCGTTTGCCTACACTAAGACAAAGTGATTGGAAAGCTGAACACACACACAAACAGAAAATTCAACAAAATATATATTTAGCATATCTCAGTAGTATATATAAAGAAAAAATAACGTTCCATGCTTTCGTATATGAAACGAAGTTCAGTGTACCTGCAAGCGTATTCATCAAAATTAACAAGATGATTGCTATTTAATAAGGATGCCAATGAATAACAGATAAACTGTTTTCCAGAGTTGAGTCGAGTTGTAGGTACCGTCCAGTTCTCTTTATGTCTCGTAGAATGACTAATACTTTTTTATTTGAAATTGGGCCAGATAACATATATTATTTTATACGATCATGTGTTTCTCCTTTATAGCTGACAGTGAAACAGGGTGTGACCACGTGGGAACCATGAACGCGAATTCCACTTGGTGTACCTTTCAGCGCGTTTATATATGTGTCATATATACTTCTTTTCAGCTACGCCAACACGCTGTAGGTTAAAAATATAGTTGTTTTCCGCACCATCGGCCAATAGTATAAATGGGAGTAAAAAAAGCACAAAGAAGCAACTTAATTTTCTTGGAAAGAAGGTGTCTAGTACGTCCAACTACGCTAGTAATTTGAGCTATTTTGGTTAGTAAGTGGTTAACGTTATATTCCCACGACATTTCGGTGGAAAATACAACACAGAGACACTTGAAATGTAACACCTCCCCTACGGCTGTGACCAAACAGGAGTTAAATTTAACAGTGTAATAAGGTACGATAATATTATCTAGATGCTTCACAGATTGTATCTGGAAGCCATCATTATGAGAGATACTTTTATTATTGAGTTGTTATTACAGATATTACTTCATGCACGATAACCAGCCCGCAGAACCATTGATTTATTATTTCGAATGCGATAATATTGTCAAGCAATTCACGAATCACCAGGTGCAGTGGACTTTGGAAAAAAATTGTTGACTCTGTCAGCCAACTTGGTGCCAGATAATTTCTTCCCATTCAGTTGAAGTCTTCAGAAAGGTTTGTGCGAAAGACCACGATGTAGGGGTTTGTTTATTTTGGACCATAACACGTCATGTCGGTTTTTCGTAGTGTAGACCCTTTCAGGCAACATTTCATGGGCGCCGCCATCTTGGCGTCACGTGACCCTGCCGCCATATCCAACCTTCAGTTTCTCGCCGTTCCTCCGCGTTGTCTGCTGCACCGGCCCCTACCGGAGCTTTGTTTTCCGCGTTCTTTTACGATTCCGCGTTCAAATCGTGCGTTTTCTTTAGGTCTTTTCGATATTTCGGGCTTTCATTTAATCATTTGATATCTATATTTCAACATATCTCTTGTATTTTCTTATTTATGAAATGGAATCGGACAGCGAACGGATCGACGATACACGATTATGGCTTCAGAGACCATGTAAGTTCATCCCATTCTAATGTTTTTCTCGCTAATAAAGGCAGTCAACACCATCGCGACATATTAAAATTTCAACTGACGCAGTAAGGCTATCCAGTCGTGCTTCTCGCAGCATGTGCGCGCTTGTTTCCGTAAAGCCGACCCGCATGTAAGCGATTTAGCGTGCGACGAGACGAGCGACGGCGACAACGACGAGAGTCAGCGACGAAGATTTCTCACTGTCGTCTGTTGCACCGCTCGGTTTTTTGGGTTTTTAAAAACGTCGTTCACCGTCTTGGTCGCTTTCTCCCGTCGCTTCAATGCGGTTTGCCTCGTCGCGCGACTGACCGAGCGACAGCGAGGGGGTCACCGTCGCTTGTCTCGTTGCTCGCCGAATCGCTTGCACGCGGTTTATACTTAACATCGAGGCGCCAATGGTTCATTACTGTGTGCATGGAAATTAATTGAGTATAAACCGCATGTAAGCATTTTGGCGAGCGACCAGATAAGCGACGGCGACCCGCTTTGCTGTCGCTCAATCAGTCGCGCGACGAGGCAAACCGCATGGAAGTGACGGAGCAAGCGACCAAGACGATGACCGACGTTTTCTAAACCCCCCCCCCCCCCCCAAAAAAAAAACGAGCGATGCAACAGGCGACAGTATTTGTAAATAAAAAAAAAAAATAAAAAAAATCTCCGTCGCTCGTCTCGTCGCACGCTAAATCGCTGACATGCGGGTCGGCTTTACGGACACGAGCGCGCACATGCAGCGAGAAGCACGACTGCGATAGCCTTACTGCGTCAGTCGCAATTTGCATATGTCGCAATAGTGTTGACTGCCCTTTATTAGCGACAAAAACGTAAGAATGGGATGAACTTACATGGTCGTTGAAGCCTCATAAGTATCGTCGACCCATTCGCTGTCCGATTCCATTCCATAAATAAGAAAATACAAGAGCTATGTCGAAATATAAATATCAAATGATTAAATGAAAGTTCTAAATTGCGAAAAGACCCAAAGAAAGTGCAAGATTTCAACGCGGAATGTAAATGAACACGAAAACGAAGCTCCGGTAGTGGCCTGTGCAGCACACAACGCGGAGCAACGGCGAGGAACTGAAGGTCGGCTATGGCGGCCCGCAAAGCGCGCGAAGGGTGCGCCGACTGGTGGCAGCTGGAGTAACTGACTCACTGAAAGCGTCTATACAGGAGATGAGTGGTACTCTTTAGACGCAGAGTGCAGTGTCACGATCTTTCTCGAACGTGGACGAAGGGGGCCGAAGCACCCGCCGAGGAGAGACGACACGCAGCCTGGTTGTGAGGGTGGACGATGACTGACTGGAGCGGCGTGCGCCCAACAGCGTTTATTGGGCGCGGTGATCAATGTTGCCCGCCGTGCCAGGCGGCCGCAGACGGGCGGACTGGAGGGGGGCGCCACTAACTTGTCACATGCAGCTTCTTCGTCACTTTATTTCGCTACTATTTAAGAGACGTTCAACTCATTGGGTGCAAGAGAATTTAGAAATCAAACCGTAAAGCTTATCTCTATTATTTCTTTGCACAACTCAGACGTAATCCACGGCTTACGTATTTTTCGACTCTGTCTATTCTCTTTCGCAGGGATATGCTCAGAATATAATTTTAATTTTAAATATCAATAAAGCAATTGTAAGCATCATTCCTTTATTGCATACAACTATTTGTGCCTATTTCCCTGCAGCAGCTCATCTCGGAAATGAATTGGCATAAAACTTTAGGGCGCTTGTTTGCTGCTAGCTGGACTCTCTCCACATAAAGGAACAAAGGCAGATGGCCACTAACACGGCAGGATATAACTCCCGCCTCGGCATATGTCTGTACAGAATTTGTAATGAACAGATCAAGGATGAATTGACATTCAGTTGTGACCCTAGTCGCGCATGAATCATGTTGACAAAACCGTTAGATAATATAACACTGTTAAACTTTCTGGCGGATTGGTCGTTGTTACTCGTGTTGATGCTAGAACCTCCTCATGCAATAAAGTATTGTTTTTTTGTTACTTACGACTGCGAATTTAATTTATTGTGGAATTCTAAGAATATCTCCGTTAAGTGGTCGGTAACAAACGTAGAGCACTGTCTTGTCTGAACACGAAGAAATTGTTTCACAGACTGGCGTAATTACACTAACCATAATGTAGCTGTCATTCAGCATTGACTCAGTGCAGCAGTGCAATTCCACCGCCTCGTTCATGCAATTGATTTAAATGGTCGGTGTTATAGTTTGGCAACCAGAATAAATCAGATTCACTTGTGCTCCAAGTCTCAGTTAATGTAATAATCAAGAACTGAAATAAAAATTCACGAAATAATTCCTCTAAACAAATCACTTCGTTCTTTAAAGGCCTAGTATTCAGATGAATACATTTCAGTAAAGTAGGGTAGAGCTAGGGTACAATCTGGCCAACATCGCATGGCAAATATAAGCACTGACTAAAATGCATTAGTCATTCCTTTCCCAAAACAAAAACAAAAAAAAATGAACGAAAAATAAATTCGACTGGAGGAAAAGCGCGTTCGCCCTTCCAAAATACTGAGAGAAAGAAACAAACAGAACACCTATAAGAAAACTCGCGTTTTCCCCTCCAAAGCACAAAACAAAACATTGAAAGGGCAGCTCCTCCGGGATAAGACAGTCGTGCTCACCAAGATGAGGAAGGGACTGAACTCCACTAGCTGAATCTATTTCTTCAAGATAGTTTGAATTCGAGTAGATAAAGAATATATTATCTAAAACACAAACAAGTGCACTTTATTTCGTAAATGTTTCCTAAAGTCTGCGAAGCAGAGTTTGGGCAAGATTGAGCGCCCTTTACAGGTCATAGTTTTCGAAAAAGGGACCTGGCAAAATCGGTTGTGCTGTTTTTGCAAAAAAAAAAAAAAAAATGAAAGCCGTCTACAACTTCCTGTAACGCCAGATTAGAGCGCAGCTCTTGAGGAGGTGGAGGGGAAGGGTAGAGAGGGGACGGTATATCCTTCCTCCCTTCTCCTCACCTCCGCATCCTGTCTGCTACTCCTCCCTCCGAGCGTCGTCGCCGTCGTCTCACGAGGGTCACGTGACCTCACGGGGGTCACGTGACCCCTATGAGGTCACGTGACGATGACGATGACATGCCGATGCGGATGGCGATGACGTCATCAGTGACGATGACGATGCCGATGACGTCACTTTGACGTCACGCGTCCCATAATGCGCAGCGCGGTTACGCCGACGCCGACACCTCTCAAGCCGGAAACGGGCGCCTAAGAGATGCGCTCTAAAAGCTAAGTATGTCGACTATTGACGACCCCTTTTTTTAAATTGGGTTTTTTAATAACCATAACAAAAAAAAGCTGCAATGCCTGTTCCATGGACATCAAAGACTTGTTTTATTCGTGACCCCACGGGAAATGTGTGTGCCTTGTCGAGGAATGCATAGACAAGTTTGGGTCAGTCGCCTTTCAGAACGCGACATGCGTGTCGGCCAGTGGCTTACTCGAATTACTCTCCTTTTATTTTAAATGAACTTTCGCCACATCAGAACAGAGCACCTTTCTACGAGCAAAGGGAATATGCATAGGTTCTCCCATTGCACCCATTCTCAGCGACGTATACCTTGCCCACCAGAAGAGGCCTTTTTAACATTTCAGCCGATACAAATTTGGTAAAAGGCTTTAGATATGTTTACGACTTTCTTCTATTTTTAGATAGTACAAATCAAGACGCAAACTATCCGGTGTCAAATGTTTTCGTCTGTGTTTAGTGACTGTCTGGCCCCAGTGGTTTTAACTCAAGAGTTGGCTGTTAATAGGTCCATAGTTTTCCTCGACCTCAGTCTTCACTTTTTAGCTGAACGTGTTTGTTGTTCGTATGAACCCAGTGGACTAAAGCCACTTTTATTTTACCAATCTGCACATTCCAAATAGGTAAAAAGGGGCATCGCTGATCTGTGCTTCACGAACCCTTTAAAGAAATCATGTTCTCATCGACCACAGGTTAGTGATGGTGCTCAAGTTTCTCGCCTTCGGATAGCGGAGTATCCGGAACACCTATTGACGTAGGTCGAAGGCACTCTACTGAATAAAATTAAAATAGAAGAATGCGCAGATGAAGTGGATGTTCCCCCCAAACAATAAATCATTTTACTGTAGATTTGTATTTGCATAGAGTTTCCTATGGCTTAAAGAAAATGGGAAAGTGAGTAGTCGCCATTGTTGTTTTTTCTGCCCCTAACAAGTTAACTAAGCTTTACCGAAATGTCAATCATACAACCGGAAGGTCTCTGGGTTGCACCAAGAAGCATCACAAACGGTTTGTTGAATGTACTGAAAAAGTTGTTTACTCCATTCCGCGTTCCTGTGGTAAGCAACACGTAGGACAGACGAGCAAATTCCACGATAGGTAGTATCAGGACACTTGGGCATCCATTGTCGTGACTGTGGGTTATAATGCAGAATTTAAAAAAAAAAAAGAAAGAGCTTATTTATTGGAAGAGGCGGCAATGACGTGACCAGAGCAATATTATCGGAGCGGAGACGATTGCGCGCCTAAACGAAGATTATTTAAGCGACCCCGTCTGCTTCCCTATCAGGTAAAGATTTATAATTCCTTGCACGACGATAGCATTCGTGATGACAATGGTGCTGGAATCTCGGCGTGTGTCTTTGAGTACGTGTGGTCTTTTTTTTTGTTTTCATTTGGTAATCGTATATAGGTTTCCGCATTGACGATTCAATTTCAGTTAGAAGCTCAGCGATTGTGTCTTCTCTCTTCTATTCCGTCGGTTTGTGCTGTACGTTTTAATCATCTGCGAAGCACAAGACGCGCAACTGGAGCATCTTTCATTTTAACTACAGTTTGAGGTATTGAAAAATGTAAAAGTGAAAGCGAAAATCAAAAATATTTTATTAAGCCCGTTCACTCCCAAACCGACAGCGAGCTTTTCCGATATTTTGGTCGCTTTACTAACAAGTTTGGCCAAGTAGTAAGTTCGACTCATCTTTCAATATTTTGAGACATCTTTGTGTTATATTTTTTTTTAGTTTTAGTAGGTTCCGAAGCAACTACAGAGTAGGCAGCAGCTAGAACACCTCCCACTCCGCGAGATTCTTCTCTTCGGGAGTAAAGGGCTGTTTGTACTCCAACGTCGACAAACGCAACGTGCGCCGGCGCAGACCGACGTTCGTCGGTCACAGCGCCACGTTACGCCACGCCGAGAAGCGTCCGTACGATGATGTTTACAGTCCAGCGTAGCCCAGCGCGGTCCAGCGCGCCACGACGAACTATTCCACTTCGCGCATGCGCGTCTCGATAGCAACCGCATCAAGTCTACGGGTGGTATCTTGCGCCACCTATAGCCTAGATGCAATCGTTGACTGTGGTTCGTCTTCGTCGTGTTCTCAGGCTTCAAAACAACCGTTCGGTGTAGTGGTTAGCAGTTAGAAAAGAAGTAAATCATGATGATAACGAGTGCAAACCAGCCTTTATTTTCTCCAAAATGTCGCAAATTTCAACAAAGAAAAAAGAGGCCGATATCGCGTTCGTTGAAATTAGCTCCTTCGCGGTTTCGCCGGAGTCGTGCTAAGCCACTCCGGTGATTCCGCCGAAATACTTCGATAAAATCAATTTACTCGATATTCTACAGATACCTCTTTCTGACAGATAGTCGGTGTGTTTTCATCATAATAGGCTTTTACGCTGACTCAACAAACGGACACCGAAGAGAGGGTACGATGCCTAAATTACGCAATGTACGCGTTCGAAATGGTAGCGCGCTTTACAGAACCTACGCAAACAATACGGGATTCAGTCCAATTTTCATCGACACCCCAGTTGAAAATTTCTGACAGGCTGAATAGATCAGAGCTTTTATTCGGTCCGCCTTTCTCGTTCATTCGACGGCCGTTTTTCGAATGGAAACGGCTTCCGGTGCGTGAGACTAGTACATGATCATATATAGCACACACATTATGTCATCTTTAACTCTAATTAACCCTACCTTTGGCGCGTCATAAAGCGTCAGCATTTGCCGGCACCCCAACACCACCGGCTTGTTGGGTTGATAGGCCTAATGAGAATCAAGGGCAGCGCATCGTTGGGGCGGTCCACCTCCACGCACAAACTCGCCCAGTCGAGCGTACGAACGTAAAGTGCGCAAAACAACACGGGAACACGACAACAGCACACGACATACGGCAAGAATCACAGGTTCAGATCCCAAACATGAACATCTCGCACGCTCCGACTGGAACCCGACGACCCCGACGCCCCGAAAACCGGATTCCCGAACGAGGCACTCGAGCGAGGGCTTCTGCGAGAGTCATTGTCGTCGGACCGCGCTCATCAACGCCGGGAATAGAGCATGCAGGAATCCGTCGTGAATTACGCCGACGGTCGCCGAGGTGCGGTACGCTACGTTACGTTCAACCTGTCGTCGGAGCACAGACACTCCGTTCGCAGCAACGTCGCGCAATGTAGTCGGACGCGCGCGCTTGTCGACTTTACGTTGGAGTAAAAACACACCCTAAGGCTAGTTTTTTTTTTAGGTACGCGGAACCATGAAAAAGGTGCGGCGGTAAAATATAGAAAACCTTGCACATAAAATAAATACCGCGAAGATGTTCAGCGATGTACCTTTACACACTCCCTCCCGCTACCTCTAAAAATGCAGGGTTTCTGCGTTAAAAATATTTAGTATAGTTACTACGCAAACACCGAGAGATATGTTTGTTTGTTTGTAATTAGCACTAGAAAAATAGTACTCGAAGAAAACAAAAAAAAACCTGAAGAAGAGGCTGCTCGGATGTCTGGTCTCTGTAGAAGAACCTCGCTGTGGATGTCTTCTTAAACTAACTTGTTAATACTGCAAATCGGGCGAGTTGGTAAGGCATCATTACGAACCAGCGCACAAGTAGACAGTTATTCAAAATCCAAACACACCAATATTCACTCACACAGCGCTGAACTATCAACAGATTTGTATTTCAAACTTCTTCTTTTTCGACCCCAAGGAATAGGCTGCCAAGGAAGAAAAGGGGAAAGACAAGGCAAGGGGGGGGGGGGGGGGGGGGGGGAAGGAGGCGAAAGAAAAAAAGAAAAGGAAAACAGATGAATAGAAAAGGAAAAATAGAAGAGAAAGAAAAGGAAAATAAAGGAGAATAATACTAATACAACAGAGTCCAAGAGTCACAAAAATTACAAAAATAATTCCAAATATTAATCACGAACAGGTATAAACCAGGTGATATGCTGGCGTGCTGTCGACTACACTCTCGGCGTAAATAGTTTCAGTAATGCAAAAAGTCCAAGAGTTACAAAAATTAGTTGTTAAATAATATCAGATGTAAACCAGATCCAGTGGTTATACTGGCTTACTGTCTTAAACACCTTCTGTCTAAAGAATGCAGTTCTTTCTCCGATAAAGCTAAGGACGGAGTGCTAACGCACTGGGCTTCCCGTCTTGCAATGTTCTCCGCTTCTATAATTTCTCGGGTGAGCTGGTTTTTACTCCTGCCTAACACAGCACAGTTGTCGAGTCGCGCAAAACAGCCACAGTCCCTACAGTGAATACCTAGGTGACCAGAGTTGGCATTGGCAATATTGTTGTTGTGCTCTCGTAGGCGGTCGTTTAAACAACGCCCCGTCTGCCCAATGTACTCTTTTCCACAGGAAAGAGGAAACGAATATACTACTTCTTCAACACATGGGACAAAGTTGGATCTCTGTTACTTTGCGCAGCTGACGGTGCTGATTGAGGAGGTGTTTACTTTTTTGCAGAGGCTGTGAAGTTTGTGTGGTGCTGAGAACACTACATTCACATTTACTCTGTTTGCTATTTTCTTTAGACCATGAGATAGATTATGCATATATGACACGACTACCGGTCTGGTTTTCCTGTCTCTGGGTATTTTTGCGGCGCTAACGAGCTTGATTTCTCTGAGGAGAACATCGGTTACCGACGTCAATATGGGTAGAGGATATCCAGCGTACCTTAGCCGTGATACTTGTACGTCGAAGCTCGTCTGCATTGAATGTAAGCATGACTTGCTAATAGAGTTCTTAAGGCATGACCTCACTATACCTATTTTTACAAGCTTGGAATGTGCAGAATTGAATGGTAGAGGAGGTTTCTTTCCCCTGGGCTGATAGGACCAGTAGATGTGATATGGTAGTACATACAGTCGAAGATCCAGGAATCGTAATGATCTTTCGACCGGCAGTTCGTAGGTGAGTTCCAGAGGATTCATTATGTTTTTAAATTGTTAAGGACCTCTTTCACCATGGCTGTGAAGTTTGTATCATCTGTAGCAAGGAAGATTAAAAAATCATCTACATATCTACATACTTTCACTGCTTTTGATGTACCCAATATTCGATGTAGACTCCTGCCTTGATGTGCAAGAAAGATGTCACTAAGGACTGGAGCAATGCTGGATCCTATGCATACTCCCTTCTTTTGTACGTAAGCATTTCCATCCCAAGCCGCGAAGGAGGACTTCAAATAGATCTTCAGTAAGTCCAGAAACTGACTTTGGGACAGACCCGCCGCGTTCATGAAGGGTATGACGCCAAAGGTGTCAATGCTTTCTTCCACACATTTTAGGGGACGTTCTTGGGGTAAGGAATATTATAGGTCCTTGATATCGATGGAAAATATATTCAGCTCTTCCTGACGATGTTCTTCTAGAAAGCTGAAGACCTCGTAGGAACTTCGAACCAAGTAGGGATCGTCAATACAATGTAAGCTTTCTGAATCAACTTTTTAAAATGATTTTGGGGCAGCTAATATTTACAAATTTATTTGGCGAATACCCGTTTTTATCAAGTTAACTTCCTGTAAAATAAATATGAGGACTGCACTGGTTTCGAGATACATCGCTGAACCATCTTCATGGTACTTGTTTTGCATTTAGGGGTCATCGCCTTTGAAACCGTTTTGAGGCCAAGATTGAAAACATAATAAACATGTAGGACCAAGACAACACAACCACATTTTTCAACTAGTCTGTTAGTCGTCTACGTCCTACATGTTTGTTCTTTCTTGAATGGACCACCGCGCTCTTCGTTGATTAATTTTCGGGCTCTGCAAGTGTCGAGGACTTGCATTCTAACGTGGGAGACAAGCACAGTAAACATGTACTACTTTATCCCAAACCTAACCTCATCTTTCGCACAATTTTAGAGATGGATAAAATTAAATTCTCGTTGAATTATTTGCAATGTTAAGAGGCAAGACTGGCCACTCAAAACCTGGGCATAACATATAGACAAAGAAAAAAAATGCTGCTGTAACAAATATTTTTGGTTTGGTATTTTCAGCATGTTATATGTTAGACAAATGGCCTGTGTCAATATTTTTATGTCCCGTGTTGTCTGGTGAATAATTATAGTGAGCTTCCGAACTCTTTAAAGATCCATTGTTTTTAATGCGTGCGTTACCCCCAACCGCACAACTGGATTCCCTATAATACACGTCCCTCACATTCCTATTTACTGTGCGCAACACCTAACAAAGAACAAAAATACAGCTGCAAATTTGCAAATTGCTGTGCAAGACGAAGACCCAGCACTTTTGTGCAACACGGATCTATATTAATACCATCCCCAGTCGTACTTGGGTCGGCGAGGAGTTCCTTTTCAACGGTTGGAAGAAATCTGCATTCCGTTTCTTCAGAGTTTCGCCACGTAGAAAGCTCCGGCATAGACCCTTTTGAATATGTGATGCTCTGTGTGAGATGCACCTAAACCTTTTGAAGTTCGCCTCTTTCAAAATCCAAGTGTCCATTTCAATGTCGACCATGCTTTCCTACAGACTTTTATTTTTTGTGTGTGTGTTTAAACGGGCAAAGCCGGAGTGATGTGATTCCACCGAGTGTTTGCAACATGTCTATAAGCCGAATATATATATATCTTTTATTTATTGCGTACCATTAGTCTGTTTTAGGCAAACAAGAGTGCTGTGGGGAACATTTATTTTGAATAATTCCAGGCAAGAATCAGGCTTAAATGCTCTCCCTCGTACGCGGATGTGTTTCATTGTGTCGACCGGAAATGTTGAAGGATGTGAATTTAAGAAAAAGAAGAATGATACTGCATCTAAAACAAAATGCTGCCAGTGCGTGCAGTGGCAAATGTAACACAGATCTTGGGAGCGTACGCAGCTCCGACGCAGGCTTTCCGGAATAAGGGCGCAAGATAAATTAAAAGTTAGTTACTAGTAGTCATAGCCTTTCGGTACTCACGGGACGTTTGCATGTAAATTTTAAAGCAAAATTAAAGAAAAAAAAGCGAGTAAAATTCCTTCCTCGCGGCTACAGCTACTATGTTCAAAATAAATGTAAAAAAAAATATGAAACGATAATTGAACGAGATATATTTTGCAAGCTCAAGCGTATAGCTTCTTATTATGTGGATAAAAGTTTAGTTTAGGCATCGCCTGAAGTTTGATAAAAGCTTAGGCGATGTCACTGTTCACTTTCCCGCAGCATCATAAATCAGTGTCTTAAGGACGCCCAGAAACTACGCGTGCTCAAAGTCACGAACTTCAAAAAAAAAAAAAAAAATATCCGCCTTCGTTGTGCTTCTTATATTGAGATTTTCAAGATCCAGCAAAGATGCGCATATTCCAGTCATTAGCGAAGGCGAAAAATCGTGTTTTGGTGGAGTACGGCCTCTTTATTTTACATCTCAGCCTCACGTCGGACAGAAGATGATAAACTTCATTTTAGCTTAAATCCGAGCGCGGCCGATGTTATGTGCCGAAGGGCCAATCGAACAGCAAACAAGGCAAACGTCATGGTGTCCTCTCTGCAGTTGATAGGACCAGCCGCATTCGCTGTCTCTCTGTGCGTGCTCCTCCGCCGGCTAACTAGTCCTATCAAGCGCCACTGTGTATGGCTCCCGTAGGGAGCCAGAACAGCGCCATTGAATGATGTTCGAGTTTGCCGACAATCCACACTCCCTATTGGCTCATGGCAATCACGTGGGCAAACGTTTCTCGCGCTTTCGCAAAAGGTTCTAGTCTTCGCGGCGGGAGCATTGCTTCTGTATAGAAAGTCGTTTTTTTTTTTTTAGCAGCATTTCGAGCGGCTGAAAGGGACCCAGATGCCTCGGTGCTGCGCTCTGGGGTGCAGTAACGGGCATGGGGCTGGCAAACAGCTGTTTCGTATCCCAGATGGCGAGAGAAATCGCAAACGGCGACTTTTGTGGCTGACGCGGATCAGCAGAAAGGGATTCACTCCCATTTCTTGTACTCGGCTGTGCGAGGTAAGTTATATTATTGTGGTAATTCATGCGACAGTTTGAAGAACTGAATGAACACAAACTGCGATCATTCGTAGGATCATTTTGCCGAAGACCAGTTTTTTGGGCGCCGGAACGACGGCAAACGTAAGCCGAGACGCCGTGCGTTTGAGTTTTGCCCACAAGCCGAATAAGGAGCCGCAAAGAGCTCTTGGACATAAATTAAAAAAAAAAAAAAAAAAAAAAATTTAAAATTTGTAGACCTGACTGATATCGGGCCTGAAAAGTCTGGGAAATTAGGCAGAGCCACTCAGCAAGCAGAGCTCAATAGTGCTAAGAAGTTTTGTAGAATCCCTCGGGTCAAAATTGGGCGAGGACACGGCCGTAAGTACGTTATGACCAATGTCGACGACGCTACGACGTTATTTTTGCCAGCTTCTCACTTCGGATTGCAAGTAAAATAGAATTATAGTCTACCGTAGGAGGACCTAAAAATACTGGTAGCGGTAGCAAGGTACTTTGACAATTTGTGCTATCAACACGACTTGCACTTCAACATTAAATAACCGAATCCGCGAGACAACACATAACGATTCTATTAGAAATAAGGAGTAAAAAAACGCGCTAATAAACAGGATTGTCGACATTTTGAATAAACCCGCCTTTGCATTGACACGGTTTCCTTTGGGAACTGGAGAAACTCCTCGAAAAGTTGGCGGTACAGCCTCAGAACTGCCGCCTACTCTCCGCAGAGTCCGCTGCGTCGTCTGGTACCGTAAGTTGATTTGGGCTCAAAACAAGACGTATTCTCTCGCTCAGACCTTAGCAAGTGCTGCAAATGCTTTTAGAGTGCTTACCTATGGCATTAAAAAAATGAAAGCCGCTTACAACTCCCTGTAACGCCGAATTAGAGCGCAGCTCTTGAGGAGGAGGAGGGAAGGGCACTGGGGGGGGGGGGGGGGGGGGTAAACTAACCAGGGGGGGGTCACGTTACCTTGGGGGTCACGTGACCCCCAATGCCGATGATGTCATCACTGACGTCACTGATGACGTCATCAGTGACGATGACGATGCGGGTACCGATGACGTCATTAGTGACGTCACTGATGACTTCACCAGTGATGATGACGATGACGATGCGAATGTCGGTGACGTCATCAGTGACGTCGCTGATGACGTCATCAGTGATGATGACGATGACGATGCGGATGCCGGTGACGACATCAGTGACGTCACTGATGACGTCATCAGTGATGATGACGATGACAATGCGGATGTCGGTGACGTCATCAGTGATGATGACGATGACGATGTGGATGCCGGTGACGTCATCAGTGATGATGACGATGACGATGTGGATGCCGGTGACGTCATCAGTGATGATGACGATGACGATGTGGATGCCGGTGACGTCATCAGTGATGATGACGATGACGATGCGGATGCCGGTGACGTCATCAGTGATGATGACGATGACGATGTGGATGCCGGTGACGTCATCAGTGATGATGGCGATGACGATGTGGATGCCGGTGACGTCATCAGTGATGATGACGATGACGATGCGGATGCCGGTGACGTCATCAGTGATGACGATGACGATGTGGATGCCGGTGACGTCATCAGTGATGATGACGATGACGATGTGGATGCCGGTGACGTCATCAGTGATGATGACGATGACGATGTGGATGCCGGTGACGTCATCAGTGACGATGACGTCATCGGGGGGGTCACGCGACATCGGCGGGGGTCACGTGACCTCGAGGAGGGGGCCACGTGACCTCAGGGGAGTCACGTGACTTCGGGGGGGTCACGTGACCCCCCACGAGGTCACGTGACCTTGGTGGGGGGGCTCGCGCGGTGCATTATGGGACATTTCCCATGATGCACCGCGCGGTTACGCCGACGCCGACGCCGACGGCGACGCCGCTCAAGCCGGAAACGGGCCCCTAAGAGCTGCGCTCTAAAATAGTTTTCACACGATGAAAGGCCCAGATATTACAAAACACCCGCTTTCTTTTATACCCGATACGTCCACCGTGCAAGAATCGAAAGCTTTTAGAGCGCAGCTCTTAGGGGCCCGTTTCCGGCTTGAGCGGCGTCGCCGTCGGCGTCGGCGTAACCGCGCGGTGCATCATGGGAAATGTCCCATAATGCACCGCGCGAGCCCCCCACCAAGGTCACGTGACCTCGTGGGGGGTCACGTGACCCCCCGAAGTCACGTGACTCCCCTGAGGTCACGTGGCCCCCTCCTCGAGGTCACGTGACCCCCCCGATGACGTCATCGTCACTGATGACGTCACCGGCATCCACAGTCATCGTCATCATCACTGATGACGTCACCGGCATCCACATCGTCATCGTCATCATCACTGATGACGTCACCGGCATCCACATCGTCATCGTCATCACTGATGACGTCACCGGCATCCGCATCGTCATCGTCATCATCACTGATGACGTCACCGGCATCCACATCGTCATCGTCATCATCACTGATGACGTCACCGGCATCCACATCGTCATCGTCATCATCACTGATGACGTCACCGGCATCCGCATCGTCATCGTCATCATCACTGATGACGTCACCGGCATCCACATCGTCATCGTCATCATCACTGATGACGTCACCGGCATCCACATCGTCATCGTCATCATCACTGATGACGTCACCGGTATCCACATCGTCATCGTCATCATCACTGATGACGTCACCGACATCCGCATTGTCATCGTCATCATCACTGATGACGTCATCAGTGACGTCACTGATGTCGTCACCGGCATCCGCATCGTCATCGTCATCATCACTGATGACGTCATCAGCGACGTCACTGATGACGTCACCGACATTCGCATCGTCATCGTTATCATCACTGGTGAAGTCATCAGTGACGTCACTAATGACGTCATCGGTACCCGCATCGTCATCGTCACTGATGACGTCATCAGTGACGTCAGTGATGACATCATCGGCATTGGGGGTCACGTGACCCCCAAGGTAACGTGACCCCCCCCCCCTGGTTAGTTTAACCCCCCCCCCCAGTGCCCTTCCCTCCTCCTCCTCAAGAGCTGCGCTCTAATTCGGCGTTACAGGGAGTTGTAAGCGGCTTTCATTTTTTGGCATTCGCCGCTAGTCGCCGAGTGGGGGCACTACGTTTGGCGTTACTCTGCCTCCTACGGGAGCATATACAGTGGCGCTAGTCCTATCAAGCGCAGGGAGCACGCCATGACGTTGCGCTTTTTTCGCTGTTTGCTTGGCGCTTTGGCTCATAACATCGGCCGCTCTCGGACCTAAGGTGAAACGATGTATAGTGACTTGCTATCTCTATGAACGAGTTTAGAAGGCCCGACTGTGGAGGCTCCCTTTCAATAAACTGAGCTTCTCGCACGAGAAATTTGATCTGACGTACGTATGTCGCGGTAAAACGAACGGCAGGAAGCAGCTGATTTGGAGTCTCCCAGTGCGGAGCGCACAAGTCCGTCTGGTTCTTGCACAAGGGTTGCAATGATATCAGAACGCCAAGCTTTTATTGGCTTATTACGAAACAAAATAGCGGATAGACCTCAAGGCATCTAGCATGTAGGTCTACCTACTTGCCTTTCAATCGAAGCAAGTCGGAGCTCGGCGCCGTTCGGATGTCGCCGCAATTCCTGAGCAAGAAGCAGACGACTTGCTCTCCACGCTGTGTAATTAAGACGTAAGGTGTAATTTGTTTGACTTACGTACCAAGTCCAGTTTATGAAACACAATAGTTGACATTCTGAGAGTTTCTTCATTGGCAAAGAAATTTATAATTTTTTTTAAGCTCTTACGTTTATTGGAAGTGGAAAAGTTGTTTTAGGTATATATATGTATATATCATTTAGAAGACAAAGAAGCAGACGTGTATGAAAGTGGGACACGAGCACTTAGGCAGACCATACGTTCAGTGGTCCTTAAACGGCAAAACGAAACGGACGCGTCCGGGAATTTTGTCGGCACCATAACGTTAACTGAAAAACCCGAGACGCGTCCGTTTCGGTTGCCCGGTTATAAAACAATAAATGTACTCGAATGCTGTTCACAAGCTCTGGTGCCCCAGTCTTTTCATTATCTAGCTCCTCGTCTTCTAACCGAGGTATACCTAAATGTAGTGCATATCTCTCTATTCATTACACGTTAACCAAATTTTTATAAGGCTTGGAATACGACACGCGTAACGCTAATTGTTTAGAATTCTTCTGGAGCAAGAGATGAATTTGTAACTTCGGCTGAAAGAAAAAGTGGGCTGATTGGGTGGACAAAAGTTGGCAGCACAACTAGTCTCAAAACAAACTTAGTTCACTAGACAAACAACGGTGTTAGATAGAGTTAGATATACAAGGACACACATATCATTTGACGTAAAGAGAGGATACCGAGCTCACCACGCCACTTATTACTCTTGCCTACAGCGCTCGTCCTGTGTTGTGTTTTCCTTTTATTTGCCTCTGTTGTTACGCGCCGTTACACCAACATCAGGTTCAACTTTCACCAAATAGACCAGCTCTCTATTCTGTCACTTGCCTAGCAACTTGAAAGCTAGATACGAATGTAGGGATCAAAGTGAACACCCAGAAGTGGGGACAAGGAAAAAAACACTGCAGGTTAAGATTTCGCCCAAAGAAGCATAGCATTGTATTAAAACTAAAATCACCCATCTAACAGCGATTGAGATTTCTCAAAAAGCACATACAGGTCTTTTGTATATAAACAAAAATAAGGGCGAGCGCGTACACAACCAAAACCAGCGAAATATCTCTGTGTTTGTCGTGATTTACAATTATTTCCTTCCCTACACAAGGGGAAAAGGAAAAGAAAGCAAATGTTCTTTTCTGCGTTGCGTAACTCTCTATTTATAATGACAATAATTTACGATTTAAATTTTTAAACGACAAATAACCGGGGCAGCTATTTAGCAGCTCAATGTCGAGAAAACTGGATCTCTTTAAAAGGCGCGCGTCACAACCTTTAATGAATTACAGCTGACAGATTGTTCGCAACAGTGAAACGGTGTTAAGTTATAAACTGTTTTTTGCACTCTGGGAGCCAGGCTGACTTACCTCATGATGGATGTAATGCAATCCCACCTTTTGAACGGATGCTTCGCTACAACGAAATGCCATCACGTCTTGGAAACATTTTCGCATCTTGAACGTAATGGCGAGAAAAAAGATTATCGATTATCAACACATGTCTTGTTTAGCAGAGCTCTAAAATTAATTTCTTCTTAAACAAACGAATACCTATCTGCAACTAGATTAACCGATTCCAAAATATAATCAGGGTGATGGTTAAGACTCGACAAACTTGATTGTGTTAGGCGCAGCGAGAATAATGTCACTCTGTAGATTTGGTGGGGCTTGGAGGCCAAATCTAATTACGCACCTTAGGGACGCGCAACCGCCTTCCTGTTTTCGGCCAGAATAAGGACTCACGTCCCGTTAACAGCTCTGCTGACGTCTGTACAAGACGTAATGGTTGTCACCTGTAGTCACCGGAGTTGCAAAAAGAAAAGTAAAAGGCAGGAGAGATGAATCAGTCAAACATTTGCGTTAATAAATACAGGGTTCACTGTCACGTTTCGATGCTTCTCTCACTCCGCTTTTTAGCTCGAGGTTAAAACGCCAATTTTCATAGCGATTGCCTAAATAAAGGTGACCGCAAAATGTGATGACTAACTTAGCAAGTCAAGTTTATGCGTCACAAAAGTTGACATTATGAGAGTTTCTTCAATGGCCTGAAAATTAATAAGTTTCCATTGTCTGTTCGTAGCTCGGGGGCAAAACGCCAATATTCATAGCGATGGTTAAAATAAAAATCACCACGAAATGTGATAAAGAATGAATACATAAGCAAATACAACTTTCTCCTTTTTTTCTTTTCTTGGGGGGGGGGGGGGGGGTGCAGTTTTAAGGACATTAAAATTGAGAAGATTGCAGTGGCGTCACCAGAGAGGGCCGGGGGCAGACCGTCCCGGGTGCAGCGGTGTGCAGCTGGGCAGTGAAAGCGGGAATCGTGGCAAACAACAAGAAGGGGGGGGAGGGGGGTCTTATATATATATATATATATATATATATATATATGTTGGTCTTTCATTCCGTTCAAGCAAAGAAATTGCATCCAACATTCAGATGGCGAACGGCCTCTTCATACATATATTTAAGTGTAGGCATGAAACATTCAAGCGACCCTCTTTCAAGCAATATAGCAAGTGTCGGTAAAATTAGAACCCGTACCAGCGTACATCGTAGTAATGAAAAAAAGACCCTGCTCTGCCTTGTTGTGTAATTACGTTCGTTCACACGCATCTGTCCATTATTTAGATAACAAACATCAGAAAATGACTCAATACTCGTCTGTTACAACAATAATGGCACCCATAATAGTATCATGACCCCTAATGTTTTAGTGCCCTGACAATGCATTTCATCCATTCCTCTTTTCAAGCTCGAAAAGTGCGACCAGTGTAATTAGTTACCCCCCCAATAATCGCAAAATCACACGAATAAAATATTTTTGCAATATAGTCATATTTTAAATATTGTAAAGTGTACACACTTTAAGTATTATATAGTATCTCGCCTCCAACGCAACTGGTCAAAAGTTAGTATGTCAAGACGTCTATCGCAGCCACTCTTGTTCACGGTCAATGCGCGGGCACCAAACTTAGTTTTTAAGAAACATTAACACGTCCCTCGATGGTCACTACAACCGTAAAAGAAAACTCAACCAGTCACAAAGCTTCCTGCTTTGTGATATTTCTTCGGAGCACAAATCGGCTGACGCCACAGTCTGATTAGCTGAGTGACAGATTTTTTCCCGGGATTCAGTAAGCCATGCCCTTTCTAAGCTGTCAGTTAGTCCCCTCGCTTGCATTTGTGATTTGATGCTTACGAATGTCTCAAGAATGATTTTTGTTATTTTATTTTAATAAATAAAGGTTGTTTTTGTTTCACTTTACAAACTTTACACATACAGTAAAGAGTTAACGCTCGACCGCATCACGCATCGGCGACTTTCGATGTTCGTATGTAAAGGGCTACTTTATGTTGTTGTACTGGTGCTATTTACGAAAACAACTCTTTTCTTACAATATTTGTGCCCGTATGTTCGTAGAAGTTATAACAAGAATACCTTCTTGCATCGATACTCCAATCGGTGAAGCTAAGATCGAGTCAAGAGGGCGGTGCAGCAATATTCATTTTGAATGATTTTTTTTTTTGTTTTTTTTTGCAGTTTACATTCTTTTACTGTCACTAGTGGGACTCAAAATTACTCGCATGCAACGCCATTAACAGAGAAATCTATTTGTTGCGGTGTAATTTTCAAGCATCTCTCCTTCGCAAAACTTGATGACGTAGCGTCCCCCACGCTAGGTCGCATTATCCCCCAGTGATGGTATTTGAATATGGGTCATAGATTGGACCCGAGCATTGCGTGAGCACCCTATTTCGGGTCGTGATAATCAATAGTGTCCAATCGCGGCAGTGAAGAGAATAGCCAAACCATAAGAAGGTAATAATTGAAAACGAGCGTGTTGTTGAATAGAAAGATCGATGTGTTATCCTTTCAAGTATTCGTACCTAATAATGTCTTGAACTCAGCGCGTGTCCTGTGATTTGCTAATCGCAGCGCGTCGCTATGATCAACATTGTTGGCATATAATCGGCTCCAGATCACGTGGTCGCTTGTTCTGGCTGCGAGTTGAGGGCGTGAATGCTGCTCGTTTTTCTTTAATTTTTTCTGCGACTTTTAGTGCCTGGGGAGAAAAACGAATACGTGTTTCATTGGTCATAAACGCCTGGGATTCGTTTTAAGCGCTATTCGCGCGAAGTACAAAAAAAAAAATGTTACACTGCCCTTTAAAGTACGGTTCAGGCAGCACCATTTTCTTGCGTTACGAAGCTTACGTACGCTTACGTCAAGATATGATCCCAAGTCACTGGCACATCCGTGCTTCGTACGGAGCGTTGCGATCAGTTCAAGGATCAGCTTGACACGCGCAATACGAAACACGGTTTTGCCGGTGGCTTGCGGTCGCCTATCCATGTAAAGGCTGAATCACAGCCCCGTTTTGTTATGTTACGCTAGGTTACAAAACATTACGTCTGCTTACGCCACAAGTTGCCGGGACATCTATGCCTCATATTAAGCGTGGTTACCAGTTCAAAGCGATAGTCTGGCACTCAACATTTTGAGACACGAATGTTTCGGTGACTTTCACGTAACGCAACAGAACGGTGCTGTGTGAAGCAGCGTAGTTCCTCATGAAACATGAACTCTTCATGCAGTCGACACTTCAAGAAATTGAATGCCACCTAGTGATTTAAATATCAGTCTAAATGTTGAATGCTAATGGTAGTGAAAATCTAGAATCGATGGTTGTCAAGAGCAGATGTATGAAAGTGACGGTGTTCTTCGTTGCAAAGTTATTTCTATATTTGTTTTCGTTACGATGGTGACGAAAAACTATAACTCTTTACGTGGCGCTTAGCTGACTAAAACGTACATAAAAGTCACCAGATTTTATTGTTAAAACCTCTCCGGGTCGTGCCGAAGGTGACAATTCCAAGAATGCACATGACACCCTCAAATGCGTGGCGTATAAAAACTTTCAACTCTCGTCACACTGACAGCTGGAATGTTCGGGATTTACATCGGTGCCTACCTAGTAGCATGTACAGGGCCCGTTTGCTCGAAGCGCTAACCGCGGCTAAAGGCTTGTTCACACATGCAGCGGAGCGCTACAAGCATAGCGCTGACCTCGCGCTAAGCGCGTGCTCATGGTAGCTTTCACCTGCTTTGGATCGCACCGTCAAAACTGTTGCTCATGGCAGACGATAAGTAGCCGACTACACGTGAGTAGCGCTACACCAGCGCTTCGCTGCATGTGAGAACCGGCCGCAGTACCTAGGAGAGGGATTTTGAAATCAGGTGACTGGGGCTAAGTAGGGATGCGGGGAAGCATGGCGGTGCCCCGGTGAGTGAGCGCCGCTCGCTTTGGAACGAATATGTCGTTGTAGCTCCCATATCGGGTGCGTTAGTCAGCAGTGAATGGTGTACGGTGAACGGTAAAAAGACTAGATAGTCTTTTTACCATTGATGAGAAATCCTTTTCTGACGTCATAGTTAGCCTTCAGCCAATCATGGCAGGCCGACCACTGCGACGCTTTCGATCGCTCACGTCCCCAAAAGTGGAGGTGGCCCTCAGAAAAGATATCAACATGAACGAGCCTACAGCTGTAAAATAGCGTAAAAAAGGAGAGCACCCAGATTGGGGCGAACTCTTTGCACTAAGTGCTCGTGGTGAAAGATAACGTGACTCTGCGTAAAATGAATGCGGTGGGAGCCGTAACTCGACATCGACAAATTATGTGGCTCGTCGCTACTTATTACGTTAGGACACAGGAGGAAAACGAAGCCATTAGCGGCAGCACTCCACGTAGCTACTAATGATTTAGTCACATGGGTGTGGTCACCGTTCTTGGGCAAAGAACCAGCTCTTTGTGGACAGAGTACGAGGTGTACGTATCGCGACAACGTAATTAAGGCGGGCCGGCCACCTTGTGTTTTATTTGTGTGGCAAAAAGAAACAAAAGCTTACAAGATGTGCATTACACTTTGGTGGCAAAAAATATTTTATATCACTTTTGTGTGTGTGTGTTTTCAACAAATTGGGTTTGGTCTGCATCTGTTCTGCATGATATAAAAATTAAATAGCGCAAAGGTTAGGCAAAGGACAAAGGACAGAACATGTAGACAGGACAAGCGCTAATTCAGTTCTTAAATAAATTAAATTAAATAAATAAATATCGCTTCTCCTGTCTACATGTTTTGTCCTTTGTCTTTTGTCTAACTTTTGCGCTATTTATTTTTATATCATGCATATCCAACTAGCCCACCTCAATATCTTAGTGGGTGATTTCATGTCAACTCAGGCACGGATTTAGGGTCGAATTTTTAATTTTGACGAAAAAAAAATATGTTTTGGGGCAATTCCTATAATAAAAGAAGACGCAAACGGTTATTTCGTCGGATTTTCTGTTTTCAAGTTGTGGACCGTTGAAGCGGTCAAGGTGGAAATTGATGTTTTTCCAGCCTATCGGAGGTGCCATATTTCACTCCATCCCTTTTCCCTACTTTTTACGCTACATCAATATAACTTTTTGGGAACACCTAGACATAGGCTTTTTCATGCTAATTAGGCGTCAAGTCCATAACATTCTTAATGATTTTTTTTTTATTTATCAAACAGCCGCTCTGTGACGATATTTGACGAAGTTCAGCAAGCTGTGTTGTGTGACCTAATAAACATATTTTTATGATCTTTATATCACCGTAAAGCACCAATTATGCTCTTTTTTTGAGTATAATTTCAATATTTTGCCAAAAGTATATAATGCGTTACATGTGCCTGAAAAACGAATATTTCGAAAAACTAGCAAGTTTGGAGTAGATTTTCTAAAAAAAAAAACCTTTTTATTTATTTTTTTATTTTTTATTCACAGTTAGTTAGTATAGTAGTGTATCAGGAACTACCAACAGAAATTGTAATATATTGTTTGCATGGCCGCTATTAAGACTCGAATCTCGTGCTATGAGCGTTTTGAACGGGACTTCGCACAGGCGCTTTGCTGAGCAGAATTTTGGCCAATGTAAAGTTTTCTATTTAATGTTACTACTTACCACAATATCTGAGCGTAAAAGCAAGTGAAGTAACAATATTTATCCTTACAATATTTATTTACTTGGCACTGGGGTGATTTGAAAGGTGTGTGAGCTTCGCCTTATGTATTGACGGAGAAGTACGTAACATCTAAACTCACGGACAAACTTAAGTCACGAGGGAAAAGTCTAAGTAACCTGGCATGAATCACTGCAAATCCTAAACACATGACAAACGCATTTGAAGCCTTACACGCCACGAAATGCTCGTCCTTACACGCCACGAAATGCTCGTTATTTTACGAAAGAGCCCGTATGTGCACAAAATAGACCGCATTTCCTAAGCGTCAGATACTAAATCGCACATATGTATATGCACTGCATATCTGTTTGACATAAGAAAATATGACAATTACATATAAAGTTCGGAATTTTAAGCTCAAGATGCGATACGTAACCAGAGAAGGGAAGTAATATTTCATGTTGTAGCCTAAGCATGTTCATTTCATAAAATATATCAAGATGTGTTGACCAAATGTCTCATATACACCTAAATAACATAAAATACACTCAAAGCTACTACAAATATAAACTTTAAAACGAATTGAACACCGCCAAATTCCGTCTGGTTTACGGATAGACGACGCAGTACCTTTTCAATACTACACGGCGCTGCTCACACAAAAAAAGTGATAAACACCTGGGATAGGGATAGTCATCTTTCGACGTAGCACATTTCGAGACAATAGGTTGATGCGATTCTGAGCCAGTTTTCTCTTTGTCCAAATTGCAGTCAGTTCAGTGTCAAAGTCTATGGCGCGTCGTCTGATCACACAGCGCGCACTCACAGGGGGACAAGGATGAACGCACTGTTGAAACGGTCCGGCCTTTTCACGGTCCCACCATTTAGCTCTGTCTATTCTGGAGTTTGGTAAACTCTTTCTAGGACCACATCACCTCCCCCTTCCCACAATGCTTTGCTCCACACATGAGAAGATTGGATGCCTTTCGATGGGGTTACCTTCTCCAACCCCTTCCTTTTAAGCTCCCGATAACTGGACAGCTCCTCTTGGTCGATGAAGAGAAGCGTTATCCCCTTGATTTTCTGGCCGAGAGCTTCAACGAAGGTACGCGCGTTAGTTATGGAGCTCAGCTCACTTGTTTTCAAGTTATGCAGTCACGCATGATGCTTCAGCACACCACCCACTCCATCGCACGCGCTTTTACCGTGCCCTGACGCCGAGTATACCCACCTGCTGACAACAAACTTCTTCTGAAATTCGTGTAATTGGTGCCGATTTTTGAAATGGCTTGGAGCGCCGTCCGAAACATAGATTAGCTCCAAAAAAACGGGCAAGAGTTCCTCGAGCCTGTCTTCGATCATTGTGAGCGCAAAGAGCGTGTGTGCAGAATCATGACAGGTATCGTCACTCACGACGCCGAAACTTAGTATTCCCTTCGTGGTCGTCGCAACGCAGGTGAAGATTGTCACCATCTTGGTTTTCCAGTGGTATCCCTGCACTGCACGTTGGAGCACAATACTCCAGTTTTCGGCGAAATCAAAGTGGAAGACTACGACACGTGGCTTCACATTTGCTTTTTCAAGCCATATTTCTCTCTGTTGTGCGCGCCGAATATAATAGTGGGGTATGTATTTCTTCATCCACTTGTTGAGTTCGTTAAGAAAAGCAGTGGCCTCCAAATGTTTTTTCACCAACTCGCCACCAGATTCCCACAGTGCCAACTCCATTTCATCTTCAGCGCTCATCCCTAGCATCTCGAGGGATATGTCCTTCCGGTTCGAACAGGCTTCACACCTCAGCAAGAAGCAATTTTGGGAAGGATTTTCACAAAGAAAAATTTTCTGGACGTCTTCAAAGGTCATGGTCTTCCCCGCCGCATTTGACAGAGATGTCAGACAGAGTATGAAGTTGGCGCAGCATACACACACACACTCTTCATGTACAGGGTGTTTCTTAACCCACTTGGGCCGAAGAGAATAAAATTTTGTTAGGCCCATTTTTGAGACTCGGGATTGGCCGCCTTGAATGCTTTGTAGGTTTCCCTAATAGATCTCGTCATAAATCGCTTCGTGACGAAGACTTCCTCACCATCAATAAAAGGCCTTACGACATCCTTCTTGTTCGGGCTTTGCTTGAGCATTCTTTCGCATCTGATGTGTAGTAAGTCAACGCAAGAGCGACATCGTTTTCATTGAGAGCATGTCCTTGGTATGGGTCCGGTGACGCCCAGACCCCCATTTTTTTTTCAGCTTTCTTGATTGGTCCAAAGCATGCTTCGTCACTTCAGGAATTGCTTTCAGGATATCTTTCTTTCTGAGGTTAGATGGAAAGAGAGTTAAGAGGCGGTAGCGTTCTAGCTGCGATGCGCTCTTTTATTTATTTATTTATTTATTTAGTATACCCTCAGGGCCAAAGGCATTAGAGAGGGGAGTGGTTACAATCAAGAAGAAATTAAACAAACAGAGTACAGCAAAAATGGTAATACAAATGAACAAAAAATGGCATATAATCATACAATGTTAGCTAAGGCGTTCCTTGAAGTGATGGGAGTCTTCTATAGTGGCTATTGAAGCAGGAAGGCGATTCCACTCGTCAGATACGCGTGGCAAAAATGACTGAAAGAAAGCGTTAGTTCTGGCTGATGGAATTCCAATCTTATTAGAATGATCAAACCGAGATGAGATGTACTGAGGAGGTAAAATAAGTTCGTCGTGCAGATGTGAATGGTAAAACAATTTATGAAAGAGACTGAGACGAAAAGCTTTACGGCGAGATGCGAGCGATGGCAGGCTGAGGCTAGACTTCATTGAACTTATGCTCGCGGTTCGGTTATAGTTAGAAAGTATAAAACGAACAGAATTATTTTGGACCATTTCGAGTGAGTTGATTAGGTTTTCTTGGCTGGGATCCCAAACTGACGCGGCGTATTCCAATTTAGAGCGAATTAGTGTGGTGTAAAGCAGTAGTTTTAATGACGAAGATGCTCGGGCAAAGTTACGTCGATGGTATCCCAACATCCGGTTAGCATTATTAATCACGTATGTGGTATGGGCAGTCCAGTTCAGATCATGTGAAATATGAATGCCAAGATACTTGTATGAGGATACAGGGTCAAGGGGTATGTTATTAAGGCAGTATTTTGGCAATTGGCAAGGTTTTCTCGACACATGCATTAGTTTACACTTGTTAATATTTAATTCCATGCGCCATGCTTCGCACCAGACAGAGATAGCGTTAAGGTCAGATTGAAGGCAGATTATGTCATTATCGCAAGTTATTTCACGAAAAAGTACGCAGTCATCAGCAAACAAGTGAATGTGGGAGGAAACAGTTGACGCGAGATCATTAATGTAAATAAGAAAAAGAAGAGGACCAAGCACCGAGCCTTGCGTACACCAGAGTGGACACTGCGCGGCTCGGATGTTAGATCGTTAGCTCTAACAAATTGTGAACGGTTAATAAGAAAGAATTCAAGCCACGTGAGAAGTTTGTGATCAAGGTTTAGTTGACGCAGTTTATAGAGCAGCAGCTTACGACAGACCTTATCGAATGCTTTGAAAAAATCTAAAAATATGCAATCTGCTGATGATGAGTGGTCGAGAATGATATTCATTTTATGCATGAAGGACACCAGTTGTGTTTCACAGGAGTAAGTTTTTCGAAAACCATGTTGCGCGAATGTAAAAAATGAATTCGATTCGAGAAAGTTAGCAAGATTGGAAAACAGAATATGTTCAAGAATTTTACAGGGAATACTGGTGAGTGATATGGGTCGGTAGTTGAGTGCAGAGGTCTTGTTACCTGATTTGTGGAGTGGAATCACCTTCCCGACTTTCCATTCCGCGGGTAGAAAACCATTGTCGAGTGACTGCTGAAAGATCTTTGTTAGTATGATAGAGGAATAAACACTTGTGCTTTTTAAGAATTTTGGATTAACTAGATCGCAACCAGGGGCAGAAGAAGGCTTTAATGATCTAAGTAGGTGTTCTACCCCAGCTGGCTCAATCAATATGGGAAACATCACTGCGTAATCGTACGAATGAACGAAGGGTAGAGAGGGATGCGCAGATTCTGAAAAGTTGCGTATAAAACATTCATTAAGAGTGGACGCGCACAGGTTAGATGGGATTACATTATCAGTATCGTCGATGAGGATTATTTTATTATCATCTTTCGGATTTATAACGCGCCAGAACTTTTTAGTGTCGGTTTTTAGCATTAAAGGTAACGTTTGCTGTTGAAATTCTTCCTTGGCTTTTTTTACTGCTGAGACATATTCGTCGGCAGCCTGTTTGTAAGGTATCCAGCGGTCATCATTTGAAGATCGTTTGGCTGATTTAAAAAGTCGTTCTTTTTTTGTTTGACAAACGCTTGATGTGAAGATTGTACCATGGTGCGTTACGATTATGACGAACAGTATAAGTAGGGATGTATTTATTGGTTAGCTCGTTAACTTTCGCCAAATATAGATTCCAGTTAGCTTGTACGCTACGAAGATTGAAATCCTCCAAAAATATGTCAAGAAAAGCTGATAGTTTATTATTGATAGCTTCAAAATTAGCTTTTTTATAGTTTCGAAAAGTTTGCGACTTTTTAGGAGCTAAAGGTCTCGACAGGTTAACGTGAAATGAAAGGAGGGCATGGTCGCTTAAACCAGGCAAATAAGTAATGTCCGAAATGAAATCAGATCTAGAGGACAATACGAGGTCAAGGGTGTTAGCTGCCGACTGGGTGATTCTCATAGGCTGCTTGACAACTTGTGTAAATGAAAAAACAGAGCAAAAGTCTAAAAACTCCTTCGCTAGAGAGGAGACAGGGTGCATCAGGGGTGGTTCACTGTTCCATGTTATGTTCGGGATGTTAAAATCGCCAAGCAAAAATAAAGGCAACGTGGGAAAGCGTGATGAAACAATGTTTGTTGCGTCGTGAAGCTCATTCACAAATGTGGAGGAATAAGGGGGGGGGGGGACGATAACACGCACCAACAATTAATTTTTGATGAGTTAGCTCAATGAGAGCCCACACAATTTCGAGGTTACTGGAAATATGAATGCATTGCGATGGGAAGTCCTTGGAAATGGCCAGAAGGACGCCACCGCCCTGACGAAAGGTGCGGTCGCAACGATAAATGGAAAAATTAATAGCGCTGAAAAAAAGTTCACAATCCCGAACATACGAGTGCAGCCACGTCTCGGTTAAAACTATTACCTCAGCATTGCACGTGTCTATGGCAGAGGTTAAGGAATCGTGCTTGTTAACAATGCTGCGAACGTTAGAAAAAGAAATGATACAGACGCTAAGTTTTGTCCACTGCCCCTCGCGTTTCCCTACGTGGTGGCACGTGCCGCGGTGCTTGGATGACGGTTCACTTGTGCCAGTAGTGGCGCATGCTCGATTCCGCTATCACTCAGCAGATGGTAGACGTAATGCTTGTTGTTGATGATAACTTTGTTGTAACGCAGCTGGAAGGTGGGTGCGCCCGGTTGGTTTTTCGCAAACGCGATTAGCTTCTTACGCGCGTGTTGCGTGGCGGGCGAGAAGTCTTCACTGACCGTTACGTTTGTTGCTTTCAATTTTGTACGCGCGGAAAGTATATTCCCCTTTATTTTATAACTTGAAAATTTGACTAAAATAGGACGGCATTTACTCGGCGAGAGGGTACCGAGACGATGAGCCCGTTCGATTACATCGTCAGGTAGGACGTCAAATAGGCCTGTTAAAACGCTTTTTATCTTCGCCTCGGACTGTTCCCATGACTCACGAGAATCAGGAATACCCCAAAAAAGCAGGTTGTCTCGCCGTGATTGGTCCTCCAGCTCATCGAGGCGTGATTGCAAAAGGTTCTGCTGAGTGGTCATGGTCTCCACTGAACCATGGAAGCTGGACATATTTTGGCCAAAATCGTCAAAGGCGTTAGTTTTTTCTTCAACGGCATCTAGTCGTTTCTGAATGCAGCCAATTTTGGTTTCAATATTTTTTTGCCCAGCCTTAATTGACTTTACGTCCGCAACCAACTCAGCTTGACTCTTTGCAGATTGCACTGACCGCGCGTGAAGGTCTTTCAGAAGGTGAAAAAGAACAGCCATTTGTTCTGAGGGCTCACCAGGCAACGAAACTAACTCAAGCAAAGCCTCAGAACGGGTGACGGGTCCCGGGTTCATCTCTACGTCCCCAGAGCACAGTAACAATAACATCATTGAGTAACATTCGCCAAGAGTTTCACACATGACCCGTGGGCACGGGAGCAGAAATAAAAAACGGTTGTCGTTTTTTTTAGCGAAGAGTGGAAAGCATTTACAAACCTGCGAAATGCAAAAGCAGGGCATGTGAGCCATGCTGTCGTTGTTGCTGCTTCCGTGCCCACTGAAGAAACGGTCGGTCTTCTGACAGTTTAAATTGGCTGCAAGAATTGATGTCGCTGTCGTTGATGCCGTCGCAGTGAAAAGGGGCTGATCCAGACGCGGCAAGTCCGAAAACGCACCGCTGACGGAGCACTGGTATCCACCACAATCTGGTGATTGCAGAAAAAGCGCCGGGTAGCTTGCTGACGCGTTCGTGCAGGGCGATGACCACAGCAAGAGGAGCGCCAGGAATGCTTGCGAAATGCAAAAGCAGGGCATGTGAGCCAGGGTGTCGTTGTTGCTGTTGCCGTGCCCACCTTGACGTAGGGTGCTCGTAAATTGCTGACCCAGTCGGAGCACAAGGAGCATGGATCTTCTTTGTTTGTGCCCGTAGGTTCTCCGTACACGTCACTTAGTTTAGGACCAATTTTTCTTTTGAAGTCCGCGGTTATCTCGGATTTTTTTCGCTTAACATAGCCGGTACGACTTCGTGGGGTCACGCTAGAAGGGAGTTTAAGTGGTGTCACACTTACATCGGCAGCATCAATTGCTTCAAACACTCCTTGGACCAGGGCTTCTTCGTTAATGAATGATCTGTCCGCTGGTTTCAGGGATGATGAGGATGAGCTTGATGACAACATTTCCTGTCCTTGCTTATGTTCTTCAATCTGACCCAAGAACATTATGTAGCAGTTATTGCACAGAACATCTCCAGGGCTTACGCGCTGGGCGTCCTCTGCCGGTAGAACTTGCTTAAGAAAACTTAGGTTTATCTCCGAGACTTGACGAAAATGGCGTCCGTAAAACACTCTTCTCTTGTGTCTCCTTGAATAGTCGGCGCACACTTTCCGGTCTGAACTGAATAATGTGTTAGCCGTGGCAATAACGAACACTTCTGGCTTTCTGAAAGCAGGAGCAGTTTTAAGTTCATCCAGCTCAGACAGCACGGAGGTAGAATGAGTACCAGCTTTCCGCCGTGGCTTAGGAATTCAAGTAAAGAGCCAGAAAGGGACCGAGAAGGCTATTATCAGTTAGACGACGTGCGAAAGTTCGGCTTCCTTTGGGTCCCCAATCTTCCCGTCGATCCATACTTAAACATTCGCTCTCCGCCTCGCGCGTAATCTGAGTGCCACGCAGCAGCGGCGTCTCTTTTAGTGCCCGCGGATTAGTGGCACGGTTGTGTTAGAAGGACGAGGAGGGGAGCTTGGAGAGACAGAGGGGGACTTGCGACGTATACTCTAACCTCGAAACGCCTGTTCTCCCGACAATCAGGGTTTCCGTGTCGGTCGCATCCAAACGTCGGGGTCCTGGAGCCTAAAGGCACGACCACATTGGCGTCGCGGAGGCCTGCGGCGCGACGGGCGGTGCTGCCGTTTGCCGACCGAAACCAGTTTTCGGCTTCAACGGCGCGACGTACGGCGCCGCAGAGTCAACCGCTCCGTGCGCGGTTCAGAACTCGGCGCCGCACGCCGCAGAAGAGAGGAGCCAATGGGAGGTGGCGTAGATAGTGACGTCGCGATGCCATGGCAACGCTCAAGCTGGTCCTCGGCGCGTCTTTCGCGTTCCGAAGGACGTGTTTCGTGTCGTCTGCTATCCCTATTTCCCCCCGATGCCTTCCGCAACGGAGCGGTTCCTTGAAACTGTGGTACTGTTTCCCTTTTTATATGATAAGACGCAGCCAGACTTCCTAGGTAATGACGCTAAGAACAACCCCTGAGAAATTATCGCAGAGGAATTCGGAATTGCAAGTGAGTTTCTCCGTGGCACTTGTTCATGTCGTCTGTGTTGTGACGGATGTCGTGTTGATTTCGTGACACTTTCAAAAGTAGCCTTCATCTCTGGCGCGCCACCGAGGCAGCAATCCACTGACCTGCCCTTCGGTGTTTCGGTAGAACCAAGGAGGTAACCTCGTTGGGTAGAACCAACTCGGCCGGACCCAAAACCTGCGTCTCCTAACCTTCAGAGCGCGGCGACGTCGCAAGATCAACGAGCAGGCTGGGTTATTCACATTCACACTGATCACCAGGTCATTGTGGACTCCCACTATGTAGGTAGCGAGTGCGGTTTCGATGCTGATATATGCGAACGATGGGAGCCGAAACGGAAGGATCTAACGAAGAGCAGACGACGAAAGAGCGGGAAATCCGACGGGAGGCGCGATTGCGAGATCCAGTGCAGAGATCCAGTGCTGTCACGTGACGCCCGCAAAACGGAGGCCAATGTGGACTGCTCGCGTTGGGACGCCGGACGGCGGTGCCGCCCGGCGGCGCCGCCCGGTGGCGCCGTTCACGCTAGTGTGGTCGGGCCTTTAGAGGCTCCAGGACCCCGACGAAGATAGGGGCGGTAGCCCCGTGATGTTCAAGATAAAGTATTCTATACACGCCGCCTGACTGGGGTGGCATCTGTGAAATTTCGGAGCCGAAAGCAAAAGGCCTCAGAGGACTTCTCTAACGATCTGCATTCCCCCGTATTGGGAGAAAAAGATGCGCTCGCACTTGTGAATACGGACTTCTAAGTAACTTTTTTTTTTAAGAGCACTAATCAAAATTTTTTTTAATGTTTATGGTTGGATATTAGGTAACTGCTAACGATAAATAGAAAACCTTAAATAGGCCAAAATTCTGCTCAGCAGAGCGCCTGTGCGAAGTCCCGTTCGAAACGCTCATAGAACGAGATTCGAGTCTTAATAGCGGCCATACAAACAATATATTACAATTTCTGTAGGTAGTTCCTGGTAGACTACTATATTGAATAACTGTGAATAAAAAATGAAAAAAATAAAAAGTGTTTTTTTTTTAGAAAATCTACTCCAAACTTGCTAGTTTTTCGAAATATTCATTTTTCAGGCACATGTAGCGCAATATATACTTATGGCAAAATACTGAAATTATACTCAAAAGAAAGAGCATAATTGGTGCTTTACGGTGATTTAAAGATCATAAAAATATGTTGATTAGGTCACACAACACAGCTTGCTGAACTTCGTCAAATATCGTCACAGAGAGGCGGTTTGACAAATAAAAAAAAAATCATTAAGAATGTTATGACCTAGACGCTTAATTAGCATGAAAAAGCCTATATCTAGAGTGTTCCCAAAAAGTTATATTGATGTAGCGTAAAAAGTAGGGACAAGGGATGGAGTGAAATATGGCACCTCCGATAGGCTGGAAAAACATCAATTTCCACCTTGACCGCTTCAACGGTCCATAACTTGAAAACAAAAAATCCGACGAAATAACCGTTGGCGTCTTCTTTTATTATAGGAATCGCCCTAAAACATATATTTTTTTGTCAAAATTGAAAATTCGACCTGAGTTGAGATGAAATCACCCTAGTACAATATCTGCTCTGCAATTGCGGCTATTTTTTTGCGTCTCGTTCTTTTGAAGTGAAGTGTTCATTATAAGTCTTAGAAAACATTCTCAAATAAGGAATGCTCGAGTGATTTCTGCATCACCGAAGAAAGAAATGCACTGATCAATAAACAATACACATGAAATGGGGTGTTTTCTTTCCATTCACCAACATTTCCTGGTCAATTCAATGAGGAATAATAAATAATGAGTACATATTGAGTATGTCTAGCAAGGCCTAGTATACTTATCTCCCCGATTATCTTATACGAACTCCCCGAGTACCCCAGTAAGGTAACAGTGATCACATATATGAAAAACTTTGACGTGTAAGGCCTGCGAAAAATTTGTTTGACTGACTCCGGAATCAGATGAAAAAAATACATTGGAAATCCGAAGTTTTCTGTTTAGTAAGTTGGTATATGCATCCTAAATGGAGCTTTGTCCGCCCACCTTCACATGGTCGTTGCTGACGTGCATAAAAACTGCACCGTTATTATTAGGCATTCAATTTGATATTGTTTTATAACCAACGAACCACGCTCTCCACCTATAAAAAAAGCTTTTTTTTGCGTTTGAAAGGACAGGGGTTATGAAATCGCATCCTTAAAGTCCAAGATTTGTTCTTGCGATTACCGACTTCCTGGCAAAATATCATATCTTCGCAAATCTCCTACAAAAAAGCGAGGGCGTAAAGTATCTAAAAAATAAAAAAGAATACATAAAAAAGCTGACGATTCTTTTGTTGGTTTTGACTCGAAGCATCAGGTCTGTTTATTCTGCAGCTGGAAATAATGAACAGTGAGACTGATATCAACAGGCGTCCTGTGTTGACCAGGATGCGCTGCGAAAAGGGACTCGTTAGTACTTGTTTTGGGTAGTACAAACCGTAAGTTATTATAGTGTACGCTAGAAATTCAACTTGCGCTAATGTCTACGCCACTAGCGGGAGGTATATTGAAGCACACAGTAACCAGTCTACTTTTTCGGTGTAACAATCGAAAAAGAATATGAAAAGTGTTCAAGGTTCGCTAGCATTGCAGGGATGGTTAAATATTGCCAATATGGCAGTCTTGTCACTATATAAAAATGACCCGAATTTGCATCTTTGCGAGCGGTCAAAAACATTCAAAACGCAAAGAATAAAGTACGTGGGCTATGAAAAGTTATAATATTTTCTCTGCCAGGCAGCCTTACGGGCACTTGTTATCAAAGATTCTGAGCGTGCGGGGAATGTTTCGAACGTAGAACAACCTTATTTGCACACAGCAGAAAGAATAAAGAAGGACTTATTAAAAATTGGAATATACTACACGGCCTTCCATTTATTTCGATTGTACATGCTCAGGGAGTTACTGACCCAGTGTTACTGCGTAGTTCTTGCTGCCTTTTTGAGTTTTCCAGATGTCCTCCGTTCTTGCTGAAACACGCAGACGTCATGTTCTTGGTAACAGCGTCCGACAGTGTGCATAAATTCACGTACGAAGCCGTTTCAGCACCGTCTTGAATGCAAATAATTAAAAAGGAAAACGTCGTAATTGATCAATTATTTCGTCTGGCAGACTGAGAAACGTTCCAATCTACCTATAAACGTACGAATTATTCAGAATATTCAAAATAATAGCACTTGTGCGATGAATCTTGCACTTTCGGTTGCCTTGCGGTGTTGAATCTAGCCGATTTCGGAAGTCTAGAGGTGTTTTTCTGTCCTTCAGCACTACACGGAGAGAATGAAGCTTAGCGCAAGTGCTATGAGAAGTGCGATGCCCAGTCAGGTGAGCTTGCACTACCCAAAATGAGTGCGCCACAGTTTTTTCATATCTTCAACGCCGAAGGCCTATTTTCCTCTAAAAACATTGTATGAAACGATACTGTTTTTTTACTAACATCTTATAATTTGTTCATCTAGGACAGAAAATCGAGATTTGTTTGAAATGCGTCTTTGTCTATACTGCACTCATAGAACCCGATCGAAGGCGAACGCCAAACCTCGGACACTGGCGTTCCGCGTTCTAACAGATTCGATGAGTTCAGTAAAAACAAATGCTGATTTTGTATTCGCTGCGTCTTTAGAATGGGTTAAAATGCGGCACGCCGGCGTCCGGAGTTTGGCGTTCGCGTTCTAACGCGTTCGACGAGCGCAGTGAATAAAAAAGAAACTAATCATTCTAGCTTGTCCTTGGAGTTCTCACGCCCCCTGCGTCGTCGTCTCCTCCTCTCCCTCAATTTCTGCCCGCATGAAGTTCAGACAATGCCTCTGCCAGGAACACTTTGAAATATAGATGGCAGGAATATCGTGACTGTAATTAAATTACACCATTTAAATTTCTCCTTGCGGTAATGAGGAATGTAATAACTATTCCTTTAGGCTGGTAATTAAGTAATGTATTAATTACTTTTCTAGGCTGGTAAATCATCATGTAATAATTACTTTGGAGCTGTAATTTTGGAAGAATGAATACTTAGTTATGAAATTTCTTTTCTTTCCCAAATGAGATCGTTCGTTGCATGGTGAAATGTTGTAAAAGAGACATCAGAGCAAATGAACGACGACCACCTTAGCGTAAAGCCTCATACAAAGAATGCGGTAGACATAAAAAGGCGGGCTTAAAATGCGATGGAGATGGAGAAAATCTTTCGTGCGAAGACATCGCTGGAATACCACGACGGCTCACGAGCTCCAAACAAGACACATTCACGGCACCAGGTCACAATGGCGGCACCATGCTCCGTTCAACCCTAAGCCGGGATCGCGATGGCAGCTGCATACCCGCTGAATCAATCAGCCACCTCCATTTCATCACCTGATCCGGCTTTCTGCGCGTGGGTAGGAGCGGGAACGTTATGACTCGGCGAAGGAGAAGGGAGTTTTCCTAAACCGCGTTTCCCCCTCCACTTAGCCCTCCTCAACAAAGACGCCGCTACTGCGAATGCGCGCCGATAGCCTTGACTGTAGAGTTCAGGGTATCGTGGCGGTTTGCGGAGAGCGTTGCAGGAAGGCCACAACGACCTAAGAAAACACGTCGTAGAGACGTACGCCTTGTCCATCGAGGACCTAGCTTCCACCGCAGGAAATCTCAGCTTAGAGGAGAACAGAGTATATACTTCGTTCATCCTAAGCCGACAGTGCAGTAGAAGTTACGAGCCCACCGAAACCAATCAACCACCTTTTTTTCTTTGTTCCATGTGCGTGGGTATGAACAATAGCGTGGTTTACGCGGAGAAAGATATTCGTGCGTTTGGTCCAACAAGCACGTAGCTCCGCCCTCTCAGCTTTGGGGATGAACGGTTTATAGGCTACAATACAAAGGGCACGTCACCAGTGAGGTCAACACATTTTTAAGCGTGAGAGGGCTCGACAGGCAGATCTCCAGCCTTCTTGCTGTTTCATCAGGAAAGGTCAAACTGTAAGCTTTGTTACGATCGTCAACAAAAATGATCGGAATATATGGTTAATCCCAAATGCATTGTCAAGGACCCAAAACGTTTCGTGTGTAGCCTCGGCGTTGGGAAGTAAAGATTTTTTTTGTAGTCGGTAAAGGCGGGAAGCGAGTAAATTCAGCTGGCACTGGCGGTGAGCTTATCTACCTTTCCTTGGAGAGTTTATTCGGGAATAACCAAAAGAGCAGATATCGCCACCCGTTTGTTGGGAACGGGCACGTTTTAAGAAGATTGTGCCATCCCTTTCCTCAACTGGCAACGCGTCTGCCCAGCAAATACCCAGTCCCCTTGTGTGGCAATACGCAATAACTTGTGACCTTCTGGTGTTTTGAAACAGTACCTCTCGAGAGGAATACCGGGAAATTTATCACCTATTGAGCCTGAGCAAAAATAATTAGACGGCGCCAGAGTCGGGAGGAAAACGTTTCACATGACGTCCAATTGTAAGAACAAGCTCCCATGGCCCAACATAAATCTCTGATATGGTCTCTGATTCAAAATTCAGGAACCTTTTTCTTCATCGTTACCACCCCTTTACAAAGTATTCACTACCACACACGGGCGGACAAGATGGCGGCGTCTGGTGCATCGCAGATGGCCAGCGTTACCGACGCAATGGACCTTTTCCGAGAAGCGTTCTGCGCACGCGCGAGCGCCCGATGCCAAGCGGCGGAAGTGGGAACGAAAAATCGAGGAAATTCGGAAGGAGGCTGTATATCAGCGAGTAGAACACGTAACTCCAGCATATATATAATTGTGTTACACAAAAAAAGAACGACGACGGAAAGGAAAACACGACGTTTGGGTGGACGCCACGGATGCCCCTCTTTAAAGTCGCTTTGGGCAGGCGCCGCTGCTCAAAGAGCGAAGAAACTGGTAGCGTAGCTCCTATTATCGATTGGTAGCGCAGGTAGGTCACTTCCTCGATTTTTATTTCGCGCAGCCACGGCCTGGTGCCGTCGGTATGTGGAAAAGGTCCATTACTCGAGAGTTTATGGAAACGTTTTTGCACATCCGATGCGGTACAATGGGCCCTCCTGTACGAACTGCGAATATGCGACTCTTCCGCGGTAGCGCATGCGCAGTTCATACCGGAGGGCCCACCATACCGTATCGGACGTGCAAAAACGGTTCCCTAAAACTCCCTACCGTTTCGCAACACAAGGGGAGGAATTCACGCAAAATATAGCATCAAATATTGAAGTAAGGTGCATGTTTAAGGGGTGGAGCTGACTCTATAACAATCGCAGCTTCAGTTCCATCACGTCGTGGAAGCCAACGGTGCCGCGAACGTGGCCATCGTTGATGCAACGGCCATGCGGCTTCTGACCGTGATCCTGACGTCCTTCCCGTTTGTATTATTTGGAAGCGTTAAATATATTGGCATTGGTTTTAACTGGGGTAAAGACAGCCACGTTGCACGTGCTAAAAACGCTCAAAGAGACAAGAACGGGTCAGTTTTTTTTTTTCTATTCTTGTACTCTTTAAATCATATGTTCCTCTTTCGCGAGAGGTGATGTGATTGCTAGAGGGACGCGCCTGCGCAGAGGGGGCCAGTCCATGCGGGTAAGCGAGAACATGGCTGATGAAAACCTATGGGGACGCTGTTTTAAAGACTGTAGCAAATAATTACTGTGTTTACCGTAACTTCGTAGTAAGAGATACGTTCCCTAGAATGTTTAGCAACTATATTGGACAACAATATTGGCGCGAAAGCAGAACCGTGTATTTAACATCGTTCACGGACGAGGTGGTCACTGACCCACCGACTTCGTTCAAATTATTTGTCTATTTTAAATGTTTAATACGTGTATAAATGTAAAATAAGTGATATGCAAGTGTGACTGTAATTAGCGTAAAAAAATCTATACCATGAATAATATTTTTTTGGCAATTTTGAAAATTACATTTACTAGCGCCACCTGGGTCTTATGAGAGTTAGTGTCTGTTACTAGATAAAGGTAAGGAAAGATAGTGGGTTGGGTGGTAACCGTTACTAGCTTCTTGACCTAGTAATCGTTAGTAGATTGACTGTTGCTACCTACGGTTAGTGTGTACCTAGTAGCATATCTGGTGAAGACGGAATCATATCGCCATTAGCTACGGCCCTACCGTTGAACTAACAACAAAAGAGATGACTAAACTGTCCTAGAGTTACATTTTAAAAATGTAATCTTCATGTTTAACACCTCTTTCATGTGCGCCAGCGGAACGCTTGTTCGATATGGTTCACTGTGAGGCGCAGGAGGCTGTTTCTGCGTAAACAAAAAGGTCTGACTTTTGGTGTATACGCTGTGGATAATATGAGCACGAATTACCGCCTCAAGGTAGTGAAAAGTGATATCAAAGTAACGCCATTGTTTTTGGAAAGTAATTGTAACGTGATGTCTTTACTTTTATTCTTTAGTAATTTGTAATGTAGCACAATTACATTTTTGCAGTTTTCAAGAAAGTAATAAGTAATGTAATTGAATTATTTTTTGAAAGTAATTTTGCCATTTCTGATTTCAATGCAGTTTGTCTTAAAAACTTTTGTAAGCTCAATTTCAGTCTGGAATTTCACTGATATGATGTAAAAGATAAAAAAAACAACTAAACAATGGCTTCGTCAAAAAGAAAGTTGCTCGATTTTACGTTCAACCGAGCTTTGACTACAGTCACTCAAATGTTTAAAATTGCAAAGTGTGGTGAGTTAGAAGCGTTATATTGTACAAAGTGCCCTCCCCCCCCCCCCCCCCAAAAAAAAAAAGACAACAACAACAACAACAACAACAAAATCTTGTTTTTTTTTTTTTTGTTTTTTTTTGGTATAGCGCAAAAATAAATTTAGAGTTATTGAACGCTCATTTTCTCCCCAAATATAGCCCTAGCGGTCCGAAACTGGTGTCAACGTTTCAGAACCAACCGTTATCTTAGTAACAAGTTTTAGGTGACTTTTCGAAAATTTTAATAGAAAAATTGTGCCCTCTTTTCTAGTTTTCGGTACTTGCCCCCACTTAGCTGCATGTATTATAAGAGGTTCATGAACCGCCATTTTCCCATTGAAAATTCAGACAATAGACCTTAGACTAAGATAGAGTTAGTTCTGAAATTTTGGTATCCGGTTCGAATTGATATTGCTACGTTTGGGCGGAGAATGAGCGTTCAGAAATTGCGCAATTTACTTTTGCAATAAAAAAAGCTTTTTTAGAGAAGGAGATCTAGTTTCGAAGCTAATAAGATTGCGGGCTTAGCTTATAAGAACGCAGAAAAACTTACGCGATGATCACATGATGTGATGCGCTTAGACAGCGGGCAGCTGTGCGGCTCATTCAATGATATGATTTTGACGATGGATTCACATTGCACATGTCGTGCGTCATACGGTCATCTGATATTCAAATGACAATGAGATTATTTAGCGTCGATACCTTGTTGATGAGTAAATGACTTTAAGGTCGTGATGTGTTCTACCGACAAATTTAGCGGGAAAACTAGTTGGATGCATGGGTCACGTGACGTATATTTGTCAACTAAATTTAGCGGAGAACCTGAAATTTTCTGTAGGGGATCCCGTGACGTCATGTCATGGGACATTCATTTTCCTTAAAAAATGTATCGAGGATACTGTTTCGTATACGCTCAAGGCCGTCGCCCAACCGCGGAACGGGCCACTAGTGGCTGTCACTGTAAAATACGAACTACGCAGCAAGACGCTTGAAGATATTAGTACGGCGCCTGAAACGCGTCTTCGAGTTGTGTGTTTTTGCGTCTTAGCTATACCGCCCATACATCGAGAGTGGTCCCAGAGTGTCAACAAAGGACGTCACAAAAGCCGGAGTGTCATGCTGTCGTATGTCTCCATCCTGCTGGTTGGCCGTAGAAGTTTAGGCAAGGAGCACGAAGAGCAAACGCTTGTGTCGCCGTAGTCGCAGCTTGCTGCCAATCCTGGCAGCTGAATTTTTGGTGAAATCTCAAGCTGAAGAGAGACCTGCAGCAAAGCAGCATAGCGTCTGCCACATTCGCCTCCACTGCTCTGACCGGCCGCCAGGATCGCGGCTGGCGACAGCTTGACATCTCTATGACGTCATCGTGTGGAAATTGAGGGAACACTTTTTTTAGACTCTGTAACAGACAGGTCCAAGACACGTTTCGTTCACCTGAATATTAGGTCTCGATCCGCGTGCCCTAGTAATATGCGAGTGATTATGCGAAGCGTAAATTTGTCTGCTTCTTACGCAACAGGCGCTGCAGTGACATCAGAACGCCAAGCTCTGATTGACTCTGATTAGAACGATAGCGCGTAGACCTCAACGCTAGCTGTCTTTAAGCGGACCCACTATCTTTCCAATAGAAGCGAATCAGAACTCGGCGTTCTGACGTCACCGCATCCCCTGCCCGAGAAGCAAACGAAGTTGCACTCTGCATAAGTCACTTTCAGCAATGAAAGATACCAAAGATAGCGTATTTTTGAAATTACTATATTTTCACATATATATACAGCGAAGGTATATATCAATTGTTTGTTTTCTCGTACGAAGGCGTACACAAACTGCATATGCTCTCAGACAGCATTCTTAGACAAGCCTCAGAAGCGCGTAGATAGTACCCAAGTTTTTTCTCATTCCTTTCGATTCGGCGAATACAAAAATTGGCTGCAGAAATCAGAATTGCTGGTTGTCTATGAATTGCGATAGCATTCCTTATGAGGTTCACGACGGAGCTTACTCTGAATACGACGATGCAAATTCTGCACTCTAAAAAAAAAAGGAGGAGAAAGGGAGGAAAAAAACGATGTTCCTCCTTGTCGCCAACGGAAGGGAGGAAATTGCCCTTGTTCCTCCCTTTCACCGATCCACATGCAGCGCGACCTAGTGACGCTTGTAAAAGCGACGAAAATTCCTCCTCTATATTCGTGGCGGCAGCGGCGCTCGAACCGCCGCTGCCACCGCAAACTTGTTTAGTGGCGGTGACGGCAACTTGAGCGCTTGGTAGCTTGGTTGCCGTTACCTCCGCGAGAAACGTATACTCTTGAAATAAAGCGTACGTACCATACAGCGAAAGGTGATCCGTGAAACGCTTATTTCAGTTTCGTATAAAACAGAACAGCATATCCAGTCGATAGGAACGAGCACTGCGTTGCGGCGAACGACTCCGTCCGACACACGCTGTAGTCCGTCCACATCGGAAAAACGACCGGCTTGCGGGAACACGCGTTTTTCAAAAACCATATCCCCGCACAAGAAACGACACTGCAATGACGATTCGGGGAAGCGACGAGGCAACGGATCCGGAAAGCAAGGTCAACTATGCATTCGGGAAAAGTCCACTTGGAAGAAAGGCTAGTACAGACATTCCATTCTCGTTGCGGGGCAAAGTGGGGGCGGAGGGCAGATCCGCGGGCTTGAAGAAACGCGTGATTCGACGGAGCCAACGGTTCACCGCTGCTTCTTTTTGTTTGCGCTGCGCCCCCATCTCCTGCTACATGTCAAAACTCGTACTAAAAAAAAAAAAAAAAAAAAACTCCGTTTTTTACGTTTTTTTTTTATTCGCCTGACTGCGATCCCTTTTGTGTCGCGAAACGAGCGCAGCTAACCCGGCATCAACAACCTGGATCTCAAACTCGTCGCATACGTACTGGACGTACTTATAAAGGAAGCAAACATGAACATAAGCACTCGATAATAAATTTAAATACTATTTCGATAGAGACATGAATAGAAGATTACTAACAATTGCTTTACGAACCTCTATTTTAGCTTTAGTGTCCGAAAGAGTTCCGTTGCGTTAGTTCTCGGAACGCTATATTCTGCACCGGGCTGCAAACGTTCTAAAGGAACACGAAAACGCGACTCCGCTGCGGTATATATAGCGGAAGCCATAACGAATTGCGTATGGAGTTGCGGGAGTGACTAAACGATGTATTAACACTCTCAACACGGGCTTTTTAACTTTCTGACTCGGGCAATGTGATGTTTTCGAGCGGTTGCATTATATCACCAAAGACAGTCTTATTTTAGTTGTCTGCTGAGGATACCAAAGTCATGGTTCGTGGGCCTTTATCACGCCCGGCACTTACTTTTTATAGGAAAAACACTCCAGATTAGTAAATTAAAACAATTCTAAATTTCTGTAACACCGGTGACAAAGCATGAACCAAGCTATCTTCTCTGCTGTTTCAAAAAGTCTTGTTAAAATCAGTAATCTTGTTTGTTTGAAAATCCGTTGAACTTGTGCAACAATTAAAATTATTAATTACCCCACCAAAACTGAAAATAATTACACTGGCACTGAACACCGGAATCAAGCAATACCTTGATTGCAATGTTTAGCACAGTCTACTGCATTTCAGCACTGCATTTTCAAGATAATTCATCGAACTTATTCAGAAGAAAATTATTAAATTTTAGTTAATTAGCCTAAAGATCTACATTTGCTTTGCTCGGGGTGTTCAATTAAGAGATGGGGGCTATTCCACAAGACAATTCATAAAATGTATTAAGTAAGAGTAACATTTACTCCACCTTTCCGTGTTTATGTGTCAAATGATAGCAGTCACCGAAAAAGTCGGATTCAAAAATAAGACTGCCATATATAGAGCTAGTGGAAACTTGGCGTACGTAGAGAGACGAGGGGGCCCGTTGTTGCCGCGTTGTTTCTGTTGTGTGCGTGGTTGATCTGCGTGTTTTCCGTGTATTCTGTATGTTCAGTGGTGTTGTGCATCTTTACCATGTAGCGTTCGAAAGTCGGCAAAACCTAAAGAAAGAAAAAAAACAACGCTTCTCTAACTTTTTTTTTTTTTTTGCCGTTTTGAGCGCCATCTGTTGACAGCTATATCACTTACACGAGGGGAGGAAGTTTCCTTCATTCGGAGAAAAAAAGGTGGCAATTTTCTTCCCTTCTTAGGGGAGCAAATTTCCTCCCCGTTTTGTAGGAGGAAATTTCCTCCCAATATAGAGCAATATAAGGGACACGCCAGTTCCTCCTATAAGGGGGGAGGTACTACTCCCTTTTTTTTAGAGTGTGACTAAACATTTTGTTTAGGAATGCTTTACGACTCAATCATTGACGTCAAAGCGACTGCAGCGCGTCACTTCAAAATTGAGTGATTGCTTCGTCTTTGCGTAATTGTTTAACCTTTTTTATCTTCGTAATCGTTTAATGTTTAAACTGATTCCCCACCATCATTGTAGCTTCCTGTGTGTTTCTTGTCTTGTCTCTGTGTAATCGTTTAATGTTATGGTTCTTTCACCGCCATCATTGACCATGTACCAACTAGCTCAACTCAAACCGGTAATTGCTTCGTAGCTTGGACACAAATGTGAATGTGTGCGCACTGCCGCGCCGTGTGGGCGGTAGGGGCTTATCTGCTCACGCAGCAGCCATGAGTAATCGCTTTGTAGCTTGGCTGCAAATGTGAGTGTGCGTACCGCCGCTCCGTGTATGCGCGCGCGTGTTTATTTACTTGCTAGGACGACGACGAAGACGTCACCAAAGACGACGTCTAGGGCGACCTGTAGAACAACCTCTAGGGCGATCTCAAGGGTGATCTCAAGGACGACTATTAGGACGAACTCTATAACGACCTAAGGACGAACTCTATAACGACCTAAGGACGACCTCTAAGACGACCTCAAGGACGACGTCCAGGACAATGTCCTAAAGGACGTCGACTACTACGTCCTAAAGGACGTTGTACTCGACGTCTAGAACGACCTTTAGGGTGATCTCAAGGATGACCTCTAGGACGATCGCGACCTCAACGACATCCTCTAGGACGACGTCGATGACAACGTCCGCATACGTTCGGCGCCTGCGTATGCGGACGTAGTGCATATGGGGACGTCCTGCGCATCCGGACGTCCTTCGTATGCGAACGTAATGCGTGTGTGAAGGCGCAGCACCGCCGCACGGCGCAGACGAGCGCCGCGCATACGCATGAGGCATTCGAGGCCAGATACCGTATCGTAAAAATTGGGTGAAGTAGCTAAAGAATGCTGTCACATCAAACATACTACAATGAACCCACTGTGGCTCAGAGACACAAACCCTACCATTCGCATAGCATAGACGGTACTGTCAATTTTAAAACTATTGGACTGCGAAGGATATCGATGAACATGGGGCTTAGATAAGTTATGTATGTTTACGTGCTTGCTGCGTCCATTTGAAAGAAATCTATATCTCTACTAAAAGACGGACGGAAAATATACCTTGAGTGTTTTTGTCTGGAATCAGACTGCAGAGCATCATCAAGGAGACATTTCAGGCTTCAAGTTTTTAGTCGAAGTTGGTCACACGTAATACGTCCTTTTTTTGTGGTCCCTCTGTAATAAGCTAGTGAAGACCAACGCGCTAACATTCATCATTGTTTTATTGGTACTTTAATAACATCATAATTATATAACGCTTAGTACAGAAAACCACTAAGTGACTGCTGAGTAATGCAAGAAAATAGATGTGAATATTTATACAAATTAGTTAGTTGGGTAATAAATCCCTTTTTCACTCTTCATTAAAAGCACTAAGAAAATGCACATATGTTGATAAAACTCGCTCCGAATCGGCGCCGTTTACAAAGTACACTATATATGCCTTATTTCCCATTGAAAACATATCGCGCACCAAAATAAAGCTTCAACATTGCAGTCATCTAACCAAAAAATCCGAATGTTTTGGTGAGATTCCTGCGATGTTCTGTTACCACAACAGATTGAACAGTTACTGTACGGTAACCGAACATATCTGAGGTTACTGTCACATATTTTCCCGAGGAACGAATCGCTTTTCGAACGAATATTTAAAGTACCGAATTAGTATATTGTGAAATAATTTATAATGTGCACGGACTCGATTCGCACACAAGCTAAATATTTGTAAACTGTGCTACATTCAATAGTACAGCATTGGACACAAGAACAAATCATGAGCAAATGTGTTTCTGTGTCAGTCTAAAAAGAAAACATTTTTGAACTTCCTCATTAAGAAGGAAAGAAACATGATTCCTCGCTTAGGAAATTCGGCAATGGTACATTCATTGAAAATGCGAACTCCGTGTTAGATTTGATATAGTATAATAACACAGCAGCATACTGGAAATATATAAAAATGTTAAATATAAAAAAGTTCCGGCGCGAGTTATGTAGAAAACGAGCGTTGAGGTACAGAGCAATAGGTTTGGGAAATAAATGAACACGAAGAAAATTTTCAAGCGGAACAGATACATTTTCTTCAAACATGACAAAATGTTTCGACATTACCGCTCCATCGCAAAGGCCAAAGTCATTAGTGCCATATGAACCTTTTTATTTTCTTGTTAAGCCTAGCTTACGTCTTGTTTACGAAATATACAATATAGTTCCAAACCTGTGTAAGCAATCACATACAATCACGTGCGAGAGCCGTATTGAATATGCGGTGCACCTTGCTGATTTTATGAGATCTTAAATAACAGTAAAGTATATCAGTAAGAGTATACAGTGTGTTCGAGTTTAATTTGAATGGACAGAAAAAAACGTGCTGACAGCTAGTTAGACGAGTGACGTTTTCACCATGCATTCATCAAGCTCGGCGTACATTAGATAAGGATATACTCGTCATGATAAGTTGGCTAAGTTTGGTAAGAAAAAAATAATCAAGATAGCGTCATTATTGTTTTCCAATGCATTCTGAGATTGCTGCTGCCGCTTTGGTTTGAAACGTTAACAAACATGGCTGCCGGCGGCAGCCATGTTTGTTAACGTTTCAACCCCCCCTTCCCCCCCTCACCTCGAAATGAAAGCCTTCCGTTCTCCCTGACAAGCGGGTCATAATTATCGAAAAATGCGCTGTACCTATTTTTCGTCGTTTCTTAAATAAACACAGTTTTCTTTTTTATTTTCTCGTGTCTCTTTTTCTTGAAAAGTGTGAAACTTTAGATGCACACGGGAGATGATGACGGAGGAAAGAAAAAACGCCCCAGTAGAGGGCGCTGCGTCATCGGAGATAGCTACCGAAGAGCAATAAGGCAAAAGAGGCTGAAAACGCAAACTGTAGAAAGAGAAAGAACGAGAGAGAAAGAACGACAAATCGAAAGCGAGAGAGAAAGGGGAAGTCGTAGGGAGCCGGCACTGGCAAAATGGCCCGAAACCGGGACACATTTCGAAATTGCGAAGGGGGGAGTGCGAAACACATATAAGTTTCCGGGAAATGGCTTCCTTCTGGAGCGGGCTTGGGGAAAAAGGGAGGCGATTCGTAATTGCGACAGAGGGTTGCGACGGCGAGAAAATTGCGATAGTCGATTATGCGTGGAAAAAAACTCGAACCTCGTCTTTACAGGATGCGGATCTCATCCTTGACTCGAACGATGTTAATAGGCCCAACTTGGGGAACGGGAAACTTGTAAACAAAAACCAGTTATAGCGCATTTAAAGCTGTAAGGTTCACTTAAAAAAATGCTTTTGAAATTGATTGCGAATCCTCCGAATATTTAGGCCAATAGTTCAAATAAGCTTTCTTGAGCAATTACCCCCACTTAGTTTGCGGGAATGGTTAAATGTCAGAGCGGCAGTGCCATTTCCAGGTCGTGTTTGCATTTTTACTATGGTGCCCATTACAAAAGCTTCATTTAAAACACGAACCTGACAAGTAATTTAAAACAAATCATCATAGAAGTATTCAACGAGCAATAATGCAAATTGCCTAAAGAGATGGGAACCGTTTTGCGAAGATTCAAATTTGACACGACGTACTTGAAATGACAAGCAGGACTGATGGCCTTTCCGAGGTTTTTTTATTCAAAGGAAAATGCTTTGTATTTATTACCGATTGCACGCGAACACGTTACGGTATGTAAACGTTCATTTCAGATGTTGTCAATATTAAGTATTTCGAAATCGGCCTGGAACAAACCCTCGCAACCCAAATTGTACGACGGATAGAAAACCCCCTCACTTTTTTATGACACGATTTATTGAGAGGAAAGACATGCCCGTAATGCGGCGGCGCGCCATCGAATTTGAGTAAATTCTAAAGTGACGAATGCTACATTATTGTTCCATTCTGCACTCGCGATTACCTCAAATTGGTGTCTTTCAGCGGTTACATCATTCAGCATCCTCAATTAATCTGCGAGCTCAAGGGGAAGTAGGACAAAATTTTATTCCTGCGTAATAGTTCACGCAGAGGAGCTACAGAGGTGCATTTTCATATGAAGTCCGCTTCAAACGATCAGATAAACATCCAAAGATATAGCAGCCAATTATATAGCAACAGTCGCCGATAAGATCCCCAAAGAACTAATTGCGACGCAAGGAGAGTGAACACTCTAAGCCGCGCCCTATTTTTGTTTTTCTGGGGCATCAGTAACTATAAAAAAACACATTGAGTTTTTTTTTTTTATTGAACGTCATTAAAGTCTTCCTCTGTTTCTTTTCTTGACCGAAAGATGGCTCCAGTTATTGCTTCACGCTTGAACAGGTTGTTGCTCCCCGCATCTCTCCTTCATGTGTTTTCCGCTGGCTGTCATCGTCGTCAACCTAGGTGCTGAAAACAGAAAAAAGACACACACACACACAGACACGCAGAGAGTGAATATTTAAATCTCGACAGTTAGCACATTCAGTCACGATATTGCTGTAATATGGAAAGTTGAAATCTCCTTTATGAACACGAAACAGAATAAAAAAGAAACAAATATCATGCAGTCTTACTGCTAGTGTGAAGAGTAAAAAGGCGTAGCTGTTTGTACGACGAAGATTTACCATCACTGTTTTTAGTAATACCCTAAATATAGTGATACGAGTAAGTGTGAACCTAATAAAGATGTCGAGAAATTGTAAAATATTGAAATAACTGTTTTATCTGACGACTATCCATTCATTCATAATGTGTCCGATATCTTGTATATTTATTAGACGATAAGCTATTCCAGTGTAGTGTGCAATAAGACAGGCAGGACCAAGCAGTAAATCTCTCTGGTTCTTTTCAGGGTAGTGAAAAAGAATATAACGTAAATGTCTGGTTGACATATCGGTTGAGCATTTCCAGCGCGAAGGTTCGGGTCGTACAATTTTATGGCCAAATTCCCTTAAAAGCGCGGTAGCTTTGTTATATAAAAGATAGCAGTCTGAGAATCAAACGCAACTGCAACCCACAAGGAGGTGCCTAAGCTCGGGCGAATTTTCCCAAGGTTACTAAAATGTCCTACATCAAACGTTAGTTTTGTTACCCTTAAAAAAAAACAGAAATGAGTCAATCCGATAAAAAAAAAAACTTTTTTGGGGGAAGAAAAAGATGTGAGCTTCATGATAGCCCGTCTATAAATGTTTGGGTGGGGTTCCACGCTATCGTGAAACTCATTTAGAAATTTTCTGTTTCTCAATTATGTTTTGATTTAGGGGACGCCATGTTTTAAAATTTTCGCGTTTTATCCGGACCGCTAGCGTCACATTCTCACAAAGTTTGAGCTTTCTGCAATGCTTCGTTTATTTACCCGAACCAAAAAAACACGGTTCTCGTTTCTCAAAAAACTCACAGTGCCGCATTATTCCAAGCACACGGTCACTGAAAGAGCTCAGATAGAAAAGCTAGCCGAAACACAGGACAAGTACAAGTGAAACTCAACGATTGCTTGAGGGTCACCGGGCGCCCCCTGACAGACAGTACTCCATCTCATCCCATGATGGACTGAAGCCCACTGCTACAGGCCACCAGGACCAATCACGAGCCTGTTCGAAACCACGGGGCATATTGATCCGCCGTACGTATTAGTGCACCAAGACGCTTCAGGCGGAGGCGAGTTTTCTGTCTGCTTATCCAGCCCTCACGGCGGCTCCGTCTGCTTGCTACTACTGAAGACTACTGAAGAAATTAAACACCGTCTGGAAGCGCGATGGGGCGAAGAGAACCCGGGATCAAAGATGAGTCAAATAGAGTGTTCGACACGGTGGCGCATGTAAGGATTGCGTGCGGAAGGAAGATGCGGGTCAGGGTACGTTTTATGTACAAGAAAGTTAGATTCGATTGGATTGTTATGGCTCAGGCGAAACGACTTTTGTCAGTGTTGCCTGCGCGCCACCCAACTTTTCCAAATAGTTAACTGGTGTACGAAATATGGCAAGAACGTTGATGAAATTAAATACCATGTACCTTTGCTCAACCAATATAAAATTGTACGCGATCATAACAGAGAACTATATGCGTTAGATGGGTGCCCTTTGTACTCTGCGTATCGAAATTTCTCTCGCGCATTCTTTCGCAATGCGGATGCAAGCTTTTCTGATGCAGCGCTTCGCCCGCCGGCCTTTGGGGCCTAGTCCATCGTAGGATGAGACGGTGTATAGAAACTTTTATCCGCCTGGGGCTGTGAGGCGCATTATCAATGTTGGCAGAGGACGAAGGCCAAGACTTTACAGAAATCATAAAAAGGTCGCTCTGCAAGCTTGCCGCTTGGCGAAGCGTGAGAAGCTTCCAAGTTCTTACTCAGCCTGTTCAAGATCTCAAGGATTTCCCAAACTTGCGACATTCTTTCAAATGTTTTTGCTTCAAAATTTTATCACGATACAATGTCGTTTTGCGGAACCTCTCCAGTCCTTGTACGTGACTTGTTTATATTGTATATATAGGAGAAGGAGCGTGAACGAGTAATACATTGGTCCAAACCATCGATCACGGCCTCAATGTTTAGAACGACGTCCATACACCTTATTTTCATCAAAGCTTTTGGTTTATCTTCGTTTTCAGAACTTCAGAAATCTATTTTCAACCACCTTCCTCTTTTTACCCTCCACTCTCCCCAACCTTGTTTTATTATCTGCATAGTCCTTCTTCTGTCATTTTAGTATTCTCGAAATATTGTCATATCCTAAAGGTAAATATGCGTTCGGCACCTAGTGCCTCAATTTCTTCCTTGATTTGATTCTTCATTGTTGAATTTGGTAAATAGAAGTTTTGAAGTTTACAATACCAAACCAACAAAGGAGACCTGGCACGCCCAACCGAAGCACTGCGGTTTTGTCCCGACCACTTGGCAATCTTTTGGCGTGCAACCGAAACTTTTTTTATGTGGTGCCTTCTCGAAAGAAAAACCAGTCGAACACCGGTCATGACGCTTGGGATTAAAATCTAGACTTGAAAACCTTTGTAATCATTCAGTCCGATGAACCGTCCGTATTCGTGTACGGGACGGTTCATTTTCCGCTTTTGTATAAAATACCAGGCGGGAAATTATCAAAATCACTTGACAAACAAAAATAATGTTGGCGGCATTGGTACAAGACCGGTCGCGTTCACTTAAAGCAGGTTCCGTAGAATACACAGATCTCTTGAAGCAGAAGAGAAATTACACGTTTTACATTTTTATCTTGCAAATACACGGTTCCTTGTGTCGCGCGAAAAATTCTAGACTGCAAAATATAAGGTTGTTTGTCGTTTGATCATTTTTTTAGTCGAAACGTAAATTGCATTGCTTTTCTGTCCGTGGTAGTAGTCGTACCCATACAAAAATAAATTAGACGAGATTACAGAATCTAAGATATACTATCTAGTATATTGAATTGTAATTGAATAACCTAATTATACTTTAGTACTAGCACCCCCTACAACCTACGTCACCTACCTCAGGTGAAACCTGAGGTAGTTGAAACTAATGCCACGATTGTCGCGGTCTTGGTATTTGAGGTCAAGGCAACCGAAACGCGGATACTATACAAATTAAAAGTACCACAGAAAGATTCGAAGGCAGGATTGTTTCTTAAGAGCACAATTATTTACTTTTTCAATTAAATATATCAGTAATAAAACACACAAAAACAAACAAAGAGTAGCACTCCACCTGTCTTCAGTCTGCCGAGAACAACGACAAAGACCAAGATCAATGCGGTGCGCTCTCAGCAATAGCTCTCCATCTCATACCTGTGTGCTTAGACCGCTTTGGAAGCCGACATAACGTTGACACAGGAAATCCATATTGCGAGTCCACTGCTTCCACTAACGCTGAGGAGGGCAACGACTCCTCGCCCTCGACGACCGGAAATTGAAACTGTCGTCAACAGACCGCCGCCACGGACTCGAACGTGGGCTCGACGGTTATCTTGTGGTGGCATCGGGCCTCATCACCGTCTTTTGTTGTTCTTGTATTGTCCGGGAATCGGCAAATGGCACTTGTTTCTAGACTGCAATATATTGGATTTGGAAAAGGGGGAAAGTTACGGAAATATAGATGGGCCGAGTTAGGAGGACTATAACAAATTAAACGCACACTAATCGCCGGATTGGGTCTGCAAACTGCACGCTTCTTTTGTTCCCCAAAAAGGTGGCCTCATTTCTCTGTCTTTATTATTCAATCCCGTACAGATATAGCAATCGGTGTTAGTGTTTCGGTCGCAGAGGTAATAAAACTTTCTGATCCGTTAGCTCAAAACTTCAGATTCTTGTACTATTTAAAATATACATTGTTTGTAGTAAAAATTTCAAATTAGGAAAGAGATGTCACGCTCAGGGCGTACCGGATGCAGTCACTAAGAATAGAGAAAATAGTTGAATCATTGGATTGTGAATCCAACCTAACTTTAGTGGTACAGGTACATATGCGCAGTTGTCCCTATTAATGTGAATCTTTATTTTAATCAACTAGATACTAACCGCGATAGGAGTTGGCACGAATCAATGTCCAGCTCGGAGATCCAACGCCAAAAGTATAACATAGGAGGAAAAAAAAAGAAATCCATCAGGTATTTACGCCTAGCAAGCGAGCCACATAGAACGCAACAAAGGCTTAGTGGACTGATCATCTAAGAAACATTTGTTATTCAAACAAGTTCCTTAGAACGATAGGGTAAGTGCTTGACATGCCCCAACCGTACAACACTCGATAAGTTAGCAACACCGTCTCAAGAGAACTCAAAATGCCCTTAAATATTACAACCCGCATTCTTCCAATGTCCATCAGTTTTTACGCTTTTTTCCAGCGATGTAATTTATTACGAGCTTTGTTTTCACTAAGAAACTGATTATATACCAAATATCCGCCATATAGTCTTTTCACGCCCGTAATGAATGGATAGATGGATGGTGATACCATTTGTAACGGGCGGCAGGTTGCGCCACCTAGCCTAACATTTCACCATCCCATCTTTTTTTCAAATTCGTATGATTTGTATTCTAACACAACCCTTCGCCCCCCCCCCCCCTTTTAAAGCGTTTTAAATGCTTATTTTTATCTGTATTTCTACCCATTCTACATCCTTTCTACCAATCTTACAATCTTCTCTTAGTTAACGCAATTCTTTCCCTATTCATTCGTCCATCCACATCTCCAAATCCCAGTGCCCCCTCCAAATCCGCTGTAACCCCCCCCCCCCCCCCCCCAAAAAAAAAAAAAACAAAAAAAAAAAAAAACCGTGCACCTTAAAATTACATGCACTATAGTTTCCCTTTCGCGGTTGTATATGTCGCATACAATTTCCTTCAATTTAGCCCTGTATATTTTCGTTCTTAGCATCTCCGTTGTACCTTCAAAGAGTAATGAGCTCTTGAAAGAATTGTCAAACAACTGTTCCTTCTTTATTTCTTGTTTTTGTGCACTGTGTATTCTTAAAGCTGATTTCCTTAGCATTCTTTCCGGCCACAATTTTATCTCTGTTTTCTTTACTCCCTTTTCCACTGATATGCTCTTATCGGTCCCATCTCGTTCAATATATTTAGATCTCAGCTTGTGGGGTCGGTTTGTCCACTTAGTGTTTGGACTTTTCATATATAGATACTTGACGCTTTCGCTGGCCACCGAGCATCCTCGATTTCAGCTAGTTTTTTTTTTTTTTTAATTTTACTTTACTGATCGCTTCTCTATTCTTGAAAAATGTCCAACCCATATCCCCCTGTACTCCCTCATTTTGTGTATTTCCATGGGCTCCCAATGCCAACCTACACACACTTTTTTGCTGCATCTTTAAATCTGCCTACATTTCTGACCTCAAACACAATACCGCACTCTCAAATGTCAGCCCTGGCACCATGACTCCCTTTTATACACCCCTAACGACGTCATATTTATTATAGTTCCAGAGTGCCCTGTGTTTCATAATAGCTGAATCTCGTTTCTCCTTCATTATTACAATCTGTTCATGCTGTTTTAGATACTTTTTTCCCTGACTTAACCATACTCCCAGATATTTATACTTTTCAACGTGTTCCATCACCGTGTCCTGTATCTCCAGGGGTTCCCACTTCTCGTCCTTGAAAAGTATTATACCCGACATGTTCCTACTGCAGTTTAGGCCTAAACTGTTTCCTTACCTGCTGCAAATCCTAATCAGTTTCTGTATTATCTCACGACTTTCTGATTCGAGTACAATGTCGTCCGCATATATTAACCCTGGCAATACTTGATTTACTTTATATCCTTCCTCCACGTAAGTCAGGTCCAAACGTAGCTGGCACTGCTCTAATCTTTTTTCCATCCCACTGACGTGTATCATAAAGAGCAGGGGTAATTGATTAGAAAAAAGCAGTGTTGTCAGCATTACAGTAAAAAAATAACGAAATAAGTTAATCGTTACGTGCGAATAAAACAAAAACGCATTGCCGACCTGCGTAACCCTAAAATAAAAGGAACGCCAAATCGATACCATTACCGATAAGTAACAGATGTGATTTTTTGTTACTTTTGTTCGTGAACAAAAATGTTTAACTGCTTCGACTTAGCGGGAATGGATCAGCGCCATTTGCAATTAATTAATTGGGGAGGTTGTGTGGACATTTATACAGCGTATAGGTGGTCAGCCACTTCAAAGTTGCGATGAGTCACACGCTGTAGATCAGCAATTTAGCCAGTGCAGTAAAACCGCTAGCCTGGGTCTTTAACCATGTCCACTTCCAAAAACCATTTCGTTCGTGCTCAAGCTTAACATAATATATTTTATGCTTTTTACGGTTCCAACTAAATTCCCGCAAGAGAAAACGCAAAGCAAAACGCGTAAAACGTAAGAATTAATAAAACGTGGTGACTAGAAACACGGAAAAAATTGATGTGTAACCTTCTTCAAGTATTAGGAAGAAGATGTGGCGAGTAACGTAACTACGTAACCCTCTACTCCAAATAAGTAACATAGGTACGTCATCCTTTACTCTTATTAAAAAACGGAAGAAGTAGGTCACTACGTCATCGAGAAAAGCAACGCATCACCGGTAATTCCGTTACTAGTAACGCGTTTCCGCCAATATTGAGAAGTGAGATGTCAAGTCTATGACAAAAAAATCTAGGTCTCAACTCAAACGTAAATTGAACACTGAAGGAAATGCGAGGTTCGTTAAGTGTTTCGTAGACGTCATCAGGTGTTCTTGGAGAGTCTTCGGTCATGACGAGTCTATTTCACGTAGAACAGGTTCTAGCGCGAGGACCTTCCTCTGCCACGCACAAAAGTGTGATGGATGATCCGTCTTTCACCCGCTATAATGACCAGGTTCACGTTCCGCTGTAGTGAGCGAAACGTACTTTCGCACTGAAACTAACATCAAAAGCCTCATATGTGGCCAAGGACCTGCAAAAGCTCATATATGAGCAAGGACCTACAGAACGCCATACATTCGTCGCATGCCAGGAACATGCATGCAACAACATTCATCGACGTGACCGAGGCGCACTTTGCTTCTGACGTTGCGCAAAGTTCGCCGGTTAGCACTCACATGTTGAATAAATGAAATTCACCCTTGGTGGGATACAGCTTTTGGCACTCGAGAATTCCCCTGCTGAGGCAATGTATTCATGTCTTCAAGATTTTATTTCATTCCCTTCTTTTCCTCTACCCCTATGCTTCATATTCAGCTGTGTGCGTTAGCAAACTTCATTTCCATGGATCGATATCATTCGTTAACGTTGTATAGCTGTGTGTGCTTTGTGTCAACGCGAACTTATACACACGAAGTGGTTTCCAGGGTCTAGACCATGCTACTCTGTTCTCACAAATAAAAAACAAAACTGCGTTCGCTTACTTTATATTTTCTAGATTTTAATTCCTTTGCATCTTCTAATCATATGCTTCACTGGGGTAAGGGGGGGGGGGGGGGATTTGCGCAAGCGAGTACTCAAGCGCATTAACGATCTGTCGCCACCAAGGAATTACCGTGTCCCCATGGCCTGATCCTCCGGGACCAGATTAAGAGCTCACTACGTGTTTCATATTCAGCTGTGTGCGTTAGTAATGTTCATGTTCATGAATCGATATTGCTTTTACACTATGTATAGCTGTGTGTGCTTTGTGTCAATGAGGACTTTGGCACACAAAACGGTTTCTTTGGTCTCCGACAACCTATAGCGCTCTAAAAAATGCGTGTTTGCTTACTATAGTATTGCACATAGTCATATGCTTACTTCGTAAATCATCCTTATATTGGGTGCAATTCATGCCCATTTTATTTCATTTTATAGAGAGTCAAAAGCTGGCAAAGAATAGAACGTATGTGATAATTATTGGTAGAGTCTTTGGGATTTTAAAAAAAGCGCATTCTTACTATTATAGTTATGTGGTTCTGGCTTTCCTAGTGCAGGGGTTAGCACTGCAGTAATGCCATCCACTGATCTCTAGTATAGGGAGATGGACGGAGAATAGCTGCTTTCCGAAAGCGGCGCAAGTGAAGCCACCGGAATTTCGATGAGCGTCCCGAAAGTCGGGTGTCTGCTGGGACTCCTAGTGCGTTCAGTACATGCTTTGGTACATGTTTCGTTATGTCTTTGAGGGGGTTCCGATCATCACGTCCTGAATTAAATGCCGAGAATAACTCATCTGAACGTGGTACATATCCACACTTGATAAGCTGCTAGGATATCCAAATGTTTACATCGAAAGGCTTCCCAGGAGACTTCTCGGATCTGCATGCACTGTTACTGTGCAAACAAGCAGTCTCTCTTGAGATGACTAGAAAAATATACAGCGCCCTGGACGTTGTTTGAACCACCACCCGAAGAGTCGAAAAGCTTGTCAAGCACTCACTTCTGGTACAAGCCGCTTATTTCGGGTGGCTTCATACCTCTTTGATCGATGCGCCACCCAGTCCCCTAGTGGAGATCAACGATTCCACCATATGTCCAATGTAAAAGAAACAAAAAAAAAAAGGTTAACATATATTTATTATCACCTCACCGCTTGCCATAGCCGACGCTACAGCTGCACAATCATGCACACCAATAGTGCATCGTCACGGCGCTTGTCAATTTGTGCGCTTTTTTATCACGGACTAAACAAATCGCGGACAGTAAGTGCGCCGCGATAATGCACTCTATTTTATGCGTGATTGGTTTAGCACGTAATAGCACACCCTACACTTTAAAAAAAGCCCGTGAGTCTGCTTTCCTGCACAACACTCGGAGAGCCAACCACCGCAACTTACGGAGGCAGCTCAGCGAATGACGATGCTGAAACACACGTTCAAACTAAAAACGCAGTCTGAGTAGTGACATTAAGCAATGCAAGCGTGACGTTATGCGTTGCTTAATGTCACAGCTCAGACTGCGTTTTTTGGTCTAAACATATGTTTCGGCATTATCATTCGCTGAGCTGCCTCCGTAAGTTGCGGTGATTGGCTCTCCGAGTGTTGAGCGTGAAAGTAGACGCACAAACATTTTTTAGAGTGTACCAAAAAGACGAACGCCATGAAGAAATAATTTTTGTCGCTGCTTGACTCGTTCCATCGGATGGTAACTTCGTGGGCAGTCGGACGCGAAGTAAAACGGAGTATAGTTATCGCTTCATCGGGCTATATCGAGTGTCTTTCAAATTTACCAAATTTATTAAAAGCACTTTTTGTGGTTTGTGACAGGTTGGTAATGTGGTCATGACATTAGGGACTTTTAGTGAATCGTTTTTGCACACCCGATACAGTACGATTGACCCTCCGGTACAAACTGCGCATGTGCTACCGCAGAAGACTCCTCTGACATGCGCAGTGCGTACAGGAGGGCCCATCGTACCGTCTCGGATGTGCAAAAAAAGCGGTTTCCTAAAACTTTCCATTATGCAGTAAGGTTCCGCTGTTGGAGGGTTTACCATGTGGCTGCATGATGAGGTTGGACAGTTTAGCGTTCCTATTTTTTTGGGTATCTTGTGTAGGCGCATTTTTTTCTTTCTTGATGTGCCGCTGCATTTTTAGTCACTTAACAACCTAAATTTAGTCAATTGTGTTAATTGTCGCTTCATTACAATTTTTAAACGCCGTATGTTCTGGACTCTAAACCGAGGACCACAAATGTTTAAAAGATAATCCACTAAAAGGCTACGGACGACCTACACGTGTGGACTATTTGAAATTGTGTCTTTTAATATCGTTAAATATGACGAGGCGTGACAAATTATGTAAAGTACAGATTATGATAATTGTGATTTATGCAAGATGCAAACTTTTTTGTGTTTTAATAAAGCAAGCATTTTCCAAGGGGTGCCTTGAATGTTACGTGCAGACCCAAGTGATAACTAAAGCCCGGGAAATACGGAAGATACATTCGAACGTTGCAGCAATAAACATATTAAATTACTGAGCAATATTCTGTGACTAAACAGACATATTGTTTCTATGGTTTCCTAAGAAATCTTGAATAACTTAAGTATTTTAACGGTGGAGCACACTATATTATGGTACAAACTATACCTACTTAAAAAATATAAAAGTGGATAAACGTGAACTTACGCGGCAAGAATTACAAAAGCAAACAATAAAAATCCACCAAGTAAATGCGAGCAGCGATTCTTGCGAGTCGCTGCCTACGTGCACGTCCCTGACTTATATGTCATTGTCTTTTTGTTCGTGTCCACAAAAGCAGCAGAAAGTAATTCAAAACAGATGCCCGAGTTTCACGACGCAGGGTACCTTGCTCAGAAATTGAAAGACGACTATAAGCACTCTGCGTTCTTTCTGTTATCTCAGATAGAGATCATATGTTCATATTTGTGATTTGAAAATAGTTACAATGATTTACGAGCTGGAACGGCGTGTCACGCGTGCTTTTAGAGATGTGCAGGACAACGCGTTTCGCGAAGAAGAGTAACATAGTTTCTCTTTTGCCGTACTCCGAAGAGAGGTACTGTCCGTACGTAATGCAGAACGATGACCACTCTTGTCTCGGTTTGGAGGTGTTGGATTATTTTGAGTCGTTTAACACTCAGAGAGCGCCTGGAATTCCCAGGTTTCTATGACTCACAAAATGAGATTTAAACCCTAAGGAATAAATATTCACTCTTTCCTGCACATTTATGTACATTGTCGTATGCACTTTCGCGCACTTGGTGCATCTTGACAACACTACTCGTACAAACGTTAAAGAAAAAAGTGATTAGAAATAATATCAACATTTTCAGTGAAGTGAAATAGTATCAACTCTCACAGTGAAAATTTTTTATATGAGAACCTGAAAAAAAAACATATATTTTAGATTGAAAGCATAAACAAATATAATACTGGTGACCACAAAGCGGGGCTTACGAGCACAAACAAAATCTCAAATTAAATTATTGTTTGGCAACGTTCCTTGCAAAACAATTGTTTTAATATCTTCTAAATATAAATATATATTTATATATTTTTTTGCATTTTCTGACTATTGTAGGAATATTCCCCTACCAGTTTAGAACAAAAACAAACAAAAAAAAAGATGTCTATCTCTTTGTAGATATCTGGTTGGAACCTAAAATAAAACAAAAAATATATATTTCGTAGAAATTTGTAGTACCGATTGAGAAAATAGATTACACAGTGTCCCTTCTAAAAACGGCTGCAAAAAAAAAAGAGTAAAAAGAAACTTAGAAAAACCCAATGCTCTAAAGCCGTTATTGACTGAGTCAGGAAGTGCGCGGTATCATGTACATTCTATGAGCTTGTTTGATGTCGACAAAAGACTCGTTCACCCACTTGCGACTGATTACGACCGAGTGCGCTAGAACCCCTTGTAATCTCTTAACACAAAAGAGCTTATTGATTGAAACTATAGGAAGTTAGCAGTATCGCTATCTTTCGGCTAGCCCGGGAATTACACTTGCAATTTTCATGAATTTTCTTTTTTTCGAGCATCATTTGTTTACTAAGGCGTGAAAAAAGTATGAGAATCTTATGAACGACCAGCTCTCATAGAAAGTATGTACATTTAATCTCGTAAATACTGTAAAATCTTCGCTCTAGTGAAATGCAGTTCTAAGGCGGCCTCCTAGATGGCGCCAATTTGCCAGTGTGCTTTTTTTTACTATAATGTATCACAACTGGTCTGAATTCACTCGGTCGTGAGCACTAGCGTTAAAGGGATACTAAAATAAAAACTGAAATATACTTCTCACGTTCAGAAATGAGCTATATATGATTGACGAAATCTGCTAATTACAATTGCACGTTTGTATTTTGAACGGATGGCAATATTTTCCGTTACAAACGGCCAATACTAGCGAGAGCTCGAAGAGCAGACACCGGAGAGATCGATACGTCTCGGAAGATCCGTCGCCTCCAGCGCGTTCGTTACGTCATGTTTACCTTCACGGCCAGGGCTACAGGGAGTCTGGCGTAGTTGTGAGGTTCGCGACTTGGTGGCGCCAAAACGTTACAGCATGACCGTTCGAGTTGTCCGCTCTGCGCTCCCCGCAGGAGTAGAATAGGCATGGAAAAGAAGGAAAATCCGGTTCGGCCACTGATCTCTATGATAATTTGTTGTATCGCGCATATCCGCTTGGTCGCCGTATCGCGAATGCGGCCGCCGAAAGTTCCGTACTGGCTACTTTTGAGGTACCGGAAGTCGACCTTTTTTGAGCGGTGCAGATGCTGGGCAGTTGCGTGCTGAAGACACGTTATCTGCTTGTTCGCCGTTATTCGCCGAATAACATTTTTTTTTTCAACTTCTGAAAACGGTAGTATATAGTTGCCCTTGAGAACACCTGGGTATTTTTACGAAATCGTAGCACCGCAGGGAAAAACGCACTACCCCGTCGAACGCAAGTCTCGCGGCGTCATCGAAGCAGGTGCCTTGGCACGCTTAAGTTCTGTGTCCCTACCTTCGCACGCTTGGATACAATTCAAAAATCGACGCCGTGTGGACTTGTTAACCTTTTGGGGAAGTTTTGACGGTGCGTCGCGCGTAGAGGTCCTTGCCACGTACATATCAGTCGCGGAGTTCTGGATCGTCCACCTGTTCCGAAAAGCTGCACTGATCAGTGCTTGCTATTATGTATTATATTAAGAATGTTCGAAACCCACTCGAATGGATCCGAATTGCTTACCTCACATTGATACACAGATAGAGCACCGCAGTTAAGCGTGGGTTACAAACCACATCGCCTTTTTTTTTTTTTTAACAGTGGAACCAGTGGCGTTGGCAGCGTTCGGGAAATGGGGAGATTGAGAAAGATATATTTCCGTTTCCTTCTGAAGAATTGATTGCTAGAAATGTTTCTAAGGCTGCGCTGTCACCACTCTGGTGCGTGAGCACGGAATAAAACTCGTTTCTGGCCCACAGGTGCCGCAAGTTACAAGTGCAGTCGTCATAGTAAAGTATAACGCTGCTCCGAGGCATACACCTTGACGCACGACACCCCATCAAACTCATCCACACAGCGTCGATTCTTGATTTGTACCCAAGCGTGCGAAGACAGAGATGCATCAGAAAGGCCTTCCAGTGCTCACATACGCTTTCATGACACCGCGAGACTTGCGATCAACGACTTTTGCATTTTCCTGCTGTGCCGCGCTTTTCGAAAAAAAAATCATAAGCCATTCCACTCTGTGAAGGCAGATTACCAGCGAAGCTGTTTAGAACGCGACACATACTCGCTCCGAGAAGCCGGAGGAAACTAGACACGCGCGACAAGACCGCCTCCCGGCGGTTAGCAGACAAGCGCAACGGGACCGCCATCCCGGGAGAGCGGAAGGAAAGGAAACTAAGCACGCATGCGCATTGAACGACAACAATGAGAAGGCGGTGCGAGCGTAGACATGGCCGACGCCGGTCGCACAGAGGCAAATCTTTCAGAACCCCTTATTATGTACCTCAGAGTTCACTTATCTTGAAAATGGTGCGTATTGATAATTAATTTACTGAATAGACCTATTGCTATGTTACCCAAGCATCAGGAGAATGCAGGAAACGGTGTTTCACGCGCCGCACGTGCCGGCGTCTGCAGCAGAAACTGCTCTAAAGCAAAAGCCTAAAACAGATGGCATCTTGCACGGGCGTTCGTCAACGCTTTATTTTGGTTCTTTACTTCGAATCTTTTATGCGGCAAGGGCTTGCGCATGCGGCGCGTGTGGCGCGTGCGGCGGTGCGAGCGTGGAGTTTTCAGTCACTGCACACGAAAAATCAATGGAACCCTAGCCATCAACAGCTTCGCTGTAAAAACTTTCCGCGTGTTCCCGAAGGCAACTATGACCGTTTTCACAAGGTTTTAAAATTCTTCTTCGGCGAATGACGGCGAACGAGCAGAAAACGTGTGTTCAGCACGCTGCCGCCCAGCCTCTGCAATGCTCGAAAAGGTCGAGTTCCGGTACCCCTACAAAGGCTGCCCGGAGGCCGCATCCGCGGAGCGGGGAAGAGCGATCCATGAATTTTCATAGAGATCAGTGGGTTCGGCCAAATTCGACAGGAATACCACGCACGCAGCTTGTCGCCGTATTTCATCGGAGCGTCGCCGCTTCTATAGGTGGTTTGACGTAACGACACTCAGTTCATCTGTTTTAAATAAAGTTTTGATCTATTTTCGAGCAAAAAATAGGCGTCTTTTTGTGGTGTGGCCAGAGCGCGGCTGACATTTAAACGATAAAATATGCGTTAGAATTCCGTTGGAGAGCCCCTTTAGGATGGCATATGCGGTCTCACAATGGCGCTCACTTGCGGTGGAAAAAGTTGCCAGACCATGAGCATAGTTTACATCCCCTAATTGAAGCTCGGTGTGAGTCAATGCGCCGTGAAACGCAGGGAGAGGAGGAAAGAAGAGCGCGCGGGGATGTAAAAATGTCAATTTCAGGTTGGAATGATCAGTGGGTAGACCTAAAGCTAGCTGTCTTTGTCACCATGCGAGAGCCATACGCAGAATGCCGGCATTCCGCGTTCTAACGCGTTCTACGAGCGCAGTGGAGACAAAGGGTGCCCCTGTTTCCACTGCACTCTTCGAACGCGGTTGAATGAAAAAGCCAAACGACGGACGCCGGTGCTCGACGTTCTAACCCGTTCGATGAGTACAGTGTAGACAGGGGCAGCTGTAACTTCAGGTCTACCCACGAATCCTTCTGCTCAGAGCTCGGCGTGCTGACGTCCCCGCGTGCCCTTGTTTTTTCCTCTCCCTCACTTTCTCGTAGCATTGAGATGTTCCTCCTAGAAAAACCTTTCAAAATATAACCCTATATCATTCCTCCTCCTTGTTCTTCTCGGAATAATTTAAACCATTCTATGAGTTACAAAAAAAAAAAAAAAAAAAGTACAGAATTTACAACTGGTAGTTGTGTTCGGCAACAAAATTTTTCAACGCATAGTTGTCTTTTAGTTTCTTTTTGAAACTGTCGGCCTTTTGCGCCAACTTCAAATGTATTTTTATCTTCTGACCTATACTTGATACTTTATAAGTTATACTGGTATAACGATGTATGTTCATACTCGAATTTCAGTACACGCTACCGGGGCTTTTTCTTCTACCTTCCCTGTCGCAGTATAGTCAGTCAGTGTTGGCGGAAGTAGCGGCGTTACCGGTAACGTGTAACGTACTCGTTACATCTTCAAAACAGCAACGGGTAACGGACTTATGTTCTTTAGTTCGAGTAACGGGTAACAGAGTAACGTTACTGGTTATTTTTTCTTCCTAGGACATGAAAATAGTTACACTTCAATTTTTTCTTGTTTTAGTTGCCAAGCTGCGTGCGTTTTTTTTTTAAAGTTTTTTGCGTGTATATTTACGTTTTCAGAGCGCATCTCTTAGGCGCCCGTTTCCGGCTTGAGCGGCCTTGCCGTCGGCGTCGGCGTAACCGCGCGGTGCAGTATGCGGTGCAATTACCCCACTAAACGTAGCGGGGAAATCTCCCCCCGAAATTTATTGGAAACAATTGCCCGTTAAATCTAGCGGAAAAAATTTTCCACTGAACTTAGCGGAAAATTTCCCCGCTAAATTTAGCGAAAAAAATTCCCCCTTAAATTCAGCGGGAAAAATTCCCCGCTAAATTTAGCGGAAAAAATTCCCCGCTAATTTTAGCGGAAAAAATTCTGATAAATATAGCGGAAAAATTTTCCCGCTAAATTTAGTGAGAAACGTTTTCCGCTAATTTCTTCGCTAAATTTTGCGGAAAAATTTCCCCCTACATTTAGCGGGAAAAATATCCCCGCTAAATTTAGCGGGAAAATTTCCCCGCAAAATTTAGCGGAAAAATTTCTCCCTACATTTGGCGGGAAAATTTCCCCCTGAATGGGAGGAAAGGAGGAGGGGCATAGGCTCCTCTCTGTACCTTCCCCTCTTCCTCCTCAAGAGCTGCGCTCTATTTCGCCGTTATAGGGGATTCTAAACGTCTTACATTTCTTAGAGCGCAGCTCTTAGGCGCCCGTTCCCGGCTTGAGCGGCGTCGGCGTCGCCGTCGGCGTCGCCGTCGCCTTCGGCGTAACCGCGAGTAACCCTCGTAACCCTCGTGAGGGTTACGAGGGTTACCCTCACGAGGGCTACGAGGGTTACTAACCCTCGTAACCCTCACGAGGGTTATGAGGGTTATGAGAGTTACCCTCACGAGGGTGACGAGGGTTATGAGGGTTGCCCTGACGAGGGTCACGAGGGTTACCCTCACGAGGGTTATGAGAGTTACCCTCACGAGGGTCACGAGAGTTACCCTAACGAGGGTCACGAGAGTCGCCCTCACAAGGGTTACTAGGGTTACCGAGGTCACGTGACCCCCCGAGGGTCAAGTGGCCTGGGGATACTCCCCGGTTACGTGACCCCCGTTGAAGTCATCGCCACTGATGACGTCATCAGTGACGTCTCTAATGACGTCACCGACATCCGGATTGTCATCGGCATCATCACTGATGACGTCATCAGTGACGTCACTTATGACGTCACTGGCATCCGCATCGTCATCGTCACTGATGACGTCACCGACATCCGCATCGTCATCATCATCATCCCTGATGACGTCATCAGTAACGTCACTGATGACGTCATCGGTATCCGCATCGTGAGCGTCACTGATGACGTCATCGGCATCGTCACATGACCCCCAGGTCACGTGACAGGGGGGTCACGTGACCTGGGGGGGTCAAGCGACCCCGCCCCCCGAGGTCGCTTGACCCCCCCAGTACCGTTCCCCCCTGCTCCTCAAGGGCTGCGCTCTAATTCGGCGTTACAGGGAGTTGTAAATGGCTTTCATTTTTTTTGTGAGTATTTAGGTGAAACAGTAAAAATCAATCAATTAATTTTAGTCAATTTCTGCATGGACATAATGTTTCTTAAAAATGTGTCTCTTATGCATACCTGGGACGTCAAAACGGTAAAACGTGTTAATACATAATTTAACGAGAAACGCAAAAGTCATTCTCGTTACTTTTCCTATCGGTAACGGAAACGCGTTCGTTAACGTTTGAAGTTAAGTAGGAAGCTAACCCGTTACTTTTGTAACGAGTAGCGAGTAACGTAATCCATTGATTTCTATCGGTAACTCCTACAACACTGTATTCAATGCACCTCTCCCATTATAGTCGTGGCGTTTTTTTTTTTGCGCCAGGCAAACATATATAAGCAATCAGTCAGTCAATACATCAATATAACTATTTTATAAATTTGACGATTTCATGGCATTTATCAAATGTGCTCAGTGACTTGTGTTTCCGTTTTTCTTGACCGAGTTTAAACTTCTTCATCTGCTGCCTTGGAATTATCTTTTGGCCGCAAATGTATACAAAATCGATAAAAGCACGACGTCTTTCATACCACTGACCTCACGACATATGCGGTCCATGTAAAAGTGAGTTTGTGATCAATTAAAATTCCAGCCTCTGGGCGCGATATCGCGATTCAGGTTAAAAGACATCATTGACAATTCTTCTGCATGTGGTTTCACGGACTGTGTCATATTCAGAACACGATCTTACGGGTACTAGTGTTATATTTATTTGTATTTGTTCATAGTCTTTAGTCTTTAGTCTTTATTTTTTTGGCTCTGGAGTGCCGCGGCACCGCGGAAAGGCAGCAACCCATACCATGGAGACCCGCGGTACCGCGTCTAGTGAACATGATAATGTGATGAGTATGTACATGCAACGTGACGACGACGTGGGTTGCTGGTATAGGGAAGGATGGCAGTCTGATTCGCAGAAGTCCAGATTTTGTGGACGCGGTTTGGGCGTGTCAGCAGCGAGCCATGTGGATCTGGCACGCCGTTCGATCGGTGCACGAAGGAGCCCCAGGAACATGATGGAGCTGTTGCTCATTGGTGTCCATTGGGACCGAAGCATCAGGCTCCAAGGAGGTAGCCCAGTTAAAGTAGAAGCTGCCGCCTCCGAGGAACCGACGCCCAGGGCGCAGATTGAGGCACCGCCGTCGCCCGGTGTGTCATCCCCATCGATGCCCGCCTTAAGCAACATGCCTTCCCGGTGGTTCACCACGGCACAGGCGAAATGGAAGCACACACGCATACACATGAAATACCCTAACATTATACACACACACAAAAGAAATAACGAACAAAGTTAAAAAGAGATCGAAAACAAAATAACATATCCTAATATTACTTTTTTACATTCCCAAGCTTTCGTTTCGATAGCTGAAAGCCATACAGATATCAATTTGAAGTGTCCAAACATTAATAAACATGGCTTACAATCCGGTGTACTATTGTGTCAGTCTAATATTTCAATACAGATAACGCGAAAAACAAGAATTGATATTTTTAAGCCTGACTACACTGCCGGAGCCAGTGTTAATATACTGTAGATTAAAAGGCGAGAGAGTCATTGTTGCACCCGTCACTTCAATACCACCTTATGTTTAGTGTAAATATTGCAAGGTAACAAAATATTAAATACATTATTTTTTTAAGTTACAACTGAGAAAACGGAGCCGCCTCTTTTGCCTCACGTGTTTCAAAGCACTCATGCACATTTATAGGGTCTGGAGCCATATTTCACTCGCTAGAGTGCAGCGAGAACGGTTGGCAACGATACCTCTCGGCGCAGATGTTGCCTTTTTACAGGTCAAGGTCGTAAATTATGGTAGGTGCAACTGGCATCAAATTCATTTATTACCCTCGAGATAAATAATGGGGCACTAGAAGTTTCAGTAGCGAGGTACCATGCAAAAGGTCAGCTATGTTCAGCTGTAAGTATAAGTATTTGTTCCCACATTATATAGCATTGTGTTGCAACTTGTGCTCGTTAATTCTAATCCAACTGAAAATATATGTTCGGAAATACCTCCAAAATGTGATATATATGATCACCAGAGGTAATCATTTTTACACTAACGTCCGCCTAGTTCAACAACGTTATTTTTTTATTATTTGGAGTTTCTTTTAAAAGAAATATTCGCAATCTTTGGGGAAACATTTTACCTGAGAGAGAAGAAAAAGTGCAGCAATCAAAATCGTTTGCCCGCGTTAGTGAAGGAGGATCTTGGAAAGATAGCAACAAAATAAAACCAAGACAAATCTCTGGGCGTAGATTACTACTTTAACTATTTTGTCATTAAAAAAGACTAATATAAATATATTGTCTTTCCGTCCAATTACTTTTTTAAGCGTACTGACGAAGAATATTGCATCTTATTCACATTCAAACAAATTATTATAAGTATACTTGTACAATTTTCGTTAAGCGACAACGTAAGAATTTTATAATCATAAACTTCAATTATAACGGTAACTTGTTTTAGGGTGAACGACGCGTATTTTGCAATGTCAGCATGGCGGGCATACCACGAAAAAAAACAACTTTGTTTTAGTTAAAAAGGTGTGTATATTATGTTCCAACGGGGTCACGAATTATAAGCATAATATAATCCCAGTTATTCGCTTTTCTCTCAAGTAGTAGACACGGCAGGATGATGCACGCTTAAAGCTTAGTGAAAACAAAAGCATTCACGCCCATAACAAGCTACAAACAAAGAAGGACTTTCTTTCCTCATTTTGACGTGGTAGGAAAAATTTCAAATAACCTCGCGTGAACCTAAATGTAGCTTTTATAGTAAAAACTTTTTATGATAAAATATAAGAAATGCAAGATATTGTTTACACGAATTTAATAATTGTTATTATTTGGCCCCCACTATTCAAGTCCTATTGCCTCACTTGTATAAGAAATTGTCCTCCGGGAATCTCCATTACACAATCCCAGCTCCCTGTATGAACATGCGGCTACAAATATTGAATGCTTCTGTTTCAGCAAATAGTGATCCAACACAGCCAGAAAGCTTGATTTAACGTTTAAATTGCATTTGGATTTTACACTGCGCAAACGTAGAACCACAACTGGAAATGACAAACACCTGCACACAAAAACACAAGTTCACTTTAGGGACAATTAAGGACGAGGAAACTTTCTTCTAAAGTCATTTATCACAAATTTGCAAGGCGGAACCATCAGGCCCATTAGAAACAAAAAGAAACGAGCGCGAGCGAGGCTAAAACAGTAATTATTGCTACAAATTTCAAACTCCTTTATGTATCAGAACCCGCGATAATCAGAAACAGGCACAACGTAGAGTAGCCAAAAGAATCTGGCTGCTCGCAACAGGCCATGTTTGCCAAATTACGACAAACAAACGCTATCATGAATCAGGCACATTGGTATTAAGGCGTGCAATTCATTAAGGCCAGCTACTGCGAAATTCATTAGAACAAGCTTCAGATGCGTTTAACGCAATTACGGAACGCTCCAGCATCCCCGGATGCCCGGTGAAGTCAAAACGTCTCCTAAATTTTGCAACATAAACAAACCTTTTGTAATGCCCCCGATAACTGCGCCCAGATTTTTTTTTCTTAACCATTTAACGATCGAGTTTTTTTGTTTTTTTTATAAAATGTTGTTATTGGTCGGGTTCTGTTTCTAGTGAAATAGTACAAATAAAAAGTCGGCGCACGGGTTTTTTCTATCCTAATTATCTAACGAGAACACGTAAAGTTCTTGCAATGTATTTTGTTTTAAAGCATTAACTAAAAATTTTGATGGCGAAAAATTGTCCTCTTTCTTTCATTCGGATTAATTCTGCGGTCTTCACTTGCGCGACGTTCTGGCGGTTTTAAATTCCGAATTGGAGGTACATTAGAGAGGGTCTCCACCGGATGGCAAGCCCTCATCCTTTGAATATAATTTTGAGAAGTCTTAGAAGTCTGCATGGGAAGAGTGAGCGCTCCGATTTCCACTACCCCCAGAACAGCCGACATGCGAAACAACCGTTTTGGCGCGTATCATCTGCGCGGAGCGTCTAACTTAACAACAATAAATATTGTCACGAATGACAATTGATGAGGCGACGGATAACGAAGAAACCTAACCGTTTGATGGGTCGAACTTGTGCCCGGAACGAAATAGAAGAAGGCTAGCATCGCAAGTGTTGATGGCGACTTGACGGCAGGATCGAGCTCTGGGGGGGGGGGGGGGGGGGGGGGGGGGGAGGCTGACTCAGGATCGCCACGCGGAGCACCTTTTGCACACGCGTGGGTTTCTGGAACATTCGGCGTAGAACGTTCGGCGCGTAGAACATTCGTAACTCGATCAGACGACAGGGTTCTCAAACTTACGCGAACACCAGTTTGAAAGAATAAACGAAAGAAGTGTCCGCTCCCCTGGGAATCGAACTTGGAGCCACGGCGCAGCAGCTAAGCACGGTAACACTCGGCCACGCACGCGCTCGCTCGGTGACACGCGTGGAGATATCTCCTGTGAAAGCGAAAAACCCTGCTTACATAGCAATTATGCCTGAGTCCCACTATAACGACAAACAAAAACAAACAACAGCAACAGGCCTCAAACCAAAGTCTTTCGCGATTTGACAGGCTCTGTAGAATAAAGGAGGCTACGCGCAAACACGAGCACCAGGCACAGGAGGGTATCTTTGGCAGGCTTGCAATCACTCGTGCTTACTTCGTGAACACCGAACGGCTAAACGCCTGCCAAGGGTACAGTGCTAATCACACTTGTCTATAACGCGCGAGCGTGCGGCTTTCTCCGGGGAACGCTAGACTGGTGGCATTCGCGGAAACTAAGCTAGTCACGTGGTGCAACATGGAACGGCCCGCTCGAGGGGTGTCCTGCGCACTCTATCAGCTGGCGGCGAACGCGGAAGGATGCTCGCATGCTTTTTACAAACATCATTGCTCGAGCAATAAACAAACTAAAGCATGAAGGCGTATCAACGATTTCGTCATCAAAAAACAAAAATATATCATAAAGCGCTTTACTTTTATCGCTTATCAAGCTGGTAGAGTAGGCAGGACACCCCTCGACCGGGCCGTTCCATGTTGCGCCACATGACTAGCTTAGTTTCCGCGAATGCCATCAGTCTAGCGCTCCCCGGAGAAAGCCGCACGCTCGCGCGTTATAGACAAGTGTGATTAGCACTGTACCATCGCGAGCATGCTGCAAGTGTTTGCAGCTTGTCGCTGTCGCTCGTTTCTGTTTGCCGCTCTGGGAGGACTCAGGCATTTTAGTTCGCCAAAGAAAAAAACAAAATAGTAACGCCGCCCGCGGTGTGCGAGGTTTCGTGTTTAGCTGTGCACTTCCTAATGTGTAATCGACGCCGTACACACGTACGGCGGCGACCGTTAAAGAGTTAACTCACCGTTTGCTTTACGGCGTGCACTATGATACATGGGAAGATTCGAATGAAGTGTATTTTCTTTATTTATAGTAAAAGCTGTTTGCCGAGACACTATACTCCGTTTAACGTCATGTAAGTTCGTCTGCTTCTTGCGCAGGGGGTAGCGGTGACGTCAGAACGCCGAGCCCTGATTGGCTGATCGCGACCCCCTATCGGAGCGTCGTCTGCTCCTTTGCAACGTCGTCTGCTCGCAACGTCGTCTGCGTCTGTATTACCTTCCCTGCAACTTTCGGAAGCGCAGAGGCCAAATTGACGAAACGATCTTACGCCAGAAATGTGCGTAAGACAAAACTTAAGAACAAATTCGTATTCACGAAACAAAAGTTTCGTAAGTTTGGCGCAGGTTACGATGAAATCCTACGACAGCTCCGAAGCTGTCTTACGCACTTCTTACGATCAAATCAGCATGGCCGACAGCGTCGAGGTCGCGACGACCCACGGACGTTTATTTTTCTACTTGCGCTTCTCACGCGTCCCGACTTCAAGCAGCAAGAGAAAAGTAAAAAGTACTTGAAACAGACCCCGACGAACAAGAACGCAGGATCCACAAACACCCGGGAAAAGCTCCAACGGCCACGATTACACCGAACACGACCAAGCGAGTACGGTAGTTAGACCTAGCAGGCACTCCGAGACTCGGCGACCGTCTGCCCACGACCGGCTGGCGTGCCGAATGGAATATGCCCGCGCGACCCTTGTGAACCCTTCACGTATTGTACTTTGATCGCTGACATCAATTTTAGATTAAGAAGTCAATTTCTTCTTCTTGTTATCTCCTTGTTTCCCGAGGCAACGGTGACTCGCGCCGGTGAAAAAGTGGTGAATCTCCGACAGACGGAGGAAAGGTAAAGCAGCCATCGCTTTGACTAGCAGACGTAAAGCAGACGACGTTAACTGCGCCAACCCGCCGACGCCGTTAAAGAATGAGGGGTCTTGCCGCACACGAAAGGAGGGAAAAAGTATTTGGGAGGGAACTTGCGGGGGTTTACTACGGTTGATAGAATGCCATTTTGTCGAAGCACGTTTTAGAGAACGGGCACGTTTTATCGAAGCACAGTTTAGAGAAAGCAGAGCCTCAGTTTAGAGAAATGCCGTTTTTCGAAAAGGGGACGCTATTGGAAAAAGGGTTTTCTACTTCGCGCGTGTATCACTGGTGCGCGTGTTAACCCAAGCCCCCCGCTGCGCTCCCGCCGCTTCGCGGCGGCAGTCTGCGGCGGCTCATTACAAAAATGTTAACTCACCAGATTTATCCGCACACGCCGCTTCGCGGCGACCGAATTCGCTAAAAGGAGGCTCATCGCCATTTTCTCTAAACTTGGTTTCTCTATAAAGGCATTCGATAAACTGGGGTCGGTAAAACGACGTTCGCTAAAACGAGCTTCTCTAAACCGCATGACTCCGACTTGCGGGCACTAACACGCTAACCTCTCGGTTCTTAGCAAACAAACCTCGCCGCCCCGGGACACCTCGCCAGTGAGTCCTTTGACTTCCCTCCTTGATGCGCGTCTGCTAGTTGTTAGACAAAAGCAACGTACCGCTCAAGTTATTTCGTCTGCCCTCTCTGAAAGGCGAAGTCGAGCTCGCTCGACTCCGAAAGTCGCAGGAAAGGTAAGACAGACGCAGACGACGTTGCGAGCAGACGACGTTGCAAAGGAGCAGGCGACGCTGAGATAGGGGGTCGCGATCAGCCAATCAGGGCTTGGCGTTTTGCCGTCACCGCTACTTCCTTTCTCATGCGCAGAAGACGAAAATGAGGCCACTTGCGAGGCGTATATGATTCGATATAGCTAATGAAGCGAAGCAACGCCAAACGTGGAGCGTCAGGGCGCTCGCAGTGCTTGTGCGTTTACTCTCGCCACCTAAACTAATCACGCAGAGCGAATGCGGCGCGTGGTCCCGCGCTTTGGAGTGTGTGTGTGGGTAATTGGTGTAGCCGATAACTGGCAAATGATCAAAAGCGACGAGCAACATGACGATACACTTTTTTGAGCTGCTTGATTGGTTCCATGGGATCGTAGCGTTGCCTGCTGTTGGACCTAAACCGGAACGCAAGCAACCACTTTTACGCCATACTCCTACGACCATTAAGAAAATATCAAAATTTATATTTTTTCCATCTGCTTTACGCCTTATGGTTGTATTTGCGCCCAAGCAATGAACATTATAGAACCGACCAAATAAATTATTTTCGCTCAAGCCTAACTTTGTTTCGGGGTTTTGATTTGATTGATCCCCGGTGCGGTATAGAGACATATGCTCGTAAACAAAAATGGTTATTTTTTTTTTATCTCGCAGAGAGTCTAATAAACTAGAAATCTAAACCTCACATGCCGCCACAAGCAGTCGAGGCACATCACAACTCCTTAATGTTTGCTCCTAGCATAAGATTTAAGAATTAACCATCTCATACGGCAAAACTCATTGTTGGCGGATATCTCCTGAACATGCGGAATGCCACAACAACCTTTAATTAATTGCGCATTAATTTGTTTTTATTGTTCTTTAGTCGAACATGAATAAGGCTAAAACCTGCTCTCAATATCTTTTTTTTCTTTACATTTGACAATGCCATGATTTTTTTTCTCGTTTGTTTGTTAATAGCGTTTGTTGCTCACGGTAGCTTCATACCACAGAATCTTCGTTCTTCTACAAGTCCAGCCATCGATACATCTAGTATTTGGCCATACTGCTTCGATAATACCCTGTTTAGTGTTGAGTACACTCCCAAGAAAATTGACGTAGTAAACACATTTCGTTTGTCTGCAAAGCTAAGGAACATTAAACAATTACTTCGTAGCGTAGTGACATGTTAAATGTACTTACTGAAACACACCTGATTGTGAAAACATTCTGCTTCAGCATTTCATCTGTTTGATTGAAGGTAACAGTAAATTTGTACTTCACGTACACCTTAATGCAAGTTGTTAATGCGCCAAGGTTCAGCCTTCGTTTTCTAATCTTCTAAACGCGCGGTGAAAACCTTTCTTAAAAAATCTAAATAAAATAACAAAAAACTGAAAAATTACTCATTGCCACTTACAGACTTAGAGCTAGAGGGCGCGGTCGTCTTTGTGATGGTTGATCCTTTCGTCGCATATTTTTTTCTCCTCGTTGTATGCCGACATTGCGTGCATCGGGTACAAGGTGATTGGGGTGGGAAAAAACCTTGGGGTCATGAGCGGTCAAACGCACGTTGGGCGACATCATTAGAAACGGTTTACTCGACATCATCATGGATGACAACGTTTACTTCCTAGCGCAACCCTGTTGGTGATTTAAAAACAAAAAAAAAATTCATACGTTTTTGTTTTGTTTTTGTTTTTTGCTTTTTACGTAATACTTTTTTTTTTTTTGCAGCGGCTCCCGAGATCTAAAATATTTTCAAGTACGTTTTAAGAGATACGCTTCATGCAATTTGACACCAGGTTGCTCATATGTATGGAAGTTCACCATAAACATTAAATAATTTATAGTTACCGTTCTTTTTGTACGAGTACGTTAAAAAACAAGGACAACTAAAATAGGTGACGCACACTGCGTACAACTCACTTTATTTACTTATTTTCACTGGCATTATTTGTCTTCGAGCACTGTGTAAAACAGCTCGCCCGCCATAATGCATCATTTCGTACGCTATGGGTCATAATACTGTGTAGAAAAAATACTTACTCAAAAGAACACAATTTTTAATAGAGGAAACAATTTGAAGCGCTGATCAGTATCGAATGTTGAAGAGAACGCAAGAAGTAGTGCATATATTATTACGTTAAGCTGAAAAAAAAAAAAAAAAAAAAAACCTTTCATGCATCATTTATTGGCTTTTGTCATTTTCATTGAAAATGTCTCGGATGTGAGAAATACTCGTCGTCAGAGCAGTAGCTAAAGAATAGTCAATTTGTCCCGAATAATACGCAGATAAGTGTGACAAATCGCAATCCACACTGCAACGAGCATTCGATGCCATCTTCACAGCTATGCAGGGCTTTGCGAAAGGCAGCATTATTCTCTGAATTAGGCCTTGCACACTCTTATTATATATTGAAGGCACCGATCTTCTATAGCGCATTATATATTTTTTTAACATACATGCAATAATTACATAAATGACAATGCGTTCTTAGGAGGCACCCAAAAAGCAGCGCCGGCCCTTTTTAAAAGGAGAGTCACTCTCAGGTTTTACCTTTCGGGAACACCTTCATATCCTTTAGGCCTTCAGCAACCATTGTGACAACACGCAATCTCGAGTAAAGATAACTAAACGCGCTAGACATCCGCTGTCGATTTACAGCTTTTGTTATTTTCTCTAGAATGGCGCGCTCAAAATGAATGTTTCTTTTTTTTGCTTAATATGGGTAAAATGAGTATATAGACATGTTTATTTTTGCTAAGGTTGTGGCTCATGGTTCGAGTTGTTGTTTGGCCGTTTTACGGAGCTGGGTGCGTCAAGTACAAACATCACACCTTGATTGCATCAAGGTGTCTGTAACTTAAATATAAGTAATTTGTAGATATATGTCCACCAGTTGGCGAAGCTAATTTGTCTGAGCAGCCCAAATCTGGGAAACAATTGGGCAATAAAATATTGAGACTGGTTAAGATATGATGCGGTGGCATATGAAAATATGTTTGGCAAAACCGAATGTGAATTGCCAAATAAATAAATACTCAACAGGTATTTTGCAAATGAACAAACATAAATAACAGTATTTGATACAATGATATGGTTATTGGAATTGGGAGTGAAACATCTCGTTTCTACTTTTTTAATAATAGGTCTTAATCCCCGAATAAAACACTAAAGCGTCGTAAAAAACTATTAAATATTATTTTTTAAAAGAAATATTTTGTTTCAATATTTTTTGCACTATAAAGAATTCCTGCGATTTGTCATTAGAATTACAAAGTTTAAAAATATATGTTATAAAAACAAAAAACAATAAAATGGCGAATTTTATGCAGAGAGATATCTTAATAAAAAAAATCAAATGATACCGTTGAATACCAGTCCTGCGTTCACATTGTTCCATTCCTTTATTTCGTCTGATCAAGGAGCCTGCGCGCTCTTCTCGAGGTCTCAATCCCAGATGGCCCCACACCGCTGCGGCTCCAAGAAAAGCTGCTGGCCTCTCCTGGGTGCTCACGAACGACAACGTTAAACCTTAACATCGTACACATAACGTTTTATTTAGAACTCGAAAATATTGTTTTAAACACAGTGGGTGAGAGTTAGACGAGTTTTGGGTCTTCACCGTGTATTGTATCCGGGCTAAACGGACATTAGCTGAGGGAATCATGGTAACGATAAGTTGACGTAGAAAACTATTTTTGATAACTTTATTAATTCTTCGTTTGAGGAGTCATAACGGAGATGCACTATTGGGGACAATTAATATTAAAATCAAAACAAAAATTAAAAAAAAATATCTTGCGAATACCTAATGTTTTGTACGATATTAATCGATCAATGTTTGCGGTTTTGTTTTAAAGCAGGTTTGCGAGTACGGTGCGTCCTTCCGTTACGCTATTGCTGTGCGTGCTGTCTGATTTACTTCACATGTGAGTACTGTACTTTGGTACTGTTTCCAAGCGCCTGTATAAGCGCGTGTTTTTTATTGAACGGTGTTCGCGTTCAAAATGCAAGCGCACAAAACAAAATTAAGCATGTCTTTGTTTTACTCTCCTCGTTTTCGCAGCACGGCTTCTGATAACCTTATTTCCTTAAATGCGTTTAAGTAAAGGGCAACTCCGGCCAAAACTCAATATGAAATAAATTACTGGTATCGCTGTAGTGACACAAAATACGACCCCAGCCAAAACATTACGTCCGTGGGACGCCGCATTCTCAACTAATGCCGATAATAAACATGCGACCCGCCGCGAGCTGCCGCTCCTTAGCGGGCGGCCAGCGGGTTAGTGATCGCTAAAGCAACATTGGGCCGTGACGTCAGTATCGTTCTCTTTTTTTCCTCCGGTCCGGGCGTTGGCTCAGTGCGCTTCTTTCAACCGCTACCACCGCTACTTCGGCTTCTGATTGGCGTGTTTAGCCATTGCTTTTATCTGTAGCCCGAGTAGCTTCTGTATAGCCTTTTGTTTATTTTCCTTGTGAGGACTCCAAAACTCGTTTTAGCGAGCAGCTCGGGTCGCCCAAGACTGCCCAGCTGTTCCTCGAAAGATGCCGAGCACACCTTGTAGCGCTGTGGGCTGCTGAAACAACCCGCTGCACAACCCGGAGGTGCTTTTTCACCCGTTTCCAACGGACCCGAAATTGGAGGTGTGGGTGAACGCTGTTTGACGAGCGGACTTTGGATTTCGGCTTTTACGCGCCCGAGGAAAAATGAACGAAAAAACAGACGTGTACAGCCCATGACACGTGTGTTCGGGCGCCGCGGCCCACGCCGGACAGCCTCAAAGCTTAGTGTCTGGGACTGACTCGCAGCGCGAAAGCGAGAGGGCTCCCAGTACTATACGTCACTGGCAGCGCGGCGAAGAGCAACGCCGCTCCATCCACGGAGCCTCGATGGCAATTAAGGCCTAGCGACGAGTGCGGTAGACCGCACGCACGGCGACAGCCGCCGAGTACGCCACCGAACGAGTTCATTCGTTTTCCTGTCGCTAGCTTTTGGGTATAGAAGCGACGAGTACGGCACAGCGCACGCACGGCGGCGGCCGCCGAGTACGGCACCGACCGAGTTCACGGGTTTTCCAGTCGCTAGCTTCTGGGTATACCCACTAACTCTAGCTACATATGCTGGATAACTACCACGTTTACAGAATTAAAACAAAATCAGATACCTCCTATCTTTAGACGGCTAGCGCAACAGAGTTAGGTGCCGCTCGGCCTGCGTACTCGTTGAACGAGAACGATCCTGACGTCACGTTCACATAGCGGCTGATTTCCAGTGTTGCCGGGGCCTCGAGCGGCTTGTTTCGGTTTTGTTGGCCGCGCCGCAAACAAACTTTGAGGTGTCGATATATTTAAAACTACGCACAATAAAATAACGTGAAATAAATTACACCTTGCAATTCAGGGACGCTGACTGCACTAAAAACAGGCATAATCCCAAAATCAAAAATATGGACCGGAGTTCCACTTTAAGTAACGTTTTCTTCTTTTCAATAACCTGCATTTTTGGAATGATTTTTTAAACCGGTTATCATCTTTTTTCGTTTGATGGAACCGGTAACCGAACTGTTATTTCAAACACATCACTGAACCAGAACCACAACGGGACAAATTTCAATGCTACTCAACCCGAACCGAACCGGAACAATGACCAGTTCGATTCCCTGCTTTGAACCCTCGTTTACGTTTACGGTTACGTTTTTAGGCAGGTTTCCATAATATGCTGCTACACTCCCTTATGCTGGCGCCACGTACCAATACCAACTTGTCAGCGGTTTTTTGTTCTTGCCGCAGTGCGTGGAGATTTTGGGCACCTATACGCGGCGTCGCTTCTAACAGCGCACCAGCGGTTCTGTTGTGCAAGTATTCGAAGCAGTGAGCATGGTAGGTTCTCTTTGCGCCACGCAATAACTAAACATTTCTAAGGTCTTACTTAGCAAACAACACGCTATTCATGTATCTTGTGGGTATACGGTCCGTTTGCGAGAAAATAGGTGGTTTTAATTGTTGGTTTCTGTTGCGACTCGCAAGCCTATTACGCTTGGCAGCTCAATCGATGTCTGCAGTGACACCAAGTGCCACGAAGCGCATTGTGCGACCACCCTTCGGCTTAAGAAACTGAAAGTTTTTGAGAAAGTTTTTGCATACTTATTCAATTGTTTAAGGGCGTTGTAACGTCAGCAGCTTTATGCTACTTTTTTCCCGCAACACAGTTCGGCTGTCAATTGCAATTTTCTCACGTTAGAATCCGATAAGACGGGTGTGTCTGTTGTGTTAGAAGAGGGAGATTTTGTAGGTAAGGTGAACGCCGCCCTTTCAAAGAATTTTCTCAAACTGAAATCGCGACCGTCTGGGACCCTCAGGCCAAGAGCCAAACAACTCTGCTCGTCTTTGAACCTGTCGTCCTTAAAAACCGCCATTAGGAGTCCAGCAAAGCAGTATCTTTCAGTTTTCTTCACTGCAAAAACACATAAGACTGGAGTTCCCCTCCGAAGTATTGTGTCAGAGAAGGGTTGTTGGGCGCAGCAGCTCGGGCTGTTTCTACAAAAGCATCTGTCCTGCATCCACTTCCCTCCACCATTTAGAGTGTCTAACTCAATAGAACTAATCTCTGTCATCAGTTCCCAACATTCCTTCTCCTTGCCCCACTCTATTTTTTCACTTGACATCGAAGACATGTATTTCAATCTAGATCCTACCACTTTGCTTGAATCAATCTCCGACGCCATCTTTAAGCACGGAGCTGTGGATTTTAAGAATTCCTCCGGTGTCTCCGTTGCTGGATTCGTGGACCTGATTCATCTATATCTCCAGTCCACCTTAGTCGAACATGCAAGTGGGATCTACCGCCAAAAAAAGGGCGTTTGCATCGGTTCATGTCTCGCCCCTGTTCTCAGCGAATTGTTCCTTTTATTCGTTGACAGAGCTGTAAAAGCACAACTGGACATCTCCGCGCCTGGCTGCCATGTTTTCAGATGTGTAGACGATTACCTAATCATTCATCCTGCTCGAACTTCTTCAGATAGCATTACAGCTGTTTTTTCCGCTTGTTCTTCAGGCCTTACATTCACGAAAGAAGAACCATCGAATGAAGGTCTTCAGTACCTAGATTTGCGGCTTCGTGTCAGTGCCACTGGACTCTGCTGGGCCTTTCAACAAAGGTCTGCCAAACCTGTCTTACCGTTTTCTAGCGCCCAGTCGAAGTCGGTAAAACACGGTATCATCAAATCGTTGTTTTCTTCATCCTTCACGAAGTCTTGCTCTCATCTTACAGAAGATAGCTTCAAATTGCAGCACATGAGGCTCGTCAGGGCGAGGTTTCCCGTCGACCTTCTCCGATCTGTAATGGAAAGGATAATTCGCGGGCCTGATCGCCACTCACCAGCCAGAAAAAAGAAAGTTCGATTCGCCGTCATTCCTTACGTACACAATTGAGCCCACCGGATACAATCCATTGCCTCAAAGTTCGACACGAATGTTATCTTCTCGTGCCGCATGCGTCTTAAACAACTATGTCAACAAGTGAACAACAACCGGATTCCGATTGGCTGCACCGTCAAACACGAAAAGACATTCATTTGATGCAAAGAGAAGAAAGTTTACTCCATCCCCTTGAGCTGCGGCCATCAATACATAGGACAGACCGGCAGATGCACCAATCACAGACTCCGCGAACATCACAACGAAGTTTCTAAAGCCTCTCCAGATTCTTATCATCCCACAGTCATACATGCCCGTTCATGTTTGCGTTGTCATCCCCTCTTTGATGACACAAAAATTCTGGGGAGGCATGACAGCAGATTCGGCAGGGAAATCATAGAATCATTCGCGATGACCACAGCAAAAAACAACGTGTCTAACCCTTCCCTCCTGCTGACGAAAACTGAGGTTGAATGTTTAAAATCCGAGATAACCCTACCACCCTGACTTGCACGTTGCGTTTCTTTTCTTTCCTTCTCTCCCCCTTCTCTCCCCTACTCCTACTGGGTATAGTCGGCTGCTCGCGGCTTGAAAGTTTACTCGTTTGTTGCTAGTTGAAAGATGTGGTTGTGTTGTCCCTGTTTTAATTGTTGTATTCTTTCTTCATCCATGCATCAATTAAAGAAATGGAATAATAGAGTTGAGTCATTCCAGGAGTGGAAATGGGCTTAATGTTTTCATTCCGATGAATTGAAATTAATAGAATTGTTGGAAGTTGTAATTCTCCGGAATGGAATATAAATAAAATAGGGTTGCTCATTCCGCAACACTGCGCGAAGCGGATCAAGCCCGGCCGCGGCGTGGGGACCAGCTTTGAGCAGGCCCCCCTGACAAGCGGTGGTCACGAAGACGGCGTTCGAGGACCAAGAGCCGTCCACTTCGTTTCTCGACGACGTCAACGTATCCCGAGGCCGGAGGCAGGGTAGCACGGCGGCACCATTCTACCGCTCTTCTGTGGGCATACGCTACCAACTCTGGCCCATCTCCTGGGTCTGAGAACAGCGGCTGGCTGTGCGGGATCCCCCTCGTAAACCAAAGGCACACGAGGCCGGAGGCATGCGCCAGGAGCGGCTGAAGACGCTGTCTCCCGCTGGCAACGTAGAGGCGGCAGTTCAGCTGTTCTGACGAGACAAGTCCGACCTGGTTCCACCCGCTGTCCGGGGCCTCATTCAATCTCCTGGGAGTTACGCCGCCACCACCAACGCCGTCCAATGTCCGCAGCCGTCGCCGCAAAGCCCCCGTCGACGTTCGTCTGCGACCCAGAAGACTGAGATGGTGATTCGTCCTCGAATATTAGTGCAGCCCAAGAAATATATAGTGAAGACTGCATTCACATAGCAGTAAAAGTGCCTTTTTGAAGAAATTGTATGGGATGAAAAATATCACCTGGAATGTCTGTAAAGGCGCTCAATTATATAATATTTGGCGAATTTTCTAAACGGTCCTGGGGCGTGTTGTTGAAATAGTTGACAGTGAGATAAATTTCTTCCAGACACTGAGTATCTGAGTTGATCGCTGAGAACAAGCTGCATTTCAGTTCCCAATAACCAAGACTTTCAAATCAGGCAAAAATCTATTCGCTCAAGTAAGTTTTTTGGCACAAAGAAAAACATTTTAAACTGTTGAAACTAAAGGGCTTCCGAACAGATGACAAAACTTCACAAGTTTCGGAACCATTCTTATAAGCGAAAGTGACAGACCCTGAAACCTGAAGGGTTGAATTTGCTTTCCGCCCTCTCACAACATTTCTGAATCGGAATAAGATCACTCTAATTGACGTCCATTTTTCTGCTTTCACTGGAAGCAGCAACTCTCTGGGGTGCGACAGGCGACTTGACAGATAAAACATTTGCAGAAGGAGAATGTTTATTCCAATAAAATTAGTTATGGTGAATAGTATATTATACGGATATCTTCCCCAAAGACTCAAATTAACTGTATGGTTCTCGACGTTTGTGAAGGAGCGTTGGAAATTAAAATGATGGAAGTAATATGTTAGTAATATGCCCTACTGCTCACTCAGTGCCGACCCCTATATCGTTTCCACGGGGCTCGCACAAAAATGCTCAATTATCAATACTTCCGAAGTAGGTTTTCATTTCCTGTTTGATTTATTTCAAATGCCCAAGAAGAAGTTATATTAAAATAAACATGTTCTGAAGTTGAGACACATGAGTGCGTGTTTTTGTAAAACTTGATGTGGCCACCGGCGTCTGAACGGTATCGTTGGTATGCTAATAAATTGAAAGTTACGAAACAGTCGCTGTAGTAGGCGTCAGTAGTCCTTGTTATGGTTTAGGCGCTGAAGGGCTCGTGGAAGGAGAGAATGGTGTCAGCGCCGAATTTGTTCGCGCGTCAGTTAGGTCGTGCATTTCTACCGCCATAGCCTCTTAAAATTACAGGCTCCCTTATTTTATACTGTTTCTTCCTAATACATTGTACGGATTGTGACAACTAGTTTGTAGGTACGGGAAGTTTTGACCACCTTGCATAAGGGGATGCTAAAGGGAATATTGTAAAAGCTACACTTTGTGAAAAAAAAATAAAACCAGTAGTATTTACTAGGTAAAAGCTCGTAACCGCTTGCCAGATATGCTATTAGGTACCCACTAACCGTATGTAGCAACAGTCAATCAACTAACGATTACTAGGTCAAGAAGCTAGTAACGGTTACCACCCAACCCACTATCTTTCATTACCTTTACCTAGTAACAGACACTAACTCTCATAAGACCCAGGTGGCGCTTGTCAATGTAATTTTCAAAATTGCCAAAAAAATACTATTTATGGTATAGATTTTTTTACGCTAATTACAGTCACACTTGCATATCACTTATTTTCCATTTATACACGTATTAAACATTTAAAATAGACAAATAATTTAAACCAAGTCGGTTGGTCAGTGACCACCTCGTCCGTGAACGATGTTAAATACACGGTTCTGCTTTCGCGCCAATATTGTTGTCCAATATAGTTGCTAAACATTCTAGGGAACGTATCTCTTACTACGAAGTTACGGTAAACACAGTAATTATTTGCGACAGTCTTTAAAACAGCGTCGCCATAGGTTTTCATCAGCCATGTTCTCGCTTCCCCGCATGGACTGGCCCCCTCTGCGCAGGCGCGTCTCTGTAGCAATCGCATCGCCTCTTGCGAAAGAGGAACATATGATTTAAAGAGTACAAGAATAGAAAAAAACAGACTGACCCGTTCTTGTCTCTTTGAGCGTTTTTAGCACGTGCAACGTGGCTATCTTTACCCCAGTTAAAACCAATACCAATATATTTAACGCTTCCAAATAATACAAACGGGAAGGACGTCAGGATCACGGTCAGAAGCCGCATGGCCGTTGCATCAAGGATGGCCACGTTCGCGGCACCGTTGGCTTCCACGACGTGCTGGAACTGAAGCTGCGATTGTTATAGAGTCAGCTCCACCAATATCATCTGTTGGGCTAGTTGGTTAGACATGATCAGATAAAATTAGCGCAAACGACAAGAGAAGAGAAAGGTAAGACAGGACAGGACAGAGCGCTACTCACAACTGACGTTTTAATAGAAAAGACAAGAAGGAAGTGAAGCATTTTTAAAAATTAAAAGGAAGAGGAAAACCCAACGAAAATACGCCCGCGCCCTAGGTTGTCTTTCTAAAAGAAGAAGAAAAACGTCTAAATCGTGACTACCTTGGGTTGCTGTACTAAAGGAAGAATAAATAAGAAAACATCTCAGAAACTAAGCTAGAACGTTCAGATGTTGAACACTTCGTCGGACCTAATGTGAAACAAAAGTTAAAATTCTATCTTCATGTACACTACACACTTCTTGCGGCGTATGGATCGTTACTGGTGGAGTCCAAGATAATGAAGTTCTTTTGGTGAAAGGGTCACCGAAGGGGCACTGATGCAGGAGTTCCCGCGCGTGATGATGGCTTGCGCCTCGAAAATTTCTCGAGCTCTTTTTTCGCCGTAACGTCTCAGCACTTTGGTGTTGTTCAGCAAAGGCGAGCAGTGACAGTCTCGTACATGCACGGCTAGGTGTCCTGCTGGTGTAGACTTTAGTGCAAGAGCATGTTCTCGAAGACGGTCATTAACACATCTCCCTGTCTGGCCCACATACACATGTCCGCATGTTAACGGTATCTCGTAGATTACACCACAGCTGCAGTCCACGTATTTGTGTCGATGGCTTACTCCACATTGTGCATGTAGTATCTGCGTGTTGTTGATCTTCGGACAAAGCTTCTTCAACTTATCCGGTGCAGATAGCACGACTTCAACATGGAACTTGGAGGCCACCTTCTTTAAGTTATGCGAAATACGATGAATGTATGGTAGGATTGTTGGTCGGTGTCTTCTGTCCCTTTCTTTGTCTTGTTTACCGCGTGAAGTAATCAAACACTCAGCGACTTCATACAGCAGGGAACTCGGGTACCCAGAAGACTTGAGTCTTTACACTTGGGCATTAAAACTATCACTTGCTGAATGTGCACAAGATTTCTTTAGTGCTGCTTTCAAGCAACTGGTAACAATACCTCTTTTTATAAGCTTGGAATGGGCCATTCCAAGCTTATAAAAAGAGGTATTGTTACCAGTTGCTTGAAAGCAGCACTAAAGAAATCTTGTGCACATTCAGCAAGTGATAGTTTTAATGCCCAAGTGCAAAGACTCAAGTCTTCTGGGTACCCGAGTTCCCTGCTGTATGAAGTCGCTGAGTGTTTGATTACTTCACGCGGTAAACAAGACAAAGAAAGGGACAGAAGACACCGACCAACAGTCCTACCATACATTCATCGTATTTCGCATAACTTAAAGAAGGTGGCCTCCAAGTTCCATGTTGAAGTCGTGCTATCTGCACCGGATAAGTTGAAGAAGCTCTGTCCGAAGATCAACAACACGCAGATACTACATGCACAATGTGGAGTAAACCATCGACACAAATACGTGGACTGCAGCTGTGGTGTAATCTACGAGATACCGTTAACATGCGGACATATGTATGTGGGCCAGACAGGGAGATGTGTTAATGACCGTCTTCGAGAACATGCTCTTGCACTAAAGTCTACACCAGCAGGACGCCTAGCCGTGCATGTACGAGACTGTCACTGCTCGCCTTTGCTGAACAACACCAAAGTGCTGAGACGTTACGGCGAAAAAAGAGCTCGAGAAATTTTCGAGGCGCAAGCCATCATCACGCGCGGGAACTCCTGCATCAGTGCCCCTTCGGTGACCCTTTCACCAAAAGAACTTCATTATCTTGGACTCCACCAGTAACGATCCATACGCCGCAAGAAGTGTGTAGTGTACATGAAGATAGAATTTTAACTTTTGTTTCACATTAGGTCCGACGAAGTGTTCAACATCTGAACGTTCTAGCTTAGTTTCTGAGATGTTTTCTTATTTATTCTTCCTTTAGTACAGCAACCCAAGGTAGTCACGATTTAGGCGTTTTTCTTCTTCTTTTAGAAAGACAACCTAGGGCGCGGGCGTATTTTCGTTGGGTTTTCCTCTTCCTTTTAATTTTTAAAAATGCTTCACTTCCTTCTTGTCTTTTCTATTAAAACGTCAGTTGTGAGTAGCGCTCTGTCCTGTCCTGTCTTACCTTTCTCTTCTCTTGTCGTTTGCGCTAATTTTATCTGATCAGCTCCACCCCTTAAACATGCACCTTACTTCAATATTTGATGCTATATTTTGCGTGAATTCCTCCCCTTGTGTTGCGAAACGGTAGGGAGTTTTAGGGAATCGTTTTTGCACGTCCGATACGGTATGGTGGGCCCTCCGGTATGAACTGCGCATGCGCTACCGCGGAAGAGTCGCATATTCGCAGTTCGTACAGGAGGGCCCATTGTACCGCATCGGATGTGCAAAAACGTTTCCATAAACTCTCGAGTAATGGACCTTTTCCACATACCGACGGCACCAGGCCGTGGCTGCGCGAACTAAAAATCGAGGAAGTGACCTACCTGCGCTACCAATCGATAATAGGAGCTACGCTATCAGTTTCTTCGCTCTTTGAGCATCGGCGCCTGCCCAAAGCGACTTTAAAGAGGGGCATCCGTGGCGTCCACCCAAACGTCGTGTTTTCCTTTCCGTCGTCGTTCTTTTTTTGTGTAACACAATTATATATATGCTGGAGTTACGTGTTCTACACGCTGATATACAGCCTTCTTCCGAATTTCCTCGATTTTTCGTTTCGACTTCCGCCGCATGGCATCGGGCGCTCGCGCGTGCGCAGAACGCTTCTCGGAAAGGTTCATTGCGTCTGTAACGCTGGCCATCTGCGATGCACCAGACGCCGCCATCTTGTCCGCCCGTGTGTGCTAGTGAATACCTTGTAAAGGGGTGGTAACGGTGAAGAAAAAGGTAGTCACTGCGGCATTTACTAACGCCTTACAACTTATCGCGCGTTTGAGGTAGTAAATATTTATTGAAAGGCTGTAACAGTCAGAAAACGGTAGCGACTGCTACAGTTCCACGCTTTTTACAAGTTTTTTGTCTAAGAGTGTAGACTCGGAAAATATATTCAATATTTATACCACAGCAAACAATACTATTATTTCAGAGGCTTGTGTTTCTACTGTGTACCTTGAAGTATATTTCTAGTGCGCAAACTACATTGCGTGAGGCGCAGCGTTTGACAAGCGCAACTTACCACGCATTTCACTAATTATGTCACTACGCACAGTGTCGGTTTAAAAATGACAAGGTACGCACCTACCAAAAAAGATCACAGTACTACCCCCTAATGGATACCAAGAATAACACCAGTATAATAAGTTATGCTCGTCCTCTGTAAGCTGAGTTGTTAATAGTTCGGACACAAACATGACTGCATATTAACGAAGATGTTCTGCAACCTAAGTTTTCATTGGATTAATGCAAACCTGATCAAAAATACAGTTAGAGGCAATTAGCCTGGCACTCTTAAAATATTGTTTTTAAAGAGGAGGGCGGCGGGGGGGGGGGGGGGGGGGGGGGGGACGTGCGAGACAGATTTTATCAGCATTTTTTGGTTTTCAGCTTTTTTTCGAGGAATTCACAATATAGCTCTTCCAACTTCATAACAAAGCCTCAATATTTCGTCAACTTCGATCGAGCTTCACAATAAAGTCTCTAGTGCTCCCTGCGTGATGTTTTCTTGGAGAGAAAACGTCTTATGTAGTAGAGGTTTAATACAAGAGTCGTTGTTACTGAGTGCAAGTTATAATGTGAAGAAGCAAACAGACGGCGATGGATTAGTAGATTTTAAGTCATTGGAATTAAGGCGAGAAGGTAAATCCCGCTGTGTGTTTCTGTGCCGTCACACATAAAACACCTGAGTTAGTAAAAGGCGAAGTCGAGAAGAGAGCCAAAAACAATTCTCAGAACAATATGTAAAGTAGTGGGTTTTGTTTTCGCTTGGAATCTGCATATCACGATAACATACATTTCACGTTACAAACCGTTTGAATAGACCTAACAAATAATTCTTATATTTAGATAACATCATTAGGGTGATTAAACGAAACGTATTTGTGCAAAAAGTATCTTATATACCAAGTAACGTTCCTTACCACTTAACACGCTCACTGTCTCCATTCTAATATGTCTTCCTTACTTATTTCTTTCCGGCTACATATTTTTCTTCGTGCTCGCGCATCAATTTCGTTTTGGAAAGTGTCATCAATAAAGTTGTAAAATGAAACCTGCCGCAATTTTAAAGTTTGTAAATACAACTACAAAAAAAACAAAAGTGGAATATAAAAAAAAAAAAAAAACGTACAGAAGCTCATTTTGGTTTAGTACCCCTTCCACGTTCCGCCAAAAAATATTGTGCGTTCAGAACGAATCGCCACATTCCTCCTTCCGTTTTCCATTCTCATTTCCGTATTCCTCTAAATTTTCCTGACAAACAAACACCGCAACACGCACAAAAAAGGAAAAGCAAAAAAAAAACAACAACAACAACAAGATTTTGCCGCCGCAACAAAGAATATAAACGAACAAAAAATGACGACTGCGATGATATTATTAATAAGTTCAACCACAAAACATGCAGCCAGCAGACCGTGCTCGGAGCAGATGCATCTTCGCCAAATGCGCAGCGAGGAACGGACAACTGCTGCATTGTCGTTTATTGCGGGGAGCGGATGCGGATGGTTTGAAGCGTGCAAATGAATAATGCATTGCTTTCCACTTGAAAAGGGTGGAAGCCTTTCCTTTTTTTTTTTTTGTGGGGGGGGGGGGGGGGGGGCGAGACAAAATAAGAAGACGGGGACACTCGTCGTCGCGGAGACGCTGCGGCAAAGGACAAACCGGAAAGGGGTGGGGGTCCTCGAATTCGGTCGAGGAACCGCAAGGTTGCGTCTACATGGAAGGGCCATAATATACTCATAATGCATTCAATGTTGTTTTTTTTTTGTATTTTTGGTATATAAAAGAACCATATTCTGCTTTATAGTTTTTTTTAATCATTTTGCCACTCGTCAGATTTTGATCAGCGTTGCTCGATTTGATTGTTAGCAACTGCCGTGCCAAAATAATTACAAATTTGCGAAACTGTTTTTGAGGAACTGTTTTTTGGGCTTGGCACTCGCCGACTCTATATTGCGATCGGCATTTAGGTTATTCCCGTGTCGCTCTTGTTCTGCACGGAATCCGGCCCCGATAACCGTCAAGATCGCACCATCAGACGGTCTGAGGAGGCTTCGAAACGAGTATCATCTGCTGCATGACATCGCATCCAGAACAGCGGCACGTGCCGGAACCGGAAGAAACACCTTTTTACGAACCTTGGCCAACAACGTTGCTGCCAGCGGCGCCTATAAAAGTAATGCCAAAAAAAACAAAAACAAGAAGAAGGTTGGCTTGACACTTGCCAACAGAATATCGTGTCTAAACCATGCGCCTTCTTTTATGAGGTTATCCCCACGTTGCTGTTGCTGTGCATAGAATCCGGCCACGATAACCGTCAAGATCGTACCATCAAAACAGAGTCTAATGATACATTGAGGGGAGGAGCACCAATGGCATGACATCGCATCTAGAACAGCAGCAGATGCCAAAACCGGAGAAACGCCTTTCTATTAAACTTCGTCAAGAATGGTGCTGCATGTCGCGCCTATAAGAATCAAGCCAGGGTCGACCAATGCAAGTGGGCTTGGCATTTGCCGGCAAGCTATGAGTAAATCATGCACTCTCTTCATTCGGGTTAGTCGGAAAAGAGTGCTTAACTCGTTTACTACTAGTAATCGTTTTCTAGTTGTTATAAAGAGCTCACAGTATTTTTTTTTGTTTGATGTAGTGTTGTGCATGTATCTTAAGCCCTCTAGTTTGTGGTAACGTTGAGTGAAATCCAGGGCCAACCATTTACGAAATATTGATAAACATTAGTGCTAATGTTGAAAAACTTCTGAAGCGTACTAATGGTTTGGGGGAAAAGTTAGACAACATGTCCGCTCGGATTGCGTTGAACGAAGACCTCGGAAAGACCGAAACAGAATGATTTCAGGAATATGTTCACATTCTGGAGCAAAAGGTTGACGATCTTGAAACCAGCAAACGTAGAAATAACAGAGTGCTCAATGGCCTAAACGATCCTGCAAATGAAAGTCCGTCTTCACTAAGCGATTAAGTGCTCACGTAAGTATTCGAAGAAAACTTAGACGTCGCGATAAATCCTATCGAGCCCACCCATCGCCTGGGAAAGCCTCGCGGAGACTTCCAAGAAAATGGAGCGAACATGCCGAATGAATCAGACAACGGTAAACTAACAAATTGTGGTTCCTAAAAATAACGTTATACGGAACATCCTATCCGATAAAATGTTAGTATACAAAACCATTATTAGACCGATCCTTTAATACGCATCCGTGGTCTAGGATCCATGACGGTGCTGTCTTATTAAGGAACTTAAATATGTACTACAATCACTGGCAGCAAGTGTAATATTTTCAAATTTTAGAACCCCCATGTCGGTTACGGGACTTAAATCAAAAGCAAATTTACGACCACTGGTACATAGCAGGGCGTGTCAGCCGGAGATTTTTTTACCAAATTTAAAGTAACCACGAAATATACGGTTTAAAATGCATTAAAAAAACATTCCACCCTCAGCGCTTAAACCATTAGAAGATTGAGACCCCTATTATTGCTAAAATAAATGCCTTAAATCAGTCTTTTTTTTTTTTGGGGGGGGGGGGGGGGGTGTTTAAAATTAAATTGTGGGATAAACTTCCAAGTGAAATTGTGAATGTTGATTATTTTTACCTTTTTGCAAACGCCTTAGACCTGGTTTGTGAGTATTACATATTTGTACTTCCAGCGTTCTTGATTCTTGTTTTGTTTACTGTATTCCACAATAAATTGTATAAAAATATCAATTGATATCGCTTTGTCGGAAGTTAGAACACTCTTATGGCTGAGTGTGATAGAAAAAGAGTGTGCGTGTTTTTTTGTTCTAAATTTTAAGTTAATTTTTTAACGTCTACTCCAGCCCTGTTTCTATAAAGTTTCTATAAATAATTTATCAATAAATTATTTATTATAAATTTATTATTAATTATTATAAAACTGTTTCTATAAAGTTTCTATAAATAATTTAGCAATAAATTATTTATTATAAATTTATTATTAATTATTAAAAAACTGTTTCTATAAAGTTTCAAAAAATAATTTATCAATAAATTATTAATAAATTAAAAGGAATGATCTCAGGCGGAAACAATTTTTACGTGCACTTAAGTGTATTGCAAAGTCTTGTAGGAGACTACAAATTATTATTACATATATTAAACATTCACTCGTTTATTCTAATCCTATCCTGGTTGTTGTCGTCTGCTTTCTTTGTCATCTTCTTGTGGTCATTACGTTTGTGGCTCTCTTGAACTTAGACTTGTGATGCTGACATTCGGGACAGGTAGGAATGCATTTATTTGTATCCTGCTCCATGGTTGGCGACGTGAACCCCTTTGTGAGCTTTTTGTTGGTTGTCCAAAGGTTATCATGTCCGCCAGGAACTGGGCTTTCATGGTATTCTTGTAGAACGGTAGGAATCATTTTATGAGGGACTTGAGATTTACCACCTTTGAATGACATCTATTCAGTTTCGTCCGAAAACTTTACTTGGTTTACTTTTCCTTGGATGACGACATTAAGACAAACAAGTCTTGCAAGAGCATCTGCGTCGGTCAGAGCTGGTCCAGGACGATGTATAATGTCAAAGTGAAACTGCTGAACCTCGTTGATTTACCTCGCAAGTCGGCTTTTGGGTTGTGCCACGCAAAGAAAGAGAGTAAGAGCTTGGTGGTCTTTGAGATGTGCCAGTGTTTCTTTTTCAGTTGTGCAAACCGATTCCGACTTGTCGAGCCTATAGCTGCTGTAGCCCACCACACGAAGTCGTTTTTTCATTGGGTGCTTTAAGATTGCGCTTGTATAGCAATGCTCCTCTTCCATAATGTGAGGCATCAGGACTTAGTTTGAACGGGAGCATGAAATGTGGCATAGAGTGAATTGGGAGTAACAAATTGCATAAACATGTCACGGTATTCTCGCTCACGTACTGTTTTGTCTAGTCAAAGTTCACCTTGTTTGTGTGGGTCTCGTGAAATATTTCGTCTTCAGAGCGTCTTCAGAGTCATCTAGGCATCGGAGCCAAGGAAGACGACCACCGGATGCAGGAGCAGATACCGCGGGAGCTGGGCAAGCACATCGTCGTGAGCCCAATTCCGCGGAACATGACTCCCACATTCCATCAAGAAAGAAGAGAGGCGAGAGCCAAGGCGCTGATCGCGCTACACGCCGGCGATGAGGGAGCCGTGTTCGTGGACGCGGCCAGTTACAAGAACATCGGCGACGCCTTCAGCGTCAGCGTGATCGGAGCCAAAACGGGTGAGATCAGGATGGCGGCCAGCGTGCGGACCACTGTGCCCAGCCAGGCAGAAGAAGTGGCGGTAGCCCTCGCCATCGCGGATCCCAGAACGAAGACGGTGTTGTGCGACTCGTGAACGGCAGTGCGCAACTTTGCGAAACAGCGAGTGTGCAGTGCGGCAGCGCGCATCCTGCGAAAGGCCGAAGTCAACGGAGTCATCACCAGTGCGGTGATAAAGTGGTTTCCCGCCCACGCGGTCGCGGAAGTGGCGGGCTCGCTGGGGCTCACCAACCACAACAAGACGGCCAACTCCGTGGCGCGTGGACTCGCCGGCCGCGCCCCGGTAACGGCCGCCGCTGACGTGGTGGATCGCCCCGAGAAGGACACCACAGACGCTTACAACGAGGTAACCCTGTGGTACCGGTTAGCCAGAAAAACGATGGCCCTGCCCCACCCCCGTCTGACGCGGGAGGAGGCGGTGGTATTCCGCCAGTTACAGACTAACTCCGTGATAACCCCAGTGTTAGCAAAGCACCTGTGGCCGGAGGTATACGTTACAGACTTATGCAGACTGTGCGGGAAGGAAAGGGCCACGTTGGCCCACATCCTGGAAGACTGCGAATGCGCGAACGCGGACAACAGTGCAGACGTTCTCCCGCCCCTCATGGAGGAGGCGAAGAGATCCGAAGACTACGACGTCCAACACACGGCCGTCCAGCAGATCCCAGCGGCACTCGAGAAGCAGCGACCGGACGGGATGGAAGCAGAAAGGGTTAACCCGAGTACGCTGAAGCCCGCCGCGAGCGGCTCTCCCCGCTAAGAAGACGTCCGGCCACGTTGCCCCAAGAACCCACCTAAGAGGGTGGGATGATAGGGGTTACTGCAGGAGACCCATTAAAGTTGCTCTCTCTCTCTCTCTTCAGAGTGTAGTCTTCACCTATGTAGCACCCCAGAGAAACGCCCAACTTGGGCGAAAGTATGGCAAACGTAAGGGCCTAACTTGGGCCAGTTAGGTTTTTCTCCATGGCGCTTGTCAGTGCCGAACTACGTTGCCTAACTCTAGACCCAGTTGGGCGATCACAGGGTATGCCAAAGTTAGGCTGTTTTCTGATTGGCCAGAGGGATATCGAAGTACGTGCCATATTTAGCCGTTAAGTGCCAAAGTTCGGCTTTTCTCTGGTCCGCCAAATGAGTGCCAAAGTAATAGCCATAGTTGAGCCATAACTGCCAAAGTAAATGCTGATTTGGGGACTCGAGTCAATCCAACGTTTGGCTTTTCTCTGGCTCGCCTCTGAAGTGTCAAATAAATGCAAAAAGGGCCAAAAAAAAGCCCAGAGGCCTTCTGAAGTTTTTCATTTCTGTGGTGTGCCACAAAAGTGCTCTTTCACGTGCTCCAGAACAAAATTAATTTCAATTGGTGTTCGAAACACGATGCTCAGATGTCATCATCTCCACTTTTAAGCACCACGGCGATACTTGGCGGTGTCGTGTCAGTACCGGCCAAAAATCGGTTCCAATATTGCCCAAATGTCCAGTTTTGCACCACCGCTTGAAATCCGGCAGGTATTGGCGTCGTGCATGTCGTGCACGTCAGCGTTGTGTAGGCCGTTGCATAAGAATTGTGGCATATCAATCACATGCAAGGACAAACAAAATCGTTTTGGATTGCTCCCAGAAGTTTATTAACTCTTTCCTGACCCCGGTAAAAATAACTATTTTCAAAGAATACCTGGAAAGCTTTTTTTAACTAATTTGAGTATGCAGCAATATGACACATAAAATGAGGCCAATTAGTTGTTCTTTCAAAATAAACAGGGATAAATATAATATGAGAAAAAATAATTTTACGTTGGAAACGTTCCCGTAATCTCACCCATAAGATTGCAGAAAACGTTTGTCTTCTATTTATATTTGCCGAATTCTTAAATTATGTACTTATTCAGTTTACGAATAGTACCGCAAATACGTATAGTAATGCGCTACTCTTGGTATGGTACCATTTCCATATGTCCTAATTATGTATGTATTCGCGGTACCATAAATAAAGGCGTGCTTGAGCATTTATTTATGACAATTTTTCGTGTCGTTTGTTTGTTCCTATGGAGTATTTTTTATCCAGAAACAACCGCATACCTGAGTTCTGAGCACAAAAGAATCGTGATGGTGATTCTGTTCCGGGAACGCCGTCGCGGTAAGCGGCATAGGGTACGTGAGGTACGAGAAGAAAACGTTACGCGAACAGCCCCGTGCCCCAGGGAAGCATCATTACCCTGATGAGGCGGAAAACAGTTTTCTTACGGCACGCTCCTCTGCGGCCTTTGTTATTTTCGGTGCCTCTTCACGAAGAGATGTGGTGCGGTATACTCGTTTATTTTTACAATATCGCTGCTCTGATCGAATGTTTCGACACGGAATACCTAGGCCAGCTTTAACACTTTGCTTACGAAGTTGATCGGAGAAAAATTTAAAGATAATGTTATAAACGCTAACTGCGCCAAGCCAACAGCACACTATTCACTACAAAATGCCTAATAATTATCAGAGTCGCAATAACATACATATGGTATAGTATTCACCACCAAAAGTGTGTGTTCTTGTTTTATTTAAAAAATAATTTTATATATCACACCGAAAACTTTTGCTTCAGACTTAGTGAGTGTGCGTTGCAGAGTGTGCTTGCCTGCGGTGCGTTGGTCTCAATATGTTTTACTGCAACTTACGCCGTATTCGTTGTAGAGGGGTGATCCAGCAAGTACATTCCAAGTGATAATACACATAGACTTTACCATATGTCGTAACACTTGAATCTGGTTCCATTTCCCGCGGGATGGGAATCCTGAAAAATAAGCGTAATATTTTTGCTAAAAAAATTTAAAAATTTTAAACACCAGTTATAGGAAAAGATAGCGACATCAATCATGCGCATTAAATTACAGAAGAAATATAGCGGGTTTTTTTGGAAATGCGGGCCAAACCGCTTTTGCGAAAACTACGCATTGCACAGAGGGGAGGCTGATGCCGTAGATGTTTCGCCAAAGCACCAATGAAGAAAATATTAGCGTTCAGCGTAATTGGGTAAATAATTACTGTTCGGTAATTAATATTTTAGTTATCATTTTAAAGGTACGGTTTCAATTAGAAACTTTACTCGAATCATCACAAACCACTAAATGCACCCACATTATAATAATATCTCTCAAGCGCATATTTTTACGTCGTTAAAAAAGTTTCTCAATTTAGAGTCCCGTTTCTAGGTTTCGGTTTCTTCTCGGGGCGCATATCCGCGCCAGAATTTTCACTCCCCGTGGCAAGACGGGCAACGCACGTGCACTGCCACGAATCGCACATAGACGAGGTTAGATAAAAAGCCTCCGGACTGCCGCTTCATGTTTGCCTTTCTGTCGTCGGTGCCAGTGTGAAGATGCACCTTTACGTGTGATGAGTGACAGCGCACGCACGCGTCGCGTTTTAGCCACGGGGGGGCGCGATTGCTAGCGCTGAGATACGCTCCGATAAGGAACGGAAATTTATGAACGCGTCCAAATTGATTAATTTATCAGAACGCCGTACAATGCTGCAGGTGTTTTACATCGTTGTAATATGGGAGGACTTAGTGGCTTTTGGCGATTCGCATCAAGTTTCTAATTAACATCGTACCATTAAAATAATAATTACGTATCTAATAACTAAAAACGTTATTAATTACCCTATTATACTGAACGCTAATAATTTCACTTGATGGGTCTTTTGTCACAGAATACTACGGCATCAGTCATTTTTCAGTTCGATGCGTCGTCCTCGCAGATGTGATTTCGCCCCCGCTTCCAAAAACACCCTGCATGTGACATAAGCTCAACTGCTTTTAGACAGGTACTATTACAACTTCCGCGGAATTGACATTTCGGCATAAAATTTGATTTTTACCTTTCTATATGAGGCACTACTAAACTCGTCATTTATATAAACGAAACAAGCACAGCGTTTATTTCAAGTATGTACATGCAGAGTCTTACAAAACTAAAAAAACACATCAACCTGAAAAAAATACAAGAAAAAACAACGTAACTTTCTTTCAAAACCTTCGCCACTTGTTTTCTTAATTTTTTCTCAAGCTTGCGAGACCATTTTTGGGCCAGAATACGATTATCTCTAGAGATATAAACGCATTTGAACAGGGGATCTTCAGAGCCACTTCAAAAGCTCCAAACTTTATCACACGCACTAAGTCTAATGAGATTAATTTAAAGTGCACGCTCTGACTAGTTTTTTTTAGGGGGGGGGGGGGGGGAGGGACAAGCTGCTTTATCAGCGCTCTTCCCAAAAACAAAACAAAAAACCAAAAAAAAAGAAAACATCCCGGTGATTAGTTTTCTTTCCTTGCAGTTGAAATACTAAAGAAAGCATACACAGCAAATTTCGGTTTTAAGGCTGCGGTACCACGGCGGCCATCTTGAACAAGACATTAGTTGAATTACCAGGGCGGCGTTGGCTGTCCGTGTGAGCTAGAGTTCCTATATAGGCTCCCTACGGGAGCCAGAGTTGCGCATTTATTTTCCCCGCGCCGCCACGCCGCTATTCGCCGAGATCCATCACGTGAGGAGCGTATGTTTCCCTGCTTTCTGCGTCCTTTTCCTCCTTTCCTGCTTTCCATGCGCGGCGGCGCGCGCGGCGCCGATATTCGCAAAATTTAGTCACGTGAGGAGCAAAGCATCCAGCTCGTGCGGGAAAGCCGGTCCTACGGCCACGCGCCGAGGCTGAATGCGCAACTCTGCTACCGTAGGTAGCTATATACGGGAACTCTAGTGTGAGCAAATGCTGCAAAACCTGTGCGCCAATTTCGAAACCCTTTTTCCCGTCGCTGGCGACCTTGAGTTTCCTTCTCCACTTTTACGCCCCTCCTTTCACGTGTTCACCCTCTGGCGCGTCGCGCCCATGTTCATTGTTGGGAGGACAATGTACCGAATAAATCCCCAACTGGAGGCCCCCAGCCCCAAATTGTCCCGCTGCCAAGTGATTTGACCGAGATGGGGTTTTGAAGCGGTATAGAAAAGTGGGACCTTCAATTTTGAACTATGCTTTTTCGATACTGCATAAGTTGTGTACGGGGCTGGCAAAGGCACGGGCGCGAGGACGTAACTGTATACAATGTTTGGGTCGCAGGAGCACTCGCGCGTAGAAATGGTTGGTAGGAAGCGCCTTTCTGGAAATCACACGCCTACATTCCCCAGCGTTGCAATCCTACGAGTAAAAAACAGTACACCTTCGACAGTGCGTCAACGCCTGATGAGTTCATGAGCGTAGCAGTACACATCTGAGCTCGCCCTGGATGCCGGCCGTACGAAAGACACACCTGGCGCAATTCCTGTCACCACTGCCTCTGCTTGCACGCGCTGCCGATAGGCGGCTCTTTCCTTATTTTGTTTCGTCGGTCTTTTGAAAATACTGAAACTAATATTTTCTCAGACCCTGCTCATATAACCTTTGCACTACAGTTGTGTAAGCACATTGTGATGTAATTTGAGATATGGGATGGAGTGTCTACATTCTTATTTCGTGTGTAATGCCAACATAATATTCCTTTGTTGCGAGAGGGTCAAAAGAATGGTAGGGTCGGCAGCAAAAACTATTTCAATGACCGAATTATGATCAAACACCAGTAAGAACATAAAAAAGAAATCACATGGGGACAATAAAAAGATTACTACAACAGGATGGTTCGCGGGGCACAAACAATATTCGGAGTGGCGTTGAGAGAACGCGACAAGCCAGATCTTTCCTGATGGCAGCCATAAAAGGAACCGAGGTAAACCTTGATCTGGTGCCTCGTTTTTATTGGCTTTGCACGGAAACTCGTCGGCTACCGACTATCTTGTCAGTGGTGAACGTAGTGAGCATGGACTGGATGATTTTTTTTGTTGTTTTTGTTGCTGTACTTAAATGAGAGTATGGAAATATGAGACGCCGCTGACGCTTGCGTTGGCTAACGGAACCTCAATCGCCGATCGCGGCCGATGTCATAGGTGTATACAAAAACATCAAGTCGTCTGAGCGGGAGCAGTTGAAGCGCCGCACTTTTTTGGCCGGTCAGTAGAGACTCCTCGAATTCTGACTTGAGGCTGCTCTGTGCGGAGGGAGCCGCTACTGAACACGACCAATCGGAAACCAAGGATGGCTGAAATTTTCTAATTGCCATGAGATTTGCAAATTCGTTCTTCCCGTCGTAGTAAATTCGTCCGAATCGCCATTCGATTTACTAATCGATTATTTGGATGAAAAGATATATTTCAAAATTCGTACGTTGCCCACCAAATGGCAATAAAATTGGCAGAGGATTTCAAACCTATATAGTGTTACCCTAATTTACAAACTTGTTTCACTTGAAATTAGAGTTGACGCGCAAGCGAGCTGGTGGAAGCCTATACTAAAAAGGCCAGAAACGGGGGGATAAACACCACACAGTCTCAAACCGGGGTTTTCCCAGGATTCTAATCAAGGGGGGGGGGAGGGTTCCCAATGGCTCGAGGGGGGGGGGGGGGGGGGGGCGATGCGAGGCGAGGTTAGATAAAATATAAAACTGTTTCTTTTTTAGTCCACTAGCTAAATTACAGATGTCTATTAACCAAATGCTCATACCCGTAATGTATGTTTCCCTTTCTCTATAGACCTTTTCCGCTTACTCTCGCCCCCGACCGTCAAGTAGGCATATCCGGTACGGGCGACGAAAAAATATCAGAACGTTTCAACCTGCAAATAGTAAAAAAATAGTGAGGAGACAAAACTAGAATGTGTGACGGTTACGTTTTTGCCCTAAATGCCTTCTACTGGGGTGGCGACGGCAAAGCAATGTTTTCGCCCATACTGGAAGTGACGACAATTCAAGATGGCGGCGCCCTTGCGAGAAAGGTCTATATATACACCTGAGAGGTGGTGTTTTCTACTTAATCTGAAAGAAAGAATTTTATTTTATTTTTCCTTTCATTTTAGATTCAAGGGGGGGGGGGGGGGTGTCCAGGAAACCTAGGGGGGGTGGGTCTCAACCCCCTCTAGGGCGTCTAGGGAAATCCCTGGTCTCAAATCACAGCTGAAAATGGTTACTTGGTGAGTGTAAATGTCCAGACATTGTATTAGTAATATATATATATATATATATATATATATGTATATGTATATATATGTATATATATAAAACTGAGAAGAAAAAAACCCTTAGTGAAAACAGCAACAACGGACGATTTAATCTTTGACGTTTCGGCCGGAGTCCGGCCTTCGTCAGGAAGCTTCCTGACGAAGGTCAAACTCCGGCCGACACGTCGAAGATTAAATCGTCCGTTGTTGCTGTTTTCACTAAGGGTTTTTTCTTCTCAGTTTTATACCCACGCCTTCGGCCTCCCGCCACCATGCCCGTTGTTCTATATATATATATATATATATATATAGTCAAAAATGCGTACTGTCGGAGTCACTAATTAGAAGTTTATTACGACGTTTCGAGCCGGGACCGTTCTCCATTAGGTGATGAAGAGTGGTCCCCGCTCGAAACGTCACAGTAAACTTCGAATTAGTAACTCCGACAGTACGCATTTTTGACTTCATATATATATATATATATATATATATATATATATATATATATATATATATATATATATATATAGATATAGATATTTTCCACTATTTGCTGACTGCCGAAACTAACTATGCACCATAATTTTCGCTGAAGGCTACCGTTATTTACAAAATATGACGGGCGTAGTTATTATATCTGCAATAATTTGATAGCAGAAACGTTATTCGAACAGGCATTATCAAGCTACTCGTCACGCGGCCAACCGGTCCCAGAATAGTTTGTCCCCTCAAAAATGTATTGTTCAATTTTGTTCGGGCGGACCAGGGATGGGCAAAATACATGCAAATATGTATCGAAATACAAATACAAAATACTTCGTCAAAAACGTATTTAATTACAAATTTAATTACATTTCCAAAAAAAAACATTTAAATACAAGATACAAATACAACCAAATGTATTTGGTCTCCTCCAAATGCTTTTCCAAATACATTCCTCAAAATTTGCGTCAGCGACTTCAGGGCACCTGCTACAGGTTTCTGGGTATCTCATTTTAATTTTGCATCGCACACTCGGGAGTTAGTGTGCGAGGCTCTAGTAACGTAATATAAATATAATAAAAAAACATGTAATCAGCTTGGGCGTAATAGGTGAAAAAGGTGCAGAGCTTCAAGCAGTTTTTTTTTTTTTTTTTTTTTGTCGATTACATTTTGGTAGACCAACAAAGAACCGAGACGACGAAGACGCGCAGCACTAGCTGTAGAATTTTTTATTGTTGCAACTCGCACCAGTTACGAAAATCTGGACGACCCGCGCATTTAGAATGTTCCAGGTATGGACGGAAATCAGGCTGGAAAGCATCACAAGTTGTCACAGGCACTTATTTAGGCAGTCTGCCTCTGAACGTCGATTTCGTGACTATTCTTGCCCTGGACTAGCACCGTAATCACATAGTCACTAAACGCTTGTGCTTGATTGAGAGACACTGAATTTCGTGCAGAACATAGTTTTCTTCCTGCTCTGGACACGTCTTAGGATGAGCAAAATGAGTCGTGACAATAAATTTGAGGGATGTATTTTCGCCCACAAAATTGTATTTAATTACAAATTATTTGAAATACCCAGGTTTTAGTATTTAAATACACATGTCAATAACATTACCCAATTTGTAATTAAATACAACTGCAAAATACACAAAGTATTTGAAATACTGCCCATCCCTGGGGCGGACAAAGTGGCTCACCTCATATCTTAGTATGTCTTTGGCTTCCGAAAGCCGAAAATTCTTAACAAACGTTTTAGCTTCTGGTTCGGTCTCGAACATTGAATGTTGGTTCGGCCTGACAAAGTTATCTTAGCATGTCTTTCGCTTCCCAAGTTTAGCTTCTAAGTCCGTCCCGAACGGTGTATGCAGGGGGCGACGGAGAGAAACTCACCGGAGAAAAGCTCACCGCAAAACCGGCAGATGCGGAGAAAAGCTCACTGGCCTTTGAGCGGACGCGGAAAAAAGCTCACCGATTTTTTTGTTAACTAGGAGGATTCTGTGTCAAACGTGGCAATTTAACACAATTCGTATTCGTAACTTTATTAAAAATGTCATCTTTTTGTAATATTCTTCAGGTTCATTGGGCATATTTACTAATTCCTCAGAAATTTGTAATCACCCATTTTGTTTATTAATGAAGCCATATGTATAAAGTCCGAACATTGTACACCGGTAAAGAAAGACAACGCTTTATTACAGCTGACAGTGCACCGTCAGTAGCTCTGTCAGATAAAGAGGTTTGTTCTTTGCGAGCTAATATGAACAGCGGCGTGGGAACCATTTCAGCTCCAAATATTGTGTAGTGCCTAATAGATAAGCAGGTGTTTGTTTATGTAGTCAGTGTCGGCTACGCGGTTTTCTTTCTGTTAATTTCACTAACAAAACTTTAGTTCCGAGAACAGCTTCGTCCTGTCGTGTTTGTTGTCTTCACTCCGTAGTCATCGTTCGAGCGGTTTTTATGATACCAATTCGCCCTACAAACCTTACAGAGGACCACTTCTTATATAAGTCACGAGTAACAACGGTGCCAGTGTGCAGCTCTGAAGGTCATGGGTGGCTCGCCGTAGAAGGGCACTATCACACAAATGCAACGTGTGGAAACACCAGCGCGAACGGCTAGAAAACGTGCACGTCCGTGGAAAAAGGAAGCCTCAATATCCCACTGACGGTTTTTTTTTTCTGTTTTCAAAGGTGAACAAAAACTTCAAAAAGAATCTCAGGCACCACGCTCTTGCGCATGCACTTTGGGATTTTCGGCATTTACAGTTTAAATGTGTAGGTTTTAGGCAGACATTATTAAGTTTTCGAACTTTTTCTTGTTCTTCAAGTTCATAAAGTTTTCAGTTTGGCTTTCGCTGCTTAGAGAGTAAGCCACAGAAAACACTCACCGCAATTATTGATTTGGGAGCAATATACCCAATAAGCTTAACAAATATTACAAAAAAAGACATTTTCTTTTTTACAAAGCCGGCGATTTTTTAAGGATAATAAATTGACATATGTTACGCGTGATCCAACAGTCTCTATATATGAAAAGAAAGAAAAACAAATCGGTGAGCTTTTCTCCGCATACACCTAATGGCCGGTCAGTTTTTCTCCGCAGCCGCCGGTTTTGCGGTGAGCTTTTCTCCGGTGAGCTTTTCTCCGGGATTTGAATGCGGAGGCCCTATAAGAGCGACTATTTTTAAACTCAGACTACATTCAAAAGGATGGAGGTGATCGGAGCAGAGAGAGGTAGAGCCATGCTGCTGCTCGAGGCGTACTCGTACACATGCAGCAGAAAGAATTTCGATACTTATTGTTTTTCTCGAAGAGGTGTATGCAAAGCAAAGTAAAAACTCATTTGGCTGCCAGTCGCATTATTGCTCGTTCAAGCCAGCAACTGAGATCAACCGGCTGAGGAGTCGTAATATAACGCAAGGAAAAGCGGCTGAGTATTGTATGACTGGTTTTTCTAACCATTGGTTTATGTGACAGTGGGAAGTCGTGAAACTCCCCATCAGTGAATGTGGGCAGTTGTTGAAATTTACAATTTACTATCTTCCCCCGCCCGATCGATGTGACCAGTTGCCCGCATGACGAGTCATCCTGTGACGAATGTTCCTATGTGACGACTCGTGTGACCAATCGTCCTGTGACGAGTGAGCATTAGGGAGCCTTCATGTGCGCTTTGCCAGGGTGATGCCACCCTTTGTAATACCAGTCGCCGACCAACCAGCAGCCATTTCGGTCCTCGGCGATAATCCGTGGGCTTATAACCCTCCCGGAAACAGGCACCTTATATCACAAGTTCGGAGCAGCGTTGTGGAACCCGCGGAGGGAGGATTAGCATTCCCCCCCTCGGATGGGAAGACCGATGGACACAAAGGCCACGTTCCGGCGCACGGGGAAACAATGAGGAACAAAATGGCGGTGGACGAGGGTGTGGTAAAGGGAAACAGGCAGTTGGCATCACCCTATGCGAAGCGCACATGAAGGCTCCCTAGTGCGCATGTGACGAATCGTCCTCATCCCCAAATGAGCACTGGTCACACAGGCCGACTGGTAACATAATTAAATAAAAGCACCCACTTCACACAACAGGAAAAAACAATTTCATTAGACGTTTCGCCTCCCATGCGGGAGGCATCTTCAGTAGTTACACAAGAATCCCCGTGTAAGCTTCGTGAAGAGGGCCGCGGTTTTTGTTACACACGGATGTATCTTTGCGAACAAACCACGATTCTAGGAGTTTTTGGGACCCCCATCTGTCCTCCCTCGTCACGGTCGTCGCGGCCGGGAAGTCAAAAGAATGCCCCATTGTCCACGCATAGTACGCCAGTTCAGACCTCAGTCGGGTCGCGTGTAATGCGTACGTGACGTCACGCTTGTGTTTACAAAGCCAATGCAAAGTTCAACCTCAAGTCAACGCTATTTATCAAGAATGTCCGTATAAGCTTCGTGGAGAGGGCCGCGGTTTTTCTTACACACGGATGTGTCTCTGAGAACAAACCACGATTTTAGGAGATTTTCGGGACCCCCATCTTTGTCATAGGGTGACTCGTTTATCGGACTGTTCGTCGCAGCGAGAGTGCAGGGAAGGATAGTAATCCATCCCCGATACCGTGCAGAAGAGAAGACTATTAAAAAAAAGAAGAAACGAAGCGGGAATTCCGATCTTCCCTCTTGTGGACAGGACATTGTAGGTGAACGTGGCTTCGTTGTTTGATTCGCCAAAGTAGCAACAAAGCGGCATTTTACGATCGAGCGAGCACCGTCCGAAACACTGCTTGAAATAATTTTATCGGGAGTTTCACGGCATTTTACTGCGACATAAGTACGTGGATAGAAAAACAAATATTGACGACAATAAATGTCAAATATTTTTGGCACGCTCACACCTGCTTTTTCTTCATAATTTGATGACTCATATGCTGATTTTGGTTGCGCAACCGTACTTCTGACCGGCAATTTTATTGAGTACGAGAAGCTTTTGCGTACGATTCACTAAAGTTCATTATTTTTGGGTGTCCAAGTTGAAGCGGTGCGTGTTATTTTTCGATCTCTGTCCGAATGATACGAAGTTTCACGTTTTCATCCTGTGAGTGAAGTGAGTTGGTTAGTGCTAGCATCGAAGGCTAATTTGGAAATAATGTCTCTGTTGCTGCATCGCGGACAAAGATATATGTGCTCTTATCACTGTAGCAAAAGAATGTGGCAGGATTTGTGCTTTTGTTATGATCGTGTACCATTGTAGTCGACGTCATCCCAGCACGGCGTATCGTTTTTGTATTCTGTTCAGCCCTGCGAACCACACTTAGGAAAAAAATAAAAGTTTGCACGTTGTTTGTTAATTTTTTTGCTATACTGCAGAAACACATTGCGCCCCGTGTTCTTGAAGGCACGGTAGACGGTGGTTACGGTGAGGTGGCCGACCCCCATGTCCGCCGGCGTCTCGCTCGACATCCTCGAAGGACAGGTCGTTTTTACTGACGACTGGTGCATACGTGGAACAACTCCGCGTGCATTGCGTTCTCCATCTCAGAGAACGCAATACATGACTCAGCTCTATCTCGTCATTGCTCCAAAATGACAAGTGGAATTCGCAACTGTAGTCGGTGGCAGGTGAAGAACGAAGTGGAAGCTGCTCCCACCCTGTTCCACTTCAGCGGAGCGAACGGTGGAGAGGAGGTCGCCCCCTCTCCAGCGTTCGCAAACGGCAAATTTTAGTTTATCAGGCCACTAACTGTAAATTTACGCTCGTTCCTTTACGGTCGCCGCAGCCGATTATATTATCCCGTAGGATTACCAAAAGTATCATTTCTTTCAGAAAAACAAACAAACAAAAAACATAATAATAAAACGCCCGGTATATCACAGCTTTGACAACGCTTCGTGTGTGATGTTCGATGACCGACAGAGAACCACCGCTGGCCGTGCTCCCGAAGCGGCGAAGTGCAATTTATGGAGACCGATCATATTATCAGAAAGGTGCAGACAATCCAGGAAAAGTATTCTCGCAACTATGAGGTTCCAGTTGTACTTACACATGCATTATCATCAAATTTGACGGAGTTCCTTCGAATACTAAAGAGTTGTCAAGAGTGAAGATTATAAAGGAGAATATCAGCAGGAATCTATTGTTTATTCAAAACAAAACAAGCATCAGAAAAACGCATTTGGGTGGCCAGAAGCACGGACTACGCGCACCCAGCGTGGAACCAGCGAATGAGAGGGCACTCCTAGCAATCTGTTTTTGAGAGCCACGGTATGCCGGCTGCCGGCCAAATGTCCACTTCAATTCTATTATGGCTTTCGACACGTAAGTACACTCTCGAGAATTTTCAACAATATCACGCGAGCGCCGACCGGCCTGTAGATCAGCGCATCGTCACGGCGCGAAGTAGCGATATTAACGACAGTACGCGCGTGCGCAGAAGAAACGCGCCGAAGTCGGCGTCGGCTCCTAAGCTGTTTTCCCAATCACGACCCACCCCTGGCGCGACGCCCACCGCTTGCTCCGCCCCATAAACAGGTGACTTAATAATCAAAGCGACACACACGATACGCAAACACGAACACCAGCCAGTAGGAAGGACACCAACACGAGCTTAGTCAGCGAACGAAAAGACAGACCCAAACTTCACGCTAGGCACACAGAGCAGGGGTAGTTACAAGGATGAGAGGCACGCGCAGACGGAGGTAAGCAGTGCACAATAAATACGCGAAAACTCGCAGCAACCGAAGAACCACACAGCAAACAGGTACGTGCACACGAACCAGAAGCACGTGCGTCACGCTGCGTATCGACGCGGAACCGGCGATTTTGGCATTTCGGTAATTTGAAACTTCGATATCGATTGCGTGAACGATTTATTCAGCAGACTGAACCGCTGGAGCCTTGTATAAAAGAAAAATCGTTTGACAGTATGAAAGCGATTGAAACTCTTCCTAAAAGCTATATTAGCAGAAAGTACCGTGTTATAAAGGACCTCACGAGTTTCGACCAAGTTTTCCAGCACGTTATTTTGCAAGAAACGCAAGAAGCCAGGTGTACAACCAGTTTCCGAAGCTGCACAACCACAGCTGGAATCAGCGCCATCCTCGACAGTTTCCTGAACCTCGCGTAGTCACATTTCAGCCGCCACCACATAGAGGGCACAACCAGACATCCAATTTATTTTTTCTGTATTTTTTGTGATTTGTTTAATAATTAGGCTCGATTAGCAAAATGTGGGCTAATCATCAGGACCTGGGACAGTAATCTCCATTTCAAACTAAAAATATCGGCCTAAATGTCTGCCAAAAGGGGTCAAAATACTCGGTTTTTACTATCAACAAATTCGTGATTTCGCCTGTATTCAAACGTTTTCTATGGAAAATCAAAGGTGAAATTTAGAAAAAGGGCCTCTGATGACAAAGCAGAATATGTTTTTCTTTGCAGGTCTACAATTTTATTCAAATGTACCAATCCCTAAGCGCTGTACCACTGTACTACCAAATGAAGTTTGCCAAAATTAACTGTTTTGGTCACTTTTCACGTGAGCATTCCGAAAAAAGTTTAGGCTATCTTACAATGAAATTTAGCGTACCTCTTTCTGCCATAGTTGCAAACATATGAGAAAAGTTTCAAATAAAATAACCGAGTAGGCGGCTAAAAATTCGCAACTGAATGCGCTTCCGCGAGGTAAATATTTTATTGTAGATATCTGTCAAAATAAAAAGAAAAACGAAAAAAGGGGCTGTGTTGACAATGAACGCACTCTTCTTCTATAACATTCTAAACCTTGAAAGAAATTGCTCCAATCGTGCACCCTGTACCACTGTACTACGAAACCATGTTTTGCCGAAAAGGCCAATGTTCGCGGGTGCCGACTGAATTAGCGTTTTGCACTAGGAAAACAAATTCTGCATCAGAAGAAAGATAATGTTGTGCAGTACAAGATGATATATAACACATAATTTTAGCAAGCTTGAACACGCCACAATCGCATTTCGAAAACGTGCGGAAAGCGTCATATGTCATGGCCGCCGTGGGACCGCAGCCTTAAGAGAGCTTTCAGGAAAAAGGTATGCTGTCGCATTAAACACCAAGGCGACATATTAAGGGATGGATTCTCAGAAAGAAATATGGCTCTTAAATACTGTGAAGGTTATTATTTAGACTTATTGCTATTATCGGTGATATGTGTTTACATGCACAGCCGTTAGGTTTCCTACACCATTCACACGGTCGTACGCTATGCACACTGTCTTACATTATTCACAGATTTAGCTAATTTACCTTTACGGCCTGTGGCGAATCAGTTCACGCTCCTCCACACGTGACAAGTGCTCGCAGTCCAAGAGAGCAGGCTGATTTGTCGATTGCAAGTGCGCCTATGTTAAAGGTACTTTTATGCTGGCCTTGTGAATAGGGTATAATATGCCATTCCCCGATCCTTGATATATTTCATCTTTCTCGCCCTTCCGCTTTTTCCTCCACTGGGTTATTTTACCAATCTGTGCAGCCATCGAAGTTTTTGGAGTTATATGCTTACGGGTGAGGCGCAATTATTTCATTTTGTTCATCAATAAATTACGTCGTAACGCAGTCAGAATCTTACTTGGCGTGGCAGTTTATGTATTTAAAACTACCGTTTACTTTGCAGACTGAGGCTCTGATATTTAAAGGAATTGAACACTGATTTAAGAGAAAACCTTCATGGTAATAAATTCCCTAAACTTGTTGTAATGCTATCTAATTTAAGTGGCGTCAAATAGCTCATGGCGCTACTCAGTCTAACCGTAGATGTACATATTTCTAATAAAAAATTAAGTGTTTCAAAAGAAAGTAAGATATCCCCTAGATTTCCGGCTATCGGTAGACAAATGCAAAAATAACGTGACTGAAACAAACAGACTCGCAAAATGTGTTGATATCTTCACGCTAACGGCGGGCATAGAATAGCAACCCCACAAACCGGCTCAGGCTCAATGGTATCAAACCGGAAACGCAACCTTTTACTTTATCAACTTCGCTTGATGCTAAATAATCGGCGAGTGGAAAGCGTTCTTTCGGAAAGCCAAACAGCGCACCCTAGCTTCCTTTGTAAACCCAAACAGGAATGTGAATCTCCAAAACTCTGAAAGCCAACAAACACGGTAGGAGCCAAAACCCGGACAAAGCAGAGTATACATACGCAGACAAGAGTGCATTGAGGAGCTGGAATTCGGTGCAAACCTCGCTCTTCCACTAACCAAAATACCCAAACCAAAATAAGGAGAGGGAAGGGGCATGAGAAAGTGGAAGTAGAGCAGGATGCCTGCAGGGAGAGTTCGTCTTCCCCCTTGTTCCGTACGTGGTCATCTATCGGCGAATTCTCGGGGGATGCGTGGCCGGCCTTTTAGGCAGCCAGGGACAATGGTCGGCTCGCAGCCCAATTTCATCGCGTCCCCTTGTGGCAAATTTGAACGCATAGCTGCCAGCCAAACCAGGAACAATGGGCGGAATGAAAGATAAAGAAGGGGAATGGTTTAGGGGAAAACGCTCATTTTTGCCCAATACCTCCATGCTGGACACCGTAGCTGTATATATTGACACAGTAAGTAGGAAGGAACAGCGGTGAAAGTTGCGTCCTCCCTTTGTTTTGTTTTTATTTGTGATCTTTTTTATGATTAACTTAATGCACTTGGAAGCAGATAAGTCTTCTGGTTATGATTAGTACTTCACCTTCGCTTCTTTAGTTATATGAGATCCGAACTTTAAGACATATTTTTGGTATGATAATTGTTTTTATAAGTTGTGTAATGGTGGCAAGATTAAAGTGGGCTGCGGGTTGGCTTTGGACCCGTCACCGCTGAGAATGTGTTTTTCGCCGAGTTTCAGAAATCAGGTTTAGCAAATTGAATACTTAGTCTGTGTACCATCCAGAGCTTTGGCGGAAAGCAATTTTTAGTAACTAATGGCTATTAGGAATACCGTGTGTTAAATTCCATGAAGCTTTTTAGAAAACGTCGCGGGAAGATGTAGGATCTTCCTGGGACTGCTCTTATTACTTTTGCTTGTGTCCTTTCTCGTTCAGATTCAGTCATATTTTGTCCTAATATGATATTTCTGATATCACATCCATATCGTAATATAGTGATTATTCTGCGTTGACTAATTCAATCATTAGTAAAATAAAGATTAATGTATCTTTTTACATTTTTATTTCGCTCGTGACTATGATTGTTTTGGCTGTCTCTTTCCAACGCTAATATTAGTGATTAAGTTGACATTTCGTTTCTATACACGTTTGCAAGTCCGGCTTCAGGGCGCTGCCATCTTGCTTGGCTGGGGTGCGCTCGGACGAGTCATAATCCAATTACGAAGCCTTGCTAAGGCGTCGTAATCGGATTATGGCCGCGCCCAAGAGCGCACCCCACTGAGGAAGATGGCGGCGCCCTGAGACCGGACTTGCAAACGTGTATATCTTTGAAATGGGAAGCGACATAAGTAATACATGTCTGACGTATTTTGATTATCGCTTGAGCGAATGTCAAAAAAAAATTTAACACGAAAATAATTAAAGCTGTTAATGTTTCTCATAGATTTGAGGGTATATAGTTAGTACATGGACATATGCAGCCGGCAATACGTTAAGTCAAAAGAAAAATCAAGTAAAATATAATACCTCCGCGCACCTCATGATCTTCCATCGCCTCTGGCAATCTTGAATTGCTACGCATGCTTTGTGCAAAGTTTATATAGGCATATTACAATTAACGAACTGCTGCAGAAGTACCGTTGACGTTCACCTTCCTAACAGCACAAATTTATTAGCTTAACCATCACCTTCTAAAAACTAAAGCGCGCGCGCTTCGCTTTAGGCCGTCAGCTACGTCACAGCCCCTAGGCACTCGTGAATCGATTAGTCTAGTTGCGAAACTCCGTCAGAAAAAAAAGGGGGAGAGGGAAGGGGGACTTTTCCTCAATCCCTACAGTCCGCCTCCTGATGTTTGAAGCGCCATATAGATTTTCTTTTGAAAACTGTGTGTACCGCAAGTACGGGGAAACGCGACATAGAAGCTGTGCTTCAAAACATAGGTATTTCATAGAATTTGCTGCAGTTACCATAGCAACCGCCCTCCGAAAGCGATGGAGCGTCAAACGTTGGGAGGGGAGTCGGAGGGAGAGGGGGGAGGGGTACTTCTCGTATAAGCAGCGCCGATGGGCTGTTTAGTTACCTAGCTAATCTGGTAACGTTGACCTCGGCGAAGTATCGAGAGCCAGTAAAGCGTCTGGAACCACCGAGCAGCTGTGAAGATTATGACAATTCCTTCCAGATTGCCCGCTACTCTGCACTTTGTTTGTTTGTGTGTGTTGATTTTCGTGCGTTGTCATCCTCGTTTTTTGTTTTTTTTTTGTTCTAAGTAGCGAGTAATTAAGTTTTGTTGTAGGGTCTAATGGCTAGATATAATCAAATATTAAAAATAAGATTACGCGACGTGGCGAAGCACCCTTATCTTGCACCAGACGGTTCTTATGCAAAAGAAAGCAAATCGATGGATTTGCGTTGTTGAAGGTCACTAGGTATGCAGGGACAAGACGTTTTTCTGATCGTCCTTCGCCGAGAAGAGTTTTTACAACAAATGTGAGGATCAGTATCTTGCAAGTGTTGCGTGCCGGGGTGCTGAGAAACGTGTGCCGGGAAGCCAATGTTCATATTTCCATCTCATTTACGAGCAATTATGAGAGAAATGAATTAAGTCGGAACCCCAAAAGGAATATAAAGTTAAGAGTTCTTCGAAGGTATCTCAAGCGGTTTTGCAGCTATCGTTTCTTGCTGCAATTACATACTGGTACTGTGTCCCGCGGCATTATCTAGTGCGATAGGCTCCTTTATTATAGTACTTATTTATTTATTTATTTATTTATTGTACCCTCAGGGCCCGAGGGAATTACAGAGGGGAGTGGGTTACAAAGTAAAATCACTAAGAAACAAAATGACAACCTAAGAATAGAAACACGAACATAAGAAATTTTAACTTAGAAAAGTGGTTAAACAACTCTTAAACATAATGGCGTCTGTTACAGACACAACTGACGATGGAAGGTGGTTCCACGTGATTGTTATTTTGGGGATGAATGAATTATAAAATGTAGTGGTTTTGCAAACAGGTAGACCGATTTTGTGTTGGTGATCGACACGTGGCGAGACATATGAGGGAGGAGTTAGTAATTTTTGATGCAAGGAAGAATTATGATGATAAATGTTATGAAACAGACAAAGACGGGATAACTCACGGCGTGAAGAAAGGTTGGGTAGGTTTAAAAACGTTTTCATGGATGTTACGCTTGCACTACGGTGATAGTTAGTAAGAATAAAGCGAACAGATCTATTTTGAATAGCTTCGACTGCTGTTGTAAGGAAGTCAGTACCGGGATCCCATATAGGGGAGGCGTATTCCAATTTTGAGCGGACAAGGGTTTTGTATAGTAGTAGCTTGAGAGATACATGGACAGATGAAAAATTACGTCTGAGAAAGCCAAACATGCGGTTAGCATTGTTAGTTATGTTGCGAATATGAGGCTCCCAAGACAGGTTCGATGAAATATGGATCCCCAAGTACTTATACGATGACACACCTTCCAACAAAACACTGTTTAGATAGTAGAAAGTAGAGTGCGAGTTAAGACGCGAAACAGTCATTACTTTAGATTGGTTAGTCTTGAGCTGCATGTTCCTTTGTTACACCAATTAGAAACACAATCAAGGTCAGACTGAAGGATAGCAACATCAGAGGTATCAGTTATTTCTCGGTAAAGAACGCAATAATCTGCAAATAAGCTAATAGAGGACGAAACGCTGGAAGGTAAGAAGTTGATAAAAATAAGAAAGAGCAGGGGACCTAACACTGAGCCTTGAGGTACGCCTAATGTCACGGGAGCTGGACTTGAAGAGGTATTATTCATAGACACAAATTGAGATCGGTGATTAAGGAAAGCGAGAATCCATGAAAGTACATACTGATCAATGTTACGTTTGCTAAGCTTATGGAGTAGTAGATTATGTGACACCTTATCGAAAGCTTTGGCGAAATCAAGGAAAATACAGTCCACCTGGGAACCATGATCAAGAATAAGGTGAAGTACTAAACCACTTTCTTTTCTGCAGTCTCAAGAAGGCATAGTACATACTTGTAGGATGAGCTGCAGCTTCCGAAAAGTTTTGAAATATTTTGATAACTTTAGCATGTATTCTTGGCAAAAAATGAAATACGAACACAGGAGCTCGTGGCTTTCGGTACACGCTGCGACGCATAGAGGTGAGCATAGTGGCGAGGATGTGTGGCCTACTACCAATGTGTATACGCCCCTCCCTCGGCGCCTCCCAAGCTTCGGCATTGCGCCCCTTAGTGCGATGAAAGCTATCAGCACACGCGTTTCTCGGTCGACGCGTGCGACGCGAAGAAGCTCGCCGCCAGAAGCAGCAACGATAGCGTTGATAGCTTTCACCGTACCAAGAAGTACAATGCCGAAGCTTGGGAGGCGCCCGAGCGAGGGGCGTATACACATCAGAGTAGGCCACACATCCTCGCCCCTAGGATCACTTCCAGGCGGCACAGCGTGTACCGAGAGCCACGCGCTCCTTTGTTCGTATTTCATTTTCCCACGGTAGTGCGCAACCTTCTCATGATGTTCTTATTCGTGTTCAGCTCGTCTAAATGAGTGTAAACTAAAATAGTTTGTTCTACCTTTATCTTATTCCTTGGGCTCACTTCAGACGCAACGCATTTTAAATATTAGTTTTATTTTTTAATATACACCAAGTTTGTTTGGTGGGAACAGCGCAAAAACGATGCAGGACGAGGTCTAAAAAACACGCAGACAGGGTGCTGTCTGCGTGTTTCTGCGACCTCGTCCAAAGTCTTTTGAGCGCTGTTCCCACCAAACAGTATGTACCACCAACTGGCCCAATTACATGCCTTGCTACACCAAGTTACTGAACTTACGTTATATGCCAAGAAAATTGAAGCAATGTGGTGAGTTGGGCTAGTTTGTATTGAAATGACGAAAAACTCTGCCGTCCAGAGTTTTTCCGCGAAGATACTAAGATCCAAATAGTGATGTGGTATAAACCTTTAAGCACACAAATGTAGATACCGTGGATATTCGAGCACTCGTGAGCATCTGCAGACTTCATAGGTTGGAGCTTTAGTGAGCATTCATCTCGCTTCTTTTAATCAAAATACTAAACATGAATGCCCGTTCTTAGCAATCAACTATACGAACTCATTTCGGGGTGAAGGAATCAAACTCATTCAATACCTGCGGCAGAAAAACATTTAAGCACACGCTCTCTTGTTTCTATGTTATATTGTGTAAACAGAGAGATAATTATTCTTGTCTAGCATCCCACTAAAGTTTACGTAATTTGTAAAACCTTTGCCATAAAAGTGCTCATCTTTCAAATTTGCGCAAGAAATTGCAGGAGCCCGTTACTATATGGAAACTATTTATTGAATTGACGAGACCTAAGATACCATCTAAAGTGTTTCAAGCTGAAACATTTGTGATTGCAGTCCATTGTTCTTGAAGGTTCATAGGGGTAATATAAACTTTGAGACAAAGATGTTAGAAGAATGTTTATTATTATCGTTTTCACTTGAGGGTATTCAATAAACAAACGCTAGAAAACAGAGTTTTCTTTCAAATTCTAGGGATAAAAACTACAGCTCTAATATTAAACCTTCGCTATGCGCCCGTAGATAAGAATTGTACATCCCCTTCAATTCAAAGCTACAGGTTGCCTAGCCAGCGCTCCGGCAATGCCAAGCCCAGCGACTTTGTCATTTTTCCGCGTGCTAAACTGGCAACCGCGACATCACAGAGCAGGCGCGCAGTGTTATTGCTCAATGGTTTTGGCTTCTCATGCATCCCGTCGGTGCGATTAGAATAGGTACGCGCTGCCACTTGCGCCATAATTGTTTGTCTTAACCAATTAAGCAAAACCAAATAAGCACATTTTTTGAATGCAATCTTTTCAAAATGTTGTGGGAATTACATTTGTACCAGCCTTCTTTTTTGTAGGTTAAGATGACAATCTGGCGCACGGACAGATGCATTAAAAAAAATTGTCCAGCGTGAATCTTCCAATGAAGCATCTCGCACCTTGCCAACGGCCTTTGTTTCAGTAGTTGTTTCTGCAAGAAAGCACAATGCATCGGCATCCGCTAACTTCCAGACTTGAAAGATTGTTTAATGGGGTTAATTAAATTCACCTCTTTCTCACTTGAGTCTCACTTCACCTGCCGCCTGAGATAGTTATAACAACCTGCTGATTAATTGCGTTTCTTCCTCACCCTTCTGAAAATAAAAAAAAAAGGTAGTAGAAGAGGACATTGAAGGAGCTTGAGGACCCTTGGACCATCCTTCTTGGCCTCCAGGATGGGGCAATCAAGACCCAACCGTAGAGCCGCCGACCATTAATCTTATTCGCACGGCGCCTTGAAGTGTCCCGAAGGTTACCCAGTGAACAACTCCGCGCTTTCCTTCAAGGGCCACGAGCTTCTATAGGCGACCGTGTTCACGCGTCGACTACTTCTTGGAAGGAGCGATTGATCTGCTTTTCTGTCGAGCTGCAAATACGAAAAGAAACACCGCATCAGTGCAGTTTAATGACCAAGCCGTAAGGGAATATAGCTTTATCTCTCGTTCCACTAATAAATATTCACTACATTTCTTAGCTTGGAAACGTGTGGTAGCCAAAAACTATTCATACGTTGTTATAACTTTTACCTTACTGCTGCTATGGCTATTGCTGGGACTGCTCAAAGCATTCTTTTAAATCAGACGTGTCCTGCAGTTCTTATAGGCAGAGTTCCGAATTACCCTTTAATTCAAGACGACGCTAGTCCCTATCGTCTTAAGAAGCGCAGGGCATGTCTGTCCCGGACAAGCCATAGTAGTTTCGCAGCCAATAAGAATGAGTCAAGGTTCGATAAGTACGCCGAAGGACAGATTACATGCAAGGTGTATCAAGCCAGACCCTGCGTTTATAAACCTGTCAGTTACTAAGGGTTTGGTGCCAACCCGTTTTCTAATCTTCGCGCTACCTCTCAGCCACACTCTCTTTCGCGTACCGTGAGGTCTTGAGAATGGCCACTGTCGAGAACCTAATTTGATTATTGGGCGCTCAGAATATTCCCAATGTTCTTTTTCAAGTAAAAGCCTTTGCCATTCGGTCCAAGCAAGCGCGCGCTACGGAGTCAGAATTTCGGCCAAACCAATGTTTGTTTTAGTAAAACATATAAAATAGCGCAACAGGAACAAGGACAAGAAGTAAACAGGACAGGCGCTAACTTTCAACTAGTTTTATTCTGGAAAATCGAACACATATATACACACAACAGGCAAAGCAGCTCCACGTAAAAGTTGATTAATTTTTCACCCGATCATTCAAAAACTGATATTCATTACAATGAAGAACAATAGAAAGTCGCTGACACATGCCGTCCCACTTTTTTTGATAAAGAAAGCTTCCAATAGCTCTCGAGCGACCGTCTCTCGGCTTCTTCCTAGTATCCGCATCTGCTGAAGTCGCGGAACACAGCCACACGTGTCGCAATGTATCGGCAAATGAGAGCCATATTTATTTTTTACTGATAATGCGTGCTCCCGTGCTCGGTCATTGATGCACCGCCCCGTCTGGCCGAGCACGGGAGCACGCATTATCAGTAAAAAATAAATATGGCTCTCATTTGCCGATACATTGCAACACGTGTGGCTGTGTTCCGCGACTTCAGCAGATGCGGATACTAGGAAGAAGCCGAGAGACGGTCGCTCGAGAGCTATTGGAAGCTTTCTTTATCAAAAAAAGTGGGACGGCATGTGTCAGCGACACTTCTATTGTTCTTCATTGTAATGAATATCAGTTTTTGAATGATCGGGTGAAAAATTAATCAACTTTTACGTGGAGCTGCTTTGCCTGTCGTGTGTATATATGTGTTTGATTTTCCAGAATAAAACTAGTTGAAAGTTAGCGCCTGTCCTGTTTACTTCTTGTCCTTGTTCCTGTTGCGCTATTTTATATGTTTTACTAAGATGAACCAACTAGCCCAACAACGTACCTTACTAAACAATGTTTGTTTGTTTTTGTTTGTTTGTTTTTTGTCGGGAGGCTTTTCTTTATCCTTGTTTGGGTGTTCGCGTGTGTTCGGTACTTGCTTAGCGGTAAATTTAAACTCTCCCATTTTGTTTTTAGCTTTTTTTGTCACCAAAAAAGACGTTTATTTTTCTTACTCCCTTTTAGGTAACAAGCCGCTTGGGTTATCGCCGGGGTGAGACTTAGTGCGGAACCCATAGATAGACTTATTGCACTGACACAAGGCTGCCTCTTTAGAAAATATAAACACGTTTACTTTGAAATGCATTTTTTTATGACAAGCCTTTCAGTGTCTATACCTTCAGAACAGAGATGGGATTACATTTGCTTGTAACGCTCACGATTGGGTTGCATCACTGTCAAGCGAAATGGATTAAGAAGGCAGGCTCACTAACTAACCTAAGGATATTACGAGGAATCGTAATACAGAAATGTTCGTACTACCGCGATGAACTTAAAAAAAGATCTAACAATGTTTGCTAATTTTAAATCTCATAATTCCTGCAGTAAACAAATTGACTCACCAATGACAGTTCCAAGAAAGCAGTTAGAAAAAGTAAGTGAACGCAGGCCCGATTACCATAACAAAACCCATAGAGATGCCGGGATTCCAAACACCAAGATATATTTTTGTATCTTTATCTTAACAATATCCCTAGATATGAAACAGTTAATTTTTCTTATTTTTTGGCTATTTGCGCTCTTCATCGTGCCGTAATCTAAAAAGAAAAAAATGTATCTCCCACTCGGTTTCGCGGTTCCTCTAACCCGTGTTAATAATAAAAATAGATCGCAAGAACAAAACTACCTCTGTTGAAGCGAGCGCGAATACCCCAATACTCCATCCTCTTTCTTGTGTCATTTCAACTGTTTCTGTGCCGCGCCCGTTGAAGCCAATCACACATCATCGACAATTTTCGAGCTCCGTTGCAAACACTACATTGTGTTTCTGGACAAGTCACATTATCTGCTGGCTAAAATAGACACACTAGTTTGAATTTTTTTTCCCGTGACATAGCGATGTATTACGACCAAACACACAGCCGAGGAAGAGCGTTCCGCTCTTCGAAAGTGGCGTCTTCATTGCGCGGCGCGCCTCTTCGAAAATGTTAGAATGCTTGAGATTCGATGGCGTCTCCAGTCGATTATGTTGTTGATAATAGCACGAGTGAGTCAGGATATGACGTAGGATCATCTGATTTCAATTCCGACAGTGATGATTTGGTAAATAAGCGCGGAACATTGAATACAGCATGTCGGTAGGGCTTGTTTCGGTTTCGGTTTTGGCTTTTATGTTTTCTTGCTGGTGTCGCGTAAACATCCTGCCGGTTTGTCTTATTGTCAATGCATCTGGTGGTTTTATTAGACAGTCTGGTTTTAGTTTCTGTATAGTTTCCTTTTTCTCACAAGATGGCGAATTACTATAATCAGATGCGCAGCCGAGGAAGAGCGCCCTTCGCGCAGCGCTACTCTTCGAAATCGTTTAAAGTCTCACGATTCAAGCGCGTCTGTGATCAATTTCGTTGATGACACTTGCACGCGTGAGTCGGAAGGAAGCATCGAACCATCATAGTATTTTAATTCTGACAGCAGTGATTCGTTAAATCTGCACGGTACTTCGACGACTGCATGTCGGTAAAGCTGGTTTTGGTTTTGGTTTTCGTGTTTTTACTGATCTCTTGTGAAAGTCCGGACGATTCGTGATTTTCACCCGTGCTTTGTGTGGTTAGATTAGATACTCAAGATTGTGTTTTTTTATAGTTAATTTTTCATTTCCGTGAGATGGTGATTTATAATGGACAAACAGGCAGCCTATGAATAGGGCTTGGAGGAGGTTGCGCTACGTTTTGCCAACATGGCGTCAACGCAAAGAGAATCATGGGATTCCCATTTGAGTTGAACGATTTCACATGGGACAAAAGAGTGAAATGAGGTGATGTCCTGTGGATACAGTATCAAAATGTATTCAATCTTTAATTAAAAGAACGAAGGATTATGCACATGATGAGCACTGTACATACAGAACAACTGCATCAATAGTGTCCAAAAATAGAGAAGGGGCGCAACCGCAACCTGCGATACGAATAGTGCTAAATTGAGGACAATACAACTGTTTTTTGCAGTACATGCTACATTCACCAAATCCAAAAGCTGATTCACTGAATGGCGTGCACGCACGATGGTTGGGACTGTGTGGTAGACCTTGATAAGTTTTCTCATCTAGAGCACTGTGATTTCCAGACTGTCTTACTCTTAAAATTTGCCATACTTTGTATCATTTTATATTTAGTGGTCACATTTTCCCGATATATCTGCGCACATTTCATATTTTTGTTGTACTGGCCCAATAATTTTGGCTTTAAAATTAGTTATTATTTGTTAGACTCCTATTTTACACATTTATTATTAAAAATAACACATATTGTGTAGCATAATGATATACTGCAATAAACTTTAGAAGTAAACCATTTTAAGAAAAAAATGGTATTGGAACTTTCCAAAAACGGCCAGCATTGCCATGGTAAGAAAAGAGTAAAAACAAAATGTAATCCTAAATACAAGAACTGCCGCGTCATGTGCGAGCATTCTCTCGCCGTGCGCAGCATATCCTTCTTCGAGTTTGTTATTCGCCTCTGCGCGTCGGTTCATTTGCGTGCTTCGCGTTTTCTCTCTTCTAAAATTCTTCCCGAGTTCGTCCTCCGCTCACCCAGGACGCGTTCCCTATTATGAAGCTGCTTACTTTGCATTTGGCTAAATCTTTTCTTCTTTCGCCAAGATCATCGCATTGTATTTTATTGTTTTTATTGTGACTTCTGTTTCCATTACCTTGAGAGACACTTCCCATTCACTCGTGTTTTTCTACGTTTCTCAACATTCTCTTTTCGCAATCTATATTGAAAGCCCGCGGTTTAGTTTTTTATACACATTTTTGCTTACAATCCTCACTGGCTTCAGATTCAATGTGCGCGTTAGTGACACAAACAATTCAGTCGAAAATCGCTGATGCATGCTGAGCTTTGAGAGTGCGTTTTTGGTCTGCGTAGGCGGCAGAGGCGCATTCTTTGTTTTGAAGGAAGTGATTGAATTTTCTCTTTATTTTGGCTTCTCCTTGATTTACGTCATATATGTGGACTTTGTCAAGGCTAAAATTCATGCGTTAGCGTAAACTTAAAAGAAAAAGACACTGCAAAAAAAATTTTTTAAGGGCACAGGTGGGACACGTGCGTTTTGGAATAAGTTTTCCACGAAAGAAAAAGACAAATCGCGCGATATTTACGCCATTAAACGAAATTTGGATGCTGAAGGGGGTGGTCGTAGCTTGCTGCCCCGCCCCATGCTCACAAGGTGCTTACATCTCTCATTGTGTGTAGAGATGATTTACGTGTGAAAGCTTGGTTGTAGATTTGTATCTAGCTGTCGCAATAGTGTTTTAATTTACTACTTCTTATGTTTAAGAAGCAAATAATCAAGATAGAGTTATTGTTGTTTTCAAATGTATTCTGAGACTGCTTCTCCCGCTTTGGTTTGAAACATTAACAAACATGGCTGTTCGCGTCTTCGGGGAGCTAAGCGAGCGAAGCTTGTTGAGCTGGTCAGTTTTATGAGTGCGAGTGGTTTTGAGTTCACAGAGGTGTTTAGAGGAAGATCGCCTGAACCGACGTAGTTTGCAGCAAACAACTGCCGCGAGTAAGCGCCTTCGAAGCGCTGAACGGATGCTTGTTCTCGTAGGGGGACAAGCCTCAGCCTAGAGTCCGAGATCAGCTATTTTGATAGGGCTGGCTTGATTTCTTTCTTTGCCCGTGTTGATGCCGAATAAATCGTTGGTGCCCGTGAAAGCGGCCCCGCTGCCATGTAAATTGTGCAACCGTCGTGATTCCGACCATGGTTCCTATACCCGAGAAGATACCTACACAGTTAAAAATTTGCGAGCGATTTGGTTGGAGGCGATCGGGCGTTCGTCTCGCATCACATTTCCTCTAGGAGCGTTACCGTCATTGAGCCTTGGAAGGCAATCCTTTTAGATTTTGCAGTGCACCTGGCTTTCCAAACAGAATATTTATGCGGCGCGTTTTAATTGTGCGTCATTGACTCTCACCCACCTTGCTTGTAGATGACATGTGAAAAAAATATAACAAGAACATTAAAGCCTGGAAGACTGCATATATATTTTTGTTTATATTTTTAGTTCTCTAGGTCGCTTATCACGCGCATCCATAGACGCTGACATACGCTTGTATTGAGCCGGGGCTCGTGCATGATGAAACGCTAGAACGTCGTTTTGACGGTCGCGTCTTCTGAGTGTTACATTTTTAGGCCGCTCAAGAATAGCAGAAGGAGGGAGGTGAAAATGGGCGCCGACGCGCAAATTCCGTTCCCGCGTCCCACGGCATTACAGACGACGATAGACGGCGGTGAAATAGCAGATAATGCCGGAGGCTGTCGCTCGTCTGCTCGCGTGACTAGCATGCGATGTTGGAGTTCCAGACAAGACGCACTGGATGACGCAAAAGGGAGACCCTCCAGTTTCTAACCTGTTTGGTTGAGCAGCCATGCCAACCCAGTAGTAATGGGCGGGGCCACTGATCTGTGGGTGGGGCTTAGAGTGGCCTGTGACCTTAACCTAAATTGCGTCTAACGGCCTAAATATTGCGCGAAAAAATATATTTTTCATGGAAACATTTTGAAAAAAATACGTGCCCCATCTATGCCCCTTCAAAAATATTTTTTTTTTCTCTTGCAGTGTGCCTTTAAGATGTGTTCCACGCACACTTTGACTCTGGCATATTTTAGAGTTCAGTCACCAAAGGCATTCAAAGGAAACTTCTCTAGTCATCGCTAGAAACCCATCACCAGGTTGCTATCTCCTTGTAAGTTCATGGCGTCGAATAAAAGATATGCGTCTATAAAAAAACAAAGGCTCGTATATAAATTCTAGGCTCTGCCAGAGACGGAGTGTGCATTTTTTTCTTTTTGTGTGTGTTCCCCCTCCATTCCGTAATATCAGGTTCGATTATATTTGCGTGTCACCAGCTGCTCACTTATAGTTTAGACAAATCTGAAGCGCGGAAGTTTTTTTTAATATTTTTTATATTAAATAGTATTTTCAAGAAGTATGTGAACATCTCAGCAAACTTATAATGTACAATATCGTTCATTCTTAAAACATGCAATTCTATACAAAACAATATTTAAATGCCTGGTTAGGCTATGCAGCTTTATCCTATCTTTTGTTTGTCGGCTCTTTCATATGTTGCGCACCGTAGTTATTATTAAAACGTTCTTTTAGAGCATTTATAGTATTGTCGACGTGATTACACTGTTCTTTTCAATGGCCCCAAAATATTAGACCCAATTCGCACGCCTTCGTCCATTTTGTTTTCAAATCGGAAAGATAAACATACTACCTAGCCTACTCACTTAGCCATTTAATAGAAATCTCTAGACTTTCGTAAGCATGATATTTAGCTGATCCAATGCCGGCGCCAGGTAATAAAATAGGTAAAACATTTTGTTTGTTGTTACGTACTGCATGTAGACACTAAAATGGTACACTGGCTTTATTTTTTAGAAGGATTACGCCAGCTCGCTACTGATTGTGTCTGAAAGGACAGCGTCGCTGCATAAGGACTCATAGGAGTAATCAACTGTGGTAGCCGTATATTTAATTTCTAACATATCAGATATTTTTCATATAATTTTCTTATCCGAGGTCAGCATGGTTGTCATTCTGGGGCATCCTATAGCACTATGCTTTTGACGGTTTTCACTTTTTTGAGGGCGTCATTGATGCTAGAAATAAAGTAGACGGCTTGTTCGTTTTTTTTTTTTTTACTTACGAAAGCGTTTTACCTTAGAAACCATAAATTCTTAATTTACAAATTTAGCTTTCTCGCTATTTATAATATTGTTTTAGGTTGGCTTCAGGACTACCTGAGAGAATGAAATCAGTGTGTGCTAAATGATGAAAGTCCGAATACGTTGGTGCTACATCTCGTGTTCCTCATGGTTCTGACTGAGCCCTTTGCTCTTCCTGGTGTATGTAAATGATATTATTAATAAAATACAATTAAATATAAAACTATTTGCAGGCGACTGCATTATTTATAGAGCAATTAATAATTCAAAAGTGTAAATTCCTTACAGGCAAATCTTGACAATATTTAATGAGCTGCAAGAATTGGAAAATGAATCTGAACGTTAAAAAACGTGTTCACGTGAGGTTTAGTCACAAGGGAAGCTCAGTTCGCTCTGCCTACATAATAAATAACAAAATAATTCAGGTTCTTTTTGAAGCGTAAATACCTGGGGGTCATTCAGTCTCGCGATTTAACGTGGGAAGTTCCTGTAGAAATAATAACTCCAAAGGCTGTACGCACGCTTATTTTATATGACGAACTTTTCGACAAGGTACATGCAAAATCAGAGAAACATCTTACATTACGTTTATTTACCCGTGTATTGAATACGCGGCAGTTGTGTGTGACCCCCACCACAACAACCTATTAAATATAAGAGAAAACGTACAGAGTCAGTGTGCTAGATTTGTTTTAAATTAGTACTAAGGCTTTCCGAGTATCACCAGCACGAAGGAAAATTTAAAATGGGAACCATTAGTTGAAAAACGTTTAGACTAAAATTTTTTGAACATATATAACGATCGCCTTCTGATCATGTCGATAAATGTTTTTACAGGAACTTTTTTAATTCAGGGAGGGAAGACCTCCAGAATAGAACTCGACTATACATTTGCCGTACCAATGTTTTTTCGTTTTGTTTTTATCCGAAAACAATAGCAGAATGAAGGAGGTTCGCGATTGAAGAATGTGTTTGACGTTTACACAAGTTTATAGATGTTTCGGTGTGTTTGTTAGAAACGAATGCGTCTTATGTACTCACCCCTGCTATGATGCCGAACGGCGATGCATTTCTCTGTGTAAATTAATCAACTGGTCATGCAATTGCAATAAAAAAAAATATTGTTTCGTTGTTGAACAGTTTATACCGCCACCCGTGGAATGTGTTTTTAAACCCAAGTGACTAGTGCAGTTTCGAGCTCCAAAAGACATTTGATCTTGCTTAAAGGCAAATATTGCGCTTTTAAATATCAAAAGCACCTACTTTGTGCGGAAAATATACTGTTGCTCGTCCCGCCAGAAAACTCCAGGGGTTTGATTAATAATTCAGTTATCAACACCCACTTCTTTGTCGCCCAAGACAACGAAAAGTTCCAAAACTGATCTGTTTCTCCGCTGGCCGTTACGAAATGAGTGCACCTCTTGCAATAGTTCATTACTGTGGGAAGCTAGAAGTTAAAGAAAATGCCAGCTCCCGTTGCTATCACAGATACTTCAAATGACAGCTGGCTGTAAACGGCGTGCTCTTGCCAGGAAGTTTCTTTTTTTGTTTTGTTTTCATTGTAAGCTGATGACAAACATAATTTTTGTTTATTAAAGCAATATGCATTCTATTATCCTTATCCAGTATTCTATATTTTAGTTCACAAACTGAATCAGCAGAACCGTGGTTTGAATAGCAGGATTAATTCGTGCGAATTAAAAAAATACTTTTTGTCTTCTTTAGCTCCTTTGTAATATGGCGTTTGAAAACTAAAACAATACATAAAATAATACCGTATAAGTCATAGCCGGGATTTTGTTTACGTCATTAGCTGTTCTCCCGCCAAACGCAACTTCACCCGGTACCATGCAAATGAAGGCTATGTGGAGGGTAGAACTCCTATATGGGTACATAAACTCGAACGGGAGGAGCGCGCTGCCGGTGTGTGCCCAAGGTTGCCTGCAATTAACGCTAATGACTCTCGCGATGACAGCGGCAGAGCATGGAGTGAGTGCTGGCGGCAGGTATTCAAATTACGCTTCCGCGGCGGTGGGTAAACGTGGCGGCCGTGGTTTGTTTATTCTGCGGTCGAGCTGCTAGTTTGCTTGTGTGGGATCGTCTGTGCGAGAGAATGTTGGTTTTATATTTCTAATGGATGCACGAACGAAACGTTGAATGCTGAAGTTTTGAAGTGTTTGAAAGTTGTAACTATGCAATGAAATGATAACTGTTGTTGCCGTACAAGTCATGCCTTTTATTGTGCATTGGATGTAACGATTGAATCGTGAAAAATCGTGTTTTGAAATTTCCTAACACACTTTTGTAGTGTGCTTTATTGATGTCCGAGAATAAAGTTATCGTGTTATTATGTTTTGATTACACACCACCTGCGAACAAAGCCAAGGCATTTCTAAAACCTGTGACTTCGCACTTTTGGCGTACTACATGCTAAAGGGGGAAACTATGTAGTTTTACAAATCCGTGGCCTATTGTGATAGGGCGGCAAGCGATGTCCAATTTTATTGTCACTTCCGTGTTTGGTTGTCGAGAAACGTGCAGCGTATTAGTAATCCTTGCTGCCATTCATTATGGTAACGTTTGGTGCGATATCATTTGCAAGCTTCCCAACAGAAAATGTAGCATTGGTGCAGAAAGCTTTTTTAAAGGCTAATGCCAGAAAGACGTTTTAAAGACACACATTGGTATACAAAATAAACAATATTTGCTGTGTTAATATTACAACAGCGACTGACGCGTGCCTCACATAATGTAAAAGAAATGTAATATTTCCCTATGCCTTTCTTTTTTTTTCATTATCCTATATTTTCGTCGAGTGAAAATGTGGGTAATAAAGTTATATTTGTCTCTCTTAGAGATAAGGAATTGCATGAATAATTTGCGCAGTAAAACAGCGACGATCAAAGACTTCTTTAGTTAACATTGATGTACCCGGCGAAATGTTCATCTTCATATTTCCGGGGTTTCCTGCAATATATCCTGTAACGCTCGATAAATATTTAATTATCAAATGTACCACTTAAAGTTATATTTATCCTTTCTTCGAGCTCATCTAAACAAGAAACTTCGTATAACATCACCTCCGCACACAATTTTGCACGCACAATTTGGTGTGCCTCACCAATATGTCTTAACAGGCTTCAGCTGACTTAGCACACACATCTTGCTGATCCACCCTAAATCGAATACGATTCTGCCAGATGAAATCGTGAGCAAGCGTACTATCGAGGACACTGTTAGCTATAACACGGCAGCGGCGGCCGTCCCTAGAGTTCCTGTATAGGCTCCCTGCTACCGTAGGTAGCGTATACAGGAACTCTAGCCGTCCCGTACCCCCAGCGCCCCATAGCAGGCGCCGTCCGAAACTCGGCGCATGCACCGTGTGGCGGACTCGCTCTTCCCGCCTGCGAGCACAACCTCGCTTTGCCGTCTGCTACGCACAGAGCAGACGACGCCACAGCGCTCGCCAATTTTCGCTGAACACGGTTCAGCGAACCACCCCGTAAGAGGTGCCCACGGTCGATTCCCTGACTCCGCTGGCTAAGTATAATCATCGCCACTAAATGTAACATCTTGGATAATTTTTTTTATAGGACAAAGTTGAGTTATACTCCGTTTCACTTTAGGTCTAAGCGCAGCGGACGCCACGAAACGATATCACCAACCAAGCAGCGACAAAAGCACCTTTTGCATCTTATTGGGTCCCCCGGTGATGCACTCCATGACGTCGCACTTTTGCCGCTAATTGATTGGCTCTGTCGTTTAGTACGTTACGCTGCGGTCGGACTTGAAGGGTGGGGGGGGGGGGGGGGGGTGCAACGATTTCCGGACTTTGGTCAAAAATTTGTGGAACTTGCCCTCTGACACTTCTGAAGTAACGAACAGAAAACCGGTTTGGCTTGCGTGTCCTAGTTGTTGCGTAAAAAAAAGAGATAAACATAGGCATTTCGGGCACCCCTCAACTCATTCCCAGTCTTCAAGGTCACACCTGGTCCCCCTCCTAGGGACGACATTCGGAGTGCCGTGTGGGTAAAGGCCCGTTCACACATTTGCGTTCGGAGCGACCACTATGCTTACGAACGAATGCAACCGCTGCGACTTCAACGACAACTGTGCGCGACGTGTACACACACATGCAACCGCATGCAACCATACGAAGCAACAGCCAATGAGAAACGAGCTTCAGCTCTTGCTCCTAGCCAATAGGAAGCGACCCAGCTACGCTTACAAACATGGCGGACGGTTTCGTGCCCGACGCGGGGTAGCGGGGTCCTCACCGGAGCAGCCCGAGGGTTCGGCTACGGCGTACAGTCACGAAGATCTGCTGTGCGCCTACAAGAGCTGTGTAAAGGCTGGTTCAGACATCTGAAACGAACCCGTTATCCGCGACTGCGTCCGTTGTGACCAGAGCGACCGGAACGATCGCTCTGCGCCGCGCGTACACTCCTGCTACCACTGCAACAAGCGCAGCGGGTCGGCAGCACGGCGACCGCCTCTCCGTTGCCGTCAGCTGTTTCAGCGGTGCCTCCAAAAAGAAGGGGACGCGCTGCCACTCACTTGCGTAACAGAAAATAGACAGACCGTCTTCTATGACCTCAAGCTTTATTACTCTTTATTTCAGGATACGCTTGCAGGGTAGTGCATTAAAAAAAGAAAAAGATGCAGTACGCCGTCTTGGACGATCACGACTTTAATACACGACTTTGCCAACAGTACAAATCTCGCCACACGCCTTTTTTACGATTATAAAAGACGATGTAATCTTAGCAACGATATAGCAACGTAGAAATATAATTTGACAGACGATGCGAGCGTTCAGGATTGCTAACACTAATAACCTTTTTCGGGCGATGAAAACGAGTAAAAAATTCGCATCCTTTGTACGGTACGCACCAGTAATACCTTGAACTTGAGCACACGCAAGGAATGCGCCAAAAAAGAAATCCGGGTGATGTTTGAGGACACAAATGCTAAGAAAGCACCACTGTAGTCGAAGTAAACAAACACGACGGCACGGGCGTTTCTGCTGTCTTGAGAGTGCCGCCACGAGATCGCTGCACAAGTAGGTGGATCTTCCCTTCTAGTACGTGCTGGGTTATCCTAACGACACACGACGAAAATTCACAGTCAAGGATAGCCCTTTTACGGGAAACGATGAGCCTTCACCACATCGTCCTGCCGACGATCACCACCGACGCCATGTTTGCAAATAGAAGCTAGAAGGAGCCTGGAACGACCGGCATGCAACGCGCGCGACCGAGCTCCTTGACCTGTGATTGGTCTGTCGCTCCCGTCGTTCCCGAACGTAACGAAAAAGTTCAGCCCGGCTCAACTCCTTGCGTTGCGAACGAACACGAACGAAACGACCGTTTGGCGCTTCGTTGCTATGGTAACTTGTCGCTCCAACCGGTTGCATTCGTTCGTAAGCGTAGTGGTCGCTCCGAACGCAACTGTGTGAACGGGCCTTTACCGTGTGCTATCTCGGAGGACGCTTCCTCTCCCTCTCTCTGCTGACATTAGCTGGCTTTATGCTGCAGCTTAGAGCCGAGCGAGGTCACGTAATCTTCTAGCCGTAGTTCCTTCGGCTGCCACTTACGGCCGCAGTTGGGGGAAAAAGCTCGGCTTTTGCTTTGCGATTATGCAGCGGAATCGCGACATTTTTAATGAAGGAGATGTTTTCTCTATTGTCCGGGACACGATAAATAACGTGAAAATGACGAGATGAAAATTCTTTTAATCATAAAATTGTTGCACCCCTCTTTTAAGGTGAAACGGAGTATAACAGTCGATTTCTGTGTCAGACCTGCTGCGCTGTAAAAATGCATTGCGCACGCCTGTTTCTGAAAAAGCAATAATAAAAAAAAAATAAACTTAAACAGGGGTAATGCCCTAATGATTCTGCAATCTGCCCAATAAAAATCGCCGGTTGAAAATGAGTCTGAGACCAGTTCGCTATGGCGAGGGTACCAGACGAGCACCACTGTGGCATCGCCTGCTCTGCGCCTAGCAGACGACAAAGCGACGGTGTGCTCGCAAACAGGAAGAGCGAGTCCACCGCACGGCGCATGCGCGGAGTTTCGGACGGCGCCTGCTATGGGGCGCGGGGGGGTACGGGACGGCCGCCGCTGCCGTGTTATAGCTAACAGTGTCCACGATAGTAAATTATATATACTATTGATTCTCTTAATAACAGTGTTGTTTGCTATATTTTCCCGATTATTCGCAGTTTTATAATGTCACAGCCGTTCAAACGTTATCCTCAGTTGTTGGACCTACCACGGCTAACGCGATCGTGTAATACTTTTTTATGAACATCTTTCCCTGCATCACCCCCCATTATTTCTTTCGGATACACTCCTTCATCTTTCACCGTTGTAATCCATCATATAATTAAAAACGTATTACATTCCACATCCTTATTTATGTACAATCAGTTACACCCCAAATGATAATGGATTAATATAACGCTCCGGATTACATAGCGACTGAAGTCAATAGATTGAGAATTTTAGGACGTATTGTGAATGATATCTAATCATGTCGTATTACACCTGAGACTGCGGTGGAAGAAATGTAATACGACATGATTCGCTACCACCATACAATGTAATACGACATGATTAGCTACCACCAGCTCGCCTGCACTCTCACCGTCTTTTCAATGATATCTAGCCTGTTTCTTTGGCTTTCTTCGCCTGTAGTTTGTTTATATTATTATTTCTGTTGCTCTTTTTTTTCTTCTTGGCTTTCATATAATTTTTAATACCAAAAAAATTATTATTTCTGAACTTTGTTTTCTTCTTTTATTTCTTATTCTCTCTAAGCAACCCAACTTTTTGCAGGGTCTTTATGGCTGTTCAGAATGGATAAATAAATTAATGAAAAAGATGTGTCAAAACTAAGGAGTTTATCCAGATCTATTTTAGCTCGCAGTCTCCATCTCGAGAATGTTCAAAACCTACAGCGGAGACAGACTGGTTCCAATATCGAGACATATGCTACACAAAATCTGAAATGTTTAACAATTCGTGACAAACTTCCCCACATAAATTATGGCTTTTGCGTTTTTGACTGTGTTTGGTTGCAAGTCTCTTTTGAAACATTTATCACCGCACGACACCGTGGCGTCAATACACTTGAAGCGGTCTGCTGAGTGTGAACTATCTCGTAGAGGGGGGCACAATGGCAGGAACATAAACGCAAACGAAGGTGCAAAGACTGTCCTCATAACTCACAGGGTTTACATCTCCAGACGGAAAATAAGGCCGCCATGGTGTCTGTGCTGTGTCCTTTTGATTTAGACCAATAGCTACGTTGCGACAAAACGTTTGCCGGTGAGTAGAATTGTTTGTTTGTTTTCATTATACCATTATCTCAGTGAACGATCGCGGTGTCTTAAACCAATTTTTGTAATACGCTTAAGACATGCACACACACACACACACACACACACACACACACATATACATATATATATATATATATATCTGTACGAAGACAGCTGATCTTTTATTCTGCCCAAAAATATTTTATTTCTGCGTATTATTTTATTTTAACGCCATTGGTGTTTAAAATTCATTTAACGCTGAGCGTGAATTCTACATACTTAGTTAACCACAATGCCACCCATCTAACGAATCACTTAATCGTTGAATTGGATGGGAGATGTGTATATTACATCACGTTATTTAGAAGCACTGGAAATTCCATCTAGTGCAGTCATCATACGCGAACTAACAACTCATCCCGCCTAGAAAATAACCTCGTTTCCAACCTAGCTTTCCTTGAATTGGAAGTTGCTGCAAATAGTTTAGTGAAGGCTCCAGCTCCCTTTCTTGATGTTCGAAAAAAACACGCGGCACTTTGCTACGGTGCATTTTAGAGTAAGTACGGTAGATAATCTTGACCGTGATCGTTGGCCACGCTACAACAAATGAACGGTAGAAGGATGTTTTATAACTGCATCTAAAGTGCCAAATCAGATTGAGACGTGATATTCCACATTTTTCGCTTTTATATGCTTAACTAACGTTCTTACATGACGTATGACTGCATTAATATTCGCCATTTCGTAGAACACAAAACTACTCAGTTTGTTTCATGGCCACTTCCCAAACAACTGGGAAAAGCCACGGCCACTGAATTCCCTGTCGGTGGGTTTGAATTCCCATTGAGGTGCCCGCAATCTGACAGATGTTTGCTTACACAGAATTCGCCGTCTAACCGAGATTTCCGTAGCACGTCAAAAGGCCCTCCTGGGGCGGTTTGCTATCTCGCAACCGCTACCGCGGTTGCCGCCAAGGGTGATATTTCTGCCATGTGGCCAGCTCCGTGGGGACCAAGGAAGTACAGAGCGCGACACTGCTAGCGCGAACAAGCGATCGCCGTTTTTTTCTGTTTTTTTTTTTTTATATGAAACCAAGGGATGTCATGAAAGTTATTATTGCTACGGAAAGCGTCACGAAAATGAGAACTCGCAAATTATTCCAAAAACTTCAGCTTTGATCTAAATCGCGAAATATTGAGCCCGCGAAAAATAAGTCGTTTACAGTATCTTCGCCAGCGACGAAATTCCCAACCTTCTGCTGTAGCCGAGGTGTAAGAGGGCCGGGACCTGTCGTCCCGGTGTGAAAGGTCTGGGTTCAAATCGTGTCATAAACCTTTCACAGCGAAGCTGTATATGGCTAGGTTCTGGCAGATCGTGTCCGGCGACAAGCAAACAATCCTCCTCTCCACCGCCGCCGCCTCTTTCCGAGTCGTGTAACCTCCTTGCCACTCGCGGTGTCTCTCTCCCCCCTGATATTGCGCACTACCGCGCGCCCTTCGGCGTCCACCTTTGCGCCGTACTAGATCCTGCGCTTTGCTTGGCGGAGCCTCGCTATTATTAAACGTACTTCTCTCCCCTTGGCATCACTGCACAATGCCGCAAGCTCTTCTGAGCGCCAGCTTCTCTGGACTTTCCTCTTCACGGGTTGAGAAGGCTCTAAATTTTTTTTGTTTTAATTCATATTTTGCGTTTGTGTCTTACTTTTTAACCGTGATCATTTTTACAAATCGTCCTTTCCATGTCTGGGTTTTTGTTTTTTGCTCAACATCCATTTTAATAGTTTCCCTAAATGCAGCGACTGTATTTTGGTAAAAAAGAAATTGTTAAGGTTCAGGCAAGCTGGTGTGTGTTTCCGCGTCTCAAAACGGCTGGCTACGCTACCTGTTGCGCGTTTTCTTCATTTTCGGCTCTGCATCACCTGCATTTCTTTCGACCGTTTCTTCTCCGACCGACATGCTCACCGACTCACCGACGGACTGTTTACGACTTATTTGCGGACTTATCAACACTCTCCGTATGTGTATGCTAACCTAGAGACCTCTCATCAAGGTCGAGACTCCTTGCTCGGCCCCGTGTGTGTGAAAATCATACCGATTCCGTCATCTTGGTTTCCTTCTAATGGACAATATGAAGCGATTGTATTAGAGCATAACTTGGCTTAATCTTTTTTTTTCTTTTTCGGTGTGTCGATTCGACGAGTGGGGCAAGCAATAAAAACCGTGTAAAGCGCAGTGGTGCAAGTAAATTATTTGGATGCTTTGTAAAAAGAAATCACTGTTAAAAATGAAAACATGCGCGCAAATTCTAAATAAAAAAATTGTGACGAGTATTGAACCCGGAGTTTTCACGCCGCGACGACAAGTCCTGGCCCTCTTACTCCCGACTACTGCAGAAGTCTCAGAACTCCGGCGCTTCGCAGATATATACATATACAACCACGCTTCTATCTTGCGTAATTTTACCTTTATTTTTGCTCATATTTACCTACATGCCCGTAGATTTACCGGTCGCTTATAAAGTGTAAAGGGGCGCTTAATTGAACTCCAGTTGAAATCCTCTGCGATCTGTTTTTGTGAGCGAAATTAAACTTTTGTGCCCGAGGCGACCCGAATTCCTCTGCCATTACGCAGAGACGTGGGCAGAGACGCTAGGTACTTCCTTGACCCCATGGAGCTGGCCACGTGACATAAAAATTTCTTCATGCCGCAACCGCGGTCGTGGCCGCGAGATGAGCAAACCGACCGAGGGTGTCAAATTCAATATTCCGTTTTTCGATTGGACTGGCAGATATTCCCTATTGGTTTGTCACGTATATCCTTAATTTGGTCAGTTCGCTTGTCCAAGAGGCCTGTTTGTATATACAAACTGCTTCGAAAGTGAGGCCTTGGCTTATATAATTAATCTAATCCCGGGAAATTCTTCCTCTTCCGGATAAGTGTTGCAACTGCGGGCTAGCTTTAAAAAATAACCTTCATACCTTTTATTACGTAATCATTGGAAAAAGACGAACTAAAAAACATACACTGCGAAAAATTCAAAGCCCATTGTTCTAAAACAAATTTTTAATTATTTGTGTGATTCATTGAACGAAAGTACGATTATTTGCATATTATAGCGGTACTTCGGTCGATTTTCGCTCTAGCATTCTGACTTGTCTCATTGATACATCCTGGTCTTCAGTTGGGTAACAATTTGAATGATTTCGTGTTTTGTAGACGTAAATAAAATCTAATTTACTGCCCTTCTATAAAGACATGTTTAAGTCGGTGATACCTGCTCCAGGCACAGGGGAGTGAAAATGTTACTTATACCTTAACACAGCGAGCGCGAACATATAGCGCCACTCCTTTGCTTTTTGCTTAGGTGGTAAATTAAGTATCACTTATTTTCCCTCTACATTTTTACCCAGATGAATTCCTTTTAATGTGTAATTAGATTGATTGAGAAAAGTTTGCGTTTCAAGCAAAAGATTAAAAAAAACAGTGGGTTCTACACCTTAATACTGTCTCGCTTTGCACAATAATGAATGGTTTTATGAGATTACAGCCAGGCATACTCGATCAGTTCTTTTCATTCACGAAAATATTGAATCAATGACCTCAGCGTTTTTGTGAATTGGTATGTTCCACCAAAGCTAGCCGAGAATCCACGGATAAATGTGACAAAAAGAACGTTTCTCGTTGTAGCAATATTATAACTATTACAGGTGTGAATTAACCTGCACTTCTAGACAAATACAAATACAAAATAGTATTTGCCTTCATAGTTTATAAGGGACATTAGTTTCCTTTATGTATTATCCATAAGAAATATGGCCTTTTTGAAACAGTGAAAGCAGGCTAGTCACAAATAATACACACGTGTTCGACGTACAAATCTCTTCAGGGAAGATGGCAAGTGCCTCCATTTTGCAGAAGGTTTCTTGAAATGTCCACAAAAATGCGTATCTGAATATTCAACTTTGACCATAGGGGTATTTGGTAGGGAAGTAGCGCTTTCTCTCGGATAATGCAACGTTTTGGCCCTTTGACACCTGCTTCAACCTCTTCAGAGAAGGAGGTCTTACAGGTAAAGACGAGTCTGCGCTTAAAAACTCCATAAAATGGGAGCATTCAAGACTCGAAGGAAACTCAATAATGCAGGAGGTTGTCGTACTGGAACCGCTTTCAAGAACCGAAAAGAAATGTTTTCGGTTCTTGAAAGACTACCTGAACTCTTCAGCCTAATGTATTTTGTGTAACAACGTTCAGTCTTCTAATTCCACTGCACATGACAAATCTATTTTCGAACTAACAAAAAACGGTTACCGTTATTTTTTTTTTTTTTTTGCTGCGTACATATTGTAGTTAGACCAGTGACAGGCAACATTGTGCTGAAAGACAAAACAAATTATTTCAAAGTTTTTTTTTTTTTTTGTTAGACATAGTGGTGTCTCTTCATTGGTATGTTATATTGAACTAAATATTACCTGCACAGAAATGTTGGTTTGGTAAAATATTTTAATTATTGTAATTTTTATTTTTAGCACAAACCCATGGCCCATATGTTGATATAGCGAGAAAGAAATAGGTAGAACCTGTTCACAATGCTTAGACCGCTCACCCACTGGTGTTCTCTTTCCTGTCTGCCCTTACGCTAACCTTGCGAATATTTAAGTTGAAAACTTAAATATTCGCAGGTGTTTTATATGGTACGTTAAAAAAAGCAAGAAAACATATGCGGGACTGGACGTCGCTTCCAAACTGTATCGCCAGAAAGTAAGAAGGTTCCAAATTTTATAAAAGCTGTATGCTCCTTTAATTCTTGACAACGGACGGAACGTTTATGTGGCTAGAAGTACACTTCGGTGATTTTTTAGACATAAAGATTATTTTGTAGAAATTTTTACATGCACGCTATACACAAATACGAAGATTTGTGCAACTGTTTATACAATGAAACTCTGAATGTCCAACTGTAAAGAAGGTCTTTCCATTTTTTTTTTAAATTTCCTTTGCTATTACTGAGTGGCATGCTATTTTTTTAATACTACGGGGGTGAGGCGTTTCGATGTTTGTTCTGCAAGACTTCCGGAAGCATTATTTGTTATGTTGATTTGAATTTAACATGTGATTTAAATTTAACATAGATCTCCAAAACTGGGCACAGTGTCTGTTTTGACGGTGGTGTACTAAAAGTATTCATGTATCCGTATAAAAACAATATGCTTCTTTTTTTGCTTTACAATCAAATGTAAAATGGGCTGGTGAGAGTAGTGTAAATGAAAACAAATTATTATAAAGCGAACAAAACTTTGGAATTCATATACTCAAAAAACTGCATCCCGTCCGACCCTCATTGCGGAATGCACAATGTCGGTAAAATAACATGCCACTTTCAGTGATGATTCGAAGAATATCAATAAAATCCTGTAACATTATTACCTCCCCTTTTTAATAATGCAAATCTTCAAATATTTTTCAACAGTTTTCGGGCGAACAATTTGACATGTACTATTGATTTGTTCAAGATTAGGTCAGTTAACGCAAGCATTACAATTCGTCTTTTTAAAAAAAGTACGAAGTCCGTTTTATATATATATTTTTGTGAAAACAATGAAAGACATGTTAATAAAATCATATCGATTATTCCGGTCATTTTTTTCAGAAAGATGAATGCCTAAAAGATCAGGCATTATTAAAAATGACCAGGAAACGCCTACACACAAATAGGCTTTATTAAAACATCTTGTTTGACAAATACTTTCTTGTAATATGCGTTGTATCCACCACACATTATACAGCACCCCTTGTTGGAAGCGATTAAGGAAAATGACGGACACAACAGCTTTCAGACTATGAACCCTATACGCTCCAGCCTTGCCCTGCCAAGATCTTACTCCTTGCTATCACACTTTCATTACCTAGAGGCCCTAATATCTGCCCCAATCCCGAAGAGTCATGGGATTCTAAACTCTCGTCGAGACACGAGATACGTGCATTAAAGAGGCTGTCCCTCGGCGTCTACGAGTCAATGATCCGGAATCAAGTAACGGTCGCTGCAATCAAGACTTGACCATTGGGCGCCTGCTCTGCGACCTATCGCCGATGATGAGATGTACTACGACACGTGGTGACACTTCGACATTTGTACGCGAGGCACTAATAGCAGCTCCCTCTACAATTGAAATTGATTGCCTTAACGTAAGGATTCTCTACGTAGATGGTTTTGTTACATTACTTTTTTTCTGCCATTGGTACTCTCCGTAAGTGGTGTTTGTTATGTCTAAGTTTAAATTTTATAAAATTGCAGCTCACTTTCAACAAAGACGAAGGACACCACGCACCCGACCGCATCATTGAACTAGCTCTTCGAGTACTCTGCGAAGCAGTAAACTATGGCTATATCGACAATCAGATGTCACTTCTTGGAGTGACATGTACATAAATGCGAATGTTTAACCCGAGCACTTCAATAATGAAGCACAGAAAAAATTGATTGTGAACCAGTGGTATGCGACGCAAATTAAAATTGTCAATGTGCAGGTGATTATTTTGGAAAATGGAATCAGGATTATAGCGTGAAAGAGATTCCGAGTATTAGTTTTAATTTCTTGAGAAGGTCGTTCCTCTACGCGACGGTTAGTTAGTCCCATGCTCAGAAATATTTAGCGTCTAACTTTTTCGCAAACCACTTGCGAGAACCATTCGCTACGTTCTACGCAGGGAACTCGGCGAATGACAGAGCTGTAGATATCTTTAGACCTTAAAGTGCAGCTTGCGTTTTTACGCTGGTCATGATATTGGGAGTCATAACATAGGTTGTAGTTTTCGGTCGAAACCTATTTTTATTATCTCCATTCGCCGAACTCCCTTCGGCGCTCCCAAGTTATTTAAGGAATAGTAGACTCTCCAAGTTTCTCGGGGTACTGGAAGCTTCCTCATAATGAATTGGAGAAGGTTAATTTGCACACACAGCAATAGTGCATTCATTGCTCGGAGTCTTTGAATTATTAATACGTCACAAGCAAAATGCTTGATATTTTGGTTATGTCTGAGTTGCTGAAAAGGATTACTAAGGGCCTATAGCTGGCCTATAAAAACTCATGGCCCCTCGCTTTCGGTTCCTGTGACATGTGGTGTCACAAACGTTCTGATATACGATGGTTGCTGAAAAGAAACGAAAGGGGATCAAAATAACACAGCCTTAGCTAGAATTGCTGCATTGATTACAGTGTTAAATTACGACCTATTGAGAGGTGTTAAATTAAGACGAAGAAAGCCTTTTGTTAAGGCAACAATATATTAAATTATATTATTATTGAATTGTGCGAAGTTTCTTTGCATTCTTTGTTGGCGGAATAGTCTGAGATGGCTGGCTGAGTCAGCACAGATTTTTTGGGTCACATCTTGTTCCAAGAAACTCTGCTGCGTGGATAGGCGTGTGAGATTGAACAGTGCAAAAAGGAAACTGATGTTTTCTTTCTGTTTCTTTTTTCTTGAAAAGTAAACATTTCGGTAAAAATCTGCCTGGTTAGGTGAGTGTAGAAAACACGTCAAGCGACTCCGATGTCTCGGATGGAATGTCTTTAATCACGCGCGCTCGCGACCACCTCAGCGCTTGTGCATGGCGATGGTGCCGCGAGCTAAAAGAGAAAACAAGAAACAACAAAGTGTCTAGCGCGGGGCCCCTACAGGGCTCCCCCCCCAGCAACATTGAGCAAAGTGTGTCACTCATGGGGTAGAGTCAGATGTTCCATGAGACAGGCTTAGTGACGGGTGGCGAACTTGTAGGCGCGTGGGAGTTTCCTTGTTGTATGATCGTAGCCGGAGGTGCAGGATTATCGTCCAGGAAGGCTGGCTTTATGCGGTCCATTGCAACGATCTCTGTGCGACCGTGCAAATCGAGGGTCATCGTTTTTGCCGTACGGTCAATAACTTTGAATAATGGCCCGTCGTAAGGCGGTGTCAAACTCCTTTTGAGGCCCTCCTTCCGCAGGAAAACTTGCGTGCATTTTGTTAGATCTTGGCTTACAAAAACTCTGCGGGAGCTTGGCAGGCGAGGCGGTGTTGGTTGCGGTGTTTCGACAGCACTCACGGTCTGCGAGGAATATTCTGCGGTGCGGTCGGCAAGCACTGCCTGGCGGTCTAGAGGCATGTCATCCGCAGCGGCCAGGATCATGCACATGCCTTGAGGAAGCTTCTGAAGGAACAACTCCCGCAGTATGGAACCTTGTGCTTCTGAAGCTTGCGGTCCCAACAGCTGCTTCATGCGGTGTAGAAGTTGCGTCGGGCGACGATCGCCCAGTTCTTCGGCGGTGAGGAGCTGTTGGATGCGGGAGCTCTCTGATGTCATTGTCCTGGCGAGAAGTATTGTCTTCAAATGGTCGTAGGCATCTTCTCGTGGCGGTTGGGCCAACACGTCGTCGAGCTGGTCTGCCACTTCCGCTGGTAAAGGGGCGACGACGTGGTAGTAGCGCGCCATTTGCGTTGTGATTCTTCTCAGGTGGAAACGGGCCTTGACCTGAGTAAACCAGACTTGCGGGTTTTTAGGCCAGAACGTTGGTAGACGAACCTCGATCGTAGCGAGAGCGGAGTCACCAGAGGTTGCTGTCACGTCACCGTCGGAAGAAGCGTTGCCTTGATCCGTGTATAAATTGGATCCGGCGTCCGAGGTGTAAAAGTGACGCTGTTCAAGATTCCGGGTCACCAGTTTGTAGAAAACACGTCAAGCGACTCCGATGTCTAGGATGGAATGTCTTTAATCACTCGCGCTCGCGACCACCTCAGCGCTTGTGCATGGCGATGGTGCCGCGAGCTAAAAGAGAAAACAAGAAACAACAAAGGGTCTAGCACGGGGCCCCTACAGTGAGTATTAATAAAAGAAGCTGGAGGTAATCCAACCAGCTGTGTTTAAATATTCATATTCATAGTATTTCTAGTATTCTTTGCGTATTTCAATAATACCTCCTTTTTATGTTGCTCGTCTGTTTGTCTATCCATTCTTTGAGTAAAACTATTTGAAAAAAAACTTCCTCACTTGAAAATTCTTACATTATGAGGCTGGTTTTCATAATATCGGACTAGTTATCAAAAGATTAGTAATCGGTGCTTTCATTAGGAGTATTTTTCTGCAAATGTTTCACTCGTTTGCAATTGGAAGTTGTTAGCACTTAAGGTACTCATGTATCTTACCCTTTATCCTTGAGCCTATTAAGGCATTGTGATATGAACAACACTGATAAGTCAAATGTTTCCACCTTTTTGAAATCTTTACGACTTGTGCATTTATTACCTTCTTTAAAACTCCCTAAAGAAATGCACTGCTTATTCTGAGAAATGACACCAGGCCTTGACTGTTCTGCTAATGTTGTGGTCTGTTTTTGCTTACTACTAGACGTATTCTTGAAAAAAAAAAATTGTTAGATAGGCTGTGTTACAGATATCATTAGAAATGCGCTGACATATCAAACCAAAACAAATGACTAGAGCATCGAATAGATTATTTTTCGTCTTACTCATCACATGCCTTCATTTCCTGCCGTTTTCGTTATTGGTTTCGCGCGAGAGCAGGACCTTTCGAGTTGTACGTTTCTTTGTCGACTATTTTGGCAAGAGAGTTTGAAATGTTTGGCTCATGTATTATTTTTGTCAGTTCATAGAAAGTAAAATTATCGAGGTGCTTAATCATCATATAGAAATGCATTCATTCGTCTTTTTGACAGACCATATATCATGGACAGAAACTCTATTTTCTTCCATCAGAGAGAAAAAAAAACGAACGTACGTTTCAGCGTGAACACATCGAAATAAAGTGGGATGGCAAACTGAATACTGAACTCTTTCGATTCAAAAAGCCTATGGTTATAAAACAATAAAAGTAAACAACTTTGATAAAAATTCATACCTGGATTGATGAATAGCTCAATCCTTATTTGAGCCTAGCAAGGCACGGCGGCGTCTTTGCGCTGGCTATTGCATATATTAAGCAAATAACATATCTCATTTCCCACATTATACATTTGTGTATCAATATATTCAAGGTATAATTTAAAGCCTTACAAAATTTCTAACCGAAACGACAAAAACAATATTTCTATGAATACCAGTGTGCAAATTTATGTGATTCCTTTCGTCAGTTCATGTAACCTGCATGTAAGCTTCTGGCTGGTTCGAACAGTGGCGGCTCAAACTTCTGATTGTGTATCGCTTATTCCCCTGAACAGTTATGCTGCTTCGATGAAGGGAAATGCTTAGCGAGGGGCAGATGTATTAAGATATAAAAATAAGCAAAGAAAAAGAGTTACAGAATAAAGTCGTATTTATTTTAAAATAAAATTGCTTTTCACGTGCTTTCCGCTTAGTGCAAAAGTGTAGCAAGTATTACACTTTTTAAAATGTTAGAAAACATTTCATATTTACTGAATTTAGCGTTGCTGGCTATGTTGCTTATAATATGTCACAGATGAAGGCGACGAGACGACCTATCACGAAGCGTCGAAAGCGCCAGTCACTAAGCCTTCCCTGAACGTGATTAATCCAGCGATGATAGGACACGCATTTGACCATGACGTCCACCATGATGATGCGCTTTTGACGCTGTCCGCTTTGTCCCATCAGCTCGTAGTGTCGGCTGCGTCTAGACTTATGGTGAAGCGATGTTTAGAATCTTCAGGAGTTAGCGAGGGCGAGACTGGCTCGGCATGGCCCATTATGGCCTCCTTATCTTTTACACTCGGGGTAAAAATACACACAAAATTTCTAGATGCACGAAGCAGCGTTCGTTCTCGTCGCTCGTGCACGCGGCAATATTATACTTCGTTTCAGCTTCGGTCCGAGCGCGGCCAATGTTATGAGCCGGAGGGCCAATCAAACAGCGCAAAAAGCGCAGCGTCATGGTGTGCTCTCTGTGCCTGATAGGACTAGCCGGCGGAGGAGCACGCACAGAGACACGGCGAATATCGGCTTGTCCTATCAACTGCAGGGAGCACGGCACGACGTTGTGCCAGTTTTGCTGTTTGATTGGCCCTTCGGCTCATAACATCGGCCGAGCTCGGACCGAAGCTGAAACTGAGGTATAGTGTAATGTTTCATACAAACCCAATTTATATATATATATTTTTTTTTGCATTTTCGCTATCAAAGATGAGCTTGGAAAACTTTTTTTATTAATCAATGTCAAAGTTTGTTTATAAAGAAAACACAAAATATGCATTATATGACTGTTCAAGAGCAAGCATCTCAAAACGGCGAATTTTTTTTCAAGTTTTTTGTTTATATCAGTTCTGTAGACATGGTACTCGTCATTTACTGCTGTGAGGCATGACGTGCTGTTGCAGCTATAACTTATAAGTGCCCGCATTAAAGAACACCGGACGCTTAGGTTTTTATTTACGTTTCTAGTTTACAAGATGACGTTAGATCAGAAATGTATCAAGTGCCTCCTGCACGCGATTCGTCTTCGTCTTCCATGGTTCCCGGCAGGCGCCTCAAGCACGCGGCTGCACTCTTCCCTCTCAGGACATGATTTCTCTGAGAGATGCGTTTGTAGTGTTATCGCTCCTGCGGTAGAACCTAAGAGGCGTGACTATCAGTTATCGCGCTCTACTGTCTGCTTCGAGATGACTCGTCGTAGGACGACTCATCTCGTCCTACGACGAGATGTCATGTGACCTGATATGTGTGCATATATGTGGGTGTGGCAATAAACGGGGCACTTCTTGGTCTGGACCCCAAGTTGGAAGTCTCATCCCGGAGCAAACGCGACATGGTGTCAGAAGTGGGATGACACCCCTGCTCTTCCTCGTCGTCGTCGTCCTACGCCCCTCCTTCGCCATGGCTGCCATTTAAGTTCAAGCATGGTCGGCGACGAAAGCGCCACCGGCGCCATTCGAGCTCCGTCGCAGGCGGGAGTTTTTCCTGTTCAGCCGCCCCGAGTTTTAACTTCGACAAAACGTCGGAATGGCCCGCTTGGGTGCTGGACTTCGACGACTACAGGTTCACCTCAGGACTGAACGAGCGGACACAAGAAGCACAGGTACGGACCTTGCTATACACAATGGGAAGGCAGCCACGCAAGATATTTCAAACCTTCAACCTGTCCGAGGAAGAAGCGAAAAACTATTCTCTGGTCAAGAAAAAGTTCGACGACCATTTTGTCGCGGCGCGCAATTTGGTCTACGAAAGCGCTCGCTTCCACTGTCGTTCTCAAGAACCCCGGGAAACAGGGGACTAGTTCGTTGCCGCGCTTCACACGCTGGCCGACCGGTGCGACTACGGAGAAGTCAAAGAACGCATGGTGCGCGACCGCTTCGTTGTGGGCCTGGTGGACGCCAAGCTGTCTGAGGCTCTCCAGATGGACGCGACGCTGACGCTAGCAAGCGCCCTTGCCAAGGCACGCCTGAAGGAGACGGTGCAACGACAACAGAGGGAGCTTCGCTACGGCTCGGCGGAACATTTCGAGACTGCCTCGTCAACGGCAGAGGTGGACGCAGTTCGCAGAGAACAACAAGCTACGGGCGTCACCCGCGGAACAGTCGGCGTGATGGACACAAAGGCAACGGCACTCCGAAGTGCTCATCGTGCGGAAGAGGTCCGCACTCCCGGTCTTCGTGCCCGGCTAGAGGAGCGGTCTGCCACAAGTGCGGCAAGCGAGGACACTTCGCCGCAGCGTTCTTCACGCCGTCTTGGGTAGGCGTCGACCAGGCTGGGAGAAAAGGAACTACAAAGCGCGTGACCTTTATTGGTACTTTAGCCAGCAGTAGCGCGAAGGCTCGCACGGTACATGTGTCTGTAAATGATACAGTTGTTACAGCTAAAGTCGATACTGGAGCTGAAGTTTCGGTTATTCCGACGTCATTCCCAGGATTACCAAGGCAGCTAGAGAGCTGCGATGTAATCTTAAAAGGCCCAGGCAACGATGAGTAGAAGGTAAAAGGACAATTTGTTGCCAACATTTCGTGGAAGCGCAGTTCCACTCGACAAACTGTCTTTGTCGTAGAGTCTGTGAAGTCCGTCATCCTGGGTTTACCAGCCATTGAAGCCTTAGGAATGGTTAAGTTTGTCGACAAAGTATCGGTGGAAAAAAGCTTTCTCCTTCGCTGTTTCAAGGTCTTGGGACCATGGAAGGCGAATACTACATTCGTCTTAAACCAGGCAGTGTGCCTTGCGCCATCCACATCGCCTGTCGTGTTCCCATCCCGTTGCGAGAGGCCGTAAAAAAAGAACTTGACAAAATGGAAATGAATGGTGTCATTAGAAAAGTTGAAGGCCCAACCGAGTGGTGTGCGGGTATAGTGCCGGTCTTAAAGCCGTCGGCACAGGTACGCATTTGCGTTGACTTAACTAAACAAAAACGTAAAACGAGAACGTTTTGTACTTCCCATGGTTGACGAGACTATTACATTGCTCAGTGGAGCAGCAGTATTTTCGGAACTGGACGCTAACTCGGGATTCCATCAAGTCAGATTAGCAAAGGAATGCCAGCAGTTAACTGCGTTCATAACGCCGTATGGTCGTTACTGCTTCGAACGATTGCCGTTTGGTATAACATCGGCTCCTGAGTATTTCCAAAAGCGCATGAACAAAATTCTTGATGGAATGCCGGGTGTAGTAAACATGATGAACGATGTGCTAGTATTTGGGTCAAATCAGCGAGAGCATGACGAGCGTTTACATCGCACTCTTGAGCGTCTTCACAAAGCCGGCATAACCCTGAACAAAGAAAAATGCCAATTCAGCGTGAAAGAACTGTCTTTTCTTGGTTTCTTGGTCAGCAAGGACGGCATACGGCCAGATCCCGCAAAGGTCCGCGCGATAGCTGATATGAAGGCGCCGAGAAGCGTAGCGGAGGTGCGCAGACCCTTGGGTCTCGCTAATCACTGTTCGCGGTTTACTCCCAATCTGGCTGATAAGACAGCGCCGCTGCGTCAGTTGCTACAAAAGAATACAGACTGGATTTGGACGGACGCTCAGGAGAAGGCGATGGAGTGCCTGAAAAAGGCCATTTGTTCAGATAGTTGCATGGCCAAGTATGACCCGAGGTATCCGACGATCCTATCGGCAGATTCCTCGTCATATGGATTAGGTGCCGTTCTGCTACAGCTGCAGCCCAACAACGGGCAAAGTCCCGTCGTTTTCGTTTCTAGGGCTCTAACACCTACTGAAATGCGCTATGCGCAAATTGAAAAAGAAACCTTGGCTTTGACTTGGGCCGCAGAACGTCTGGAAAGTTATTTGAGGGGGTTGCATTTCACAGTGGAAACTGACCATTAACCATTAGTCACATTACTGGGAAAGTCTCCACTGGATTTGCTCCCACCGCGCATTCAGAGGTTTCGTATGCGCTTGATGCGTTTTAGCTTTGATGTGGAATATGTGCCCAGCAAGAATCTCGTGGTTTCTGATGCATTATCGCGGCCGCCTTTACGAGAACAGAGAACGGCAAAATGCCTATCGGTAGAAGAAGTCAGCAGTTTTGTTGCAGGCTCGTTGTCAGAATTGGGCGAGTCTGATAGCTTTAGATCTGTTGCCGAAGAGCAGGCATGCGATGAGGTTTGCCAACGACTAATTCGCTACACTCGTGAAGGCTGCCCAGCCTAGCTTCGTTACCTGCAAAATGCTGTATGAGGCCGAGGGAGCCAGCAGGCCCCAGTAAAACGGAAAATGTCAAGGGGTGGGGGGGGGGGGGGTTCTCTGGCCCTCCCCCTGGATACGTGCCCTATGGGAGTGTATCTTTTCTGCCAGAGAACATTGCCCTATTATTGCGGAGTTAATCAGACGGCCTACGCTTGTTTTTCTCTAAAATTTCTTGCGATTGAAGTCCTTTCAGCATAAGGATTCTTGACGTGAGAGTTTATACTGAATCGCGCACCCTCAAGAAGGTCAGGACGACATCAGGATCTGCCTGCAGCATTAAAGCCCAGCGCTTTCGCGTTTTTGAAAGATTACTTTTTTTAGAAAAACTAGTAAAACCTAGTAAATGGCGCAGTTACTATATTTTCTGACCGTTACTATACTTTCTGACCGTTACTATACTTTCACTAACTATTTACTAGCTCAAACGCGCGATAAACAGTAAAAAGCTTGTAAATGCAGCAGCTACTAGCTTTTTCTGACTGTTACTACTTTTCTACTAGCTATTTACTTCCGCAAAGGCGCGGACAAGATGGCAGCGTCTGCTGAATTACCGATGGCCTGCGTTAGCGGCGCACTTACTGTTTCGGAACGCAGAAAAATGTATCAATACACTACAGTACAGTGGATATTAATATTTTATGTGGGGGCCTGTTTTGAGGGTTTGAGCTGACCTTATAACGATCGCAGCCTCTGTTCCAGCACGTGGTGGAAGCCAATACTGCCGCGAACGCAGGCAATATTGATCCTATGTGCATACGGCTTTTGACCTTCCTTGCCGTTCGCTTTTTTTTGGAAGCGTTTATATATTCAGTTTGGTTTTAACTGGGATGAAAATAGCCACGTCGCACGCGATAAAAACCTTTTCAAATACAAAAAAAAAGGTTAATTAGGTTTTTTTTTTTCTTTTTGTATTGTTCTCTCTCTTTTTTTTAAATAGGTATCTCGTTCACAAGAGACGCTAGGCAACATTGTACGACAATCACGTTGCGGCCGGTCCGAGCTTGCGAGACGCTGATTTATGCGATATGAACCTGCCATTTTTGTCGTGATTGGTGTGGTGTTCTCGTGTTCCCGGTTGGATATGCATATAGTTAACGTTCGTACGCTCGATTGGACGAGTGTTTGCGTGGACGTGGTCTGCTCCGAGAATAGGCCTAACAAGCCGGTAACGAGCGTCCGCTCGTCAGCGGATCTGCCGCTCGAAGCCGTTCCTTCGGCCTTTTCAGTGCATGAGTTTCGCCGTACAAGAAGCTTCGCTGCCTGGCTTTTACGTGACACTTAGAACGTCGTCTTCACATTTTGTGTGCACAAAGTGGTTGGATGATTCTCATGGAGGTGTCGTCGGTCATTACAGTGTCCGCAAAAACGTAAAATCCCGAACAGGAAGCGGAAGTACACAGTAGGGATTATACGGTTGACACGGAGACGCGCATGCACGAAATGGGGCAGTCTACGCGGGGAAATGAGAACATGACTGCCTGGAATTTATGGGGACGCTGTTTTATAGACTGTCAGAAATAATTACTGTGTGTACCGTTAGTTCTTAGTAAGAGATACATTCCTTGGAATGTTTAAGAACATTACTGGAAAACAATATTGGTGCGAACTTAGCATCATATTTGTAACACCGCTTACGGACGAGGTTGTCACTGACCAAGCCTCCTCTTTCAAAAGGTGAATGAAAAAGGCGCATCGCCAGCCATTGGTGGCAGCGATTGAATTAGATTGTCGTTTCGTGTATGTTGTGCGTATTTAGGTCTTCTGCGTTCAAATTTATTGTCTGTGCTGAGTGTACATTTCTCGCGCAAACTTGAAATAAATGCGGTGCAAATGTCAATACAAGCGGTGTGGAAAACAATCTATCCCAGCGATAATTGTGTTGTTTGCCCATTTTTCGTCTGACGTTCACTAGTGCCACTTGGGGTTTGCGGCAGTTAGTGCCAGTTACTATCTAAGGGTAATTAAGTTGGTTAGCAACCGCTACTAACTTCTTGACCTACTAACCGTTAGTAGCTTGACCGTTACTCCATACGGTTACTGGTACCTAGTAACATATGTGACAAGCGGTTACCTAGTAAATAAATGCTAGTAGCTTTTTTCAAGAGTGTGGAGACATCTGAAAGAACGGGTCATATGCCAGCACAAAATATGCGGGCGCCAAAGCTCATAGCACATTTGAGCATTTGGACGAATTCACGTCTACAATTAAATGCACCGACATTACGAAATTCTTGAAAAACCATAAGTTTTCGTGAGTGCTTTGAGCCGCAAAACTGCCACAGCGTGTCCGAAAATCATTCAAGATTAACGTGCACTTATGCGCTTTCATGACCTGGGAACCTGGGACATCAATTAGCCATCATCTAGCGCACGTTCAGTGTTTGAACACGGAGATTGAAGCTGGTCTGATCGGAAGTAATCCGGTCACGGCAATGCCACTGCCACTGTAAAAAAAAAAAAAAAAAAAAAAAATCTTGGATCTGTTAGGTGCAGTGTTGGGAATATCTCTGCTAACATAAAATGTTACGTTTTTAGTAAACGAAAGATGACGTCCATTACCAAATTAACCATATTAGAAGTGAGTTGCGCACTTTATCTTCGTCTTCCGTGGTTCCCGTTACGCACCTCAGCAAGCCGTTGAAATAAGTAGGTTTTGCGTCATACCTATTGTACATCTGAGAAAACCGCACAACAAACGAGTTGCGCCTAACAAAGAATACTCCTGTGGCTTTAAGTTACCAGCACTTTGTTAGTTTGTTACTGAAAAGAAACGGCAACACATGCACTTGTGATTACTTTTTTCCTTCATATTTTTTTTTCATGCCAACTTATGTTAGCCAGAAATACACATCTTTATACAATGCTTTACCGTGCAATCACCAATTGAAGGCAAGGGAATATGTTTGAGACCATGATATTTCACTAAAAACGTATCCGCTCAGCAGAAGCCAGTGATTTGTGTATGTCATCACGAGTTGTGGGGTGTTCATCTACGAAAACGAGGTTTTATGTTGTATATGACACTCAAAACATCCACCAAACTCAAGGGGTTCCTTGGTCTCAGTTATGCGGAGGATTTTAATTGTACGTATTAAACTTAGTTGACAGAGGATATAAGTAGATAGTGGGAGAACCTTTAGTTTATAAAAGACTGATCTCCTCAACCCCCTAAAAACCATGCTTGTGTGAACCACAGATACAGCTGGCGGTATGGGTTTTAAACCTGACTAACAAAAAAAAAATAAGTAACTAACAAGTCCCGCTTGTCATATAATAATTCAGAAGCTGAGTCACCCCAACATCAACCAAAGTGTCTCATTTGCTACAATAATGATTTTAGTTCACATTAAACAGGCGGAACCACAAAGCCGGAAACGTAGCCACATTAGGATAAAATTTGTTTCGCACTTCAAACTAAAAATGGGGCACTAATGACGAACCGCCAATAACGTAGACGACGAGTGAATGAATTGAATGCCGTATTGAATCTCTATACTGAGTTTTCTGACTTCATGCAGTAAGTTAAGTTGAAATTCAGTACGGGCTTCTTCCAACCAAACACCTATGTTCGCTTTCTTTACTTGGCGATACGGATATCACGAGTGTTATACGACAGAACTGCTCGTAACGCAAAAAACGTTTAGAAGGCTGTTCATTACATTTATTTTTTATCCTTACGGTCTGCTTTTTCTTTAAGTCGGTGGCCATTTATGTTTAATTGTTTGTGTATCCTTGTTTACATGGTAGCGTGAGACAGACAGAATAACAAAATAAATAAACTATAAATGTACTATTTTGTCTTCTTTTTCAACAAAACGTTAACAAATGCGTTAATAATGAACATTTCATTGATGGCTTCTGCGCGCTCCACAAGCACTTTCATTTCATGCCGCATTGAAGGCTCACATTAAAGTAGCTAAACTCTTGACTCACGTAATGTTACTTTTATCCGGCCACAATGTTAGGCGCTCAATCCTTCCACTCCATCAGCCCCTCTTTGGCAAGTGATAGTTTCAGGACATGCCACCAAGCTTCGTAGGTTTCAAAATTTGTCGCGTGAGGTCTGACTATTTTCACGCGTGCTCTGTCATCTTTTATGTTTTTGTCGCATGTAGTTCTGTCGTGTTTCACTCAGACCACTAACCAGAATATTGTTATTTCGTTACTAACCCTAGCTCATGCTTATAGATCCTTCCACACGTTTTGTTGTTGGCGTTGACCTGACTTTTGAAATCAAAGATTTATAATCATCTTTCGCCCCGGGTAGTCACGATTTTTGCTATTTCTTTCGTTCAGCAAACGCTCAGAAATCGATGTCAGTATGACAAAAGCAGGAAATGAACCTCAGCGGCGGCGCCTGTATTAAATGTTCCTTTGAATGCGGATCAAGGGACCTCGAGAAACCAATATCTGCAGAACCCGACTAGATGAAGCCTACCCTGCAAGCAACCTTTATCCGGTTGTATTCTTGAAATTTCTGTGCTTTTGTCTAGACATAGAAAACAATAAGAAAAGAAGTTTAAAGGAAGCCCTTCGTCGTCGACTCTCGGGAGGCGACAATTAAAATATTGACATACCAACTCAGCTCATGAAGGTGAATTTTCTGCTTCTGGTTCTCCGTAGACACTCGCAAAAATAGAAAGTGCTTTAAGCTTCTGCTCAGAAAATGAAAGGAATAAATATAATAAAAGAAATACGCGACGGCAGATGAAGTACATACTGTGGTTCTTCTCAAATTTTTAAATGGCATAAACCGGAGTAAAATGTTAGTTGGGGGGAAATCTTTTCAAACGTGTAACTCCTTGCATGGTTTCGCTTCTTTTCCTTGGAGAGAACGTGCCTCTTTAACCCGTCGTGACTACGTTGCCAATTTTTCTTAGTTTGAACTCTGTTGTGCTTTTGTATTGTAAAGAAGGTTACTACAATGGCATTTTCATTAAAGTAGCGTTCGTGACATCAGAGGGAACCTGTAGGTTAGGGTCCAAGCATTTCTTGGTGTTTCTTCCAATTCATCCTTCCTCAATATACACAGGAATTAAACCTACTAAAACACGGAGCCCGGCGCTAGACTACACAAGAAAAACAAAACACACCAAGTGAAGATTCCTGGGTTCGCACTCACGAGAGCTCTCGTAAAACTACAAGAGAAAATTTTCATAGCGATATTGGCACAAGTAGGCCCATGCGCTTTTAAACATTCTTTATTGTTTATATAAAATCATATGCATGAGAATATGTCTGTGCCATTCATTCTGTCGAGCAAATGCAAAAACAAAAAGTGCGATCTAAACTGTCAGTTTAATGTTTCATAATTTAAAGATAAACAATATATCGTTCCAAACCTCCCCTTTGCATTTCCGGACACCGAAACATTTGACTGATTTCATACGGTTTGGTGCGGTTTTCAAATTTCGCTTTTACTGAAAGTTTTGTTTTACGAGGAATAAGAACATAAGTGGCGCAGAATGCATATAGCTCCCTACTTAATAAATTTGACGTCACAACAGATGAACATAAGAAGGCGGAAACCGCAACTACGAGCTAGTAAAGACATATGTTTGGAAGCCAGAACTGTGGAGTTTACGACCAACTTGAGGATTTCTCGTGTTCAGAATGGCTCTTACATGCGTCCTAGCTACGCCCTTTCACGGAAGTTATTGCGAAGGAACAGTCGTTGGGCTTCTCGTTAACTCAGCTATTCAACGTAGCGCACACGACATGTGCCGACATATCTTAATTACGCATTTACAGGTCGTAAAGTCGCAAACCTTGTGGCGCTGCCATTGTTGGGCCTACATCTTTCGAGAAAACGTTTATAAAATAAGTTTCTTTAATAACTCTACAAAAATAATATTACACTAAAAAGTCTTCGAAAAGAATCTGCCTTGTCCTGAATCAATACCACGACTAGGCGGGTTCTTTCGGTAGCGCACCAATCACCTAGCTCTGCTTGGAAATTTGTGTTTATCCTTTGTCCCCCTTGTTGCCCTTCTCCGGGGATTAATTTTGTCATTCTTCTCCAGCTCGATTACACCTTTGCATTAATTGCACTATCATCATAACCTTAAAGTGCAGGCCGTTCATCCTTGTTGGTGTTATACAGGTGGCGGCATATAAACCCCGTTTGTTCTACTGGCGTCCAAGTCCTGGTTAGCTCAGTTGGTAGAGCGCTCCACTGGAAATGAAGGGGTCCCTGTTTCGATATCAGGACCAGGCAGATTTTTTCGGTCGCGCACAAGTAACCTATAGCTGTGTTTTAAAATTTGTGTTTGTCCTTTGTCCCCCTTTCTCTTCTTTTCCAGAGATTATATTTTCGTGATCATCTAATGCACGGTGATATTCTTTATACCGAGGGCACACGTGGTAAAAACTATATTAGCCACGAAACCTCTCACGGAAATGTTGTATACATAGCCATTAATATTTATACGTCCAAGGCTGTTTGCCAAGCTCCTTTCGTAAACTACAGTGATTGGCTTCCCCATGCGAATGGCAGGCAATATGCGCTCTAAATTTATTTAAGTGTGGTGGTGCGGAAGTCGACTTAGTTCGCTTGCTACTGGGGTATAATCACCAACACACTCTGAATGTCATTTATCCTTCTCCGGTTTTCTACGGCATTAAAAAGTGTTGAGGTCATGCTACGTCAATTTCCCCGTTAAATTTAGTAGGCAAGTTTCCTACTAAAGACAGAAGGAACATTGTCCCGCTGAGTTTAGCGAGGAAATTGCCGTCACGTGACCTCACCGCCAATTCAATTTTCCCGCAAAGTTCCGCCACCACTGCCCGGAAAAGGGGGAGGGGGTCCGTCTCTTCGGGTAGCTCTCGGCAAGAGTCCCTGAAATAGGCCCGCACTCTTAAGGCGAAAGCCTTATATGTCTCATCGTTCAGTCGACCTTCGAAGTCCTTAAGCGAAAAACACGTCGGCGACACGAAAGGTACCCAAACGTTTACGTGACCACACAGTGAATAATAAGCGAATTAAGATGATGACTCAGTACATCGAGATCGATGAGTCAGCACATTGAGACGGATGACTCGGCACATTTAGAGGGATGACTAAGCGAGTAAATCACGTGTCCGTCTTTAATGCACCAGCACTTGGGCTTCCGCCTTCAAGCCGTCTTAGGGGTAGTATAGGAGATTCTGTGACTTTTCTCACCTCTTCAAACTAGTCCGGCACACCGCAATGTAGTGTGAACAGGTCCATACACCGCTAAGCTCGAACCTGTAAAAAGTTTGAGTTGGCTGGTGAGCGGTTGGACCAAACATGTGAGCAGCTTCAAACCGGTCGCGGCGTAGTGGACCAGAAAATTTACCGTGTGCAATCTGGTAGTATATTTATTTGCTTTAACTAAGGTTTTCGTGTTATTTCGAGCAAGAATTTGATTTCTCTGTGGTCTGGTTAGAACGTAGCTGCCATTTAGACATAAAATATGCGCTCGAATTTTGTTGCAATACCTCTTCAAAAGGACAATCATTTTGATGATGATTCGAGGAATCAACTTGCAGTGAACGAGGTGGGTTCATCACTTGGACAAGAATAAAGTACACTTGCTAAAGTCCAGTGTGTGCTCAACTGCCTGTACATAGAGAATGTTTTGGTTGGCTACGAAAAACCAACAATGAGCTAACACATACAAAGCGGGGGCGATCTCTGTGTAGACTGAACACGGTAATGAGATTCACCCGCAGAGAGCCGCTTAAGTGATACCTACCGTGTGTCAAAATGCGAGGCATATAATTATGATGAAGGTTCGTCTTCAAAACGATGATTTTTCTCAGTCCACGAGCTTCTTTGCTAAGGAGTTTTTATTTTTAATGACTTAATGCTTCTTTAGCTTATTTTTTTTTTGCCCTGAGGTCAATCAACGCCAGGGCGAGGATTTTCAGAAACGTATACCAAACTCTCTTATCCGTTGCTCGCGTACAAGTAAATCATTTTGATGGAATGGGTATTAGGATACGAGCACACTTCGCGCTGATAACGTCGCTCTGATTTAATTTTGAGTATTTTTGGTCTATATATTAACTAGCTTTTCGTTTAAATGCTTGACGAGAGTGTTGGTAAAGGCAGCAATCACAGGAAATAAACACTAAACGAACGATCACATGAAATAATGTGCTCGTCTCTTTCTCGTCCTTTGTGTGTTTATTCTTGCCTGTTGTTGCAGCTCTTCTTGTTTCCACATTGAAGACTTTGTAACTGACACCTTATTTTACGCTTTAAATGTTATATAATGTTGTATTCATTGCATATTAAGCTTTTATAAATATATTGTTTTAAACAGACGCAATTTCTTCGGATACAAATTTTAGGGAGTTTGGGTTATTGTGCGTACCGTGTTATATTTTTTTTATAGTCATTTTCACTGTTTCGGTTTCAGAAAGAGTTGATAAGATATGACACGTATATTTATAAAACAATTCAATATTTTTTTTAATTGGTTGAAGCGATTGTATTTATATGTTTTGTCTTTTTTCCCCAACCCAACTGAAAAAAATGTCTTTGGAACCTGTATGAAAGTAAACCGGGTACCCGGTGACCGGCGAAGTGCACCGGTTTAATAAAACGGCTCTCCCCTTATTTTGTCAACCCGTTTGATATTGATCTACAGAGCGGCGGCACGGCACGCCTGTTTGACCAGTATGTAGTTTCGAGAGAACCGTTTTAAATTTCAGTGCACATGTCATCAGTGATGGCAGAGCACGGCTGTAGCAATCGCGACTCGAGAGCCGACTGCTCCTCGATCTGGCCGACCGCGCTCACTCTGCTGAAATCTGAGCGTGGGACACTCGAGCACTCTTACCCTGCTAAAGATGCAGGACGCTGCCTTAATCGTCCCAATATATGGCTCTTCGAACGCCTGCAAAGCCGTTCCAGCGCTCGGCGTATACGCCACGCCTTCAACAACCGTTCCCGCAGAATCGCCACCTTCCATGTGTGAGCTCTGTCTGTTCATCGTCGCGGGGATTGATGTTCGAGGGGGTTTATAAAGTACTCGCATTCAAGCCGCGACAATGAAACGCCGGCGCTCGCCAATTTCCAACATGCCCAAGAAGGGTTGCGATGCTGCGCGGGCGGTGTGCCGAGCACTAAGCACTGAAACGGCTTCGCCGGCGTTTGCAATGCAAAGTATTCTGAACGACAAAGCAGTGTATACACTGCTTTGTCGTTCAGAATGCTGAGGATGCAATATATGGCATCCTCAGCAAGCTAACGGTCCTCGTGAGTACCACGCTTACATTTCAGCAGAGAGAGTGTGCAGTCGGCCAGATCGAGCCGCAGTCGGCTGTAGTGTAACGATTGCGATTTGACCCGAGCGCAGCTCTTTCGAGACTGCGCTCGGGTCAAATGGAAGAGTTATGGTGTCGTGACACAATGTGAACAGTAGTACTCATGTGGAAAGTAACGAAAGCAGCGGCGTATTGTGTGTCGACGCCCGCGTCGAGAACGACAAAATATGCATTAAGGATACCTTTTAACACTCGAAACAAATGCATAAATACTTAATCGTGAGGTGCGCGCCACTTGAGGAACGCCCTATAACCTCACAATTCTGCGAATTTCTGAAATGAGCAAGCGCGGTTACTGATAATATTTTTTTTAAATTATGATAGTAACGTCAGTTCAGCATCTTCGAGCTCACAATTTCACCATGCGTTGTCATCGTGGTGCGCAGGTAGTCATCGTGGTGCGCAGGTGGAATGACAGATTTATAAACTGAAATTACAAATCAAATAAATTTTTCCATAAATAAGCTGCGCCGCAGAGTTTGCAGCTCCCTAATAAAAAATATTTTCTCGAATGTTTTGTGCATTGAACAAGAACTGTACCATATTTTAAACCATGTAATTATAAATGCCACAAATATGCAAAGTTTACCAAAACTGAGGTTAAAACAAGCGAATCTAACAGTGTACCAATCATTTCAATATTTTGCTAAAAGAAAGAAAAAACCTTCGGCAGGGACACTTACGACTGTTTACTCGTGGAAATTCGAAAGCATTATAGTCCTTTTGGTGAAATCTTTTCGAATGATGTTTTCGACTTAAATTAAAGTTCTTTCTGCTGATTTGGTGTGTCTATTCGCGTGTACGTTGGCCACAAACCGGAAACAGCGGACCATTTTGCTGCAGAACGATGAATTTTTGTGTTGCCTTGCTTCTTGCTCCCCAGTACTTCTGCGTTCCCTTCGCCAAGACGCTATGTTTTAACACGCTATGTTTCATCCGTCTTAATAAACCAACGGTCGATGAACTGATTGTTGCCGCCAATCAGAGGCGTCTGCGGTATAATTTCGGGGAAAGTTTTTCCCAGCGGCCGTGAAAGTAGATTTACCCTGTTTCTTGTTTGCTTTGCAATCTTGTTAGTTGCATAAAAGCTTACAAGTACCACTTCACATTTCGCAGATCTCTAATACGTTTGTACTTGTCTACGGAATAGGTTGTATGTTATAGAAATATAGGAGATTTGAAAACAATATGTTGCGTCTTTTCCTGCTTATCTTCAAGCACCTTTGCGAGTACATATATTTTACGTGTTGCCCACGTGTTTCAAATAGGTCCATGAAGATCGGGACGTCTTAAATAAGTTTAAGATATCTAACCCTCCATACGGTACCCATTTAGGGCTAACGAATAATTTTACTGAATATCCGAATGGCGCGTTTTATTCGAATATTGATTTGTGGGCCCGTGCCAGGTCGAACGGGCGCCCAAATCAGACGAGTACAGTTTCAAGCGGGCTCCGCATCAAGCCGTTGCCCATATCCGATCATCGCGTTTGGTCCATCCGGCTCTTTATGTTTGCCACACATATTATCCGAACGTGTCGACCAGTTTGCCACCCATTTGAATTTGAAATTTTAATTTTTTTCTTTATAGTAGGAAATTTATAACATGTTCCGCGGGCGTTAAAAAGCTAAAATTTTCTAACTCCTTCTTATCAATTTCACCTGAATGCGCTTAATAAAACGAAGATTTTTATATTACAATCACATCGGATACTTCTATCCGCGCGCATTTTCTACCTCATTTTCTGACTGTTTACGATTGTGTTACACATAAAAAGTTAATATAGTCCTGACAAACCCAGTACATTACATTTATGTTTGTTTTACTCCTTGGTAATGGGCAACGAGATTTCACAACAACAACAAAGGCCAAATGTTTCCAAAAGACATGACAGAATTGATGAGTGTGACTGCTAAAATTTGAAACGCTGCAATATGCACCAAAATAACTGATCTTTTGAAAATTTTATTTTACTACTCACTTATATCTACAACGCTTCGCTTAAATGTGCACACAAATTTGAGCCAAGCTTTCATTGAAAGTGGAACCCGCGCTGACACTGCAGGCACGAGCGTTCACTATCGACCTCGCTACATTCAGGGAAGCAGGCGAGGCGCTCAAAGGACTCGCAAGCCCATCACCCAAGCCCGGATAAATAAAAAAGGCTGCTGGGAAAATATATATCCCTATTTCTTTCTCTATTCCTCTCTAGTTTTTTACTCTTCAGAGTTTCGTTTGGTGTGGCGTCTAATGAGGATAAAAATGCGACACCTTCCCTTTCTTTCATCCACGGTCTTCTTCGTGACCCGAAGCTTCGAGCCGTTTGGTTGGCTGGTGGCCAAATGGAAAGCCGACGGCCAAGAGACGACCCAGACAAGCCGAGCCAAGCCGAGCCAGCCACCCAGCTGAGCGGAGAAAATGCCGAGCCATATTATTTTTTTTTCTGTCTAGCACGGCTCGTCTTCGGCTTCGCTGTGGATTTCGTTCTTCGACGGAAACAAACACCATACATAGCACGTTGATGGCAAAAGCAGCCGTCGGACGAAGTCAGAGATGATGACGCCTTTGAGCGGACGACAAATTACCAGAAAAGAGCAACAATTTTACGCGAAGAAAAGTTGAGTTTAAGAACACAAACAATTCCGGTACTTTCCAAGTTACCTTTTGTGTCGAGGAGTTAGGTCTAGAAAATAAATATTATTGGCGCCATCTTTGTTCTTTTTTGAAGCGTTCAGTTCTGCGCACTCTTGTTGCACCTCTTTGTGTCTAGGTGATGATAATATTACTTCATAATATACTACTTTTTATTTTGTACATGAAACAGAACGGTTTTGTATTAGGGAACAACCAGAGTGCGAAGGTTAGTAAATAAAAAGAAAACACTAAAATGTGAACTCGAAGACACGCCTAAAATTAAAGCAAACAGCTAACAAAATCTACTATGATGAGGTTCAGCCCTTTTCGACGGCCCGCCCTTTCGCTAAATCACTTCAAGGAAACGACGGCCTGGAAATTCCACCAGGATGGATCCCGAATGGATGGCCTGCATTAGCCGCGATCACTGGACCTGAAAATTGTCAACATTGCGATGTGTTAATATTTCTTTTTACACTGCATCTAATATCAAAGCTTTACGCATCAACTTTTTTATACGTAAAGTGTCACATACTTTAGACAGCTACTCTGTTACCTTCGTGCTTCATTTTAGCTTGTTTGATAGCGGCCTAATTTTGGTTAACTAGCGTAGGTGCTCAACTTCCTATATATCCGTTAAACACTAGACCCAAACAAATGTATGTTTTTTTTTCTGTAGAAAGCTTTTTATGATGTCCTTTTAGGCCACACACAAGACACTTTTATAAGTTTTTATTTACCAGCTTATTAAATAAATTTTAATACTATCTTGCCCAAAGTTTATATTCACCCCGTACGACGCTACCGGCGCGCCGGCGAGCGGCAGTTACCGAAGGTAGGCTCAAAGTACCGCTAAACAAAACCACGCGGCGTTCATTGCTACGTATTGAAGTCGACACCGTACGGCTACGTTGAGTTCCCAGTATGAACTTCTGCGTTGTTAAGTGCTCCAATAGTTAAGCGTCATGTCTCGTTGAAACAAAGTTTCATAGTTTTTTTTATTTCAACTCATTCTTATTTTGTTGGGTAGCGACCACGATGAACCCGCGCCGTACGACGCATGACATCTGGTCTCCCGATCACATCTGCCACTGTATCGACATGGATGACACATTCTTCACTGCCGCTTCGCGCGCTTAGTTTATTTTTGTTCCAGTAACACCTACAAACGTTAGCGCCAAGGGGACGAAGTGAAATGCCATTCCAGACTCATGCCTATGCAGTGCGCATTTTGTTGGAGGGCGCCCTCCAATGATATTTCGTCCACATCGTACGTGCCGGTGATATTTCTGGAGCAGTGTGACATGCAATCAGTGTTCCCTGAATACAAAATCAGACGGAACACAAAGCGAGAAATGTGAATCTCAAGAAAAGTACGACGAAACTTTGAATTACTGGACAATCGACGTTTCAGCATGGCAGTTTATTTGTGCTATCTTTTTTATTTATCAGCCTCCTTTCGGATGTCGAAAGCAACTCTCAACAAATTTCGGGTTTCCGGTATGCGGTAGGAGACTGCAAAGCAAAACACTGCAATCACTTTTGACCAAATAAATGTAAGGTAACTCGTACGGTGCGCCCCAAATTGGACGTCACCCCGAGATGGTCCGGTTTTTTCACTTCTTCAGGCATTCCTGAACATAGCGATTCATCTAGTTGGTGAAGATTTGCGTCCCCGATGAAAACCTGAGGTATTCCAGCAGCTGCAGGTACCAATTTATCTTTTGCTCGCATGCAATAAATCAGTATTCTCACAACCGAGTGGCGCCGTTAAGTTTGAGGGGCACTGTACATATCAATTAAAAACAATCATAATTAAAAAAGATCTAATAAGTGAGTTACGGGTTTTAGTCAAACTAGTTCGTACATACTGTTGGCAATGAGGTCAACTTAACACGGAAAAACAGGAAAACAAAGAACAGGAAAACAACGGTGTGATTGTCCAGTCCTTTCCTTCTTGTTTTGTTTTTTCGTGTTCAGCTGACCTGATTGCCAACATATCTAATAAATTTGTAGTTTTTAAATTAAGATCAAATATAAATAGCAAATTTTTTAGCGACAATGATTTTTTTTTGTCAAATGGCGCAAGGCGGTCGCATATTGTCATTAAGAAAAGCTGCAAAAACCTGTAAAGCAAAACATATATGCTTATCCTGAGTGATGTAAGAACAACCCTACATGCACAATTGGGGCTGCCGGTGCCTGTCTCACTATCATTCCCTTTGTCCGTCTGTGTGTGTGCGCGTAGGCATAAAAGTTTGTTTTCTTTGCATTCTGATGTGCTTGCTTAAAATGAAAACGCGTATTTGACGAAAGAAGTGATAGATGTACATGAAGCCCACCTCTCAGATCAGCCAAGACATCAGCGCATTCGACTCGTGTTCAGCCCGTTACTCATTTTCATTTACTTGATTCCAATTTTTAAACTAACATAAAATAAATTTACGTGGACAGCATCCAATTACAGACAAACATTTATAATACGTATTTCTGCTATTAGTTTTCCGCGAAAAAATTTTTGTGACAAAGGTGTTCTTACAAAAAGTCATCACAGTGAAATTGGTGTGGCATAAATCACGATTTAAATCATGTTGATTGTTATTCTCCACCCTGAAATCGATGAATCCGTGGTAGAATCATTTCAACATATGGCCGCCTCGTCGATTTTCAGAAAATGTGCAGTGGTTGCACCTTAAGATATCGGGAAGGTTCCTCGTCGGAAGTCACCCTGCAATGGGATTGATAGAAGTGGCCAAATTTATTTCCTGGAACGCATAAAAAATAAAGAAAAGCTAGACGACCCTTTTTTAGGTCAAACCAGCCCTCCTGCGACGTTCCCTTTAAAGTTTAACGCGTCGGCTCAAAGAAGCCAGGTCCCGTCCGCTTGCGCTTCCGCCACCACAGCTTCACACGTGAAAAGGCGCGGCAGGCTGCTGAACGTGTCTCACTGTCGAACGCCAGCTCCTCCACTAGGGGTGCTACGGGCGCTTCTTCAAAGCGTCTCCCTGTAGTTCCCGCATGGAGCGTATAACGCGTGACGCTAACATGGCCTGCATTGCTGAAGGTTCGTGCGCTGCCAAGGGCAGCGCATGAACCCGCAAATAACGTTGAAAGTTTGTGGGTTTCTTCACGGAGGTCCACTACTATCAATCGCCGCCCGATCGGTATGCGTTCCGCCCGTCACCCAGGGAGTTACACACTGCAACGAGAAGACAGCGAATGGGTTTACTGTACCTCTCGGTTGCCCGTCGTCGAGAGCCGGTAGTCCAGGCCCGCCGACCTTTGTTGTCGCCCGTCGATCAGAGCTCACAGTCGGGGTCCGTGTCCAGGCCTGCGGATCGCCTTTCCCACGCCAGCGCTGCGTAGGCTGGCTGTCCCGGGCTATCAATGCCCGAGTCTCGCTGCGGAACCACCCCGGGATCGTCTTAGCCCAGGTCATATGGCCCGGGCTCGCCGTTTCCACCGGTCTTGCTCCAGACCTCGCTGGTGGACCGCTCCGGGGTTCGTTATGGGCCAGGCTAGGCAGCCCCGGCTCCGTCGTTCTTTGTCCAGCTACTAGCCTCGCTCAGCCCGCAATGTCTCGCGCCAGCTCGTGACTTCTCCGCCGACCGCCTGTCACGTGCAATCTGCCTCGTCGTTCACCCTCGGCTCCCACACTCTCCCCCCCTCAAGGCCCGGACTTCGGGGGCTTCATGGGCTTCAGGGAGCCGCTGGGCTTCATGGGCGGCCGCTGTTACTGTTGCCGGAGTGGCCACGTTGCAGCGTCCGAAAGCGGCGTAGGTGGTGGTGGCTAGCGAAGCCTGCAGACAATGCCGACCTGTCTGTCGCTCGCTGTCCCACTCACCGCGATGCAGCAGGGGGCTTGCTCTAAGCTGGTCCGGCCGACGCAGACGGACTTGCCCCGTTCCGCTTAGAGGTCACAGCGGGCTTAGAACTGCCCGCCTGAACCGTTCGTCAGGCCGAACAACTGTCAGCCACCCTGAGCACTTGGGAAAACGAATGGACCCGTCTTCCCTCCCGGTGGGCTTCCTGGGTTACGCCGTTTATGGCCATCTCTCCAGGAAGCTACTCTGCGCAGAACAAAGTGTTAAAACAACCTACAGCGAACAAATACTCTGCCGCAGAATGTGGCAGTGGCCATAGCCACTACCGCAACATAGCTTGCCGACGGGTTCGTGTACCATGCGGCCAACTCAGCAAGTCTGCATTCCAGAGCTCGCTCGTGGGTCGCCAAGAACAAGGGATTTCTTGTGCTACTGCAACCTCGTGTTATACGTCTTCCCCATCGCGACAACGGTAGTATCCTTTCAAGTCAGCGATGTGAACCGGGCAAGCCTCCTCGTTTGTATCTCCCCGAGTAAGCCTAGAAGTAAGACACGACGCACGCGTCTTTGTACCTCGGGTGCCCTTCTCATCTCGGAGCAAGCGATGCGGCAAAACCACTAGCTGCGTTGCTCAAAGCGTGAGTTTTCCTTCAGAACAGGTAACGATGGCGTAAACCTAGTCCATCTTTTGCGCAAGCGAAGGGATCCAAAGCCTGTGGCGGGATGACCAAATACCATACCCGCAATTCCGCAACGGCTACATATACCATGTGCTACTCGATGTAAGCGTCAGCGTCCCATTCCGTCCACGTGCATACGAGCTCTAGGGACTGCTCGGTCCTCGGAGGGGGCGGTAGCTCAGCGAGCAAGCCCGCTTAAACCGTTCACGCCTCAAGGCAAGCTGGACAACTACAAGCCACCTAAATGTCTACCGCCTCATCCCCGGCCAGGTCGTGACGCGACATAACTTATTAAAAGTCTTGCTGTCACTGCCACGACCGGCCACAGTGAAGCCGAAAAAGTATCCTATAAAACATTTCGCAGCTTTCTTGGAACGACCCCCTCAAGGGAGAGTCGTCCCTCTGCCTTTCGTCGGTTGTTGCAGTGACGAGAAGCAACTAGCCGTCTTGGCCCAGCGGTTACAAATCATACTGCTCCTTAACTCGCCTGCCAGCGTTCTCGGTGTCAACTGCAATTTACGCCAGTTTATCCAACACCCGCTGACAATCTCGTCCGCCAGTGTTCCCGGTGTCGACTGCGATTCCCGCAATCTTTCCGACACCCACTGACAAAAACCTATCTGCACCGCGGGCCTCGACAAGCGCTTGCTTGCTTACCGCATCACTCCAAGCCTAAATCCTAAATATCCAATAAGTCCTGGCTGTTTTCCCTCCTGCCAGTCGCTATCCTGCCTTCCAGCGAACCTGCCGTGCCTCTCCTCTGCCTCCGAAGACGACTTTCGTACATCTTAACAGCGCTCCTCGTGTTCCTCCCGGTTGCGTCACCTTCTGCCAACCACTATTCTGGGGTACACGAGAAAGCGCGTCTGCAACCTCGTCCTTCGAGACCTTTAAGTACTCGATTCAAGGAGACACCTGCTGAGCTCTGCTGTGAGACAAGTCACCAAAATTCCGAAATACTTTGTCTCAACTGGCATCGTTAGCGTTAGTGAACAACCCGCTGAACGAATCCATGGGACTCTCTGGGGACGACTAGAAGCAGAGGCATACCGAACGGGCCCCACGTTGGGCGCCATTTTAATGTGGGGTTTTCTTTTCGGAGGAGGTCCCTCTATACTAATAATCCCGCCCGATCGGTATGCGCTCCGCCCGTCACCCAGGGAGTGACATACAGCAACGAGAAGACAGCGAATGGGTTTACTGTACCTCTCGGTTGCCCGTCGTCGAGAGCCGGTAGTCCAGGCCCGCCGACCTTTGTTGTCGCCCGTCGATCAGAGCTCACAGTCGGGGTCCGTGTCCAGGCCTGCGGATCGCCTTTCCCACGCCAGCGCTGCGTAGGCTGGCTGTCCCGGGCTATCAATGCCCGAGTCTCGCTGCGGAACCACCCCGGGATCGTCTTAGCCCAGGTCATATGGCCCGGGCTCGCCGTTTCCACCGGTCTTGCTCCAGACCTCGCTGGTGGACCGCTCCGGGGTTCGTTATGGGCCAGGCTAGGCAGCCCCGGCTCCGTCGTTCTTTGTCCAGCTACTAGCCTCGCTCAGCCCGCAATGTCTCGCGCCAGCTCGTGACTTCTCCGCCGACCGCCTGTCACGTGCAATCTGCCTCGTCGTTCACCCTCGGCTCCCACAAGTTATAGCTTGTTTGCCTTTCAGTGTAGAATGAAACTTTGTTCATTCCAGTCAGATATTTCTAGGTTATCAGCTATTTATATCCTTCCGTACATCTGGTAAAGAAATAGACATGTTAGCTTCACTGACAGCTGAAGACACGAAGGGTGTGGCAATACCCGAGTACATCGTTAACATTCCGCAGTACAATTAAATTGCGATGAAAAAAAAAAACGAATCACGAAGCAAGGTACGTGAACTTAAGTTGTCACACCCTTTGTTTTTCTTTAGATTTTCACTGACTATGAATAACCGCAGTTACCTCACGAACAGGGGGATATATAATATCGCTCCCAAAAAAAACAAAAAGCAAAGAAAGAGAAAACGGTTACATCTTTTTTCGATTCTCTTGGCTTCTCATTTCTGGCTTCTGGTATGATGTTTTTTTCCATCAAAAAGAAGGCAGAGGAACGGTCTTGATGAGAGGTCCCACCGCGTAATCAACTTATCTGCGACGAAGCCAATGGATGTGTCGGTCGGCATCGTTTGTCACACATCCCGTAATTGCCCCATTCGGTCTAGCCTGGGTCCGCAAGCCGAGCATCGCGCTCGCCATGAGCACTTTTTTTTTCTTTGTCAGGAAATTGGGATTGTTTTTCACCGTGGCGAGATAAGAGCAGAACTTCAGACACCATCACAGACAGAACTGACTCCTCGTTAGTCGACGGGATGAACTCCCGCAAAGCCAATTCGCGAGGATCATAGGGCGAGGCGAGCGAAAATAATGCAGGTTCTTCCGTGGTTTCCGGTGGTTTTTAAGAACTTTAAGTTTAGAAATTCTGCCGGGACGGGCTTTCATTTGGGATCATGCCGAAGTCCTCGTAAACTCTGAGGAGCACTTGGATCTGGAATATATCGCAAAAAAGAATCACTACTGAAGCACTTGTTTTTGTTATAAGTATAATTCTGAAGTTTTTCTGTGTCAAACCAACTAAGCGCATCGGGCACGGCCCAGAAGTGGACTTGGGAATAATTGCAGCCACCTGGGATCTTTTGTCTTGCACCTGATAGCTCGATTACACGGCGTCTTCTCCGCAACAGGCCTTCGTCATATTGCGGGCACTTCGGCCGGGATTCGAACCCGTCACCTGAGGATCCGTAGGTAGTCGCCTTGCCTTGGAGTCACTTAGGCGGCGTCTTGCCTATATGCAAGTGCAACGTAAACTCATTTCCCCAGAAGAAAGCATTGTCTATTTGACTGTCCATTTTATTATGCCGCATGGTAAATAATATTGCTTATTGTTGTATTAGAGATGGCTCCTGCGCTATCATTCGGATTTCAAATCCGCAGGAATAAGACTAGGCGAGAACTCCGATAAGCCAAAATTCAGAGTTCCTTAACTTTAACACACTTGTCGTTAACGCAAAAAAAAGGAAAGCTTTTTTGGACAAATATTAATAAGCATAGAGTGCGGCGTTGTTTCTTCGCAATTAATATGCTTGGATCCGTCACACATTTGAATCAGCAAATGCATTCATCACGTACAATTAAAAAATGGCTATTTTGCGTCATATCTGTTTCACATTTCCGACTTGTGACACCGGGTAGCCAAATACGCTCTCAGCCACCGCAAATAATGAGACCAATTGTTCTCAAAAAAATTCTTATCGTGCGGAATGAATACCGCGTGGCACAGCCAGTGAGAACGCATGAAGAAAATGGTGGTCGTTGACGTCAATCACGACCCGAGTCATCCCGGTCGCCTTAGTTGCCGGAAAGTTAGTTACCAGAGTCCTCAAAATATTCAAATGACGCAGCCTTGCTAGTTTTTATTTGACAACAAAAAAGCATCTGAACAAAAAAAAAAAAAAAAAGAGTGCTCAGAGGAGACACCTGCAAAATTAAGTAGGCTCAATACTAAGCCTGAGCGGTACATAGACACCTAGTCTTCCATTAGCACATTGTGCAGTTAATGCGTTCTCAAATCGCCGAGAAAATATCGGGCCTTGTTGCGGCACTGCGTACTGTTACGTACATTTATTGCGTAGAAGTGAAGTTCTGACTGAAAAATAGGCGCGGCAGAGCCGGTTTTTGAACACTCCACGGCAAGAGTTCGTCTCGCGCACAGCCCATGGGCGCCTACACCTTATATGGTTGATGCTTGGTGAGTGGGGTCACCACGGACCCCAGCCATGTGGGCCACCTTGCACACATGCATGGGGCACCTGCTTTAGTAGGTGCTTGGTGAGTGGCGTCACTACGAACTCCGAGCCATGTGGGTTCAGCCATGCCTACACCTGGCTGTGCGTGGCTTAATCCGTGTTCGGGGAAAAGGGTATCCTGGTGGTTGGCGCATAGCCTGGGGTATGTTTGGACCCTTCGGGGCCCCCCAGGCGAGGCAATATACCACTTTGGCCCCTGATTTTCGTAGATGGGTGTCCTGGTTTGGCCCGACCAGGATTATTCAGTCAGTCGCATTTCTTCTTATCTCTTACCCTTGTCTATCTTCTTTCTGCCCTCGTTTTCTCCTTCACTTTCTTTGGCGGCAAGGGCTAACTTTGGGTGGTGATAAATACCATCGTCCAGATCCATTCTTCGTTATAATTTCCCGGCAGCACTGTTAGAGTAATGTCTCCAGCAGAGCCCTTCTTGCTATGGTGGGTTACCTAACCACCTGTTGGGCTCGTTGGTGGGTGGTGCACCGCGGATCCCGAACACCCTTGCCTTTTTATGGCGTCCCTCTCTTCTACACCCCGAGCAGAGCGACCCCCCCTCCCCCCCCCCCCCCCCCCCCCCGAAAGGGTTCGCCCGATCCCCCTACTTTTGCAAAAGCCAAAGAGCCCGAAACCTTTTAACGTTTTCTTTTAGTGCAAGCTGAAAACGACAGTCTACATTTTTCAAAAATTTCACCTTACCTTGTCTCCTAAATCTTAAAGCAGGCAAATTGGAAAGAATTGCAAGGCAAAAAAACCTTGCTGGAGACCTTCTCGTTGAGGTACAAAATAAGCACAAAGCACAGCGTCACTTAAGTTGACAATATTAGGCGAACACCATAACTCTGTAATCCCGCACCGCACTATTAGGGCAATATTAGTGCAGTATTAGTGCAAATCAATCTGTTGGGATGGACGCAAAGACACAGTAGCCACCAGTACCCATGGAACACCTGCCACATACATTGCGACCTTACACTCACCAGGTATAATTAAAAGGATGTTCCACATGAGCTCATAAGGCACGAATGTTTTGAGCTTCAAACCAGGTATCACGAGTATGCCCGTTTTTATACAGACGAGACAAAAAAAAAAGACTCTTTAGTAGGTTGTGCTATGTTCGGACTATCGGTAAATCAGATAAACATAACCAATTCAACAGCCACTATACTAACAGTAGAGCTTTATTGTTTGCTGCTGGCAGTTGATTACATAATCAAAAGAAGCCTCCTCATGCTGTAATATACACCGACTTTTTAATTTCTCTAAATGCAGTCACATCAGTGAACCACGTAAGGAATCCACTGGTTTCTGGGTTACAGAGCGAGATTATCGCAACTGCAAAATATATCTTGATATTGTCCTATGCTGGTTTCCAAGCCAAGTTGGCATTCCTGGAAATGAAGCGGCTGATTGCGCAGCCAGCTTTGCTAATGATAGAGAAATTGACACACACCAAATACCATATAAAGATTACCCCAACTCTTTGAAATCTTGCATCGAAGGCAGCTGCAGTAGAATAATTAAAGCGGCAACAAAGTACAAACAATCAAAGTTTTAGTAGGCTACTGGGAGAGCGCCCGACAACGGGAGCGCTTTAATGAGGTCATACATTTTAGGTTACGAATCGGTCATACCACTTTCACACAAAGACAGCTCCAAAGCGGGGAGGATGCCCCTTAATGTGGACACTGTAACTTGCATCTAAGTATTATGCACATACTCATCGAACGTCCAATGTATGATCAATGTCGTTATAAACAGGTCTCACTGCTTTATAAGGAACACATTCCCCTATACGTTGCCTTATTACTAGGTGATGAACCGCTTATCCTACACAGCTATATTTTAACCTCCTCAGAGATATTGGCCTTCTATACTGACTGTGATTTTACTTTCTATCGTGAACACATTCTCATATTTTTTACACTTATGCAAAGTTATGTTCATAGTTTTGTCGCATATTTCACCTACTACACCTGTTTCCTCTCTTTAAACCTGTATTGCAATAGTCTAAACTTGGCGCAACATAGCCTTAGACGCTGATGCGCCATAAACCCCCATCAATCGATCAATCATTCAATCAATCAACCAATCGTCTTGCTCACATGTAGTTATCACTACCTTTCCCGTTCACTACTCCTGTATAAACCGCTATTTCAGCAGGTACTATCACCCCCGCGAACGGGTGAACGACATGTGGAAATACAAAGCACCCTCATAATTGCGAAACTTTGAAAAACTGTTGCTTGAAGTTTGTGTCGAATTTCCGTGGGTACGCGTGTACGGCAGGCGTCAGCAATTGTGAATGGCACGATTGTTTCTTGCTGAGCAAATTCGGAGGGCGGCAAGGGAGTTTTCCGCAAATATGAACCAGGTGAACCAGATGGAGAAAGTAGTTACAAAAAACACCATTTTACAAAGAGCCCAATTTTTTTTCAAAATAGGAAGTGTTCCCAGATACCCACGTTACCCATACTTTACGTGCCTCTGTATGTGAGGAGAAAACAGATATTATATTGTGTGCAATTTATTGGAGACTATTAATGTCGCTCTAGATTTATCTTAAGAGGTAATATATCACGCGCAATCCGCAGACTTAGTCAAAACGCAAGAAATTCGAGTTTCATATACCTCTATCGTTAAAGTGGAATTATTACACCTAATATGCTTTGAAGGGTACCCGCGTATAAACTATGCCCAACGAAAAGAAAGCTAAGGAACCCAAATTAAGGAACCCTGGAACGAAACTTCAACGTCTCGCAACTCAAAGCAAACGCGGCCCAAGTGTCTCGTTGAACGAAGTGGAGAGAATAAAGGGTAATTGGAATGGACGGTACCACTTTGCGAACGTAACGAGATTATCACTCACGCAACCAAACTAAACCACACTCGCACAACTAGTGGGCTGGCCTAATCTACGAAGTCCACAGGGCGATCCCATTTTACCGGGCAGGGAAATTTGCTCTCCCTAATAAAACAGCTCCGAGCGGGGCTTGACGTCCCCAATTCTTTTCTGAACTTTCTAAGGAATAAAATACAGTAAGACACAAATTTATCTGTAAATACATAGTGAAGATAAATGCCATGAGTAAAACAACGGATATTCCAATTTGTTCTCCACGTGACTCACGAACTTGTACTCCGATTCGCTATTCCGTAACAAAACGGACTCTAGATGACTGTCACTAGACAAGTAAGAGCGTGCTAAAAAAGTGAAAGCCGTTTAAAACTCCATGTAACGCCGAATTAGAGCGCAGCTCTTGAGGAGGAGGATGGAAGGGTACTGAGGGGAGGGTACACCCCAGCTCCCTCCTCCTCACCTCGTTATCCACCCCCTCCCCTCATTCTTGAATCTCCTCCGGGGGGGAGGGTCACGTGACCTCGGGGGGGGGGGGGGGGTCACGTGACCTCGGGGGTCATGTGACCCGGTGGGTCACGTGACCTCGGGGCAAGGGGGGTCACGTGACCTTGGGAGGTCACGTGACTTCGGGGGGTGGGTCACGTAGACCCCCCAGGTCATGTGACCACGGGGGGGGTACATTTCCCATAATGCACCGCGCGGTTACGCCGACGCCGTTCAAGCCGGAAACGGGCGCCCAAGAGCTGCGCTCTAAAACTAACTAGGATACAAAGTGTCGACGTGGTTAAATAATTTGATCGTGAGCTGTACACTATGCTTCACAGGGCCGACCACGGCCGCCGCTTCAATCCCATGACATCAATCAAGCCGCGAGAGAAGTGCGTATACTCCCTGTACTGTTTGTCTTTGTGGTTCTTATAATACATTGTCCGATCGAGAAAGGTAAACCCTACTTTTCGGCCCGCGTAAAAAAACTACGCATCGCAGAACACTCAAACTTCGCCAGAATGTAACCCTAGCGGTCCAAGCAAGATGCCAAAGTTTCAGAACATGAGCTTACCTGGATCAAAAGATAAAATAAAAAAAAACGAGAAATCTCTACGGGGAGGCTCCGACCACGGAGAGACGCAGACGAAGGCCGTCTGCTTTACGTTGCATCACATAGGTGGCGCCACCACCGGTATTCGGGTTTGCGAAGAGCAAAGTAGATGACCTTTGCTAAAATAATTAGCATGAAGAAATGTTATGCTTGAGCAAATGCACCGAGGTATCACAAATTAGAGCCTGTAATCTTTATTTCCGTTGCGGTGAAAAGCAGTGTGTAAGTGAAACTTCAGAAATGATAGAGAACAATTCCGAATTTTCCGACCAGCCCGGCAGATGCCCGTGATAACCCGCCAACCCGCATAGGTGGTGGCGCCACCTATGCGATGCAACGCAAAGCAGGCGGCCTCCGTCTGCGCTTCTCCGTGGTCAGAGCCTCCCCGTAGAGATTTCTCGTTTTTTCCTTTCATCCACGTAAGCTCATGTTCTGAAGCTTTAACATCTTGCTTGGACCGCTAGGGTAACATTCTGCAGAGTTTGAGCGTTCTGTGATGCGTAGTTTTTTATGAGGGCCGAAAAGTAGGGTTTACTTTTCTCGATCGGACCCTGTAAATTAAAAATACAAATGATCCCCGTTCTTTTACAGTGCGTGATTGATTTTGCCGGCAAACGCAAAAAAGCGAGGAGCGCCGTGACGATGCACCGTTGGGGCTGCTTGATTTTCTTTTTGGGATTGTTAATGGCGGTCAGTCTGAAAGTAAAATGGATCATTTCCAAAGCAGTCACCAGGCACTGTGGAAAAGATGCACTTTTCTTACAATTATACAAATTTTTATAAGATTATAAATAGTCATCTGACTTTTTATAAAATAAACCATGTCACGTTACGTTTTTTTTTTTTTTTTTTAATAGTTTCAGTTTGGTGTTAAATATTCCTTACAACTACTGTGTCCGCTGCACGGTACAAAGTCTTTTGGCTGCTACAATGATAGACTTCGGTTTTAAAAGATTCTTCCTGAAAATGAAAGTGGTAATTTGGTGTAAAATACAATTTCGATCGATATCGCCTTTCACTGCACATTAAGGATAGGGCCAACTGTTGCAGCCGTTGCTTTAAGCTTATTTGGCTCCGTACCAACTCTCCGCAAGAATATGTCTGCTCAAGAGGGATATCTTTTAAAGCAACAACGTTTAGCGGCTCGAGAATTCACTCTCGTTGTAGAAAACGTTTGTTCAAGTAGCTCGTACTCGTCGGAACCAAGTGCGCAAGAGGCATTCAAATCGGTCGTCCGAACATGTAGTTTTCAAATCCACAGCGCTTTCAACTCTCGGAAGAGTTATACGCACGACTCCGGTTCGCCGTTCATTCATGCAATCGCCCTGCAAGCCCTGATGATATATTTTCCACAGCCAAATCTCGGCGCAAAAGGTTATACTTCGCTTCAAAATAAATTAGCAAGCGACGAAATCTAACGCCTCTGGGAGCCATCAGCCCAGTAAAGTGAGGCACGTCAGTGCGTACCGTCAGACTTTACTTTTTCCATGGAATGCAGAGACGTTCTTTGCTCTTTCGCTGTAATTGACGGACAAAGGCCGTAGTTTTCTTCATTTGCCGCTTTATGCTGAAATGTAGTTTATCCGACAGTGTAATTTTCTGTTCGCGAAAACACAAAATAACATAGATTCGCGAGTGCACAGAGGTGGTTATTCGTGTTTCTCTTTTCTTTTCTTTTTTCTGCACACGATTGAACTTTTTTTTTAGGTTTCAAAGATTAGCTTAGAAATTTCTGCTCGCGCTTTTTTGAGGATTAAGCTTCAAGCGAAACTTCGAGAGGCGCAGATTTTCTTTTTTTTTTTTTTAGGAGCTATAGTAGTGTTTTGTAAAACAAAATATGTCCTCTTATGATGGATCTGGGAAAAGAAATAATGGTAAAGGCGTTCTGGTCTTGTCTTTGCCCTTCACTGTGTACATATTTTGTACCGCACGTTACACACAAAAAAAGTTGTTATTTCTTAAATATGGCACATACATGAACGCAGAAAAACGAAACCTGTGATAAGAGTAGAGATCTAACTTTCCAGCTTTTCCAACAAACAAAAATGCAGACAACTCAACAGAGGGTCGGGAACAAGTTATCATATTTTAATTAAATTACAACAAACTACATTTTTTTTGTATGGATGAACACTTTGTTTTATCAGAACAGAAATGAAAACAATAATATAGACTATAAAGAAAATAGCAAGTCATCATACTCAACTGCTTCACTTCGACAAACTCATTCGTTGTAGGATCCGTCCTTGTTCACAGAACGTGGCTCTCGATGTAATCAATCAAACAAAACTAAACTAGGCTCGGATATGGCTAACTTTATATCCGTTTAGCCCTTGTTCACAAACCATGGCATGTCAGCAATTCCATTGGTGCTCTTTCGAGAAAGGGATGCTTGCAGTGAAGAGAATGGATTCCACCAGCCACGATCACTCAAGGAAGTGATCGCTCTTACGGGCTCCAGGTTCAGATCGAATAACGCATCCAGTGCCCGTGAAACTAAGGACAGCCCTCTTGGACGCGAGCCTTGACGTCGTCAAAGCAATTCCTTTGGCGTTTTCGTCGAGACGAGTGACGGTTGCTTGCACGGCATAGCGCTTAGAATCGCTAAATAATCGATCATCGCCAACAATCAAATGGATTGGTGTATGAAGCATCTTTCAACCGTTTTGAACTTTAGTTTTTTCATTCGTTTTTTTTTTTTTTTTCTTTTTTATCATTCTTTATCCGGAGTTGTTGCGTTCAGAAGGTGAGAGCAATTTCAAAATAAATAAACAAAACTATTAAAAAAAACACCACTCGTTGTTTTCGTGACTCTTATTCATTTAAACATCCTGTATCTGGGAGGTGTTGCTTGAATTTGTTGTTTTCTAAAAGTGAAGAAAAACAAAAGATTTTTCCTTCACTTCTCGAAAAAAAAATTATGTTTCAACGTTTGGATGCCTTTTACTGAATATATATTGAATTAATTTGCCGGCATCTGCAAGAACACAAGTCAGAGCCGCCCTTTTGCATCGTCTATGAATATACTGTGTGGCATTTAACAAGTACTGCGTCACGATTTCCTAAAATATTACGTTTATAAACATGAGAGTAGATTACTACAGCGTCGGCTATTTTCTTTCACGCACTTAGCAGCTCTTTCAAAAACTTATGGACGTGCAACCTCACACACCATGCACTATTAAAGAATATCGGGATAATTTTTGAATTAATAATTATCGTGGAGCGACTGATGAAGTCATGTGCAGCATTGGTATCCAAAATCCCCAAATAGTAATACATATATATATATATATATATATATATATATATATACAAATTAGTCAAAGAAGAAAGGTTACTTTTCTTGAACCAATAACGTTACCTTGAATCCAGACGAGAGTTTTACAGCTACTTTATTTGATGTCGAGTTCCAACCAATAACACCATTTGCAATAACTACAGAACATAATTTAAAGCATTCGTTTTTTTTCTTCCAAAGGGAACACCTGACAATGAGCCCCACGACAGTGTTTCGCCCTCTCTGTCACCTCTTATTGTTGTTTTAGGTATTTAGTTGAAATTTTATTCACCTCTTGGAATGCCAAATTGCATACTGTGGGGTACACACAGGATTTCAGGAAAATTGAAATTCAAACTCCAACAGTTGAGCTCGCTCTTCAATGTGTAAAACAGCAAAACTAGGGTTAAGCAGACCGTTCGATCTCCCTACTTCACTTAATCTTTTGCTTTCTCTAACGAACCTGCAAACAAAAATAGAACTGCATGTAAGAGGCAAAGTACCCTAAGCAGACCTAATTTGTTGTCTTTGTGTAGTTTTGTTCTCTTCAATACGCAAATTGATGCAAGGATAATATATATTTTAATAGTTTAGTTCAAAATCTATTTTGAAGTAAAGTACAAAATACTCGTATTGGATGTATTCACTCAGCTTAAAGTGATACATCATGGGAAGTAAAATGTCCTACCGATCACCACTGCTGCGGTAACAGCTGTGACTAGCAGCACCTGCTGCTAACCACCGCTCTGACCACAGCAGGAGTTGTGTATGCTAGCTGCACCCCGGTTGGTTCATATACAAAAAGATTACTACTGTACCCTGCTTAAATAAGCTTTGGTTTTGTACGGAATGCAATACGTAGTCAACGAAAGAAGTAAAGATAAAAATATTGGCCTATCGTCGCGCCTAGAGGCTTTTATGTAGCCGCCGAGCGACAATGACGAAGGTGGGGCACTAGGTTAGATGTGGTGCTTCTATGCGACAAGCTTCTAATAGATGGCCGTGCATCATTTTTGTTGCTAGCCTTTTGTGGCATTAATTCACAAATTTTTCATCGAAGGGATGAACGACGTCTATATCTCGCAATAAATACGGTTTTCAAATAAGGGCGTACATTAAAAAGCCTGTTTTTGATGTTACGGGTACTTTTTTACTTCAAACTGCCAATATTTTTTTATGAAGACACATACATAAATTAAACATTTATGACAAATTAAATGGCAAAAGAAGGTAGCCCTGAACGCCACTTGTATGTAATGGTCGATTCACACGACGGACTGATCCGCGGACGGATTGGTCACGTGATGACAAATCCGCGGAGCCTCGAGCTCCCGAGAGCATCCACACGACGGATGAGACGAGCAGACGACAACTAGGAGAACTCTCGACCCCACAGGCCCGCCAGGCCCGCGAAACGCCAACAGCGCACTGTTGTCCAGAGTAATCGTCAAGATGGAGGTCGATCGAAAGCGTCGTTTGGCCGCGATGGCCGCAGCGTTATCTTGCGATGAAGATGAGTCGTGTGGGTCCAAGAGATCGCTTTGGATGAAAGACTGGATGTGCAGAAAGGAACGCGGTATGCAAAACCAACTTTACGAGGAGCTCCTCGACAGCGATCCCGAGGAGTACCGCAGGCTGCTGCGCGTCAGCCGCGAGCAATTCCTGCAGCTGCTGTCTCGCGTGGGACCCAGAATAGCGCGGCAGGACACTGTGATGCGGCGAGCAATTCCACCAGAGACACGGCTACAAGTCACTCTTCGTTATCTTGCAACGGGTAAGTAACTTCACTCCAGCCTTCGTTTGTTGTACAGCGCGTAATAAATTTCTGGAGGCTACGACCTCGGATCCGTTATCACCCCCAGATGTTTGTCTCTCTTGTCGGCGGGTTCCCGCCTAAGCCATCCCGGACCTCTCGCCTGGAAGAATGTAAAAGCTAGCTGTGCAGATAGCTGGACGGGGCAGTGTTCGTCGAATGTTGTCAGGGGCTCGGGATGCATTCGAGGTAGCGGTGGCCGAGTGTGTAGCACGGTTCATTTGTCTATCCACCTGGTAAAAAAGAGGGCCCAAATTGGTGTTTAATAAGAATTAAATTTATATATATATATATATATATATATATATATATATATATATATATATATATATATATATATATATATATATATATATATATATATACACATCAACATGATCATCAAATATTCCGCAATATCCCTGCCCCAGAACCCAGTATAACTTTTCGCTATCTGGCTTATGGAACAAGATATCTTATTGGCTTCTATCTGGATATCAAGTTTCCAATACATTTCCAGTTGCATTTCTTTTTCCATAATCCAAATAGCGAAAGGTATCTTGGGTGTTCGGATCGGCATGTTTTTTTCTTTTTTTAATACAGAACAATTTCCACCATTTTAAAGACATGTTTCCTGTCCTTGGGTGGTTATGTGCAAGAAGTTGTAAGGTCTGGGGACGAATTTCTTTTGGGGAATGATAGTTTGTGGAAAGTGTCTCTTCCTGTATCCCTGTAAGTCCCGTGCTGTGCACTCCTCCATTTTGTCTAATAAAAAATCAGCCGTGTTTGAGACTTCTGTGTTTGTGTCATCCTTTAGAAAACCAATTTCAGTTAAATCCACCACTTTTAACCAGGATCGGCTTGTTGTTACCCTTTCTTTTTTCTTTCCTTTGGTAATTCAATTATTTGTATCTAATGTACTGCCCTTCCTCGGCTCTGCCTGATGCATCTGGAGAACTTCCTAGATCATGCCATCTTGAGATAAGACGAATAATTGCAACTTGATTTTTCTTCGTGCATTTGACAGGAGAGAGTCATCATTCATTAAGCCGTCAATTCAGGCTTGGACACTCAAGTGTCAATGACCTCATCCATGAAACGTGCACAGCACTCTACGAAGAGCTGAAGGAGGACTTCATAAGAACTCCAAAGACCGAAGAGGAGTGGCTGGATGTGATCAGTGGTTTCGCCCAGAAATGGCAATTCCCAAACTGTGCCGGTGCACTCGACGGCAAGCACGTCTGCATCTGGAAGCCACCAAACTCTGGATCTGTCTACTTTAATTATAAGAAGACCCACAGTATCATACTCTTCGCTGTGGTAGATGCAAACTGCAAATTCATCTACACCGACGTCGGTGCCCCGGGATCACAAGGAGACGCCGGCATCTGGCAGACTACACCGTTACAACGAGCTCTGGCAAGCAAGAAGATCCATCTGCCAGAGCTGGTGAAGGTAGCAAGCTCACCAGACAAGTTTCTGCCCCCCGTTTTTGTGGGCGATGATGCATTTCCTATTGGAAAAAATCTCATGAAGCCGTTTGGTGGCACAAAGCTCACGGAAGAACAGCGGATATTCAATTACAGGTAAGTTTTGGTGGTATGTCAGATAGAGGTGAATATACGAATCCAAGTTAAAAATTATTTACTCAATCAAAGCTGTTTCACGGACACTTTGTGCATAAAAACACTTCATGTGTTTTTATACGTGAAAGATTCTAACCGGCCAGTCTACCCATCTCTTCCTGGATACAGTGCACAATTTTGAGAATGGCTTTGCAGTATTTCTGCTACAGATCAGGAATCTCAAGAGATGTTTGCAACAGTACTGGCTAGTCTGTTGCAAACAGCTTCCAAAAAAAGAGCACTGGCAGCATCATAAGGACTGGAAATCAAGATTGCTTGGCTTGCATTCAACTTCAAGAAACCTGCAGGTTTTACAGAACAAGAACAACTCGTCTGTAAACTGCTTGCCATCACTTGCCTGATTTTTCTATAGTAAGCCGAGCTGGAAGATATTGGGACAATATATTACCATCATCTATCTGTACCGACTTACCTCTCAAGCCACCGTCCTCCAAATCAAACGACTCGACTGATTGCAGACTGGCAGGATGCTTTATTCTAGCCAAAATGGCACTTCCCATGAATGTCCATAGCCTGTGACAGGCTAAGAACTTGGCAGATGCTGTGCCTCGAGCACGAGCTGTGTGCCTTTGATAGTATACATCGTCGCACACAGCCCAAACCTGGGGGAAGGCAACGAGCGCATGCTGGAGACAGAACATCTTGTGGGTTTTTACCCTGTTATTGATTATAGGGAGGAGAGGTTTCGACAAAATAGTTGTTGGTACGTGGCGGCAATGTCTGAAAAGTGGCGTTCTTAAGTCATAATTTTACATTTCCATCGCTGGCAGTCTCTTGGTTTCAGCTAGAATAGAAAAGTCTGCTGCCTACTGATCTGCTTCTTAGTCTTGATGACTCGCTCGATACTTGCCTGTTCCTTTCCAGGTTGTCCAGAGCTAGACGTGTTGTAGAAAACACATTCGGAATCCTGGCCAACCGTTTCAGGTGTTTGCTGACAGTGATAAATGCCATTCCCGAAAGGGCCACTGCCATCGTCAATGCTGCATGTGTCCTGCACAACTTTCTCAGCAACGACGTGCTGCCCCAACAAGCATCAATGGCAGATGCAGAGAACGAACGCCGAGGTCGCCCAACGTTTTTCAGCTTCCCAGCATCGCGTGGACGTGCTAGCACATTTGGCGCTGCAGTGAGAGAGGACATGTGTAGTTTTTTCAATGGCAGGGGTGCTGTGTCATGGCAGCGAGAGGCCGCCTACGTTGAGTTAGACAAACACTGCACACGCAGACCGAAGAAAGGAGTGCAGACAAAAAGAAGCAAGTAAACAGTTAACTTCAACTTTTATTCGGTCAGTTGTTTTTCTATGACACTGAGTATTTCAGCCTGGCAGCGAACCAACTTTAATGGGTTCATTGGTCGCATGAGTGCTGCAGCAGCCTTCGCAAAATGTGCAGAGGCGTCATCTGCGTCGGAAGGCTGTTGTACAGCAACTGCTATTTTTTCAAGGGCAGCTGTTCTCGCAGCCCAATCGTTAGCTGAGGGCTGCGAGCTTCGAGCTTTCCTTGACACGCTACTACTGCTGGCCGTACTCACAGAGGCAGGGGACGGCTGTGGCGCATACTCGATGTTGGCGTCCGGGTCGGCATCCTGGTCCGCACTTTGCTCAGCGTTTTGCTGTAATTAAAAGTTGCATGCAAATTAATTTTATCTATGCACAGAGCAAGTTATGCCAGCCTTCGTGGGCTTCAAGAAGGTTGACCTGCCCTGTCCTGCAAAGAAGGAAACAAACTCCAGTAATATCAAAATCATTTAATTTACAAGATGTTCAAGAACTGACTGTATTTTTATGTTAGAGCAGGTGTTTTATATTGTCTTCATATGAGGGTATGGTACCTCATGACAGTTGAAATGCACTCCATGTGCCCAATATACTTGAGCAAAGTATTCGGTGTTCCTGCTTGCATCCCTAGCTTTATGTACTCGTCTCATGAATAAACATGTGCCACTGTAATTCACACTGACAGTATGTAAAGTGCTTATGCGTGCACAGAGTGTGTGCACAGAATGGCTAAAAAATTCATAAACGCTCGTAAATTTAGAAAAAATGATATAAAGCTGGCATTTGTACTGCAATGGCTGAATTTCTCATTTACAGTGGAGATAAAGGACAGCGCTTGGCGCAGTCCAACTTCCCGCTGTCAAAACTTGCACGCAAAAATTACTCGATTGATGCTGCACGTCTTGCCTTAATGTTTCAGTTGTCACTGTAGTGGCGTAACCGTAACAAGTCTATTGTGCAAATTAAGAAAAGCAGGAAGAGATCATGCTCCTCTTTCCACTTCAGCGAGTGAACACGGGACAGAAGGTGGGTCGCTCCTTGCCTCCTCTCCAGCTTTCTCTTGCTAAAGTGAAAAGAGTGGGAGGAGCTTGTTCAGCTTTTCTTAGCATGCAAAAGGGGATAGTCGCTCAAAACAAGAATCTACACAACAGATAGCAGTGTATCGCAATGACTTCTGGAATGGCATATATAAGGCAGCTACAAAATTTACCGCCTCTGGCTCTGCCACCTCAAAAGCCTCGCTGAAGGTCCTTGTCCCTGTCGGCTTGGCAGCATCTAGGAAGTTCAGACAATGGAAGAACTTCCATTTGCCCTTGTAGGAATCGCTGGAAGCTTGGCCGCTTTTCGATGACTCCAGTTTTTTTTTCTCTGCACGGTAGGTCCTCCTTTTGTTATTGAAGAATGTCTTCAGCGTATCTGTAACACAAAACATATTTTACTCTTCAAGGGCTGCGGGTAATGCAGGGCACAATCAGTGTGTAAGCAATTTTTTTTCCTGCACTTTCAGGTAAACAAGCTTTGCAGGGTTCAATACCATTGAACACCAATGTATGCAGCAGTAGCGATCCCCCACCGTAAAAAAAAAAAAGAGAAAAAAAAAAACTTCAAATCTAGATACAACACGCGTCACACTGCGCGATCTCCGCAATAAGAGTTCATCGGTCGGCTTGGTAAGAATAGCTTTCTGTTCGCAGTCTAGCAGAGAGAACAATGAAAGGTGTGCTTCCGTAGGGGAGCCCCTATTTTAAAGCAACCGAACCATCTCGAAGCAAGAGATCGAGTCTCCCTACGGGCGACCCGCCACACTGCACGCACAGTAATGGGAAACGCGGCGAACAGTTTAAAGAAATAGGTGTACTGGGTGGCGTGAGTACTGCCCAAATGTTTTCTGCATGCTCGGACGGAATAAGAAATGGAGTACATCATAGTCATAATACGTACCGGGGACGTACGGGCCGCATTCAGGGTAGCGGTCCTCCATCTCGTCGGCGATTTGTCGCCACAACGCGCCTTTCAAAGCGTTGTTGGCGTACTCGCTCATCGTCATGTCCCAAAGCGCTGGGAAATGCTCCACAAGCGAAATAAAAAACATGCTTGCTTCATCGCTTAATTTTGAGCCGTACGAAGGGCCAGGGACAGCAAAATTGGAGTACGGTTCGCCAGCCATCTTTCCCGCGCAAACCAGGAAAGTTTCACTGTTGCCAAACTAACTATGTTTTTCAAGCCAAAGCATTCGATATCCTCCGTCAAAAATCCGCGAGTGAAAAAGGCGCTTGACTTTATCACTCCGCGCCTCCGCGGAGGAGGCGCGGATCGCAGGAATCGGTGACGTGCCAGTCACGTGGTACACGGTCCGCGGACGAAAATCGCGATTCGGTCCGTCGTGTGAATCGGCTATAACCAACGCTGAACGGATATGTTGTACTTATTTTATAGTCGCAAAAGTGAACAGTTGTTCTTGAGAAGGGTTAACAAATGATAGTTCTTGATTCAAGCATGAAGTAATCGTTCATTACAATTTACTCTACCTTTGAAAGGTCTTCGAGTTGCACGCGTTATTTTTTGACACTCCGTGCAAGCGCGGCTTCTCAATAAAATATTAAGGTGGGCTAGTTGGTCATCCGTTTTAGACCTTCGCGACTTCCCGTTGGCAATACGAAGGTCCTCGAGGGTACCTGTCCTTGAAGAGTGGCCCTCGGGCACGCTCAGTCAGTCGATCACGTGGACTTTAAAATACGTACAGTGACAGTCAAATTCTTGTTCGGGTGAAGAGAGACGCCAGGTGTTGAAGAACTCCCCATCACGGCTGGTGACTTCGATGGCGAGGCAGTTTTGAACGATGACGACTTGAGGGAAAAACATATTTACATTTATTCAAATACCCCTGAGGATGACAGACGCCCGCAACCAACGCTCAGGACATCTTTTGCCAGAAAACCGTTCAGCCCCCATCGATGGGGATCAACATCGGTCCCGGATGGAACAGACATTCGTACCTCGCAGCGGGGCGACGGGGCCGCTAGTGCCTGAACTGCGCCTCACAGGCTGGCCCCTCTCCTCGGAGGTGGGAGGGGAGGTTCGTAACGACGGAGGGCCGCAAAAAATAAACGAACATTTAAAGAAAAATATCACAAGAAACTGAACTGAGGGAACACCACACGACAGACACCAGGAGCGATGGTAGAAGTGCATCTTTGCACGATTGTGTACGCACGCCAAGCGCATTGAAGTTCACAGCCAGCGTTGCCCTCAGCAATGGCCATTAGCAAACCCGCACTGAATCATGACGTCACATAAACACTCTCTGTATCTAGACAACTCACTTGTTTTGCAAACATAAATTCTAGGAAATAAATTGCGCAAGAATATAATCATTTTGGCAGTATTGTATACCGAGCATTGACACTAACAAAAATTTTGAAGTTAAAGTTAAAAAAAAAAAAAAAACGAAATTTAAAATATTGACACTAAAGTTAGCCTATGAAACGTAGTACATTAAACACCATCTTTGGAGACACTTTTACACGCTGATATTATTACACATAGGGACATGGGAAGAGATAAGTTATGCTTTAGGAGGATTTCTTTAAAACTGAAGAAAAACAAGCAACACAATGCGGTTTCTTTGCTTTTTGTCGAGGATAATGTACTAGTAATTTAGTGCGTATTTAAACCACGCTTATTGGTTATAAGCATATTAAATCCAAGTAATTTAAACTTGTGGTAAATGTATTTTTCTTTAAAGTAAAAATAAAAATGCTAAAATGTTGTTTCAAAAAGCACAAGATCCTCATGCATTACAGAAAAAACAAAAAATATACCCACACAATGATGATGATGCAATCAAGGCAAAGGTACATTTGAACTGTACACGAATAACAAAAATCATCCCTGTAGAAGGTCATCAAATGATACAAGGGCGACAAAAGGTGAAAATAAATCTCCAAGCACAGCTAGGTGACTGGTACTCGACTGAAAAAATCCGCCTGGTACTGGTATTGAAGCGGGGACCTCCCGATCAACAGAGAAGTAATCTACCAACTGAGCGAAGCAAGAGTTAAGCATCGGAAGAGTAAACGGGTTTTTAACAGCTGTCACCAGTCTGACACCAACAATGGTGAACTGCTTGCATTTTAAGGTTATTATGATAACGCAATTAATTCAAAGGTGCAAGCAAGCTGGACAGGAAGGACGAGAATAATCTTTAGAGGAGGGAACCAAAGGGGACAAAGGATAAACATAAATCTCCTAATACAGCTAGCTAGGTGACTGGTTTTCGACTTAAACGATTCACCGGGTCCTGAAACCGAACCAGGGAGCTCTGCACTTCCAGAGGAGCGCTCTACCAACTGAGCTAACCAGGAGTTAGGCGTCAGTAGTGCAAACGGGTTTTTAACAGCTGCCACCGGTCTAACAGCAAAAAGGAGGAACGGCTGCCATTTTTGAGGTTTTAAGGATTATTATCGTTATTCTTGTCCAGCTGGTTTACACTTTTGCATTATTTGCATTAGCATCCTAACCTAAAAATGCAAGTCGTTCACCCTTGTTGGTGTTAGACTAGTGGCAGCTTTTAAAACCCCGTTTGCTCTACTGGCGCCAAACTCCTCGTTTGCTCATATGGTAGAGCGCTCCACTGGAAATGTAGAGCTTCCTGGTTTGATTCCAGGACCCGACGGGTTTTTTCAGTCGCGAATCAGTCACCTAGTTGTGTTTGGAGATTTGGGTTTTTCCTTTGCGTCCTTTGTTCCCCTTCTCTAAGGATTATTATCATTATTTTTGTCCAGCTAGCTTACACCTTTGCATTAATTGCATTATCATCATAACCTTAAAATGCAGGCCGTTCACCTTTGTTGGTGTTAAACTGGTGGCAGCTGTTAAAAAGCCGTTTGCTTTACTGACCCCTAATTCCTGGTTAGCTCAGTTGGTAGATTAGTCCACTGGTAATGGAAAGCTCCCCGGTTCGTTGCCAGGACCAGGGGGATTTTTTCAGTCACGCATCAGTCACCTAGCGGTATTTGAAGATTGTATTTGTCCTTTGCCCCCTTTATTCTCCTTCTCTAGGTATTATTATCGTTACCCAAACAATTGGCGTAATATTGGTAATTTCCTCAGTTATTTTGATATTTTTGAAATCTGTTTGAGGTCCTAATTTTAATGAGGTTTTGTGCCGTATTTACCGAAACAATCGAAGCTCTGCTCTCTCTGAACAGATAAATTTGAGATTACCCAGGACCGGCGAGGAAATAAGACTGACTATTGGATGCTTTCCAAATGGTCTCGCTAACTGTGTGAAAAAAAAAAAAAAACATATCGTAGTTTTTACCCCATTTACATCCGCTAGACCACGCTCTTCAAACTCTACGCGTAGAACAACTGCAGGAACAAAAATATACTGTATATACACAGTGCACAGACCCCGTTTTTTTTTGTCAGTAAACAACACTCCTACACCTAACAGAAATGTGACTTGAAACTGCAGGCTTATCCTGCGCAGGTATTGTTTTACCAATAATTTTGTAACGAATGTTACCGGCAGTACTAGTATCTTTTGTGTTCGCTGCTCGAGGTATTCATGATGTTCTTTAACTTACTTAATCCGCTTAATAACGCTCCGAATATTCAAAATGAGGAATAAGATTCGCTCTACAAGAATGTGGCCTGATCTGGATGTACCAAGGGTGATATCAAAGACAAAAAAAAGTCTGTTTCTGTCATCGTTTGACTTAATAGTCATACCAAATGCTTTGCTCTTTTATATGCGGTTGCTGCGTTCAGCACAACCCTGGCTGACAACTGCTCACGTTAACACATGTATTGCCCGTTCCAGCTAAGAAAATCTAAAGAATGTGTGTCCGATCAATTTTAGCATTGTTATTAGGAGCTAACCCTATGCAGAGAAATAGGGTTTGAAGTTTTTAGCATGAATGCGTCTGGATTGAAACACCGTTCACTCACGCCCACGGACAGTAATCCATATCTGAGGCGTTCCGACCATTATCGCCTCGCTGCTTCCCTTAACCCAAGCAGTGTTTTACAGTGTACTGCAATATCAGGTAGTGTTGGGAGAGGCAAGTGTCGGGATAGGAGCTCGTAAGGCTGCGCGTGTAGTCAGGATTCGCGACACTGCAGTCGTGACAGTAGTATAAAGTCGCCGCAGTACGCAAAGTTTGACGAATATCAGGAGTTCGCCACCGTTCGCAACGCCTTTATCGCGGTGTACGCGCACAACCCTACCACCCTACTCGCGATGCGCCGGTGGCGACACAGGTTGCGATCTATACCACGCACCTTACGCGATCCGCTCAGGTCCCAATACTACCCCGTATTCTAGTACACTGCAGTGTTTGTTCCTGATCGGTAAACGTAAACAAAGACGGCTTCTGATAAATTTAAGCCTTGTTTTAAGAGAAAGCTTGTATGCCGACTTTAGTGTTTCTAGCGTGGATGTGTCTTCATTCAAACACCGTACACTCAGGCCAACGGGAAGCCCTCTTTGAGGAGTTCCCTCCAGTAGCGCCTTTCTGATCTTGTTAACACGCACAATGTTCGTTTTTCTTTGAAGAATCTGAAAGATATGACTTCCGATAGATTTCAGCTATGAAAGTAGGAAGCCTCTGAAGTGGGCATGATGCCACCAAAGGGGAATCTGGGGAAGGCTTCCGATTCGGATGAGCACGCCGCCAGGGCCCCAACCATGACCAAAACCAAAAGACGTCTTTGGAGGAAAATGACTGATGATTTGGCGCAACCAGTTTGAACAGTTGTATTGCCTGCGTTTTGGTCACCCTTGCGGGCGTTCGCACCAACCGAATCCTCTACTTTCGGTTTCACTGGGGAGTTTCTCATTTGGCTCAATTGAGCCGGTGTGTCACCTCCTCTTCTCACCTCCATGATTTCAGAATTGTTTTAGGAGTAAACCTATATGCAGACTAGGAGTGCTTGAAGTTTGTACTTTGGATGCGTCTGGGTTGAAACACCCATAGAGTTATAATGTACGCTATAGGTTCCACGGGCGCTGCTATCTACGCGGCTTCCCAGTTTCAAATTGAAGCAGACAACAACCAGCCCACTTTTTCGGCGCTTCTGTGCATTTCTATAGGAATGCTCTCGTGCATTTCGTTCCTTTGCCGGACAATATTACTTCCAATAAATTTCAGCACTGTTTTAGGAGCAAACTCGTATGCCGATTAGCAGCGCCTGGCGTTTCTAGCGTGGATGCGTGTGGATTAAGACATCGTCCACTCACGCCTACGGGAAGCCCTCTCTCAGGAGTTCACAGCAGTAGCGCTTCTCCGTTGTATTTAACATACGCACTGTTTGTTGCTGCTTGGAGAATCTGGAAATACGGCTTCCGAAAGATTTCAGCATTGCTTCGGGAGAAACGTCGTATAACGACTAACAGCGTTCGAAGTTTTTGTGTTGATGTGTGTTGATTGAAACGTCGTCCACTCATGCCAACGGGAAGCCATCTCTGAGGAGTGCCCACCAATAGCACCTCTGTGGAGTCTAAAACAATTATCATCACTAGGCTCATCATTTTACCGGCACCAGTTTACACCGGTAAATAAAAGTGTAGCGCGGAGCAGAAAAGTGAAGGGCAGTATACTTCCGTTTGTGTTTTGAGATAAGCTGCAGTCGTAAATCGATTAAGTCGGTGTGCACCAAATGCAGCTGGTAAAGGAGTGGCAGGTTTACCAAATGAAGCAACTGTCAAGAAACGCAAAGAAATATTTTCTTACATATCAAAGTGTTCATAACGACTGATTTCTTGTAGGTATTTACTTCTCAAACCGTTGCCTTACGCAAAATAAAAATAAAACTAGACACTTGGTTCCTCCAAAGCAAAGGGCTCCAATGAAGTACGGGAGGAGCCAACCCCCAGCCATCATTTGTTAATATACTTTTGCAGTGAAACATTTCCTCTACACCCTATTGTCACTCATGAGTTAGGCATAGCAGGTTGTAACTTACTATTCTGCACTCTTGAGGGCTTATGCTGCAACCTAATTTGCTGTGGAGCGATAAGGTGCTCAAAAGTAGGCATTCCCTGACTTTTTTTTTTTAACTGACCGTAACCATAGGTTCGTAGAAATCTCTTTAAAAAAATATGGTTCCCGGGATGGCTGACGTAAACAGTCCGTTGTTGTTGTTGTTGTTGTTTTTTTTATAAAAAAAGATTTGCGTACGCAATCAAGGACAACTAAAAGTTACCCCGACAATTAAACATTCTGTAATTGTTTAGACAAGTTGAATATTCACTAAATACTAAAGAAACACAAGACGTGGCAAATTCCTTGCATGTGATTAACTTATTGTCTCTCCACAGGCAAAACAATTTCTCCATTAGCAGTCGGTCTGGGATCTTGGTGCAGAAAGCCTCATATCAGCGCTTGAAGCCATCCAAAACCGGTCAGCACGTTTTATACTATCAAACTACCATTGTACATCAAGCGTCACATCCATGAAAGCTAGTCTCTCACTGCTCCTTCTTTCCACTCGTCGCACTATCTCCCGTCTCTGTTTATTTTATAAAATTTACTATGCCAATTCACTCTTGAAAGAGCAACTAATCAGTGCCCCCATCTACGTATCATCACGCCCCGATCACTGCTGCAAAGTTGGTATACCCACTTCCATCTCAAATTCTTTTTTTCAAATCTTTCATCCCAAAAACATCTCGTGAATGAAACGGCCTTCCCTCACCCATTGCGACCATTGGCGATTTTGTTCTCTTTAAAAACGCCCTAACTAGTTACTATTCATGATCTGTGCTGGACTAACCATTTTCAGCGTTTTTGTACTTCCGTTGCCCACCCCCTCTGTAATGCTTCGGCCCTGAGGGTATAATAAATAAATAAATAAATATAAACACAGAAGTAAAATCACGAAACAAGAAGCTTAAACGTTAAAAGCCACGCCTTTGCAATTCTTATGCTATCGTTGGCTTTCGTATTGAAATGTGTACGGACATCGTGTCGCCAAAATATTTATACTCTTGAAGTTCAAAATGCTAACTCGTATTTTTTTATTTTTTTTATGGCTCAATTTTTTTAAAGGGAAGGCGAAGGAAAAAAAAAACGAGTTGAATGTAAAGGGGAAAGTTGGCGTGACATGGTACGCCGATGACGTTCTTCCAAACTCACGTCGCAGCAAATTGAGAGTCCGTGCCGTGTCCATCTCATGACTATCTTGTCTAACTACAAAAAAAAAACTACAAAAAAAAAAACGAAACAGGGGACACTTGGACTTTTGGTACAAGTAAGGCACTCGGAAGCCGTGTTCAACGCCTGCCAAAAAAAATAAATAATAAATAAAATGAAGCAACCTCAAAGTTTGAGGCTCCTTCTATGTCTGTTCCAAATTTTTTGGAGTTCCAAAAGCAAGACAGGATGGGTGCCCTGAATCTCGCAGGTAAGGAGAAATGCGACTCGGCAAAAGGAACGACACCGTTCTCATCCGCTTCGCGTCTGAAATAGATGAATATTTGTCGCCCCTCAACGCCTCTTTCCTGTTCCGGTGAGGTTTGTAAGATTATTATTTCTTCGTATTATTATTTTTTTTTTTCATTCGCAGCCGCTTTTTTTTTTTGTAGGCATTTTGGTGGCGGGTTTTCTCTTTACACTTTGGAGGATGATCTGAGTTGTCTGGGGTTTTATGGGTGTCTATATTTGTTTAGTTAGCCTCGAGGGGAGTGCTAACTCTAGCAGTCTCTGTGGCCAATAACACTTTCACAGTCAACCAGATTGGGTTTTATTCGCTTCTCATTGGAATCCTAGTATTTCTAGAATGTTGCCGCGCTCTTGCTTTATGGAAAGTCATGTGAGATGGCAAAAAAAAAAGGTAATACGGGATTGGTTTGAATTGCAACTGAAGTTCGTGTAAATTCCTCTAACATTGCCTCGCCACACCTAGCCCAGCGTACTTTGTCCGATGGCGTCTTTCGGGGGCGATTCATACTTAGTACAGCATACTCAGTCCGTCAGTGACCGTTGAAGCACGCAGCTCCCGAATGATCCGCTCCGTCATCACATGACGGAGCGGATCACAACGTATCAAGAGAAAGCGCAGATGACGTATCGCTTTACAACCTCAGACAGCAGTCAATATATAGCGTAAAGGGCGCGATAAACTTCCTCCCTCCCGATTAATTCATCTACCACAGGGGTTTCTCGCAATGCAAGAGCACTAAGAATTCGAGGCTCCACCCGAACCCACAAAAGAACCAGAACGCGTAAAAACGTTATCATTAAAACGTCCTCGTAATAAAATCTACTCCTAAATACAGGGTGTCACAAAAAAAAATGTACACGGTCTTTTATACCGCAAAAATAAACTATGCATCGCCGAACGCCCATTCTCCGCCCAAAGGTAGAGCTAGAGGTCACAAACAGATGCCAAAGTTTCAGCCCGATCCGATAACTTAATCAAAAGTTATAAGTGATTTTCTGAAAATTTCAATGGCAAAATGGGGCCCATTTTTGCCCGTTTTCGGTTTCTGGTGCCATAGAGCCCCATGTGTTTGAAAACTCCGTCGGCCGCCATTTTCCCATTGAAATTTTTAGAAAATCACTTATAACTTTTGATTAAGTTATCGAATCGGGCTGAAACTTTGGCATCTGGTTGTGACCTCTAGCGCTACTTTTGGGCGGAGAATGAGCGTTCGGCGGTGCCTAGTTTATTTTTGCGGTAAAAAAGAACGTGTAAATTTTCTTTTGTGACACCCTGTACATATATAATTGCCTTGATCATTTTCATAAGCCCGGAGATCAAAAGAATGTGTTGTGTGTGATGAGTGTGGGAAGTCACTCCAAGCTCCCCGTAACAAACAACAGTAAATCATAAAGCACGCAGGGAGCACACAAGAAACAATCCGTGCTTCCCGTGCTTATAATAAGAATGAAGAGAAGTTACTTTTTCTTTTTTTTTTCGAGGGTAATGCTTCCATAACCACTTCGTTCGCGCGCCTCTGAGTTTTGTTTCTTATTTCAAAACAGAAAAGTGTTGTCCAAATTTTGTTTCCTTTTTTTTTTCAAAAATATGTATAGACAGGAGCGGAACTTTTTTTTTATTGGGTGTGAATTAACACAAAACAAAAATACAAAATAATATAAAAACCGGTAAAATCTAATCCTGACTGACAAGTTGACTTGCCGATGTTGAAAGTTTAAGCTCTCTGATGAATAACCTGGCTCTCAAAACTCCGGACATAGAGATTTCTCTTATAATTTACTGGCCGAAAGAGCTTGTGTCTGCTAAGGCGTGTTGCTCTCGGACACGACCATGTGATGATTGTATTGAGCATAAAGCGGCGCTGCAGTGTTTGAGTATGCACAAGCCGGGATCGTTTACGAGCATGTGTTAGCATCTGTGCACGCGCGGTGACAGAGCGTATGAAAGAACCAAAAATATTTTTTAATTAACACCAGAAATGTGCAGCTCGCGCTTCCAGTGTGTTACCAAATCGCTAAAAATGTGTTTTTCCAGTTTTTTTTTTTTTTTTTTTTGCTGTTTTCGTTTTTTTTTATTTTCGGACAATTTATATCCCCCCATGATATTCTGCCATTTTGGCACCCGCGAGCAAAGTGAGAGAGCGCAATGACGCGCAAAAGAGACGCGACGGAAAATTATTAATTTCTCTTAACAGAGGCTCTGCTCAAACTTGGGAGCTACAGGTTATTAATATAATACGGATTCCACAGGCTGTCGTCAACGCCTCCCACTGTTATAAACCCTTTGTAAAAAGCCCCAGTATGTTACTTCTTTGGTTGGGTGATGCGACTTGAAACATGTTAGCACTGTGGCGCCGGAGCCCATAGGGTGTGCCGTCAGTATTTCTACGCCGCTGCGTAGAGAGCCGTGTGAAGCTTCTCCGTGGTTTCATTCGGTTAGCAGCCATAAATGACACCCCTCGACATGCCTTTGTTGTGTATTTGATGTACCTCTACCGTGAAAGGTTGTCGCGAAAGAAGCGGGAGCGTTGCCATTTTCCGGATGTAGCCAGCTTGCGTTGGATCGCAAGTCGTAACCGTAATAGAATTGGATAGGTTGGTCATCCTTAGTTGTTGGTGTCGTTAAGAGAGCGTAGCGTCGGTAGCGCGTGAACTGATCGTTCGTGGCAAGTCCTCGGGGTTGATGGTGGTTACATCGCAGTGTACCGTTGGTTGGATGCGCGGCATGTAGGTGCAGAGTTCTGGCCTTTGGCGCCTCTTTGTGGCGATCCGGACAGGACAATACTCGACAGGACAGGAGAAGTGCCAATTGAATTGTTGTTGTGTTCGTTTTGTGCCGTCTTTCAATGCAGGGTACTACTTACCGCTAACGTTTCGGCTTCATCGCGATTTTTGTTTTTCCAATAGTTTTGTGCAAATAGGATTATCAGGTAAGCATCTGTGTGTAAACTATTTCACCCCGAAACATATGACCAATATGAATACCGTAAAAAAAGATATCAACGTATTGCTTAAAAGCAAAAAAAAAAAAAAAAGTAGATTCGCAGAGCAGGCATGCTTTTAACGTCGTCTTGTTGCTCTTCGCCTTAGATATTTTGTTACCTATTCTGTTTATTTGAATGAAAAACACAACGTTCTACGGAGCTTTGTAGGTTTCGTTTTCGCCTGCACTCAACCCGGTAGTGAAAAGGCTCTCGCTAAAACAATCGAGATTCTGGAAAATGGGATCATCTAAACTGGATCAACGAAGGAATGGATTTTCTTGAAAGCTGCTGCCGCCGGTGCACACAAAAGGAAAATGTCCAAAATCAAAGCAAAGAGATTTGCAAGGATGTCTAAAGGCAATATCTAAACAATGTATGCTTGTTCATGTTGCTTACTTTCAGATTGTTTTCTCATTGCCAAATAAAACAAACGAAAACACAAAAGATGCATTTCTAAGCTTTTTATTTTCCTGCTACTTCGTGAATCTAACTTATTTCCTGGATAAGGTTCAATCCTACGACCTATATGTTTTGCTGTGCTGATGTTTACATAACCTCGGCTATAATTGCAACACACTTAACTGGCATTTTAAGTTACACACTCTGCTTAACTTGCCAACATATAGTTTGAGACGAGTGAATCCTTACTCCAATGGCTCTTTGTATCCCATAATTTAGGGCTTCGCAGTCGAAGCAATATATTTCTCCCCAAGCAATAACGACTCAGGGCATTTATATATCTATAAACATTGCCGTCCTTACAACCTAATCAATATTTAATGAAGTTCATTGAAAATATATACTACAACATTTTAGTGTCTTTTTTTAACATTTGGCATTTCGAATGAAGATAAAACGTGCAAAAAAGTACCTTTTTGGTGATTGCCAAATGAATGGATGTATTAAACCATCAGAAAATCTTGACAGACAGAGAGTCTGTTTAGACAGTTTGCGACAAAATGTTTCTTAGCTTTAAAGGTATGGCGGAAAGTTTCGAGTGCACGTTTGTCTTGTGTTAGCACTGTGTGCCTTCTTGACCTTAAAAAAAGCACGAAAGGTGGTTTAAGGCACTCTCATATAACATAAAAATGTACCACCAAGAATACATGCAAATCGTGGCTATTGAGAAGTACACAAATTTACAGTGGAAACTCCAGTGGAACGCAGTTTTTCGTTTGCAAAGTAAAATCTGCTGCTGTTAGTCTCTTCAGATTTTGTAAGCGTTTTTGTCTCTCTCATTCTACCAAAGTAGAAAGCCGCGTCGCGCTTTCCTTGGCTCGGCGCCCGGTTTGTTTGTTCAGTTCATAAAGTTGAAACTCTGAATTCCGCACACAGTGTGTGTTGGTGTGTTTCTTCCTTTGTCTCGTTCTCTTTTCGTTCGCCCAACAACTCGTGTGTTTGTTCCTGGGACGATAAAAGATTAAATAATTATGCACCTGTACGTCAAGATTTTTCTTCTTACCCAGTGACGCCTTTCATGACCTGATGTAAATTTAGCAGCGACTTTAAAAAAAGAATGAAAGCCCAACGATGTTTTTTTTTTAATTACAGACGCACGTTTCTTCTGTTTCTTTCTTATTGGGCTGCAAGAATTTCTGTGCGAACACTATATAGATAGGACCTAAAAAAATACCTTGAAAGATCATAGCACCGGAAAGAAAGCGTGAAAATACAAACGCAATTAGACGCAGACAGACAGAAGCAAGCGACTGTATTTTGTATTCTACGGTAGCTGAGTGCCACTTGACGCATACTCCCAGATTGTCGACGCAACGTCGAGAATCTGGAAGTATGCGTCTTGCCGGAGATGGTTAAAAAAATACTACACGCAAGAGGTAATTCGAACTTATATAGCACATATATTTGCCAATCTTTCACAGTATTATAGAACGTGAGCGCACGAGGGCATAGGATCTTAATGAATCAATGCGTTTATTTCCCGAATACTTTGGTAGAAATAGGGTCACGAAAAACTCAAAACGTGCTCGTGACGGTGGTGTGATGAGCAGAAAGAAAATTTACTCATGCATTTTGGGGAGATGATCTTCCTCTAACTTCCACAACAGCAAAACTTATTAATCCTCAGCGCCCGGTATATGGTCCATCAAGCCATGCAATCAGCGGCGCGATGTACGATGACCGCCCATGAGTAGCACTTCGGTGCCTCCGCCAACACGTACGACGAGGTCTCGTTTGTTACTGGCAAATAGAAGTCTAAGACACAAAAAACAGGTGACCAAACGTACTTAGCAGCAAATTCGATGGAATTATGTTATAGCCTGCGTGATGGTAGCGAGATAAGAACAACATATTTAGTGGAGCTAATAGCTCCTCGTGCGTATGTTTTTTGCTCACAAATATGGATAATGCGAGGCTCCACGATTTGCTTCCGCTAGGTCGTCGGGGCTTGCGCCTTTGCGTGTATACGTTCACGTGTCTGTGTTTCTTGTTTAACAACTTTGCTTGTGGGCAGCTCTGCTTGAGGAAGGAATAAACTCGGTAGAGATCGGGTCGTTCACTGATGTGTGCGAGGAAGCCGAGCTAAGCGCTAGAATAATGATAATCATTATCGGGTTTGACGCAGCGTGGTTATGGCGTCTTCATCTGGGGGCTTCTCAGGTCTTATCAGTAATTATGAACGCAAGCAGCCCTCTTTAAGTTCCTATGTCTTACACTTCCTTTGCTATGTGGCACCGCTGGATTAAAATGACGGAATTTTTTTATATGTTGTTTGTTGCGTTATCCAAATCTATTACTCTCTTTCAATGAAACGTCAATCACGTCTTGAAACTAAAACACACAAAAATAACCTTCTTATGTGGTAAATATGTACAATGATTTCCAGCGTTAAAACCCTAGCTGTGCCCGTCTACTGTGCCCGTCTACTAAGAGTTTCGTTTCTACTACCATTCCCCACCGAGTCTTATTTGGAATGTATGTAGATTGGATTATTATTAGAAACCAGACAGGAGGCGAACTGTAACCAGTTGTATGGTGTGGCTACCGACCTCATCCTCTGTTTGGGCTAGACCTTTTTTCATTATGCCTTTTATTTTTTATTACATAATTAATTTTTTTTCCTCATCGAGGCTGCAAGGTTATGGCGTGGTTTTTAACCTTCAACACTTCAAGTTTAAATGCAAGTTAAATAAGATCCTTGCATTTGGGAAAGAGAAAAAGCAATACAACTTTCAATATATTTTAACACAATTTAAGCTTTTTTCTTAAATATTTTTATGCGTTGTCGATTCCATAATAATTTCAGGTACCGGATTTCGCGGTCTGCGAGCTGCATCGCTGTATTTGCCGTATCCTCTATAAACTGGTGTTTCACCCCCCCGCCCCCCCCAAAAAAAAAGAAAAAATATCATTGGTCATTGTATAAATCAGACTTACATTTTTGTGCGGTCGGCGCGCCAAAATGCGCTGAAAATATTTATTTTTATCGCAATATATGCACAAGTGGGATCCATTTTGAACTTAATCGTCAACAAATAAAACAAGAAATATAACACCCACGTCAAAATTGCAGAGCTCAGAGGCCAGATTCGCGAAGAGCTTCTTAGTTTACGACAACTTAGCTAAGAAGTTCGTAAGTTAAGGACATCCTTAGAAGAGGAGAAATCGGTATTCACGAACGCGTTCTTAGGTGAGAGGAGGAAAGCGACATTCTCGTACGGAAAAACTAGAGCTTACCGGTGCTGTTGCTATAGCGACGGCATCTTTGGCAGCACGAACACCCATTTGGAGAGCTCAGCATGGTTCGGAGCAGTTCGGAGAACATAAATTTTTAATAACAAACACCGGCAGCCTTTTCGCCACCGCTTGTCTGGGGTTCGTGTTCATGCAGTGATATGTCGACGCTAACACGATTTAATCGCGCCCGAATGCCGAGGCCGGGATGCGTAACCGCCTTCGTTGACTGCTACGAACTTGCCTTGATCGTTACGAAGTCAACACAACTGTCATTGTTCGTAAACGACGGCCCGTGTCAGTCGTTTGGAAAGCGAAGTAGGTGGAAACATATTGCCACGGCGTTTTTTACGGCCTCGGACATAAGGGAGCGAGCCGACGTTTGAAAAATATACGTTTGACCTTCGAGTGTTAGCAAAAGCCACGTAAATACCTGTTCAAGCTCGGAGCGGACGCGCGCGTTTGATCGAAGGGCTAAATTCGCTCTGTTGGACCGCGACTTGGTAAGCGCTTCAGGACCGATCTTTTACGATTGCAACTCGATACTCACGTGACACACGGCAAAGAAAGGTTAGACTAGCATTGCGTAGCTCCCCCGAACTGTTTTAGCTCGACAGTGACGTGCAGTCATGTCAGAATGAAAATGGCGTACTAATAAAAAAGTGTACAGGGTGTCACAAAAGAAAATTTACACGGTCTTTTTTACCGCAATAATGAACTAGGCATCGCTGAACGCTCATTCTTCGCCCAAAGGTAGAGCTAGAGGTCACAACCAGATGCCAAAGTTTCAGCCCGATCCGATAACTTAATCAAAAGTTATAAGTGATTTTCTGAAAATTTCAATGGGAAAAAGGAGCCCATTCTTGCCTGTTTTCGGTTTCTGGTGCCATAGAGCTCCATGTGTTTGAAAACTTTGTCGGCCGCCATTTTCCCATTGACATTTTAAGAAAATCACTTGTAACTTTTGATTAAGTTATCGGATCGGGCTGAAACTTTGGCATCTGGTTGTGACCTCTAGCGCTACCTTTGGGCGGAGAATGAGCGTTCGGCGATACCTAGTTTAACTTTTCGGTAAAATAGACCGTGTAAATTTTCTTTTGTGACACCCTGTACATACCGCGTTGCGAAGGTAATCCATGCGGCGTTTATATGAGCTCTTATCACACAAAACAAGGAGATAGAATGTATTACAGTTCCTTTTGGACGACAGAGGTCGCCTCCGCTGCCTCGGAAAACAAGGGGAAGAGATTGACCTTTTAATCTAAAATTAAGGTCAGCGATCAAACTATAATACGGGAAGGGTCCACTAGGGACGCCCGGGCATATTTCATTCAGAAAACCAGCCGGTCGTTAGCAGACGGTCTTGGCCAAGGACAGTCGGAGCAACGATGCGCCGAGTTGAAGGGCCTGCTAGGCCTATATTCTGCCAAGCTCGCTTGATCGGGGGAATCGTGGCCGTAGTACCTTTTCCCGGGTGTTTGTCGATCCAACGCTCTTGTTCGTCATGGGCTGTTTTAAGTGCTTTTTACTTCCTCTTGCTGCTTGAAGTCGGGATGCGCAAGAAAAGCACGTAAAAAGATAAGCGTCCGTTGGCCGTCGCGACCAGGTAACTGAACGACGCTCTCGGACAGGTTCATTTGATTGTAAAAAGTGCGTAAGACAGCTTCGGAGCTGTCATAAGTTTCCATCATAACCTGCGCAAATGTGGCGATAATTTCGCATAAAATACAACGACAGAAATTTTGTGAAAACAAAACGGCGACTCATACATAGGCAGTACGCGAACTTATTTTCCTGCGGACCATTGACTAAGAGTTCCGGTACAATCTCTACCTGTAATTTGTTTGCGTTCTATTATATATAGAGTAGTTATTTAACGAGTCATGTCTCAATGAATTCAAGTTTCACAAGGTAAAAAATTGGATAATGTTAGAGCTTTTCTTACATTGATATGGTTGATATCAGATGATAAATTATTACATTTATATGTTCGCTGATCATTTATTGAAATTACAGAGTTCGGAATTTGAAATTTCAGCTTCGTTTATGCAATTATTCAAGAAAAAATAATCCGGCCTGGAGTTTAGGTGATTTAATAGAGACAGTGTATATGTACAGAGTACAACACCACAAGAAGACCGTTTCAGCTTTAGGATAGATACAATCGAGATTTCAAATTTTCTGATGTCGGTCACCTACAAGCCAGGAGAAAATAGCGAAACGCATAAAACAACGTTTACGCAGAGTGCTGAGCGTATGTATACCACTGTTCGAAGGGTGATACGTGCGTTAGCGTTTTTACTGGCGAGTAGCCCCAAGAAGTTTTACCCACATCTATTTGATTCGGTTGAATATTGCCGCCGTTTTGAAGCCCATATTTTTGTGTTGTCAAACAAAGCTGTATATAGTTCTTTTAAATTCGATGCTCTTCAATTATTTCACATTGTAAACATTCCAGTGCGCGTTTCTTCTCGGAAGAGCAAGCTTCTTAGTCAGCCACTGTGATCTACCTTGGTTGGAATTTTACTGGTAAAACCTGGTCGAGTGTGCTAGGTCTTCTTTCTGGAATAATCTCGAGAAGAATGTCATGGAATAGACAATTCTGTGACAAGTTTTGTGACAAGAGCATTAAAGAAGGATTTAACGGCGCTTGAGTTAGTAACATATGTTTTTTTTTTAATATTTAACCCGAGGTTTGACTTCTGCTTATGCTTTAGCAGCGCTTTTGAGCAGAACGCAATATGAAGGCCACCATCGTATTATATTCGCAATGTCTGTACTTGTGCAGAAAAAAAATAAATACTAGCAACATCAGTTAACTTTTTATAGACGCAGGTTCAACCCTCCTTGGCCTTGGTTTGCTTAAATAGCAAATTGTTTCGGAGCTTCGTTCAGTTCCGAGAAAGGCCGACAAATATCAAAATACAGAACACACAAGAGACAATACAGCCCACTCCTGGTTACACAACCTTAATGGTTTCTCAGAATCAAAGCTATAATACTTGAGGCATTGAAAGACATTATGAAACAGGTTAATAATTTACTTGGACGATTACTAAAGGAATACAATTTGCCAATACTAAAACGCGAACTATTACAAGGGTTTAAAAACGCCAGAAACACAACCGCCCGAGTAACTTTTTTAAGGACCAGTTTTGTATTTTCCTTTCTTCCAATGAGCCTCTTCATTTGCGTCTGGCGTGTGTTCTCAGCCGAGCGTATTGAATTACTAGAAAAATTGCAGTCCGCAACAACAAACATAAAATCAAAATTGTAATTTCTTTGAGAGAAAGCAGTATAGAATAATAAACCTATATCGTGAATTCTTGCACAATCGACTGCCATTTATTTTGATGTCCATTATTTGATCGCAATATCATTCCGGGTGTGTCTGCTGGATATGTCATTTTATAAAGTGGTGTCTGGAAACCGTGACGTTTAACACAAACTAAAGAAAAAAAACAATCAAGAAAACGTTAGTAAGTCCTTCGGGACAGACTGGAACGCAGGGGTCACTGCGAGTCGACACCCAGAGAGAAACTGGTACGCTGCAGCGCCGCAACCCTCTAAACGAATTAGTTTGCTCCGTTACGAAAGTCGCCAAATCAATGTTCCAATGTCAGTGTCCGCCATTTCGGAACCCCGCCGTCAAGTACAACACAGGTTGTCCACAGCGTGTCGGCGCACGGAAAAAAAAAAAAAAACTTTTAACGGAGCACTTAGCTTTGACGGCAGCAATTTGCCTGTCTCGTTTTATACTGACACTACAGCACTTTACTTGTTTTTGTGTATGGTGTGATATCCTTAAATATACCGTTCGTCCTAAAACTCGCAATATTGATTTCACAACAATGCTGACTTCAGGAGGATTTGTTTTACTGGTTGTAATACCAAGTTAACTTCCTAAATATGTACGCCTAGTCTCATGCTCTTGTACATTGACGCTGAAAATTTGAAGGCAGCAGGAAAGGCTTTTAAACATTTAACTTTGCAACAAAGCTGGGTAATAGATCCTTGTAAGCAAAGGCGGCAACAAATTTTGTTTACGGGTCTCTCTCTCTCCGCCTAGTGCTTTACACTTGTTTCTAACAATAGAAGCAAATAGTGTGGTTAATTTGAAGTTTTATTTTAATGTTTTTTTTTAATGAACGCGTCATTGACGCATTGCAGCTGAACGTCATTTCAACGTAAGATTTGACTCAAACTCACACCGAGTAACCCTCCACGACTCACGTTTAGAACTAGAAGTTCTAAATAATCCTGAGATTATCTGATTCACCATATCCGGTGAAGAAATGCTAAGATTTAGTGGTAACTAATTTATATATCTTAACACATAAACAAAACAAAATGAACTATTCGCAGACGTTGGTATAGACACCAAACATAAAATCAATCCTGCACACCTAAAGCTTTTTGAAAAAAAAAATATTAACGTCACTTAATGTTATTTAGAACAGTGTGAATCAGTGAAGGTGAGGTTAAATTCTCAGAAATTTATATAATTATTTATAACTCTCACTTTTACGTTTTCATTATATTTCGTATACGACTATAACGCCTGCCTAATAATAAAGTGTTTTAGTAGATTTTTCAGCCACTCGCGCTGTGCTATTCACTATCCGCTACGACCTCGGTTATATGTAGCGAAGCGGAACCACCACTTCAAGTTTTAGTCAAACGTTCGCAACGCGCTACGGATTCCAGCGTTACAAGAGCTAACGCAACGCCACTAGCGGCTCTTTCGGACACTAAGGCTCGCTAAAACAGAAATGTAAGGCAATTCTTCGCAATTATTTATTAACGTCGTTCTCTTAATATAATATTTTGTTCTTTATTGAATAAAGTGCTAATGGCTGCTTTTTTTGCAAGTAAATGATTCTTGTTTGTGTAATTGATCACAACTGACGGCTACGCTGTCCAAGCCAATCCGGTATCCGTCAAGTGCCAAAGCCGCGGAAAATTTTTTTTAGAAATAAATGACAACAACTTCAGCTCTTCTGTCATGTCGTTGTTCCCCGAAAACGAAACGCCACGGAAATCCCTCATATCCTCCTGCTCGCTCGATTCTTTAGTAGGTTTTGTCCTCACGACAAAGCGGCCGAGCAGGAGGCCGCTCCCTTCGCTCACAGCAACACGGACTACGAAGCGTTATGACTTTTTTTTTTTTTTCTGTGGCCGTATTTAGCATTTTTGCCATAAATCGCTACCTGTTGCAGTCGGGGAACGACTTTGTTGCGGCTACTTCTTGCAGCAGTAAGATATGATCCACTTCTCAGAAAAACGATCGCGAAGCACACAGATCGACCGGACAGGCGCGGCGTGGCGGCCATCTTGAATTGCGTCCCTCGTTGGCTCTTTCTTATCTCGCCAAGACTCGTTCTCACGAGACCCAGGCTAGCACGCCGCGCTACGCACCTCGCTCATTTGGTCTGCTAGCGTGCCTTCGCTAGCCTACGCAGCTCCGCAATGTTTCCGCTAGCAGCGCGCATGCGCAGTAGCGTCATCGCTCTAGTGTATTGACCAACACGCGGTTGTGACGTCACACCTCTGCGGTGGCGCTGTTGTCGCCACGGCGCATGCGCAGAAGCTCCACCTTACGCGAATCTGGTTTCTGCGCTCGCGCAGTGCCCACAGCTGGTGTGGGCAAACGCGGGCTTGTTTGTAAACAGTGTGTTGGTCTAGAGAAAAAACAACCTACTAAAACTCTCTGATACCTTTTTTCGACTAAGAATTAGAACATCATTGTTCTTTGCTCCATTTTCAGACCTACCCTTGGCAACCACTTGTCTCTCGATGTACACAATGGCAAATCTATCCTGAAGAAAGGTGAATTTTTGAGGCTAAAGTATGTTTAATGCTTTAAGAAGCTTGATACACCCCAGAGTTGTTTTAGTAAACGGCGGCAGTTTAGGAGTGCTTCCGTCGCCACGTGGCAATTTGCTATATCACTAACACTGCGGCAACTTTTTTAGTTACAAGTAACGAGACAATAAATGTCGAAATTGACGAAGCTTGAATAGGCGAGATAAAGTCTCCTTCCCCAATATCAACACATCAGCCCACTTTGGAAAACGTGATACTGACATTTCCAAGGTAGATCTGTACTGGTTTGGCCCTGAAAAGGCCCGTTTTCGATGTGTGTCTGACTTCAGTGATTTTCACCAAACCACGATGGTCTAAAACGAAAACTATGCTTAAAGAGAAGTTGAAGAAGTTCTTTAAAAAATTCCAGAGCCCATCAGCTTCACGTGAAAATGGAGGACCAGCGACCACTTTACGACAATTTTACGACAACTGTACGACAACTATACAACATCTATATGAATTACATCTGATTGCAATAAAGACACGATTTGGACATCGTTGTTTAATTGTCTTTATATAATTGTAAGTGACTAAAGTGGTCATTGCCTTAGGGTCCCTATGGTAAATCGCCATTGATTGTATCACCTCAAATTGCAGTTTACGTCACAGCGAATTGCTATACTGATTGAATAAAGACACATGCATACAAAAAGGCGATGATGACTTTCAATACATCACGTTGTAAGTTCTGAACCCAATTTTTCGAGGCACACCTCGAGAACAGTTCTTTTCCGATTCATCCCAAGTCTTTTTATCAGCATCGCGAAAGCGAAAGAAAAGAAGGTTAAATCGGCGCGTTCTGCCCTCAGCCTCGTTAGAGCGCACTCTTAGCTGAGATAAGTCCTTGACCGTAGAGGACAACAAGGGATCGGGAACTCACTATATAATAATGCCAAGGAAGGCTGACTCGCGCGGGTTTCTCCCTCTTTTTATTTATACTTGCTACGACCAATCAAAACGAAGGACTGCCGTTTAAACGGGAGTTTTTTGTTAACATCCATAGACGCAGTTTTCTTCTAGATCCTAGCACATAACAACTTGACTGTAAAGACAAGTTAGAGGTGATTTCTAGCGTTATTTTGTCCTGTGAATTTTAATATTATAAGCACTTGACACGAACGTATTGACGGACGCGAGAAAAAACCGAAAAACCAACCTCCGGTGTGACGTCATACCCAAACGTTTCAACAGCCTTACGCGTGCCGCTTGCGAGGGAACGCGTGCTGCGTTTTTGAATGCTCATGTAAGGCATGCGCAAGGCTAGGAAATATTGAGATATCTGTATACTACGGTCCCAATGCTCTCGTACCACCAAACGCGCCGGGAAGGAAAGGCTTCACTGTTATTTTGAAATTGCCATAGGGGCTACTTGGCGCATCACTGTGAAATATAATTTTAATATTTGTGATCCTAGAGGTCACATAAAGGCGATTTCGGTATTTTCTTTCTCAAATGCAGAACCGCTTCAGTTGCCCTTGATGTAAAACGAACAACTTAGGGCAAAATGTAAAGAGATATTTCTTATATCTATACTGAACGTAGTTTTTTCTTCGGAAAATTGTGCGCTCTAAAAGAATCTGTAATTGCAAATTATAAGAACAGTTCACGAGTTACACGTGTTACACATTTAGTTGCACAAACATGAAGTCGTGTTTATCTATATTTCCTTATGTTGGTTGCGGTCCTATTGCCAGGGCGACCATAAATACGGATCGCACATTCCTTTTTTGTGCATTAAAAAAAAATACTCTTCCGATAATGTAAGTGATATCGTACATCAGTGGCAGCTCAAAGTAACCTAGGTTCCCTTAATACTATTCGGGATTTGAAAGGTCGTATGCCCCTACAATAAAAGGCGGTCATAAGCGCAGGCTTAAAGTTAGGCCTAGCGTAACACAAACCTCTTCGCCATCGAGGTAATCAGGGTAGCCATCATTGCGCAACTCCCAATGCACCAAATGGGATCATTGTCCAAACTCACGGATTAGACATTATAATAATTTCTCGTTTTATTTGTTGTCGATGAGTGTTGTTGCCCCACTTAGAAAAGGCCACTAACACGCCAATCGCGTTGATATCAGGGGAATGCTGTGAAAGCACGGGTGCAAAAACATCTTGGTTGTGAAACAGGTCGTATTGAGCTCAAGTACTTTTACGTAACGTGTACTTCGACCTCCCATTACAACGCCCCAAACTCATAATTAGCCGCTTTTCACATCCAATGTTTCCAGTTTCAATACTAAGCACTTCAATTACTTTTGATGTATTTCAGGCTTTATATTATTGGCAATGGGGCCTCGCAAAAAGACAATCTGGTCGCATTTAAAAAGAAAAAAAATGTGTTAACAACAATAGTCATTCTATTGAAGGATGTAAGCGGTGTTGATCTTCTGAAGTGAGCGATGAAAAAGTAAAATGCACTTTGAAAACTATAACTTGCTTGAAATACTATAAAAATGCACACTTGTTTTGTGAATGCGGGATATATATTTGTGTGTCTTCACAATAAACGATTGAGCAAATGGCATCGTTATATTTTTTCTCCTTCTCTTGTTAATACTCCTTCATATTTCCGTGATTAAAACTATTTAAGTGCCATTAGCCACATAGATATAGTCACATATTTTACGTTAGCGAATTCTCTATGATATACGCCCAGAGTTATGACTATTTTAATACAAATTCCGTTTAAATAATATTTATAAAAATTAAAATTAAACAAAACATAAACCTGTCCAAAGCAGATCATAAAATATTTACCATTCTTTGAATATGATGCAATCTAGGAAGAATAGAATGAAGCAAAGTTGAAAATCAAAGATATTCCGTTTTTTTTTCACCTGATAATAAAATGTTCTCCAACTTCAATTCAAATATTGATTGCGTTATTAAACTTAAATATCAACATCGTATTCCTTGCCGAAAAAAAAATATCAAGCATCTGTTCCGGTTCAGCCAATAGAGAACGTGGCGGTGAAATGTTCGCCTGTTCCTTCTCAAATAAACGCATTTGGTGAGAGCCGTTTTTCAAAAGCTGCCATGCACGGGAAGCGCATTGCTGTTCGTTGACGGAGTAAATGCACGCAGCAAATGCAGAGTCCCGATTGGCCTTGTCTTTTTTAGGTACGTCACGCATGCGCGTGACGTGACTCAAACCTTTGCTTGCTGGGTTTATGACCCTATCGAAACCCCCTATTGGAACCGACGTCATTCGGGGATTTTCGTGGACCGTGTCTGCTCCTTAGCTACACTTTCCGCAACGAAGACGCCACAACTGCGCATGCGCGCCGCTAGCCTGGAATGCAGACTTTCGGATCGCGTAGGGGGACTGCGGAGAGCGCTGCGGGGAGCGGAAACGATCTACGAAAACTCCCTATTATCTTCGCGTTGTGCTTCTACGTGCGGATCACCCACCAGAACTACTCTTGTTTACCACCAAATATCGTCAGCCGCCATCGCGTCGCCGTCCTCCTCGCAGGTCGTCACGTCGTCGCATGGTACATCGCCCCGCCGTCGGCGTTGCTCAGTTTAACGGTCACGAGTCGTCTCTTATCTCAAGCAAGAAACAACGAGCGCCAAAAGACTACCGTCGTCTCCTGCTTTCGAAACAGCGGGACGTTCAAATAGGCCAATCAGGGCCCTAGGTTTGCTCCGTGGTTTTACTCAGAAAGCAAACGGTAATTCGCGCCCGGGAAACAAGCCTGGTGGTCTGCAAGACTGCTTCTCCTTTCCAAGGGTAGGCGTGCAGCAGAGCGAGAGTTGCAGGGCGACTGGTGTTCCGCTCCAAGTATTTCATTCTCCGGCTACAACTGGTGTTGCTCCCACACGTAATATTTGAGGCCCTTATCATTCGTGCACGGTAGTTTCTGGTTATCAGCCAGAATAAAACAACAAACCAGGAATATTTTTTTTGCAGTGTTTTCCTTTTAATTCAAATTACGGAGTTCACACGATCACGTTTTGGTTTTTAATCTCGTTTCTTGCTACACCATGGCATGCTTAGCCCTGTTTGCGTTTAGATTATTTTATTCTATAAAGATTTGTCCCAGGCCAACATCACTGAGCCTTATAGAAACTATATCTTCTATTCTTATATTATTTGTGTACTGCCTACATAGAATTTCTTCACACTACTGGGCTGTCTTACGAGTATTTGTCTATTGTAAATACTTTCCTTAACTGTGCATATGTTTGGTGAGATAGAGCTCAAATAAGTTAGGCATACAGTATTAGAATAACCGTCTAACACGTTTTCTTTCGTGTCTGAGGAGGAGAATTTTTACGTCAATTGTCTTGCTCCCTAGGTCGCATGTGTTATAGCCAAATATTCTTGGTAGCTTTATAAACCTCAAATTTCATTGCTAATATATGTTAAAAAACATCTTGCGAGTGGTAAATCGAGAATTATATTAATGATAAACAAACAGCATTCTACAAAAAAACACCTGGTTCGTGACTTGTTTGCAAGTCTCGCGCTTACCTTTTTTTAATTTTTGATGCTTAATAAAATTAGTTTAATTTTTGCGGTAAAATGAAACGATTGGCGCGCTTTGCGGCAACCATCTCGATGAAATATGGGATCTGCATGCTTACCTTCATATTGGGGAGTAAAGGTTTGCTCTAGAATAAGCAAACAGAGCTCGTGTTTTAGAATCGACCTTAGGTGATTTTGAAAACCATCGACTGCGTTTACTTATTCCAGTGCTAAAACACCCTACAGCCATTAAATCTCCTGTAGGTCTCTTAATTTTAAGAAACTGAAACAAAACCTGATTATCAACTTCCAGCCTTTAATTATTCCGACTCGAAAAAAAAATGTTTTCAACATAACATCCTATATAAGTAGGAGTTCCAAATCGACACGCTATAAACACACCTGAATGCTGCTTATCCAAAATATAAAGTGTACGATTAGTATTTACAAAATCTCTAACGCAAAGCACCGCTTCTTGCGAATAATGGAACCAGGCTCTCATTAAACGAGTATATTAAGCATGATCAATATTATTTTTTACTTCTTCAGTTCATATTGAAAATAAAGAACCCTCTTTTATGAAGCGCGGGACGAGTGTGCGAACGCTTTTCCAAATTTTTATCTATTTGAGGATACGGGTGAAACCGCTCTGCTCCTCCGCGTTTCAGCCCACATCCACGCACCATGTCCCTGGATGAGGTACGCCGCCCGTCAACAATACCAGTTTCGCCCATACGCAAGATCCCGGGGCCGCCCATTGTTCGCAGCCGCTCGATCGTAAATCTCTGCGAATCTATTTAGGAATTGTTTTCTTTTTATTATGCGAAATAGCGACTGGAGCCCTCATGTTTTTAACTCTTAGGTAAATATACAGCCACACAAGCGCTATTGAGGAGATGCAGTAAAGAACTACAAACCCTCCTACTACTCGAACAGAAAGAAAACGTGCTTAAAACAGATACAACATGACAAGCATAAACAACAGGCCATTTCTTTGTGAAACGGTGAATAGGGATTGAATCTCTCATTGGGCAAATTACTTCCTGTCATTTGAAACGCATATTATTTTTTTCTATTTTGAGGCTGATAATATTTTCAAGAAATCTAAAAGGAAGGCAGTCTAGCAAGAAAATTATATTTGGATGGCAACTTTAAAGTTCCCTAAGAGTTCCATAATATAGGCTCGAACAAAAACGTTATTTGCAGACAGGGCCGTTACCATTTTATCGCTTTCAATTATGTACGCAATGCGTCCTTCAGGCATTGGTCCTGTGGTGACGTCTCAAAAAAATTATGTTAAATATTTTTTTGATTATTTATGATCAGTAAATGAAAATACGGTTTAAACTTGTTAAAATTTGATAAAGCATTTAAAACGACAAAATACATTACAAGTTCTTACCAATCAACAAGAAATGTTAAAACATCTGAACAATGATAATAAATAAGCAATATTATAATCTACCATGATTCCGACTTTTTGATTTCTAAGAATCAAGACAAATATTCACTTCTTATATTACAATCCTGAACCATGTACGAGCCAGAAGGAAAAGGGGGAGGGAGGAGGCAGAAAGGGCACTGTAGAAGGGGGAGGGGAGAGGATGGGGAGAAGGGAGGGGCTGGAAGAGAGGCGGGAGGAGGATGGACGGGAAGGGAGTCAGATGGGGAGAGGGGCGGGGAGTTTTGGAGGAGAAGGGAGGCAGATGAGAATGGGGAAAGGGCACTGCAGGAGTGTGAGGAGAGGGATTTGAAGATGGAAAAGGATGTAAGGAGAGAGTGATGGGGTGAGCAAATTGGAGGGACAGCAAAAGGTTTTTCATGCTACATTTTGTGGAAGAATTGAATTCGTGTGTCACTTGACCAAGCACGGGGATGAAGGGCAGGCTCTGCAGGAAAATGAAGTAAGAATGGGGAGCGGGGGCATGGAGGGGGAGGTGGAGGTAAGGAATTGAAGATAAGTGGGGAGGGAGTCGGTGAGAAATTGGGAGGGCACCCTGGGAGCAATATCACCTAGGGTTATCTAGGAGCTGGTGCTGGACGGAGGAGAATTGAAAGAGAAGAGAATTAGGAATGGGGGTGAGGGAATTCGTTTGTCACGTTACGCCAACTTCGCGGCTAAGTTTAGCGGAGAAACTGAATCGATGTTTCGGCAACAAGACAAATTTTTCCTCTAAATTTAACGTGGAAACTGAATTGACTTATAGGTTACGTACCGTCAATTTCCCCAAAATGAGCAGGTCCCATGACGTATTTGGACCTCAATTTTGCCGCTAAATTTAGAGGGAAATTCAAGAACGGACAGACGGACAACATTTTATGACGGGGGAAGCCCCAAAAAGCATTTTATGTTTCAAAACCGGTGACAGAAAAATCCATCTCGCTGCCAGTAAAGCATGCTGAGAATCCGTTATGTTCAATTCAGCTATTAAATGATAGGGAAAAAAATTATTACATAAAATATGAAATGCACAACTAAACTCGTGGGGAAAAAAGGTGAAGATTTGCCTTCCGTTCCTTTCAACAAAATCAATAGTGGAACTCAACAATAAAGTTTCGATAAAGTCGCGCCTGCAAATGACAAGTCCGTTCGTTAAGTTTTCAGCTTTTTGAAGCTGAACAGTGTAGTATTCCGATTACGAAACAAAATGAACATATGCCGGGTATACTGGCTGAGCCGCCTGACAATGACGCGGATTTAAATCTACCTAGCAGCGAAAGTAGAGCTGTGTTTAATGGGAGCACTCTCACTTATACGCAAACGTGAATATGCCGATCCTTCCGGTACAGACGTGCTTGTCCTAAAAAAATAACACTTCAGTTGCCAGAAGCAACAGTATATCGCCTATTTGTATGTTTAGGCAAAGTAGCTATGCATATGTTTTTTTCCTATTTAGATACAAAAAGGCGAAGATATTTTCATGTACATATAGAACGCGCACCTCAGGAAACACGGTGGACAACAGTCACCTGCAATACAGAAAATGAAATCAATGCAATCGATTTAAATTATTTTTACATGGGCAGTTTCATTTGGATTCAAGCAACAAGAAGCAATAGTATCTTTTTATTTTCCTTAATTTTTTTTTTATTTTCGTGGCGCATACTTTTAGAAAAACCATTTTTTCTTATTTTAATGTCATGACATGTTCAGTTCCTGATAAATAAAATATCAAAGAAGCGGCAAGAGACGACGAGGCTTTGACGATTGTCCATGCGTGGCATCCTTTATTTACTCTCAGTCTCAAAGTATTAAAAATAAAACCTCTATTTTTTTTGTGGTATAAACGCAAGTGTGTAAAACGTCACGCCACGTACTATTTTTTATTCGTTGTTCCGATTTTTGTAAAAAATCCCCAAACATGACTTCGCGAATTACTGTGACCTAAACTGCGGATTTTCGTTTTGTCGACTTTGTTTAATATTGCTTTTAAAATAATACCACTTGTAGAAACGTTCACTGCATTGCGTGCACTGCAAAATAAAAACGGAATACGCACGTCAATCACGTATTGCGTTACGTATGATTTATGGATTTTTTGATTTTTGGTAATGTGAAATAAAATATAGACTACAATGATCTTTCAAATTTTGTTACTTTCAGAGTTCAAGGTTTCCTGCTTTCAGGCGACCTTAGCATGATAACACACAAAATTGCACAATTCCTACAACTAATTTCAGAGGTTCTCGGAACTGTTTTTATAAAGTTATTTCACTACTTAAATTCTTGTAGGATAAATATGAACTAAAAAAAGTGCAGTTAGTGTTTGCTTTCAGTGGTTTATGACATATTCATTTGTAGTGAGCTATTAAGTTATAAAGATTGAGGTAGTACAATATAGCAATACAGATGCTACACTCTACAAGAACGAACAGAGGATTCAAGTTCAGTGATAAATTTCCTAAGTAGTCCTAACTTTACGCACTCATTTCCCGGTGGAGACCTCTGATGGTTGCTTGTACCAAACGTGGCACGAACTGAGACCAGGCACTGAGCCAACGGATACCCACTTCTTCATTTCTTCTCAGAACTTCATGAGGTCCACGGAGGTCAAGTCGATAATCGTGTCTTGCCTTGCTTTGATGTAAGCGCCAAAACGAAGTCTCGAGAAGTGAAGTTCACAGCATTCGCAGGCTCTCGGCCGACCAGCCTTTGAACGTTTTTGTATTTTCTTTCTCTCCTTTGGCATGGTGCCGCCAAACGGCTTCCCGACCCTTCTTCCCTGAGGCGATACCGATAGCTCTTATCGTGAAGGTCACTAGAGGCGATAGGGAAACCTTGCAAGGGAAACTGTATAAGGCCCGCGGCTCGCTCGCTATTTCGTGGGAAGCCGGGAGGAGTTTTACGGCGTCTTCTGAACGCGATGGGAGCAATAACACATTCATTTTTCATAGTCGATCTCTAGCCCTTGATTAAGTTGTCCTCTCAACTTCGCCGCTCAGTGCCTGGTCAGATGACTGGCAGTCTCGCGAAGGAAATAAAGAAAAAAAGTCAAATAAATTTACTATATCTACAAATTGTTTAGAGGACCGCTCAATGTGAAAATTGCCCTCGTCGTCCTCCTAAATTATTCATGGCAGTATTATTGCCACCACAACTGACTCGGGAGGTGCTGTTCCCCAGCACTTGCAGGCGTAAAGCTCCAGATATGATTTTAGAACCCACGAGTTGTTTGCTTAGTATAATAAAACCGTGGGGTAAAAATAAAGTGACAAAAATAATAGAAAATGATTTTGTTACGTTATCATCATGATTTTTGCGTTGAAAAATTAAATTTCGCATTTAAGAATTAAACTTTCAATCGAAAATATATTTTACTCTAATGTTTGACCATATTATACTATGGCATTTCTAACCTAGTATAGAATATGTAGCGCATAGGGCTTAAGCCTGAAGCCTCTCCAATCTTGGCACCGGTTAAAACTTTCTAAAAACCCGCTTTTGGCAGTTGCAATTTTATAGAGTGTTTAGATGTTTGGAATTGTAAACTTGTTAAAATACGCCTGACAACATCAATGTCTTTTATAAAAATATTTATTAAACGCCCCTTAGGTTCTTATAATAAAGTATAGAATATACCGGCCATAACCGTTTATGAGCAGAACGTAAGTGGCAAGTGAGCTGGTGGATATGAAACATTTTTGTGAAAAACCCGAGACTGCGGTAATGACAGAGGACGACAAGGAAGAGAAAGAGAACGTCTCAAACACAGCTACACCTTTATTGAGGAAAGAAACCTTTATGTAGAGGTGCAAAAAGAAGCAAGGAAAAGGAACCCTTCTTCACATCACCTCTCTCCACAAAAGACACGACACCGGACCTCTAGCAATGGGGTCAAACCAACAAGAGAACTGACAGCACCAAAGATGACACATCATTAAAAAAAAAACATGCTGGGAAACTATAGATTGCACTGGACCTTTCACTGAGAAAGTCAGCTATAAGACTACACACACAAAAAAAAGGAACTAAAGTTAACGAAACCATTCGAGATTTAGAAATCGCTTCCATTCCGCTTTTAAAGACAAAGAAGGCTTGTTCACTGCATTTCCATGCTTATTTATTGCGATTGACTCTTTCAGCAGGCGCTTGTGGTCGTTTTTTTCTGTTACAATAACCGTGCTTCGCAATAACGAAGCATAGAAATACAGTGAACAATCTTTCTTTGTCTTTAAAACCGGAATGGAAGCAATTTGTAAATTTCTAACGGTATTCTTAACTTTATTTCCTTTTTTTTTTGTGTGTGTAGTCTTATAGCTGACTTTCTCAATGAAAGGTCCAGTGCGATCTACAGTTTCCCAGCGTGTTTTTTTTTAGTAATGTGTCATCTTTGGTGCTGTCAGTTCTTTTGTTGGTTTGACCCCATCGTTAGAGGTTCGGTGTCGTGTCTTCTGTGAAGAGAGGTGGTGTCGTGTCTTTTGTGGAGAGAGGTGATGTGAAGAAGGGTTCCCTTTCCTTCCTTCTTTTTTCAACCTTATGAAAGGGGTTTTTACCTTAATAAAGGTTTAGCTGTGTTTGAGACGTTCTTCTTCTTTTCCTTTTCGTCCTCTGTCATTACCGCAGTCTCGGGTTTTTCACTAAAATGTTTAATAACCGTTTAGCTTCGAAGCCTCCTCATAACCCATACCCCCACCATCGGCATTTGGTCTTTTTTAGCATATTTGGAGACTAAAAACTCAAAGCTAGTGCACATATGGGCGTACCGAGGGGGGGGGGGGGGGGGCAAGGAGGGCGTTCGCCCCCCCTCCCCCAGTTCTCGGAGGGGGGGGCAAGGCATGTGTTTTGCCCCCCCCCCTCCCCCTAAAACGGTCACCACTGGGCAGGACAAACACTGGCCGGCGGCGCCCAAGGGATACCAAAGGAATCGCAAGGAGGGAAGCAGGGTCTCGTTTGCCCCCCCCCCCCCCCCCCCCCCCCCCCATTCAAAAAGAAGTTGGTACGCCACTGAGTGCATATACCTCTAACAGAATGTAGGCTAACAAAAAAAATTAACGCGGCGGAAAAAAAAAAAAAATATATATATATACTTATACAGCCTGCTGAAATTTAACAAAAATTGAAAACCTTCTGTTTCATAATTTATTTTTCAGTACTCTTTCATGATTAGGACAAACTTTGCACAATGTGGAAGGCAATGAAATATTCTACGCGTGGTATTATTTGAAAAGTGATAATAAATATAGTCGACTCAAGGAAAAACCCGCAGTTTATGTTACAGTTGTTCGCGGCGGCATGTTTAGGAATTTTCACAATGATTGGAGCGACGAATAATAAATAATACTCGAAATGCCGAAATTACCTACTTGCATATATATTACAACAGAAAAAATAGAAGCTCTCTTTTGAATATTTTGAGACTGAGAGTTATTCAAAAACGCCACACGCGACAATCGTCAGAACCTCTCGTCCTTTCCCGCTTCTTTGAGATTTTTTTTTTCCAAGTAAAACAAAGAATTGTTTTACTTGAAACATTGGCCACAAAATATAAAAATTCGCAGTAAAATAAAAAAAAATACGACTGCCTCTTGTTGCCTGAATCCTCATGAAACCGTCCACATATATATATATATATATATATATATATATATATATATATATATATATATATAAGGGAGAAAGAACCCTTAGTGAAAACAGCAACAACGGACGATTTATTCTTCGACGTTTCGGCCGGAGTCCGGCCTTCGTCAGGAAGAATCTTTACAGACGAACGCGGGTGGTATTTATACAATGCTACTTTCGAGTCCAAGTTTCAAAAACGGCGGGATGACGGTTGGAGGTTCTAAGGAAGCGTAGGAGTTCCAGATGCGCAAACGTTTATACAATGCTACGGTTGGGTCTAAATTTCGGCGGGGTGACGGTTGCAGCTTTCGTGAGAGGGGAAGTGAGGGCAGTTCGTATCCGGGCGAAGAAGCTTGTCGGTCGGGGCCAAGTTTCAAGGACGGTGGGATGACGGTTGTAGCTTTTTGAGAGGGGGGGGGCGAAGGGTGACTTTGTGTCCGGGTGGGCAGGGGTGACCTGCACGATAGCCTAGAATAGACGAAAGACACTCGCGCAAACAAAGTGCTGTTTAAAAAAAAAAAAATAAAAAAAAAACGGCACGGTCACTTCTGTTGTTTTGTGGGGCATGCATGAGTTAGAACTGGAAGGGAACAATGTTAAACCTAGAAATAAAATGAAAGAGAATGAATATAAAAACCTAGAAATAAAATGAACGAGAATGAATATCAAAATTAACCTGGCAATAAAAGAGAAAAGTTGATGGTCCAGTTCCGGCCACAAACACAGTAGCACTGCTAACAATAAGGTCTGGGACCTGAAAATATGTCCCCTGATCGCCGTTGCTATTCGTCTGTTAGCATTTTAATCAATGCCAGAGTGCCGGGGCTTTAATTTATTTCTTGTTTAATAGCGTTGAACCAGTAAATTAGGTAGGATTCACGCTGTTCACGTTCGCGATTTGATTTAAATCCAGATTCTAGGAGCGGCAGTGACAATTTATCAAACGAGTGTTCTGGGAGTGCGAGATGTTTGGGTAAAGGCAGTGTCGGAAGATTTATGGCGTGAGATTTCTGATTATTAAAGCGCAGTCTAAACGCTGTTCTAGTCTGCCCTATTTATTGCATTTTGCATACCGTACCCTAGAATAAGTACGCGACATTCGACGAGGCACATGTTAGGTGCCCTTTAATGTTGATCGAGAACTGCGAGTGCGTGCTGCTGGCCGTGTTTGTGTGCTGCATCTGTTTACGGATCAGACATCCTGGGTGCATGCAAGGCCTACATTCTTTAATTGGTGGCGATGAGTTTATCCGAGAGTTTACTAGCGTGTCTTTGAGGTTACGCGATCGTCTGTGGACTACCCCAGGGGCGGATGGAAACGCGCGTTTAAGACGCTCGCATTGTTCGAGAATGTTATAATGTCGTCTTAAGATAATTTCTACATTAGGATGGTTCATGCTATAAGTTATATATAGATTTGTGCGTTGTGTGTCGCTTTGCGTGGGGCGCGGGCTGATAAGGTCTGCTCGGTTCAGTTGCTTGGCTTTTTTGATTGCCACATCTATTATACGGGGTGGATACTTTCGTTTCTCTAGCACTGACTTTAAATTTTGGCTGCTCGCATGAAAATCTGTCTCTTTGGAACAAATTCGTTTGAAACGATGAGCTTGGCTCTAGGGAATGATGTTCTTGCAATGGTGTGGGTTGTCGCTTTGATAATGCAGGTATTGCTGTCGATCTGTTGGCTTACGGTGCATGCTCGTGGTGAGTTTACCTTCGTCTAATTAACGTTGACATCTAAGAAGTTTATTTTGGTTTGAGAGTACGAATGTGTAAAGCGGATGCTCGGATGAGCAGCGTTGTATCGACCTATGAAGTCCACCAGCTCCTCCTCAGTGTGCGACCAGACAATAAATATATAATCTATAAACCTTTTGTATATTAGCGGCTTTACGGGACATTCAGAAAGGAACTGAGATTCTAATTTCCCTATAAACACGTTGGCATAGTTCGGGGTCATTTTGGTGCCCATCGCGGTTCCGCTAACCTGCCTAAAGTATTCATTGTTAAATTCGAACGCGTTGAGTTCTAAGACAAGCCTCGCTAGAGTAGCGACGACGTGTCCATCTGGGGTATCCGGTTGTTTGTGGAGTTCGTACATGTCAATTAAAGAAATTATTCTATCATCGTATGGGATATTCGTATACAGCGATGACACATTGAGTGTAACGAGATATGATTCTTTTGGTATGCATAAATTTGACATTTCCCTTAAGAAGTGAGTTGTGTTTTTAATGTACGTATTGAGACTTGTAGGTATATGTTTAAATAAACTGTCTACATATCCTGATATGGGTTCGGTTACTGTACCTATTCCGGATATGATTGGGCGCCCTGGGTTATCAGGTTTGTGGATCTTAGCGAGCATGTAGAAGCGGCCGGGGGAAGGCTGTACCGCTTTGATTAGTTTATGTTCGTTAGCGGTTATCCTGCCCTCGTCTAGGAGATCCTTAAGGACCGAGGTCACAATCTGAGTGCGGTGCACCGTAGGGCCATCTGCGAGAGGTTCATAATATTTTGAGTCAATTAGTTGGCGGTTTCCCTCTCGGATGTATTCAGAATTGCTAGGAATCACAATTGCTCCTTCTTTATCGGCTGGTTTTATTGTTATGTCTGTCCTATTGCTCAGGGTTTTTCGGATTTAGTGAGGTTATCTCGTTTCCCCGCCTGCCTGCGATATTCCCGCATTCTGTCTTCTTGCAACCCCGCTATGTACAAGTTAAGGCAATCGTTACGGTTAGCCTTTGGCGTCCAGTCGCTCGTTGCGCGCTGCTGAGAGGTGTTGGAGCTAGAAGTTCTGTCCAAAAATATTCCCGCAATCTTAAATTTCAAGCAAAGTTGTTGAGGTTGCGTAGTAATTAAAATTCGCCAACAAAACCTGTGGCGGGACAGAAGTTCAATCCTCTCGAAAGGAGTTTTTCCTCTTCTGTTTATATAGTCACTCCAGATAGATTAACAATTGTAGTGCCACAAGAAGCATTAGTGCTTCACCCATCGTCTGTTATGCTAATAGCCGGTTGAGTATGTTCGCTATAGTTAAATGATGTCGTAAGCTGATGTAAAACAGGGTTAGGAACGTTATCGCACTGTAGCTTACGTAGCTTGATTGGTTCGAGGTCATGGCGTTTCTTTTTATCGAATTCAGATAGAGCGCTAATTTCGGATGTCAATAAAGGGCCTTTTGAACGGATAAGTGTAGCGGTCGTGGTAGTTAACTGTTTTACTCGTTTGTCATTATGATGAATCGCTATTTGGACCAGTTTAAGGGAAGCCTCAAGGAGAACCTGTTGCTATTCCGATCGGTCATGTTGGTCGAGGTTTGTGCTGACGGGAAGATGGGAAAGCGACATGCCCTTCGGGGTAATGCCTGCGTTAAGGTACACTAGCAAGGTTGATTTATGGAGTTCGTGCCTAATGCGTTTATCTGAGAGCTTTCATACTTTAAGAAACGTGGTACTGTAGTTTGGAGCGGAGGAACTGGACTCATCGAACTGTCGTCAATCTTTTTTCGAGTGCAGGGAGCTCTCCGCAGCGGGCTTTCGCAGGTTGAAGCGCTGTCTTGGGGTACTTCTCGGCTGATGCGGGTGTCGCTTCGGTGCCACACTCTCGGCAGGTGTCGGGTACTCATCAACGTAGTCGACGCTCTTGCTGGCTGCCGGGAATGGTGCTCCCGGGTTCCCGACAGGGGCAGCTGGGCTCTTGATGCTCTCGCTGGCTGCCGGACACGGTGCTCCCGGGATCCCCACAAGGGCAGCTGGGCTCTCTAAACTGGCGTTGTGGGACCTGGGACTCTCGGGGTGCCTGGGTTCCTCTGATGGAACTCTCCTGGTGCAGTTAGCGGTTGCGGCGGCGGGGATCTCTGGTGACCACCTTGCCGACGTTGTACTTGTTCCACGTTGCAAAATACACTTCACGTTTGCCGCGAGGAGGGCGACTCCCGTGAAGCTCGGGTGCAGCCTGTCAGCCGCCATGACTCGAAGAGGCGGCAGCGACGTGTAGTCGTGGTCCAGGGATGTCACCTTGCCCTGTTTCCTGCAGTAGCCCTTGACTGTGCTGTTGAATTTCCGGGCTTCGGTGTTGAACCAGTGGACGAAGCGGTGGTTCGACTGATCCAGGCGGCAATTGGTGTGCCGAGGCAACATGAGGGACAGAATAAGTCTGTGGAGCTCTGGACGTGCTTATATATATATATATCGGTAAAGTAAGGTAAATATACGAAAAGCAATGGACCGGGAAAAGCTAATAAGTCAAAGATGCGTACTCTCGGGCTACTACTTCGAAGTTCATTACGACGTTTCGATGCGGGGACCGCTCTTCATCAGGTCCTGATGAAGAGCGGTCCCCGCTCGAAACGTCGCAATAGACGTCAAAGTAGTAACTCCGACAGTACGCATCCTTGACATATATATATAGGTCCAGTGCAATCTATAGTTTCCCAGCGTGTTTATATATTTTTATATGTCTATATATACCTATTATAAACCTATTATATACCTAAAATTTTATATACCTCGGTTTATATACATAACAGCCCAATCTCTCCCCCATCCACAAACAAAAAGGACGAGGATAGAGAGAACATGTATAAGCAAGAATACAACAAAAGATCGCTGCTTGAAAATGGTAGCACAGTGAAAATGACGGCAGATAAAACGAACCCTGAGAGATACGGGATTTAGATGTTTCCGGAGTAACCATGATAAGCACCGCCTCCAGGACCTCGACTCAAGATCCGACAAGGGGACTGCCCCCTGGCGGCCCTGAACAACTTTATCTGCATGCGATTGCGCTGTTCTACTATTTTCAAACAGCGATCTGTGTTGTATTCTTGCTTAAAGGCCGACCAACAAACAGAAAGAAGGAAACTCTCCCTCAATTCCTCCGTTCCATATGAGAAAGAGGGAGATCCTTCTCCTCTCTACCGGGAGTAGTTCAGAGATCCTCTCCTGTATGGAGAGGAGGGGAAAAGTGAGCGAGTGGGGATGGAGAGAAGGAAACTGGGAACCGGTTTTTTTCTCCGGTAGAAGACGATTCTGTAGGTCGGACTTTAAACATGTTCTGTCTCTCCTCATTCTTTTCCTTTTTTTTTTTGCGGATTGGGGGAGAGAGTGGGCTGTTACGTATATAACCCTCTCTAACTCTAGTTGTTTTACCTTATGAAGAGTGGTAACTGCTCGATACGTCGTAACAAACTTTGTTGTAGCAGTTTCCCAGCAGAACACTTATTTATCTTTTAACTCCTCCCGGTCTATGGCGGTTCCGCTAATTTTGAGGTAATGTTCATCTTCGAATTCAACTGGTTGCATTCAAGCACTATATATATATATCAGCGAAGACTGGCAAATACTCCTTAAACTGGGGTATTGGAGTTAGAAGGATAATTTTCTCGGGGCAGAATTGCTCGCGGATCTAAGATGAACAGAACAGCGCACACAAAGACAAGGACAGAGAAAAGGAACATGCAGGACACACAAGCGCTGACTTGCAACTGAATTTATACACAAAAGAAAGAAGAAGAAAAAGTTTTGAAAGACACGCAGGGCACGCAGTGCTTATGACACGCATGTTCCTTTTCTCTGTCCTTGTCTTTGTGTGCGCTGTTCTGTTCATCATGTCATCATACCAACTCGCCCAACTTACTACACTTCGCGGATCTAATTATTTTTTTTATAAAAGTGTCGTATGCCAAGATGCCTGGCCATGACCAAACCAATACTTATCTAATAGAAATCAACTTTCTTACCTGTCTGTTGAATTTTTACGCCTGCAGTTGCTTTAGTTCTTGTGTTGTCCGAAGTTTCGTGTACCCAAAGTTCTTTCTTTACTTTAAGTTAATTTAATAGTTTCAGATACGTTTCTTAAAGCTAATACTGGCCTTAAAGGGGTACTCCGCCGTTTTCTTCATAGTCCCCGATTTGCCTATAAGCTTGCTAGACACACCAACAAACATCGCTGAACTAGTAACCCAAATATTTGGACAAAATAACTTTTTTTCGTGCAGTTACAGAATTTATAATTTTGGACCTCATCGTGTTTTTCAAAGTGAAAAGCTCTACGGGCAACATTGAAAAAGTGACGTCATGGTTGGGTAGGAGTTCACTCTTTGGGCTGTAGACTTTGTTCACATCTGATTACAAACAGTTTCATGGTATCAAATGAATGCTTTGGAAGGTCGCTCCAGCCCCCGCGCAGCAGCACGATACAAATGCTCGGACTAGTTCATATTTAGACTGCCTGCTCGAACTGCAATCTAGCCCAACCGTGACGTCAGGGCAATGAAAAGCGCGGGTATATTCGAATCTTCGTTTTGGCGTCTTTTTCATTTGCCGATTTCACAAAAACTATTCTGAATTTCACGATACTAAATAGCATACCGAAAAGAGTAACGGACGGCGATTTCGAATATATGGTTAGTTGGGGTTGCTCAAATTATCGCCGGAGTTCCCCTTTAAAGGGATACTTCAACGAAATTTGAAATATTCCCGTCGTGTTCAAAAATAGGTTGAATATGATCCACAATATCCGTAAATGACAATTGCACGTTTGTATTTTGAGACTGGTTGCTGTATTTTTCGTCATAAACGGCCCACTCTGGCAAGCGCTCGGAGAAGGCCCAGCGGAGACCACGTGACATCCAACGCAATCGTGACGTAGGTCGTTTCAGGACGAGCAAAGCTACGGCGAGGCTGACGTCGAGAGGATGGCCTAGTCGTTCCAGCCACCGAAGCGGCTGCTTTTGTACGAATATTGAGTGACGGGTTAATCTTCTGTAATCTTGTAGGGGGACAATAGCGACTTCTGCGACACACAAAAAGCATTCTCGGGAAGAGGGGAGTCCCTCCTGCCCTTCTTCTCTCGTCGTGGCCGGAGGCGAGACAACCCCCGTCACTAGCTGTCAAGGTTCCTAGACGGGCATTACAAGCGAGGCGTTTGCGACATCCACCAGGTGCTCTTTGCTAATCGTTTAATTCGTTTTCAAATTCCCCTTCGTGACTTTTTTAACAAGATATTGGTATGTTCGATGTGATGCTGCTTTTTTGAACACATATAGACCAAAAAATGAGCGCCGAAATTTTGTTGTAGTATCCCTTTAAGCCTCCGGTACAAAATTCTCATCTAAAAGTTCATCGCTTCCTCAGAAAATGACTCATCACCCCAGATTTTATTTATGTTAGGCAACAACATTCTAGACTCTAAAAATGCTCTCACCAAAACTAAGTTACCGAATAGGACGAAATGTGTACACCCCGGGCCATGGATACGAGGGATTACATTCCCTCTTTCTTGCAATTATTGCATTTGTTTTCGTCTTTAGCGAAGCGACGTTATATTTTCTTTCACACACTCACGCTGCACAAAGGGGTGGTAATAAAGTGAAAGAGGCTGCCTTCCTTCGCTCAGATATAGGCACCTCTCTGCTCATCAAATGTAGCCGCTGCATTGAGTACGCTAGAAGAACACAGAACAAAAACTCGTAAATTGGACGCTACCTAATCTTCGCCGCAGCTCTAGAAGCGTAGAAACAAGCACGAGAAAAATAAAATGAGAGAAAAAAAGAGCGAAAGAGCTTTTGCTAAAATACAAGTAGATAGAGAAAAGTTCAACTTTGAGGCACAACCACTTAGTCATGCAGAGAGTCAGAAAGTTGAAAGCACACTGCAAAATTTGGAGGGAATGGAGGACGCGAGAGACAGTAAGTTTCCAAAGACTGACTGGCTTCGAGAATGACGTTAGCAGAATCGAGGAAAAGTGAAATATAACCTAAACTATGAACGTCGACAAACAACTGTTGCGACAAGTGGAGAAATGAAAAATTAGTTTTCCGTCAGAACACGCTGAACGTATACATGTTTCACAAGGTGTTGTGTGAAGCAGAGATGACAAAAGTTACTTTCAAAATGTAATTAAATTACATTACTAATTACTTTTCTGACAAATGCACAAATGTAATTAAATCGCATTACAAATTACATTACAACTACTTTCCAAAAGTAATGAAATTACTTTGACATTGCTTTGACATTACTTTTGAATACCTTAAGGCAGTAACTCGTGCTCATTTTATCTACCGTATACACCAACACAGTGTTAAGAAACAAGCCCTCGTTTGCGCACACAGCGCGTGTGGAGCAACCAGATCCGGGAGAAGCGAAGCGCTGCGCATGCGTAGTGCCGACAGCAGCGCCACCGCAGGGATGGGACGTCAAAGTGCTGAGTTGGTCTATATGTCCCAAAACTCAGATTTGCCTGTCTACATCAAAGTGTACCATGCTGAACAGTGGTTTTGCTGGCGCACACGACATAAATGTTAAACATGATGAATAGCTCCATTAGATGTGACTCAGAACGACCGTCGACTGAACGGTTTCGCTCTTCATTCAACGGTGAAGGTTCATACTAAAAGGGTGATATGCTTCCGTCTTCCTGATTTAGAAGTTTTAGTCTGTGTCAGTTTGCTAATTCGGGCAATGGCAGCTCGTTCTTACAAGGAGTCGTCACGTGAAACGTTTCCGTTCCGGCTCGGACGCAATCGAATTCTATTCTTCCAAACGCACTATAGACCTTTGCATCGTTTATCACCTGGGCCGAAAATTCTTATGCATTGAGCTTTGGACGGATGCACAGCGTCCGATATGCCGCGAAAAAGATCAACAGCGCATTCTCAAAGGGCGTTCCACAGCCCAGCAGACAAAGATTGCAGCGCGCAGGAGGCGATTTTTGCAACTTTTGTCGGCAATACAGTGGAGGGGAGGAGAGCCCGGCCCGCGCACAGCTTTATTCAGCACTCAAAATGGGACAGGGAACACGTGCCTGTACCCTTTACTGCATTGCCAAGAAAAGTTGGTGCCAAGTATACTTGACCTATCCTCGGTCATTCCTTTCAAGGCGCATTTTTCCCAAACACCCGAAGAGCCCAAGTTTTTGTGCGTTGTCACACAAAGGGCCTGGATAATTGCTAAGCAGAAGCGTCGCCAGCTGAGGAATGGCGCGAGCTTCCTAAATTGTGTCCCACCGTACGGGGGCCGATATCTGCTTGTAGGCTTACTCCCGAATAAACTTCCCAAGGGAAGGCAGCCAGGCATACCACGAGCGGCACCTGCTTTGTTTAAGGACACATGAAACGTTCTGGGGCTTTCACAAGGCATTTGGAATTAACTATTTATTCCGGCCGTTTGTTGCTCACAATGGTCGAAGCTTAGGGTTTGAGCTTCCTTGACGAAAGTACAAGGCGTGTGATCTGTTTGCCCTGTCCTCTCAGGTTTTAAATTATGTTTAACTCACTGGTGATGTGCTCGTCGCCTTGTAGCCTACGAGCCTTTCATCCCTGAGCTGTCAGCTTGTCAGCTTTGGAATGAACGGTGGAAGCTTCGTGTTTGTTGGAGCAGTCACATATCTATCGTTCACCACGGAGATACGCCCTCCTTCATACCCACGCGCAGAGAAAAGGACGGGAGAGGCTATTAAAGGAAAGAGCTTGATTGGTTCTGATTAGCTTGCAGCTCCCACCCCACTGTCAGCTTAGGAAGGAACAAAGTATAGTATCGTCGTGATCACATGACACCGTGAATCTGTCGTGCCGGGAGTTCTTAGGTCACTACCTCCCAGGGATGTCTACACGTAAGCTTTGTCCTTTGCCTTTCCAGCCCTCTTTTGTGCGCCTGTTCAACTCTTCGTATAAGGCTTTGCGCTCAGGTGGCCGTCGATTATTTCCTCTTATTCTCTTTTACAACGTTTCACCATGCAAAATAATTTTTCTCTTTATTAAAACTTGAAAATGAACTCTCTAATTTAGGACAAAAGTAATTTCAAAAGTAATGAGTAATTTTCTTGAAATTCCTGTCTGAAAGTAATTCATCACATTACTAAATTACTAGGCTAGAGAAGTAATTCATTACATCACTCATTACTCCAAAAGTAATTTAGTTACTGTAATTTCATTTTAGTAATGTCATCACTGCCATCTCTGGTGTGAATTACTCCAGCAGAGCGTTTAAAATAAGAGAGTAAACACCTATTTTATAATGTATTTTGAATTGCATTCAAGTTGCTTCTTCTCTGAGCCCCTTGAGTCGAGTAGGAATACATTGAAGAAACTACTAGATATTTTGAAATTACCTGTCTAGCACTTCCCACTACGGTACTACATATAAAAATGAAAATATAAATGTAGACGGATCAACGTGTGATGAATTCATTTAAAACAGTATCTTTCGGCTATAATTTTATTTATTTTAAAAATGCATTTAGTTTTTATACCGAAGTATACTTTAAAATAATTTGGGGTACTCGACCTAATGGCCACAGAAATAATCTAAGAGCAAAAAAGGTCCATGTATGGTAGACTCTGCGCCCGCTATGTTTGCTGGCAGGCTCGTACCGTACGGATTCCGCAATATCTTTGTAATATGCCTTGTCGCAATTCGGGTCTCCTAACACGAGGTCCGGTCGCCAAGATGCCTGACAGCTGACGTAGAACTTGAGCAGGCAGCCAGACGCGTTTGGGCAAATGCGACTGAAAGGCAAACAGCACGCTTAGCGGTAAAATATTGGCTCGAAGACAGAAGCTACTGTCCCCGGTCAATGAAAAGAAATGAGTCTTCTGCCCCCCTCCCCCTTCCCCCGCCACCACTCTCCACCCGGTCAAGGGTAAAAAGAAGCCGCCACAGAAATATAAGACTACTCAAACCTTCCAAATCATAGAGAAAAAAAAAGAAGAAAATTATAAAGAGAAAAGAGTCAAAGTACAGGCTAGCTGGTGTAAGTCAACCATTTCGTTGTTTACCCTGAGACTGGGTTTTTTTTTTTTTTTTTGAAGAGCAGAAGAAACAGAAAAAAGGTTTGAGACCTGTCTGTTTTTTCTGTTTCCTCTGCTCTTCAAAAAAAAAAAAAAAAAAACCAGTCTCAGGGTAAACGACGAAATGGAAGAAAATTATAAAGTTCGAATGGGAAACACGGGAACACAGGCGACACGCGAGAGCATCAACAGACACATTTTCTATGCGAACTAACCATTTCCAAACGACTATACACTATTTTGCATTTGATTCGACCGAAGTTAAAGCTACGATATAATTAAGTTAATCATGCAGCGCCAAAAGAGCATTGTCACGGCACTTCTTTTTCAATTTTTTTTTTTTTTTGGGGGGGGGGAGCTTTTGATATTACCGCACAAACAATCACGTGCAGTGAATACGCCGCGGTTTCGTGCATTAATTTTTGTGTTATCGGCTTAGTCAGTAATGGCAAATCCACAAAGACGACTAGAGCGATGGCGACGCACTGTTGACGTCAAAGCCGCTTGAACGTTTCAACTATAATTGAAACAATCAGGCGGCAGCAGGAGTGCAGAGTGCTGTTTTGGGGAACTGCCAATATCAAGAAACAAGCAGCGTACGTGTCAAAGACACATTTTACTGAAGTCGCGTGCTACTGAGTGACTTCGTTGGTAAAAAACCATTGCCGAAAAATATTGTGTTTTTCTCTTTTGTGCATTGTCAACACCGATAGCTGAACTGTCTTGCACTCGATCCCACGTACTCGTAGAAGTTTTGTAAATATAAAGACGCAAATTAAGTCCGGTAGTATGCTTGAGTGACGTGTGTTGCTTTGATTCCGATATTAGCCTGGTTGCTGTCCAAAATATCATCCTCAATCAGTCGTCCGTCTGAAAATACGCCAAAAATTATTATATTTTTAATAAGAGTTATCATTAAGTTTAATAAAATCATAAATATATTATACAATGAAGGGAAGTGAAAGTCAGTAAAGCAAAACTAAGAGGAATGTCTAAATATCCGTGATTTCATATAGCAAAATAGATTTGAAACTTAAAAAAAAATGAAATTAATAATTAAAATGTAATTTCTAGTGCAAGAACTATTAATGTGGCGTCTGGTGAAGATCAAATGAAACATTAGTGCCCGCCATTAACCCTTACACTAAGAATATTTCGCTGCTAGGCTCCAAAAGTCACTCATGTAACAAAATAGACAATTAGTACTAATACAGAATCGACAAATAAATGAAAATAAAAACAATTTATTTTGGAGGACACCGTAGGAAGCACGGCTATGAAAATGACATGTTCATTGCCAGATACCAGTTTGACATGCAACTGCACGTACCACAAAAATATTGAAATAAAATAAACTTAATTATCGAGCTTTCTTTCCTTATTTTTGTTTTGTTTTTGTTTTGTTTTAAATTAAAACGAACGGATTCCTTTAACCTTAAATAATAAAAAAAATGTTACTTGTCAGAGAGTACAAATAAGTACGCATTCCAGAGGCCAGACGATGGTCTCCGGAACGAAAACGTGTCCGTATATTTTCTTTTTCCATTGCTCTCTTCAACTGCCAGAGTAAAATCTATTTTTTCTTGCGTAATGCTGATTTCCCCGTTATGTGTCGATATGTTTTTATTTTATGGGTTATTTCCCATTTCTAGATGTTGAATACGCCCTTCGTGCAAGACCAGGCGCCTTCCCGGCCGCTAAACAAAATGGACCGCAAAAATATCCCCGTAGAATGGCTGAAAAAAGAACCTATAAAAGTCAATATCCCTTCGCCAGCGGTGACTAAAATTTACATGTTTGTGTAGGAGGTTGCGTAATGTTCAGGGTTTAAGAAAGTAGGGTAATGATATTCGCCCCGGGGGAACCCAGTAATTGACAGTTTCCGCGTGACAGCTCCCCGCGTACAATTATGACGAACGATGGCCACAACGTTGTCACGAACTTTGACAAGGACCTTTTATAAGCGGCCATTTTATTTTTGTGGTACTTTAATTACTGCGGCCGCGGAGATGCATCATCACTCAGCGGACCACCACTTTCTTCTTTTTTTTTTTTTTTGGACAAGACCTGATTATAATTTTTGGCACGCTTTGAACGTCTTGTCTTATCTTTACGATCACGCCACTCTCAAATTTCTGATAATCTTTACTTCTTTTGAATCTCGGGTTCTTCTTTTATTTCGTACGCTTATTAGTTCTCTCCGAGACAGGCTTTTTCTACATTTATATATTAAATTTTAGTATTGCAAACTTTCCACAGAGCACAAAAGTGTGTGCATAAACGTGATGCGACACTGTAAGCGAGAACGAAAACTCGCAGCATTTTTTCGTTTGTTTGTTATTTTTAGACAAAATGGAAAACAAATGTCATAAAAAAACTTATGTGGTAGAGAGTGCTCATTTGGAACACTATCCTGCGTGGTAAAATTTAGGTACTGCCAAATAACCTTAAAAAGTAAATTGCGAAGAAGCGCCGATCTCGCGTTCACAATAAAAGTGTTGCGCAGTGTAAGCACGGGTATGTGTGCGCGTGCACATGTCCACGCCCGAGTGCGAGAGTGCGAAGCGCACGCCTATGCTTTCTAGTTTAACTTATTTTTAAGAATATTCCCACAGACATGCGAAACGTATCGTGTTTTCCGTCTACAAACTTGCCGGCTCGATGTAATATTTTAGCAGCACCCCATAGCCTTTGAAATGCTTTTGAGAGCATGTTTGGTTAAAAAAAGATTTAATATATTCGCATTTGTCGTGAGATAAATCCTTCAATGCCACGGCTTCCAGCCACTGCTAACTTTGTGGTGAGCTTTGCCTCGACAAACGTTTCACGCCTTTAATTGGTATTCTCCAGATCTCTCCAAAATTTCTTTGGACGCAAATTGAGTCACCTTTCGACTTTGTGCGCACAACCCTTTCTTTTCAATGCGTGATATTTGTATATCTCTTTCTGTGTGCGTGCGAGTTTATGGCGTGTGTGTTTCTTACATATGTACACTGTTAGCAAAAATAACACGCCCAGACGTGTAAACCGTTGTCCCATAGCGGACACGTCGAAACGTGTTCGTTTTACACGAGGCCATCTGTGTTTTTCGTCTACACATGAGGTGCTGTGTAAACTTAACACGCTACACCGTGTCTGCCTTCCGCAAAACCGTTTCGAGCGTGTTCCTTATGAAACATGGCGGCCAGCGGCCGAGAACAGGCGAGAGAAAAGCCCAACGAGCCGCGCGCCTTTCAGCCGAATTGAAAGCACACAAGGCGCGTTAGTTCTCGTTCGATGTCTTTTATACACAGTAAAGTCTCCAAGCGGCGGACGTAGCTACTTGCAAAGGTACGTACGTGCGTTGTCGGCGGTCGGCGGCGTCGGTAGCTTCAACGAGCCGCTAGACAAAAAAAAAAAAAAAAAAACACAAAACAAAAACGAATGCCGAACTTACATGGATAAATAACTTGAGCAAACTATTTAGAATCGGGCGGTAACGTGCGCCACCTATCCAGATTTCTAGCAGCCTGTTTTTTTAAAAAAAAAGACGAATCTGTTAACACAGCGAACGACCACGACTACACAGCAACCCTACATACAACGCAGGCAACACAGCACACAACTACACAGCACCGACATGTACACAAACACAACAACCGACAACACGCCCGACACTTCCTACTCGATATCCATTTCTCCCCGCGGCGCATATAAGCTTGACATGTGCGGGTGAGCTCTTTGGTCGCTGACCATTAAAGATTTATAGAAGAATACACAAAACACGGCCCAATGGACAGCCGTGTGTTAGAACTGTTTGCACTTAAAAAGTATGGAGGTAAAATCTATAATGTTAGTCCGTTGCAATAAATAAAGATATGTTCACAATAAATCTTAAACCGGTCATGAAAAAGTTGAAATTTTTGTTATTTTTTTGCTTGACCAGTGTTATGAGCAGTCAGACTAGCTTGAATCAGATAGGAAAACAAATTATTGGGATTTTATCATTACGTATACAATAATAAATGAGAATGATCCTTGCGCAAAGCATTTTTTACATATTTTTGTGAAGGACATCCGGACATCCGCCCAACACTTCACTTCCCCTAGTTGCAGCAGTTGCAGTACGGGAGCAGACGCCTTCACTTTTGGGGCGTTTTGATGCAGTTTGTTGTCGTATGTCGTGTCGGTGTCGAGAAGAGCGGTAGGGCTTGGGAGTTTCTGACCGGTGTTATTCGTGAACACTGGTGTGGGGCGCTGATGCGACTTTTTTTTATACTGCCACCACCCCGAACTTTCAAGAAAAACGGGCCCGTGGCAGTGCATTATGCTGAATCGTGAGCTCCTTCTCTGTTGACGTCGCTTTCCTGGTACCACTCGTGGATACTGCAAGTGTTTAAACAGTGTGCACCGTCTCGCCTACATCCCCGGTGACGTACTCGACCTGTTGAAACTTATTGCTTCCGTCATTTTAGAGTACGCAAGGCAGTTATCTCGTTGGTCTGGTTTCGGTTATAAAAGCAAGGCAAAACGCTCGTAGTTCCCGCCCTCAGTACACGTTGGACATCTTCCACACTTTGACACCGGATAACTGAATGAACGAGGATTTACATTCACTTCCGAGGTTATTCTCTCCGCTTCCTCACCGATGAGCAGCAGGATGAGCTGGCGACAAGCCGCGGATGAAAGGCTTGACAGTGTATATGACAGTGTATATGAGCGCATGGGTGCGCGATTCTGCGCGAGAGCTTTTTGTACACTGGTCACCATGCATACTACACTGTTAGCAAGTCCCGTGTATTTGGCGAATATTTGGGGTGAAGAAAACGCTATTTACACAAATTACCATAAATTTACACGATGAGTAACGGATAATTCGTTCAGAAATCATGCGAGGTTGTAAAAAACGTGTTTTGGTTCGGTCATACAGGCATAACGGTGTAGCCGACCTCGATAACACGCATCGCCCCCGGCGACGACCGCGGCATTGCCGGCTATCGAAGCACCGGAATGCTTGGGGACACACTTAGAAAGGACCGTCGAGACAAATGCCGCAGAAAGAAACATGTCTCGGAGATAGATATGCACCAAAAGCTATTGCGCCATGTCGCAGGACGTTGGCGAAACCTGCGCTTACCGTGCTCGCCGCCATCTTCTGGTCGATGGCAATGCGGCTTCCCTCATGTCGCCCCTGTTTGTATTTAGTTTAGGGGTCCTGATAACAGTTTCTTAGACACCACAAATAAAGTCATGGGTCTAATTATTAGTTCCAACCAGTTAAAATGAATATAAAAAGCGTGTCCTCGATGTGAACACGTGACATTGCAGTTGGTTTCGTTTTTGCTTCAACCTTCAACTGCAAGCGATCTGGCCACGGCGCAAGCGCAACGACGATGTACGCTGGAAGGAAGCGCCGGTTGGCTTTCGTTGTTTTCGTTTGACCGGAGAAAATCTGGCAAGTACGCATGGCGCCGCTACTGTGTTGGTTTGACGGGACGCGAGAAGCTTCGTATAGAGCTTCGGAGTTTGCGAGCACATAGTGAAGACGTGACCGGAGAAGTGCCCCTGTGATGTTCCTGGAAGACGGAAAGTAGCATTCGTAATCGTCGTGTGTGCTTTGAAAGCGAAGGGAGCCACAGGGTCCACGAGTTCGCAACAACAAGCCAAGGTTCACGACAGCGCGGCGTTGACTTCAGCGATCTCTTTCTGTTTGGTGCAACTCGGCGATGCGAAAAAGAGCTGAAACATTCGTCGTGTGTGGTGCGGTGCTTTGTATTCCGGGTCTGTTTGAACCACACTTTTAACACAGAGCGCAAATAGTTTGTTGCGTGATGAAGGTTCAACGGGTACAGTCCCGTCGTCGACAGCGGATCCGGTCCAGCTGGTCCGGGAGGACGCAGCGAGCGTTTTTAAAAGTAAATCTTCCTTCGTTCCGTTTCAAACTGTGGAAGTATCCCGACACATACCGTGAGTAAGAAGCAGCGGGCGTTTTCAACAAAATTACGTTGTTTTAATTGAATAATGGACTCCGGATTGTTGTCTTAAATCTGCCGTTTTTTATGCTTCGTGTTGGACTGCGTTTGCATAGCGACGCACACAGCTCGAGTAGATGATTCAGTCCTGCAACGGGTTCGTTGCGCCAATCATGCGGCGTGAATAAATTAGGGCAAGGTTTTCTACCTGCCCACAGATGCATGTACTGAGACCATTTTTTATGTTGTGAACGTAGTGCTCTTTCTTTATTTTGGAAGACGTGTTGGTGCATTAATTATGGTACAATCACTTGAGAGTTGAGAAATTGGAGAGCGAGCAAGCTTTTCCAACTTTGTCTCTTTCTCTCTGGCACTGCCCTGTTTCAGTTTCAGTAGGCATATCTACTAGCAGGTACAAACTGCTCTAAAGCAGGTCAAAAACAGGAAGCTTAGGACGGTGCGAACTCCGTGTTTCGCGCTTTTCGCAAGGTGACAGGGTAAAGGCTTTTGTGAGATATGCGGAATATGCAAGCGATTTTGTTATGCCCGTCGTTTACGTCTCTCCAGCAAAACGAATAAGATGATCTACTACAAAGGCGCAATCACAAGCCAAGATTTAAGATAGCAGTCGTTTGCTTCGGTGATCCGTGTAGCTGTGTTTTACCTTGCTCTCTGCAACAACGTGTCATGACGAAGAGCTGGAACGGTCACGGTTTGTGCTGGCCTCCCGGTTGACAGAAACCCGCGTCGCCCGCATCGGCACCGAGTGCGCTTGGGCTGTTGATGCTCAAGCCTTTCATCCGCGGCTTGTCGCCAGCTCGTCCTGCTGCTCAACGGTGAGGAAGCGGCGAGAGTAACCTCGGAAGTGAATGTAAATCCTCGTTCATTCAGTTATCCGGTGTCAAAGTGTGGAAGATGTCCAACGTGTACTGAGGGCGGGAACTACGAGCGTTTTGCCTTGCTTTTATAACCGAAACCAGACCAACGAGATAACTGCCTTGCGTACTCTAAAATGACGGAAGCAATAAGTTTCAACAGGTCGAGTACGTCACCGGGGATGTAGGCGAGACGGTGCACACTGTTTAAACGCTTGCAGTATCCACGAGTGGTACCAGGAAAGCGACGTCAACAGAGAAGGAGCTCGCGATTCAGCATAATGCACTGCTACGGGCCCGTGTATCTTCAAAGTTCGGGGAGGTGGCAGTATAAAAAAAAAAAAGACGCATCAGCGCCCCACACCAGTGTTCACGAATAACACCGGTCACAAACTCTCAAGCCCCACCGCTCTTCTCGACACCGACACGACATACGACAACAAACTGCATCAAAACGCCCCAAAAGTAAAGGCGTCTGCTCCCGTACTGCAACTGCTGCAACTAGCGGAAGTGAAGTGTTGGGCGGATGTCCGGATGACCTTCAGAAAAATATATAAAAAATGCTTTGCGCAAGGATCATTTTCATTTATTATTGTATACGTAATGACAAAATCCCAAAAATTTATTTTCCTATCTGATTCAAGCTAGTCGGACTGCTCATAACACTGGTCAAGCAAGAAAAGAACAAAAATTTGAACTTTTTCATGACCGGTTTAAGATTTATTGTTAACATATCGTTATTTATTGCAACGGACTAACATTATAGATTTTGCCTCCATACTTTTTAAATGCAAACAGTTCTAAAACACGGCTGTCCATTGCGCCGTGTTTTGTGTATTCTTCTATAAATCTGTAATGGTCAGCGACCGAAGAGCTTGCCCGCACATGTCAAGCTTATATGCGCCGCGGGGAGAAATGGATATCGAGTAGGAAGTGTCGGTTGTTGTGTTTGTGTACATGTCGGTGCTGTGTAGCTGTGTTGCCTGCGTTGTATGTCGGGTTGCTATGTAGTCGTGGTCGTTCGCAGTGTTAACAGACTCGTGTTTTTTTTTTAAAAAAGGCTGCTAGAAATCTCCATAGGTGGCGCAAGTGACCGCCCGATTCTAAATAGTTTGCTCAAGTTATTTATCCATGTAAATTCGGCATTCATTTTTTTTTTTTTTCGTCTAGCGGCTTGTTGCAGCTACCGACGCCGCCGACCGCCGACAACGCACGTACGTACCTTTGCAAGTAGCTACGTCCGCCGCTTGGAGACTTTACTGTGTATAAAAGACATCGAACGAGAACTAACACGCCCTGTGTGCTTTCAATTCGGCTGAAAGGCGCGCGGCTCGCTGGGCTCGTCTCTCGCCTGTTCTAGGCCGCTGGCCGCCATGTTTCATAAGGAACACGCTCGAAACGGTTTTGCGGAAGGCAGACACGGTGTAGCGTGTTAAGTTTACACAGCACCTCATGTGTAGACGAAAAACACAGATGGCCTCGTGTAAAACGAACACGTTTCGACGTGTCCGCTATGGGACAACGGTTTACACGTCTGGGCGTGTTACTTTTGCTAACAGTGTAGGTGTCACTGCTTATAAGTGGTGCGTCGTGTCAAGACCAAGAGACTTCAGGTATACATAGGCAACCTTTACTTGGAAAATATTGCTATCACCGACACTAAAATTCCGCAAAAAAAAAAAAAAAAAAAGAGTGCTGGTAACATGAGCTTTGATGTGTCGAATTAAATATTATTGCACTACTACCGATTGATATGAAGTGTGTCTACAAATAATACGAACCAGATTCGATCGCAATACTGACCTACCGTGCACATTCGGAAAACGTAACACTCTACATCGCACGACTTGAGCAGAGCATTCGGAGGCCTACAAGTACATTTTAAAGAATGACCCTACATCTACGTTCCCGCCGATCACTCGCAGGTCCAACCAGTGCAATTTATGAATGTAGATAGAAAGATGAACTATGAATATAACATTCAATTCGAAACGCAAGACTGATCATGCCACGAGTATGTGACCATCGAGGTCCATCTCAAATCTCACTCTTTCTTTCGACGAGAAGACTCACCTTACGGCCTCGCAATTCACCAATTCCGTGCCACGTAATTACCGGCTGTTCGAATGATCTGCTGGGAGGCGGACACACGAATCTTTTTAAGATTGCACTTGTTCTGCCGATGAGCCGAGAAGGCACCGTGTCTAAGTTCGGCAACAGCCGGCGCCACGATCGGATGCACCCAGTCGAGAAGCGTTGAAAATTGCATCGTCATGGCGCCCATTATCTTTGGGGCATTTCCACCACAGTCTAAACCAATCAAACACACAGACACACAAAGCGCAGGATCCCACTGGATGGATGGATAGACGCTAACGTCTGTAGCCTTTATAACGGGCGGTAGCTTGCGCCCCTAGCCTAGATATTAAAAGTCAAAAGTATGATTTCTCCTTTCGCCGTTCTAAGCCAATTTGCTTCTCCTCTGCAATTATATAACCACCACCGTATTCACAGTGCGAGATAGGCTTATTCTGAGACAGCAGGCGCGCAAAGACGATGAACGGCACGACGATACATTTTTGGCGCTGCGTAATTGGCGTCATAGGAACGTGGTGCCGCCTGCGGTAAGACTTCCAGTGAAACAGAGAATATAGTCTCTCTACCCTTTTTATTAGTGCCTTTTATCTCTCGTAATTATACATCTGCTTTCATATGTTGAAATCTCTGGAAATGTGTCCCAGATCGAGACTGGTGTTGGGGTCGTTTCGCTGAAGGCCTTCCTGTGGCGACGCAACCGCAGTGTAAACGGTCCATTGGTCGCCGCGTTTCGTTATACTTGTTTCGCTGTGCCGTATGCTCTTAAGCTTTCCCTTCTGCGCAGCTAAAGTTTCTACACGCGGGTTAGGGTGAGCACATACTAGACGAGCGACGATCGCGGTTTGCATTACGCGCCTCCATCGTGTAGGGATTAAAGGAACGAGTAAATATTTACACTAAGCAAAATAAATGATAGAAAGACAACTGAAAAAATGACCGCTATGTTGACAGAGTCCCTTCCAATTTCGGGAGTCTGGATCAATATGAGTATTGATGGCAGTAAGAAAAAGAAGATTAAGCTGTGTTTGTCATTCTTGTTTGCTCAGAGGGTGAATAGACTGCTGCGCAGCAAACGTTACATCCGGAGGGGATTATATATATATATATATATATATATATATATATATATATATATATATATATATATATATATATATGGTACTGCCAAGATACGTAGTAAGAAACGATGTTGAATTTCAGAAAAGAGAAAACTAATGTTGAAATCGTGACTAGGGTTAAGATTTCAGTTCAAGGTAAGTATGCATACATTTTTTTAGTATTGTGATATTGTAAGAGTGTTTATGAGAGACGTATTTGATGGTGCGATGTGAAAAGACCAGAGACGATCAATGGAGTAACAGCCGAATCGCTCCCAGCTCGTGTGGGAAAAACATGCAGTGCACGCTTTTCCCAAAGATGTGCGTCGTCGTCTCCGTAACAGTTCCCCCCGGTGGTTGTAGTGCCGGTCATCCGGTGCTGTAGGGGCGCTAGAGTTGGGGCGAATAAGGCTTAATGCGGGAGACGTGTAAAATGTCTTGTGGTCTGGAGCGATGCTCGCGGGGCGGAGATATTGGAACAAGCTCGTATTCTGTGTCGGAAAGACGACGTATGATGCGATATGGCTCCGTGAATTTAGGTAGGAGTTTTTCACATTTTCCACTCTGGCCAATTGGTTTGTTCAGTAAAGCAAGGTCGCCAATATTATAAGACACTGGTATGTCGATGTCCGCGTGACGAAGTTGTTGTAGCTTTTGCGACTGCAAAGTTTGTAGCCGGGCGGGTTGACGGGCGTTTTCGGCTCGACAAATGATTTCAGAGGCTAAGGGGTCCAGAGGTGTGTCAATATATGGCAAAACAGTGTCGAGATTAGCAAGAGTGTTATGAGCGTAGGAGAGGTAATAGGAGAAAATCTTGTAGTGCGCGCTGCATGTTTATTACAAAGATGTGCGTCGTCGCCTTCGTAAAAATATACCGGGTGTTTTTTTTGTTTCTTTTTATTCTTGCAGATTTGTTAAAAAAAAAAAAAAAAAACGTGAAGGCTACAGTTATGCGGGTTGTGTGAGTGAGTTTTACGCCCAGGGATACAATATATGGTTGGATAATCTTTGCGATAAGTGGTCTAATTAACTAAAATTCACCGATTAACTTTTTAAGTTGTGAAAATAGACATATGGTTCCAACAGACTTGTACCGTATGCATTACAAGTAATCAAATTACTTGTAATCGATTACTTTTTGGAGTAATTTTGTAATCAGTTGATTACTTTTATTAGGCAGTAATCACAAGAGTGATCTGATGACTTTTTGAAGTAATAAAATTACTTGTAACCATTACAATTTGTCCACAGAATCCCCTCCCCCCCCCCCCCCCCCCGGGCACACGCCTTTTTTTTTATGAAATAACAAAAATAAAATTTTTTCTTTTTTTTTAACAGGAAAAAAGAAAGATTTTGCGGAGCTGTAGGAAACGAGGTCAATCTCTTTTTATGTACAGTTTCTGTGGAATGTCCGTTTTCTTGTTTTTATTTTCGAGCTGGGGCTGGGACTGGGAAGCCCCAGGGAAGCCACAGTGCGTGACAAAGGCCATTCAGGGCGAAGTTTGAGGAGGCAGAACGTAGCTTTGTGAGTCCTTCGTTCAAACTAGCCCCCTTACGCACACACACAAAGAAATAAAAAAAAATAAAAAAATCCTTCTTAGGGTACCTACTCGCACCCCGTAGGAGAACCAGAACCGTAGAATGCCTAAAGCGGATGCAATATATAACAAAGGCAGTTGAAATATTTCCCCATTTCCCCTACGTGGTCTTTGTGACAAGCAATGTTTTGAGTTGAGAAGTGGTCGGGGCGATCTCTTCCTCTAATGGATACTACACATTATCCGTTTAAAATCCTGGAGCTGCTGCTCTTTTGTATAACATGCGAGCTCATCCACATGTGAATAATAAAATGAGTGACGCAAACTTTGAGCGACAACCCTTGCTCAAGCTTCACAAGATCTAAAACCCCCTCCAATCCCCCCCCCCCCCCCCCCCCCCCCGACACACACACACTGGCGAACGCCCCAATCATTAAACGTCTTCAAACGAATTCTACGCTTGTGTCCGCATTCTGAAGGTGCAACGACCACGAAGAGGGAGCCAGTTCTTCTTCTTCAATACTTGTGCAAATGTGAAATATAGGTTGGAAGTCGTTCATTGTTATGAGCGCTAAAGATGTGTCTTCACACAATAAAGTAATCGGAAAAGTAATGATTACTTCTTTAAGTAATGTCCAATTACTTTTGCCGTCGAGTAATCAAATAATGTAATCGAATACTTTTTAGCCAAGAGTAATACTAATTGTAATCGATTACTTTTTTTAGTAACGTGTACAAGACTGGGTTCCAATTAAAAACTCGCTGAGCGTCGTCCAAAACCCCTAAATCAGTAATTTATAGAAAGACTTTGAGCGCATGAGAAGCGCAGTAGTGGGCTGAAGTTACCACTCCTGAAAAAAGGTACAAGGCTGGGGCTAGATAAGAGACGGAAAAATTGCGCGGGCGCCTTACCGAAACCGCTAGCCTTTGTAGGTTTCCCTTCCCGCACCTTGGAAGCCCCGGGTTCTCGTCCGTGCGGTCCACCGCGGAAGAACACGCGGTAACAAGGAAGGGATTCTTACGTCTTCTTTATTCTTCGTCTCCACCCCGAATGCCCCGGCACCTCCCCCCCCCTCCCCCCCCCCCCCCCTGCGCCCTGCCGTCGCGTGGCGCTGCCGTCGGGTGTCTTGCCCTCTGCCGGAGAAGTATGGCGGCAGCCACCACACCTGGTACCTGTTCCACGAGTGGTAACTTTAGTGCACTACTACGCTTCTCCCGCGCTCAAAGTCTCTCTGAAAATGACTGATTTAGAGGTTTTTAACGACGCTCAGCAAGTTTCTAACTGGAACCATATGTCTACTTTTACTAATGAAAGCGTTAATTAGTGAATTTTAATTAATGAGCCGACTTATCGCGAAGATTTGCCACCCATGTAATGTCTCCCTGGGCGTTTACCTCACTCGCACAAACTGCATAAGTGTAGCTTTCATGGCTTTTCTTTTTTTAAACAAATCTGCAAGAATAAAAAAAAACACCATGTATATATATATATATATATATATATATATATATATATATATATATATATATATATATATAAGGAAGAGATAAAGTATCATGATATACAGCAAAGGGAAGTGACTTCAAACATGACTTTTGGTACGGAGGGGGAAAATATGTACTCCGCGCAAAATAGATATGTTGTGTGAAGCTCAAAATTTATTTAGAAAAAAGGAAGGATTACTTTTCTGCCATACAATTTCTGTTACATCGTCAGTTACGGTTGAAAGAAAGTAATAACATTGAAACATGTCAGAATGACTAAACAAGCCATGCAGTAGACCACATAAAAGACGGCGATACGCAATGGGAGCAATCGGAAATACGTTAGGTTCGTTACCTATACTTTACTCTCTGTAGCAACCAAATTTTTTTTATTTGAGTAGTGTTCTCTTTTTAGTTACCTTAGTTATCTGTGCCTTAGTTAATAATATTTTAAACACAGGATTTTTTTATCGAACTATAAAAAAAATATTTTTTTCTGTCGGACGCTCAGTTCTCACGAGAAAAGCGCTTTATGTATATATATATATTTATTTGAACAACTGAATCAATCATTATGAAGAAATAACCATACGAATCAATCTTTTTTTTAGGTTTACGGAAGGAAAAAATTAATATTATTACTGAGTAATCCCTAAGATATATCGCAGCAATTATACATCCAGCTGTAAACGTTATTTAACAACGTGTGGTTTTTCGAATCATCGAACATTTTGTTTTCTATTTTTAATGGTACGAATATCTACAGCGTCAACTGGATGGCGCGTTGGCCCATTAGAAGAATCTCATAAATATGTTTGTTAAAATATTGTCCCATACTTTATTATAGAAGTGTCTATATAGGTGCTCATTTATATTTAGAAAGTATAAAGAAGTGACCTTCCCGCTGTCAAAAGAAAACAAAAATGAAAATTATATTCGTTGTATAACATTTTGTTTCTTCGTGAAATCACAAAATAGCATTGTGGACTGCGATGATGTTCATTTACAAAAACTATGGTGGAAGGAAAGAAAACCAAATTTACATGCTTTTATACCTTACATTTGCAAATAAAAAAAATCCATTTTTATGTTATTTGATCATTTTACTCGGTCGGCTTCGCCGATTATTTTTTCTTTGCATTTTTTACTGGATAATTCACTAATAAATGATAATTTCGCTCTTTCCATAATTTTATTCAGTCGGCTTAGCCAATATCTTCCTTTGCATTCTTTTACTCAAACAAAAGCACAATTGTTTATTTTTGGTAGAAAGCACCATCTAATTACATTCCTTTTTAAGCTACATCACAATTTCTTAATAAACATATTTATAAGGACCTCCGCAATGTTAGGTTCACGCTGTAGAATAAACAAGACACCATCTGCAGAAAAAGTCAAGTCTAGACTGCCCTCAGTCAAGTTTACACTGCCCTAAGAATCGTATCTGTCCAAATGGCTACTACGTTATTAAGGACAGAACGCGCCTTTATTCACAGATATTCTCATGGGGATTTACTGCCTGATTAATGACGTCTCAGCAGTCTGTGCACGAACGGGGACATGTAGCACCCACTTACCTTTCAGTGTATACAATTGTATGGTCATTTGGTCATCATGAAGTCAGACCTAAAGTGCTTGCGTGTCTCGCAATCAGGTCCGGAGTGGAACACTCGTGACCTGACTGAGCATTTTTTTACTGTTTCAATAACCCTCCGATGGCAGGCATTATATCCATTCAAGTAAGGAGCTGTAAATAGACGCTGATGTTTTAGTTGTATCTCTATTGCGGTATGAAGTACATATTTTTTCTTCAAATTTTGCTTCTAGCAGATGTTGCTCTTGTTTTTCACGCATACTTTTCTTTTTATCTTCCCCATTTAACCGTCATGGTAACTTACAAACATTGCTTAAGAAAACAAGATTTTCTTTTTTGTAAAACAGTAAGTATTACAAGTTAAATTGATAACAAAACGCTTGTGGGTGATCTGATAGCAGTGAGCTGTAAGAAAACGGTAAGTAAAAATTACTACAGGAGATGGCGAGAACATTCGTAGAGTCGACAGCCAGAAAAAAAAAATGCATGCGACGGGAACACATTGATTAAAACTTGCCCTTCGAACTAGACCAGACTTTTTTGGGCGGTGGAGGGCAGACGCTGAGCGCTGCAATTCTGGCATCAAACTAAAAAAAAAAGGAAGTATGTGTCGTCACTACAAAATATTTCCTTCGTATTTTTCTTTTCAGCCTTGTCAGTACTGACCACATTTGAGCACGAGCTTATTTTTAACGCACAAAAACAAACAAAAAAACGCTCTGTTACCCCCTCCCCCCCCCCCCCCGCGTTATCTCAAAGTATGTATTCCGGAACGTTTGTTGGATACAAATGAGGTCATGACCATAGCATGCACACCGTTTTTTCACCTTCGGGAAAAGGCCGCATCCCCAGCATTCCCGGACACGGTCTCCTTGCGCCCTCTCTTGGCTATTCTCAGCAATACGCACTAAAATGATAATTGCAGTTAAACTACTGCAGAAATCCTTACGTTCCCGGGGATATTTATATAGGGCACTAATACACTCTTATTTAATACCTACTTGAACCTCAGGATTTTATACTTTTTATTACTGGGCACGATATAATATTGTCGCACTGTGGCCTATGGGCCACTTTGACAAAATTTTAGATTTCTTCTCACTGAAATGAAGAATCGTAAAGTTCCCGGTGAATATACTAGCTGCCGACTCATAGCCCACACCGCATTTAAAATTTCGGTATTTTAATTCATTCTTTTTATTCCACAAGATTTTCAAATTCGGACAGCTTTTTGCCCCTGTAAAGTTAGCATTCTGCCGTGCACCAGGGAGCTTGCGGCCAGGCTACCTTTACATGGCTTGTCGAAAAAAAGATTTCTACGATGCGTTTGTGTCAGCATATTGACTAAGAATGTGGCGGTTATAATATTATTATATAATAAATAGATGTTTACGATCTAAATTTGTTCCCTGGATTTCAAATATAAGCAATTGTTATGTAGGGTCAGAAACACTTGCATTGTATATATTTTGCTTTGAATTTGTCTGTGTACGTAAAGTTTCAGCTCGGTTACAGACATAAACTGAGCACAATTCTTTCAGGCGAGTATAACTAGAAATAACTAGAAATATAACTAGAGGGGCGCGCCGCTGGCCGTTCGATTGTGTGCCTTATCTTTTATTTTATTTATACATATATACGCGTATAAATAAAGAACACAACGACGACGACGTTGAGAGGATGACACACCGCGCGACGACGGTGCCTCAATCTGATTCCTGGTTTCTCAGAAGCGGCAGCTTCTACTTTGACTGGGCTACCTCCTTGGAGCCTGATGCTTCAAACCCAGTAGATCCCAGTGAGCGACAGCGCCATCATGTTCCTGGGGCTCCTTCATGCACCGATCGAACGGCGTGCCAAATCCCCTGGCTCGCTGCTGACCCGCCCAAACCACCTCCATGAAATTTGGACTTTTGCGAATCGGACTTCCGTCCTCCCCAGTACCAACAATCCATGTCGCCGTCATCATACATGTATATACTCATCACATAATCATGTTCACTAGACGCGGCACCGTGGGCCTCCATGGTACGGTCTGCTGTCTTTCCGCGGTGCCGCGGCTCTCCAGAGCCAAATAAATAAAAACTAAAAACTAAGGACTAAAGACAAAATGCTTTGCAGACCAACAGCCGGTAGGGCCTTAAAAGGAAGAACAATAGTGTTTCCTCCTTTAGAAGGTACAAATTCCAAAACTACACCATACTAGTGGCGCAAATCACTGAAATAACATACGCAATGCAGAAAATAACTGATTGTCTCTTGAACGCATAACGGCAAAATACATATGATTGGGGAGATTTGTTGTTATAAAAGCCAAATTCAGAAACCTAAACTAAACTAATGTTTGCTGAAACTCGGTGTATATCGTGTGCATCGTTTCGAAAAAGTGTCAAACGAAAACACCACATAACACATTTGACGTTGTTTCACACCTCAAAACACTGGCTTGCACTGGCGCACAGACCCCCGGCGTAGTATAGCGCGTAGTCGTGAAATGTCTGCGACTGATAATGATGAAAGCTTGTTTGCCAAAAAAAAAAAAAAGGACTCGGCGCGGACCTCTTTTCGTCATGGCTGGACTCGGCGCTGTAGGCGTTTTGTCTAATGCAAATGAGCGGAGTGGAATGTATTCCCCCTAGTAAAGTATTTGGCCAGACGCAAACGCTGAAAAGCAGGGGAGGCCGGAGATGCACGGAAGAGGAGGTTCAAATAGGCGCTCGCGTGCTTCAAATTTTTCGTTTATCTTGCTCTAGCAAAACCGCGCGTGTGTATAAAAGCATTCTATCTTGCTCAAGGTTGATACACCACGTGTCGTGAGAATCGGGAACTAAAACAGCGTGTCTCAGAAAGCTGGCCATGAAACGATTGCTTTGCGGTTTGTCTTTCCAGCCCAACTAGAAACGATTTTTTGTTTCAAATCTGTTTTATCTCATGGCATGTCTTTTACCCAGTAATTTCGGTTATTCGTTGAAGCGAAATATACGGCCTGGCTCTTGATTGTGCTCACTGTTGAATGGCACTGTCTCGCGCGTCTTTGGTTTGTTCCGGCATTAAATTGTTCCCGTGAAAAAAACAAAGCCCCACTCTTAGATATTCAAGTATTTTAGTGATTGTACTGAATGATGTTACCTCTCTAATAGTTACGTCTTTAATTTGGATAGCTTTTCGCACAATATTTTGATTCTTGTATGTACGATGGTTGTTGAACAGTTTATTGCGTGCTGGTATTTGCGATCTATTAAGCTGAAATTAACGTTTTAGTCATAAGTTTTGTGTTATGTTAAACTAAAGTCAAAGTTTTCATTCAAAACTTCTTCTGGTTTTTGGAAGTTTTTTACTTTACATATCTTCATTTTTGTGTAATTACCAAAGGCCAAACACAATCTTTCCTCCCCTAGATCTTATGCGATTGCCAGTATTACTGCGCGCGCCTCGTTGCACAGGCCGAAGAATACGACGTCACCTGCTCTCTGGGGAAAGCAGTTACAAGTGTAAGGATTGTTTCAAGCGCCTAATTATTTGGCAAGGCTCATCAACGAAGTGACCAATGTGGGCCAGGCGACGCCCAATGATGGCGACACGCAATTCAACAATACCGGAGACGGCAGTAACCCAGCCCTGTGAGAACTCTGTCGTAAATGGTTCCCTATCAAACGTTCTAGAAATATAATCTTTAAATGTATGTATAAAATACAATCTAGCGATACACTCCTTATACAATCCCGTCACTCTAAAAAGGAACAATATTTAAGCCGCCCTTTTGCAGCAAAAGTATTAAAATGGGAGGCCCGATTCTTATTAGTCACGAAGGAAACACATGGCATAAAGTAAAACAATTTAACGCTTCAGATGGACGGAAAGGTCAACTATGTTAAGAAAAAACTTGTATTCTCTTTATTGGGGAACTTAATTTATTAGGTTGGGCAAAAAAAACATTTTAGGATAAATTTGTTTTTTGTTCTGCACGTTTAATAATGTTTTACCTAATAATGCATATTGCCTGGTTGTAATGTATGTATATATGGGTGGTTTCATCTCAAATCGGGCAGGCTAAAAGGGTCTAATTTTTTATTTTTACGAAAAAATTATATGTTTTGGGGTCATTTTTCAAATGAAGGAGGGCGCAAACCGCATGTTCTCCCGATTTTTTCTTCTCGGCTTGCGAGCCGTAGAAGTTGCAGTGGCAGAAACTAGTGTTTTTGCCTGCCGTCGTAGGTCGCCTGTTTGACACCCTCTGTTGGCGCTAGTGTTTTTTTCTACACCCTTTTAACATTTTCGCCTCATTTAATAGGTATTATAAAGATACCTTGACGTATTCAAATATTTTTAGGAATTTGATTGTTTTTTAAATTACTTGTAAAACTCGTCACTCCGGTCGATTTTCGGTCAAATTTGACAGGTCAATACTTTGTCTGTACTTAAAATAAATTTTCTCTCTTTGGTTCTACAGAAAGCCCAAACCAAGCCCATTATAGATATACTAATATCATTGTGATCTGTCGACTAGCCGCTCCGCTACCTTCACGTAAACGTTGTAAGATATAACAAATGTTTAAAGTTTGAGATCGATTTTCTCAAAAACCCCATTTTTGTAAATTTTTATTTTTTAAATTCTTTTAGACATTTTAGTCGACTACAAGGAAAAGCAATCTAGAAATGTAATATTTTGTTTCACGTAAACGTTGTGAAAAATAACAGATGTTCACACATTTCACGCGATTGCGGCTCAAACAGAGAACATACAACCAAAATATTACATTTCTAGACTGTTCTTTCTTGTAGTCCACCAATATGTTTAAAAGAATTTGAAAAATTAAAATATACAAAAATGGGGGTTTTTGAGAAAATCGACCTCAAACTTTCAAATTTCGTTATTTCTTACAACGTTTACGTGAAGGTAACGTAGCGGCTAGTCGACAGATCATAATGATATTATTATATCTATAATTGGCTTGCTTTGGGCTTTCTGTAGAGCCAAAGAAAGGAAATTTACCTTAAGTTCAAAGTAATGACCTGTCAAATTTGACCGAAAAGCGACCGCGATGACGAGTTTGACATGTGTTTTAAAAAACAATCGAATTCCTGAAAATATTTTAATACATCAATGTATCTTCATAATACCTATTAAATGAGGGGGGAAAGTTAAAAGGGTGTAGAGAGAACAATAGCCTCAGCAGAGGGTGTCAAACACGCGACCAGCGACGGCAGGCAAAAACACTAGTTTCTGCCACTGCGGCTTCTACGGCTCGTACCTCGAGAACAAAAAATCGGGAGAACATGCGGTTTGCGCCCTCCTTCATTTGAAAAATGCCCTCAAAACATATATTTTTTTCGTGAAAATTAAAAATTAGACCCTTTTAGCCTGCCCGATTTGAGATGAAATCACCCATATATATATAACTGAGAAGAAAAAATCCTTAGTGAAAACAGCAACAACGGACGATTTATTCTTCGACGTTTCGGACGGAGTCCGGCCTTCGTCAGGAAGAACTTTTACAGATTAACGCGGTCGGTATTTATACAATGCTACGGTCGAGTCCAAGTTTCAAAAACGGCGGGATGACAGTTGGAGGTTCCCAAGAAGCGTAGGAGGACTTCCAGATGGGCGAACGTTTATACAATGCTAAGGTCGGGTCCAAATTTCGGAGGGGTGACGGTTGGAGCTTTCGTGAGAGGGAAACGTAGGGCAGTTCGTATCCGGGTGAAGAAGCTTGTCGGTCGGGGCCAAGTTTCAGGGACTGTGAGATGACGGTTGTAGCTTCTTGAGAGGGGGCGCAGGGTGACTTGGTGTCCGGGCGGGCAGGGGTGACCTGGACGATAGCGTACAATAGACGAAAGACACACGCGCATACAAAAGTGCTGTCTCAAAAAATAAAAAAAAACGGCACGGTCACCTGTGTTGTTTGTGGGGCATGCATGAGTTAGACCTAGAAGGGAACAATGTTAAACATATTAAAAAAAAAGAGAATGATTATTAAAACCCGGAAATAAAAGAGAAAAGTTGATGGTCCAGTTCTGGCCACAAACACAGTACCACTGCTAACAATAAGGTCTGGGACCAGAAAATATGTCCCCTGATCGCCGTTGCTATTCGTCTGTTAGCATTTTAATCGATGCCAGGGTGCCGGGGCTTTCATTTATTTCTTGTTTAATAGCGTTGAATCGGTAAATTAGGTAGGATTCAGGCTGTTCACGTTCGCGATTTGATTTAAATCTAAATTCTAGGAGCGTCACTGAGAATTTATCAAACGAATGTTCTGGGAGAGCGAGATGTTTGGATAGAGGCAGTGTCGGAACATTTATTGCGTGAGATTTGTGATTATTAAAGCGCAGTCTAAATGCAGTTCTAGTCTGCCCTATGTATTGCATTTTGCATATCGTACACTCGAATGAGTACGCGACATTCGACGAGGCACATGGTAGGTGCCCTTTAATATTGATCGAGAACTGCGAGTGCGTGCTGCTGGCAGTGTTTGTGTGCTGCATCTGTTTACAGATCAGACATCCTGGGTGCATGCAAGGACTAAATTCGTTAGGTGGTGACGATGAGCTTATCCGAGAGTTTACTAGCGTGTCTTTGAGGTTACGCGATCGTCTGTGGACTACCTCAGGGGCGGATGGAAAAGCACGTTTAAGGCGCTCGCTTTGTTCGAGAATGTTATAATGCCGTCTTAAGATATTATTTACATTAAGATGGTTCATGCTATAAGTTGGATGTAGATTTGTGCGTTGGACGCGGGCTGTTAACGTCTGCTCCGTTCAGTTGCTTGGCTTTTTTGATTGCATCGTCAATTATACGGGGTGGATACTTTCGTTTCTCTAGCACTGACTTTAAATTTTGGCTGCTCGCATCAAAATCTGCCTCTTTGGAACAAATTCGTTTGAAACGATGAGCTTGGCTATAGGGAATGCTGTTTTTGCAATGGTGTCGGTGGTCGCTTTCATAATGCAGGTATTGCTGTCGATCTGTTGGCGTATGGTACAGGCTCGTGGTGAGTTTACCTTCGTCTAATTAACGTTGACGTCTATAAAGTTTATTTCGGTTTGAAAGTACGAATGTGTAAAGCGGATGCTCGGATGAGCAACGTTGTATCGATATATCAAGTCCACCAGCTCCTCCTCAGTGTGCGACCAGACAATAAATATATCATCTATAAACCTTTTGTATATTAGCGGCTTTACGGGACATTCAGAAAGGAACTGAGATTCTAATTTCCCCATAAACATGTTGGCATAGTTCGGGGCCATTTTGGTGTCCATCGCGGTTCCGCTAACCTGCCTAAAGTATTCATTGTTAAATTCGAACGTGTTGAGTTCTAAGACAAGCCTCGCTAGAGTAGCGACGACGTGTCCATCTGCGGTATCCGGTTGTTTGTGGAGTTCGTATATGTCAATTAAAGAAATTATTCTATCATCGTGTGGGATATTCGTATACAGCGATGACACATCAAGTGTAACCAGGTATGATTCTTTTGGTATGCATAAATTTGATATTTCCCTTAAGAAGTGAGTTGTGTCTTTAACGTACGAATCGAGATTTGTAGGTATATGTTTAATTAAACTGTCTACATATCCTGATATGGGTTCGGTTACTGCACCTATTCCGGATATAATTGGGCGCCTTGGGTTACCAAGTTTTTGGATCTTAGGGAGCATGTAAAAGCGGCCTGGAGACGGCTGTACCGGTTTCATTAATTTATGTTCGTTAGCGGTCAGTCTGCCCTAGCTCGTCTAGGAGATCCTTAAGGACCGCGGTCACAATCTAAGTGCGGTGCACCGTAGGGTCATCTGCGAGAGGTTGTCTGGTCTGCGTATATATATATATATATATATATAGGTAACTGAGAAGAAAAAAAACCTTGGTGAAAACAGCAGCAACGGACGATTTATTCTTTGACGTTTCGGCCGGACTCCGGCCGAAACGTCGAAAGAAATATGCCATATATGAGCATATGGTCTAAAGTAAAACAATTTAACGCTTAAGACAAACGGGAAGGTGAACTATGGTAAGAAAAAGATTGCGTTATCTTTATTGGGGCACTTATTTTAGGTTGGGCAAAAGTAACATTTTAAGATAAGTTTTTTTTCTGTATCTTGAATCATGTCTTACTTAGTAATGCGTATTGCCTCGAAGTAATGTGCATATATATATATATATATATATATATATATATATATATATATATGTGTGTGTGTGTCTGTGTGTCTTGAGCTGATTTATGCCCGTCTTAAGACTTCAGTACTTACCACCGAAATCGGTTCGTTAGCTCAATATTGGTTACACAAGCACTACCATACGGCAGCTTTATATATTTCTAAACGCGTTGCCTGTATGAAGAGGCGTGTCGGACAACGCTCGGCCTCCTGAAAATAAAGATAAAAATACGCACAAGGGGCGAAGAAGAAATCGAGTATTTGAGTGGCTGAAAGAGAACCTTGCTGAAGATTTACGTTTTCAAACGATAGTTATGCTAACGGTCCTGCTAAAGCCTGGCAATAGGCTCGCAAAGGTAAAAATAAAGATTTAGACGAAATTAAAATGTATTCAATTTAACATTAAAAAAGCATTCTTTTTTTTTTAAACTCCGATAAAATATCGCCTAATAATTGTAAAGATGTTTTCGTACAAAGCTAAAGAGACCGTACTTTCTAAGGCCTACAAACTCAAAGGAACATAATTTTCCGTGAGTGAGGATTTCATACCGTCAGTGCGCCTTGCGCGGCGAAAGCTATTAGAATTTGCAAAAACCACAGGATCTACCGTTCAAGCTGCGCTGCGACTAACTGCTCATTGGAAATAAGTGCTATATCTATGTGCCTCAAACAGACTGTGTCAGTGAATTTAACTCCCGCTGACCAGAACATAATTTAGCTAGACGTAACGTCGGAATTATTAACCGTGCTTCCGCTCATGAGCCAGAACGTGACGTCTTAAGTCCTAATCAAGCTTCAGCTTCGTCATAACGCTCTAGGAGGGGTGAGGCTGCTACTACCAATACTTTGCCTAATAATAATATTTCCATTCTTTTCACCAAGATTAAAAGAATTATGAATAAACGGGACAATCTGTCATCAGTTGTGGACTCTTCTAACGCGACATTGTCGTGTTAAGCGAGACATGGTTGTCCAGCAAGATACGCAACTGTGAAATTTCGCACTGTCAGAGAAGTTTCAACTTCTATCGTCACGACAGGAAAGAAAGAAAGGGTGGCGGGGTGTTAGTCGCGGTAGCAGAAAATCTACCTTCGTTTCACATCAATATTGTTTCAGAACTCGAGCTACTATGGGTTAATCTCCAGTTAAAAAATTAAAAAAAAATATTTTAGGCGTGCGTTATCGCCCTCCTTCTAGCAGTACCGCGTTTATAACAAATCTTCACAATGCGATTAACGCAGTCATTGTTCGTTTCCTGAATGCACCGATACTACTGTTGGGTGATTTTAACTATCCATCTATAATATGGTCAGACGAGGGTACAAACTTTAGCCACTTTTCTTCCGAATATAGTGAGTATTTGAATCCTTGTTTAGATCTAAATTTTTCTCAAACTATTACAAAACCGACGCGTACGACTTCAACAACTGCTGCTGTGCTTTACCTTATATTAACAACATCGCTTGAGCTGATCTCCTCGTTAACTTACATACCTGGTCTCAGTGATCATTCCTTTCTACATTTTTTGTTATACATTCCTGGACGCAATAAGTACAATCAGACGAAAACATTCTTTGACTATGCTAGGGCTTATTTTGATTCAATCAGCAATGAACTTTGTCGTTTTCTAGGGCACTAGATAGGTTGTTTTGATGAGCGCTCAGTTGATGATAACTGGTATATATTTAAAGAAAAAGTTTCGTCACTGATGAACGCCCATGTTCCTTTTCGTGTGGTATCTTCTCACCAGAATCTCCATGGTACAGCGTGACACTGAAAAAGCTGTCAAATAAAAAGAAACGATTATTTCGTTCTGCAAAGCTATCGGACCATGTACAACCCCGGGAAGCCTACCATGCTGCAGCTAAAGTACATAAGAAAGCAGTCGAATAGGCAAGATTACATTACTTTAACAGTACGCTGCCGTCGATGTTACTTAACAATCCGCGTCAATTTCGGAAAGTTATTAACCCTCCTTCTAGTCCCGGTTTAGTACTTAGGGACACCCATGGAGAGGAGGTGCCAAGTGAAGTATGTTCTTTTTTTGTTGAATGATGTGTTTGTTGGATCTTCTTCGTGCACGGTAACCTCAAACGGTCCGGGTCCGGAATTTAGAACTTGTGATTTTTTGCCCATGTTTCCTGTTATCATACACTGCGAAGGTATACCTAACAATATTGAAAACCTTAAAACCAATACGACAGCAGGCATTGATAATATTAATGCTAAGTTTTTGAAAAACACTAATACGTACTCATGGGTTATCTTATCTAAATTATTTTCGCAATCACTTGAACAAGGAGAATTACCAAAGGATTGGAAGGTGGGGAAGGTGATCCCTCTCCACAAAGGGTGCGATAAGCATAACCCTTGAAACTTTCGTCCCATTTCTTTAACGAGCATTCCTTGTAAAATCCTTGATCACATCATTTACACTAACATTTACAATTTTCTAGACTCAAACTCCTTTTTTAACTCAGCGCAACATGGATTTCGAAGGTTTTATTCATGTGAAACTCAACTCCTAACCTTTACTCGTGACCTCCACGTAATACTTGACCGGGGTTCCAGGACTGACTACATATTTCTTGATTTCTCAAAAGCTTTCGACAAGGTTCCTCACGCGCTGCTGCTTCATAAACTCTGTAAACTTAACATAGATCTTAATATAATCGCTTGGATAGAATCGTTTCTATCAGACCGTTACCAATTTGTTCACGCCAACGGAACTAATTCTTCAACCTCACGTGTCAAGTCCGGTGTCCCACAAGGTTCGGTATTAGGTCCACTTTTATTTCTTATATATATTAACGATCTTCACACGCATGTATCCTCTTCCATTAGCCTATTCGCTGATGACTGTGTAATTTATAAAGAAATCATTAACGACGCTGACATATCTGCTCTTCAGACCGATATTAACAACGTCACCCGCTAGTGCGATAATTGGCTTATGGAACTTAACACCTTTAAATGTAAATCTATGAGAGTGTCCCGTCAAAATAACACTTGTCCCTCCTACTGTATTAAACCCACCTTGCTTTCTGTGTCAACCTATAAATATCTCGGTGTTCATATAACTAACGATCTCTCCTGGAACATCCATGTCGAATATATCACTAACAACGCTAATCGCTTATTAGCCTTTTCCTTCGACGTTGCATAGTCCTGCACAAAAAAAAATCTCGTTGAGTTGCCGATTGTAATATTTCACCACATTGCAACCAGAAAGTCTAGTCGGTATTGGTATTCTTGGTGGACTTTTTGTTCCATGTGGTGACCTGGGAAAAAGGTACGTCTATCGCTGAACGGCACGGGTATATGTGTCGGTACAGAAATCCGTGAAACATTTATATATACATATATTTATATATGTAGCCTATAATAATAAGAACGACCCGAGCACAACAAAATCGCTTATCTATTCAATCAGAACTATATATTCAACAGCGCAATATTATTCATAACCGCCGATTTTTGCCTTCCATTCGAAGGTGTGTGAGATAGATTTAAGAGCAGGCCGAGTTGTTGTAGGACGATTTTTCGTGTAAAAAAATAAAACTTCTAAAGCCGTTAAAAGAAAAAAAAAAAAAGCTTTACCCTAATTTTTACCGCAGCCCAACATCATCTGACAAGTTTAGAAACAGGAACACTTACCCGAAGAAAATGTTTGTGCTGGGATGATGTCGCGTTGAGCTGTCGATCATGGATTTGGCGTTATACGTCACACAGACACACACATACCTCATTTCATGATTAATTTAAAGCAAGCACGAACTGAAAAGTTAAATATTTACACTCTTGCAGTCTGAAGGAGGAATCTTTGACCGGCAAAAGCCACATAACTATACTATATCCGGATCGATTGGTGACACATTGAATCTGTTTATTCCCAAAAATTGTTCTTCAAACACGCACCCAACGAGTCAGGAGATGCATCACTCCTCCTGCCGCTTACTGCCAGCTCTAATGGGCGTGTAACACGACTGCGAGAAAATCCGTCATATTTGAGAGTTGATGGCATAAAGAGTGGGACGTGATGGTATCAGAGTTTTCCATGGAATCTAAAAAAAAGTTACTGTTCGTTTTCCATCCTTGGATAAAAATAATATATTGCCAAGAAAACGTTTTTTTATCGTATGGATTGTGGCACGGTTACCACTTTTCTTGTCACTGATTCGGCGCACTCATAGTCCGGTGCTTGTCTTGACGATCCACACCTGGTTATCTTCTTTTGGATAAATGGACGATATTTGAAGTTGCATTGCCTCTTCGGGAGTCGCCATGGCGGTTGAAGGGCATGCGTCGTCCACAACAACATCTTTCTTCGTTTCATGCCCTGCAAGATGATACAGAGGTGAATATTTTAGGTTGTAACGCCATATATTAGTTACCATCTGTACTGCACCCCTCTTCCACCTGAAATTGAAAAATTTCAGTTAGGATGGCACTAACGAAATTGGTATTGCGAAACTTGTCATGTAGTAGCTAGCATCCTTCTGTTAATATGATAATTAAAGAATACTGGTAAGAAAATGAGGTCAGCGATCTACAAGGAATAAATATATATTTTTGTATATTCAAGCGTATTGGTCGAATATAAAAAAAATCAAAAACTGCTTTTTCATAGAAGTAAAAATAATAATGAGGTCTGTAATTAATATATTTTGTCTGTAACAACAAGTTAATACCTTATTTTTGACAATATTGGCTACAAGAAAAGATATATTTTGTTTGCTCCCCCCCTAAAAAAACACTTGGTAGCTAAAAAAAACGAAATAGGTTTAGCGGTTTAAGCGTTGCTTATAAGGTAGGTGATATTTTACCACTCTTAGTCTTCAAAAGTTCCTTTGCATTTGTTGAAAACGTTTAAACAATTAAACCACCCTCCAAAATAGTATGTATCAATGAATAATTTGGACGTATTATATATATATATATTTTTTTTTTTAATTTCAACCAATAAAATAGTTTTCCGCGTGACAAAATGCTTCTCTAAAAACAACTATTAGTATAATTTTTCAGTTATTACTTAGGTTACAATAGTTATTTTGGCTGGGACGTACAGCGGAATAATTTCAAAATCGTCGGCACATTTCGATTCTTAATCATCGCCTACACTTCTCAAAGTGGCATGAAAATCTTGTTATATAAAAATAAAGTACCAGAAATGGCAAAAGTTTTATGATATGTTACTTTCAAATTGCGTCTCAGAACAGGCTTACTCGTAATGGGGAGGCTTTTTCCTTTCAGCATGACCACAGCCAGAACCAACACGGGAACAAGACAGAGCAGAGCCACGCTTGAGATCACTGTCAGCAGAAGGACACTTGATGTGACCTTCAATGTATTCCCTAGGATAAAAGTAATTTTATTAAGGGTGGCGTTTCTTCATCTGTCTGAGTTTTATTCCTCTGACAGATTCAGCGTAAAAACAAATTGTAGCCGCTTTCGACGAGGCGCGATAGAAAAAGACGAAGTGCCCGCTCGAGGACTGCGTACTGGCAGGCACGAGACAAGTATAGAAAGGTAGTCGCCTTCAATTAAGTATTTACTCTATTTACATGATCTTAAGTCTGAGACGTGTCCAGCTGAGCTTGTGGGTGCAGATAGACTTGTTGGTGTCATCCGTCTCGTGCCTGCAGGGATGTGTCTTCGCGCGGGCACTTTGCAATTTCCTTTCACTCCTCGCCGGGAGCCGCTATGGCACCCTTCAATTTATTCAACCCAGAGATACATATATAGTGTGCCCTTCATTAAAAGGGTCATGAAACGATATCGGGTTGGAATGTTCATGACTTTGCAGAGGCGTACTGGTTCTAGTCTGGCCCAACAATACTGGCACAGATCGCCACTGACTCAGAACCTTGTTTGTCGCGGTGAAATTGCGAGGATAAAAGGAGAGTGTTTCTTTTAGTCGTGCCTTTGCAAAGCTTGATGACGTAATTGTGGGATCGACACCCCCCGCCTGATGACAGTCGAGCATGGCTCGTGGACTGGACACGAGAACTGCGTGAGCACTCGACTTCGGCTCGTAACAATCAGCGCCTCGGCGGACACTCGGGTAGTTGTTCGTGCCCAACCGCTGCGGTGATGCGAGTAGACGAACTCGAATAATGCCTGAAGCTCAGCACGCGTTTTCTGCAACTTCAACGACAGTGCGCGGCTATGAGCAATGTTGGCGCCAGAGGATAGACACCAGGCCACGTGGCCGCTTGTTCTGGCTCCGAGTTGAGGGGATGAACGAAGCTTATATTTCTCGTATTTTCTTTGGCGACTGTTATTGCCTAGAAAGTTAAACAAAGGCAAGTTTATTCTGTTATTTAATTCTTAGGTAGTGATTCTTAGTAGTACTAACGCGAAAGTAGAAAAATTGTTTCGTGACCCCTTTAAACTCGATATTCCGGACTTAATGACGAAGGCTCATGTTTCTGGTTTACACCGATAAACCATGAAAAGCAAGCGCTTGGTCCTTATCATCAAAATGAAAGCAAATACAAAGATCGCGAAATGAAGCCCTCCTTAAATAAATAAAGCCCAAGCTTCGTGTAAACTATTTTGATAAGAAAAGCTTTATTTCGTGCTGACTCGGAGCCCGCATTTAACGGTCCGGAGGGTATAGAGCTTCTTTTTTTTTTTTTAGGAACCACGCCCCTTATTTCGATTGCTTATAATAATAATAATAATAATTATTATTAATATTAATAATAATAATAATAATAATATATTAATAATAATATTAACCTTTTGTTCATAGAAATAAACAAATACATATACCGGTCTGCCTAATCCAAAAGAGGTTCGTGTGGCATGACCTGGTAGTACAGCTTATTCCTTGCAGAAATAGCAGGTTTCCATATAACTCACTGAATTTCAACTACAAATCTTTTACTTGGTGGTGTCATGAAATATATTTTTCAGACTGTCTTCGAAAACATGATTAGAATTAGTTAAGAATAAATTATATGGTAGTTCATTAAAATCTTCGGTACGTAAAATGACCTAATGCTTTCCCCATAATGAGCATAGATGAGAGGAATTTCTTTGCGGGTAGTGTTCTAACATGACATAGGTCCACCCTCTCAGTTTTAAAATGACTGCACCAAAAGTGACGAAAAAAATCGTCTGAAAAAAATAACAGATAGAAATAAGTATATTTGAGTAAACTAAATAAGTTATCTCCTGAGGAAGGTGTTGAACAATAAGTAACGCTTTTTAACATCCCTTCAGAACGCTATTAATTCTGGCGTGCCATTGCCGAGAGTAGTTAAAAAATATAGTTACACTATACCTAAGTACACTGTATGCCAAAGAGTGCATGAGCATTTTTTACTTGCAAGCGGAAAGAAGACTTTAATTTATAGAGCTGATAAGATACACTTCTTAGACGTTTCGACACAAAAGAGAGTTGCGTTGTCTAAGACAGGTCACACTCAAATTATATTCCTAGATACTTGGCAGGAGAGACATATTGAACAGGGTTGCAACAGCATTATACACAATTGAAGTTGTACAAAAATAACGGCAGAAACAATTTGATTGTTTCCACGGGCTGCGGAAGAACACCAGCTTTGTTTGAGGTGTTTACACTTATTCTGTTATTTCTAAATCAATTCATGGCATCAATGACATTTTTTTGCAGGTCGAGGAAGGCATGTTTGATATCGGCATGACAAGGAAAAAGCAGAGCGTCATCTGCATGTTGCAATACTTAACACTTAACCACTGGAGAAAGGTCGTTAATATATACATTAAATAAAAGTGGGTATAAAAGGGAACCTTGTGGAACTTCAGAGCTAGGTGTGGCCTTTGTACTGTGAACTCCTCCAACAGACACGAGTTAAAAACTTGCACACAAATCATTTCAAAACAAATGAGCAAACGAACCCCTGAACCCAAGGTGAAATAAGCTTATATAGTAAACTGTCAGGATTCACTGAAACAAATGGTTTTGAAATACACGGCAGAATCTCAATGAGTTGATACGAGGACAACTGATTGTGCGGGCCGCCTTTATAGATGTGTACTACGATTGCAGTTTTAAGGTCGTCCAAATTCGGGTTTGCCGCAAAATTTGGCGGATAAAGTGACTTCACGCACCTATGTGCTTACCATAAAGGTCTCATTATTTGTTCCCTGGAGGATAGAAAATAAAATCATGCCCATGTGCTGTTTTTCTTTTACTTTTTTTAACGTAAAACATTTTCTTTCTTCCTTATGCGAAAGGGGGGAGAGGGAATAAGGCCAAATACTTTGTGAAGGCACGGATTATCTGGATGCTGATTTGGCTGAGCACGACGTCACGTATGACTCACACCCTAGCTTGATGCTGATTGGTTGATTTTTTCTTAAGTCATGATTATTGTAAGTGTCTCATTTCAGGAAATGCTATCAAGTGTACATGCCATTCGATAATACCCTAGGTACAACACCCAGGAATGCATGCGCCGAACGAGCCAAGGAAGCACACCGAAGTCACCGAGATACCGGAAAGGTACACGTGCAACAATTGTTTTTGTTTTTTTTCAGCGTCATTGGGTAGTTTTTTTTTTTTTTTATTTCATGACGGCGAGAGTGTAAACGCCGCCAGTTTCCTCGCTAAATTTGGCAGAAAAATTGGCGTCACGGGATATATGCACCAATTTAGTTTCCAGCCAAATGTGAAGGGAAAATTGATGTAACGTGACCTGACGTCACGAGATCTGCACACAAATTCAATTCATCCGCTATATTTAGCTGAAAATTTGACGTCACGTGAACTGTGCACCTATTCAGTTTCTTCACCAAGTGCAGCGGGAAAATTGATATCACGTTACCGGGCGACACGGGATTGGCATACAATTGAGGTTCCCCGCAAAAATTTCCTGATAAAGTGCTGTCAGATAACCTATCTACTTACCAATTCAGTTTCCCCACTAAATTTGGTGGGAAAACACATCACGACCTTTAAATAATTTATTTGTGAACAACATTTTCGTGCTAAATCAACGCAAGGTCATTTGAAGATCAGATCACCGTATGACGCACGATCGGCAAAATGTCAATCGATCGTCATCGCCAAATCGTCCAAAAAGCAGCACAGCTATCGCTGTCTAAACAGATCACATCGTGCAATCATTGCGCTTTTTTTTTCACTATCACCTTAATGAGTGATCCTTAATGAAAATTTACACCAAAAATACCGAATACAGGGTAACAATAAACCTAAAAAACAAATACTTCCCAATTCGAAAGAAAACTGAATCTTAAAATCACGAAACAGTATAACGTACTCGTTCGCCCTTAAGCTGAGACTAGAAGCTCCGCCTTCAGCGCGAGCTTTCTGCCCTTGCTCACACAAGCGTGAACGCGCAGGCACGCGCAACCCAAGGACTTTGGAAGCCCGCGAGATCGCGCTGAAGGCGGATCTTTATGGGTAAACGGAGCATAGGCATGGGCCTTCCACAAATAAATAGTTTAGCCGGTACCGGGATTTCCAATTGACAGACCTGGCTTCGTGAGCTTTCCCACGAGGGGCATGATAGGAGTGAGGATGGTGAGTTCCTGGCTTCGGCCCAGCTCGTTGGCGGCCCACACGACCAGGAAGTACTCGACCCCAGGCCGGAGATCGTGCACCCAGAAGTCCGGCCGGTCGGCCGTGAAGTTGGCCAACAGCGCGGCCGTCGCGGCTTCGTACACCGAGAGCTGGAATAGGGCTTGAAGATAACCATCAGAGCCGGCCTGACACTCGAGGTGAATGGAGACCTTGGTCTGGTTCGTGATGGAACAGTTCTCCACGGGGCCCGGGGGACCTGCGTTTGAAGGAGCGTAATAGGCGCAGACGAGTTGTGGGAGCGGCCCAAATGTTTCAGCTCTCAAACTGCATATACAGGGTTTGCCATGATGATTTTAAACCGAGACTGGAGCAGAACGAAATAATGTTTCTACTGGAAGAGAAAGTCACAGGGACAGACAGCCTCTCCACGAAAGTAACAGGGACGGACAGCGTCTCTTGAGACTCTGCCTGTCCTTGTTACTTTCTCTTCCACTGAAACAAATGCCCTTCCACTTCCCTAGTCTCGGGTTAATATCATCATGGTAAATGTCCACCAGCTCGCCAGCGTAATTACCGTAATATCATATACAGGGTGTTTCATAAAAATCCCACAAATTACACTTTGTAAAAGCTACGCGGCGCACGAAAAAAAGATGTTGATGTCAATTTGGTACCTGCCAAAAGGCCTATTGAGAAAGAATGTAAACGTTCGATATGGTTTAGTCATTCATTATTTTCGAGTAATTATCTTCTTTAATTATTAGATTTAAGCGCATGGTTTTAATTAGAAAGTTTCTCGGTGTCATCCAATAACACTAAATCCATCCACATTACAATAGTGTAAAGCACGCGCAGAGCTATATGGCTTTCCGAAGAATATTCAGTTTGGACCGATTTTTACGTTTCGGTTTCTCGGCGGGGCGCATCTTGACGCTAGCAATATCGCTCCCTGTGGTCAAAACGCACAACGTGCGTGCGCCGCCACGCACCGCACGTAGAGGTGCGTCTGCAAGATGGCACCGACGTCAAAAAGGCGCGAAACTCATGTGGCACCCTGTAGGCCTTATCTAAACTCTTCCACTTCCGATGAGTGACGGTGCAGCGTCTTTCCCGCCGGCAATCCCGGGAGCGGGATTGCCGGCGCGGAGATGCGCTTCTATAAAAGACCGAAACCTAGAAAGGAACTCAAATTGAGTATCTTTTTTTCGGAACGCCGTAAACTCTTGCGCTGCCCTATTTTATTGTAAGGTGGGGTCATTTAGTAGTCTTTGATGATGCACAGCGAGTTTCCAGTTGAAACAAGGCCTTTAAATAAAAAAAAAATTAAGTTAAGTTCTCGAAAAATATTGAATAACCTAATTATTAAGCTCTTTATTAATTTCTTAAACAGGCCCCTAAACAGGGGAAAACAAAACACATTTTTTGTGTGCGATGCGCAGGCTTTGCAAAATTTAATTTGAGGGAGTTTTGCTAAACTCCCTGTGCATCCCTTGCACGTAAACCAATTTAGTTAACCTCCCTTTTTCTCCTCCTGCGCTAGCACTGTTCTTCGTCCTTTAAAACAAAAAAAAAGAGAAGAAAAAAAGACAGTTCAGAATAACGGTGGCTACATTTGAAAACGGGCGAGGTCTCCTAGATGGTCTTAAATGCCATTAGTGGGTGGGGAAGCGCGGTAATAATATATAGGATGTTTCTCAAAACGTGAGCCAAATAGTTCCTGGGAGAACTACTCATCGCACAGAAAAAAAAGACTAATGTCATATTGACCTCTGCCAGACGGTCAATTTGGGAAAATTAACGTTTTATATAACGAGTTTATGAACTATTTGTGGGTAATTAACTTTTTAATGAGTGAATTTGTACTTGCGGTTTCAATTGGAAACTTGCTAAAAATCGTCAAAAGCGGCTAAATGAACATATTTTAGAAATATAAGATACGCGTACAGCCTTTTTGCTGCATTCGAAAAATATGCCCGATTTGTACGCGTTTCTAGATCTCGGTTTTCTATAGGAGCACATCTTTGCGCCAGCGATCCTGCCCTCTAAACTGCCTCAATAATATTCACGTTTTGAAGTACCGCCAACCATTTCTGTGGAAACTTTGGTCTTGACACCGGGACCGAAACGAGGGACTTTGGGCTTGACACCGTGACCGAGGCGCGCAGCTACAGCTTCGTCATATTGTAAAATAAGGAATATTAAGATTGTATAACGCCCTGCCTATATTCCTTTGGTTGCTTTATAATCACACCATAACGCTGAAAAAAAAAAATTGGTCACATTGAGACACCTCGGATTTTCTCGCGTATATATTGAGAAGCTTATTCCTAGAATTAATTGTTCTGCGCTTCGTGCCTTTTTGTGCTAACATAGTGAAAGAATCGTTGACGATACTCAATAAAGGGCCATAAAGTAACCACCGTTGTGGAACCAAGCCGGAAAAAAGGCAAGCTATACCTTGGAGCCTATATAGTTTTCCGCAGTAAACGATTTGTTTGTGACTCATCACTCGCCCAGATACATTGATGTATATCAGTGATAGGTTATCCTCGAACTTTTTTCGAAAACTGGACCCATTCGAATGTTCACAGTATATCTTGCCACACTAAACACGCGACTGCTCGTCAACTATCTCCCAAAATCCAAAAATATAAACTATAAAAAAATAGAAACCAGATGTCTTGTTCGTGCAATTGGCATCACCACGACAGAGAGGCAGGAACGAAAGGAACACAAAAACCCACCGGCCTGCACGATGTGGAAGACACAGGGAATCTTCTGCTGGCCGATGCGGTTGGATGCAAAACACAACAGCGTTCCGAACTCGGTTCTGCCATGAGGAATATAGTGTGCAACGCTCCTGGTGCCATGGTTGGTGAAGCTCGTGACGGTACGATTTTGGAGGGTACTGTTGAAGCGCCATTCGAACGTCACATTGCTCGGATCTGCCTCCACGTCGCAGTGCACCTCCACTTCCTGGTGTCGAGAGGCTGCGTACACTACGGTCTGCTTTTCCCTGCACAGCGGGGCGTCTGTGGAAGAAAACACGGGGTTTGGGATGTAGCAGATAGGCGAAAATTCGAACAACGCGGACATATGCGTAATAGTTACCGTGCTACTTTATCTCTACAGTAAGAAAACGACGCTCAACAGAGCGTCATTTATTGGAAAATGACACCTATTGAGCCCAGTACACTTTTTGTTCACGTCCGTGCAACGTTACAGATGTTTTTGTAACACAACTTATCTCCCCCTCCCCTCCCCCCCCCCCCCTTTTCAATCTGCAGGTCCGCCGTTTTGACGTTCAGATCAAAAGTAAACGGCTAATAAAACATTCAAACACATACTGCAGCGCAGCTGAATGTTTCTAGTGTATCAACACTCCAACGCTTTGTTTGGAAATTACGTGATTACGCTGCAATTCCCGGAAAAATATAGCTACTCTTTGGGTTTTAATTGAACCGCGTAGGGCAGACATACTGAGTGGGCAATTGGGCAAGTATTCTTCTGTGGAGGACTTGTTAAAAGCCAGTCGACGTCAAAAGCCATTAAAAACGCCAGCATGCCTAACACTTTTGGACAAGTCATAACTAGCTTACTGGCATTCGGAAGCTTTCGTGCATAAGCATTAGACGTACACTTTTCTCTGTATTCTCAGCTGGTATCAAATTCGCCGGCACCAGCCAAGCAGAAAATTCGATTTTCTAATTTATTCCGTACAAGTGGACCCCATATAAGGAGTCACTCTTCAATATTTCACTGCCTCTACCCTAAAACTTAAGTTAAATAAAGCAAGTATAAAGTTAAACTGTAGCTTACTTCCTGAAGCAAAACTGGTACTGGAATTCAAATGTGACTAATGAATCAGACTCACGTTGCACGCGAAGCTGCAAATTTTCTCCCTGTGTGCGTCCCAGAGTGTTTTCTGCACTGCACGAATAGAATCCCGAGTGATGCCTCTGCACTCGTTGGATCACCAGGAAGGTCTTGCTTATTATAAGATTCTCGGAGGCCAGCAGGTCTTGTCCGCTGAACTGCCAGCTGACTTCGTCCACGGCGGGATACGCGTCCACGTGACACTCCAAGTAAACGTCTGAGTTCTCCTGGATCTTCTCAGGATCCAAGTTGGTACCGAGTTGCAGAGAGATCACCGGCTTGTCTACAAATATAATAGAAGCACTTAAGGTCACTAAGATGGCCTTACAATTTGTAGGGCTCCGATATTTCAAGAAATACAGTTAAGAAAACGCACTGATGATTGCTAGTGCCTACAAGGGCTAAACAACTAGAGGTGCATATTTTTTGTATGTTTCTGGGGCTTAGCATTTCAATACGTTTGCATTTATTTGTTTACTATCTTCTTCACCTGAGTAGGTTTGTTTTTGAAAGTGCAACATAAGAAATGTTTGTATACATATATACAACTAAAGTAAGAGTCAGATGTCATGGCAATTAGCATTATTGCTCCACGCATATTAAATTATATTATAGTTATTCCTGATTTTAAATGCGGCACACGCCCTTGGCATCGGGAGACGTATTGATCGGCATTGACTTGAAACAGAATAAACAAACATGTTCGTCTTATTAGAGTCTATTATTATGGTCCTAAGTCGGTAAGGTTAACTATATGGGTTAATGTGTTATTTAGACAAAAATGTTACAAGTCTTTCTAATATTCCTCAATCGTTTTTATGAATGATCTTGGTAGACTCATCGGCATTTTTACTTTATTCAGTCTTCTAGGTATCATTGTTTTGTTTAGGCCTGTTTACTACGAAACGTTTTACTACGTTTATCGTAAAAGCATTATTGAAGTGTTGCATATTACATTGCACATCCATCCTCCACGTATCCTCTTCAACGCTCTCGGCCATGGCGGGGTTCTTGGCGCGGCAGGCGAGGTTCGAGCCGTGGTCCTCGCTGGCGGGCGTGAAGGACACGACGCTGGTGGTCACGTTTCCGTCCGTGGACACGTACACAAAGGTGTGGTTCAGCTGCTGCAGGCCCTTCCACCACGTGACCACTGGAGGCGGGCGGGATCCCCACACCTCGCACACGATCTCGGCCGGAAGACCCGCCGATATTGGGCTTTCTTCTCGACGAATTCTCACCGCGATGGGACGTACTGTAACAAAATAAATAAAAAGATGTGTTCTTGTACCATAGGTGACACGAGACATTTCTTGAACATTCCAGAACGTGTAACTAAGAAATTAACAGGTAAATTTACCAGAATTAATGCGTCTGGTGACCGCGAATCGACAAAAATACCAAACTCACTTGGATTCCGCAGTATTACATTCCGTATACAGTAACCACATAAACTGCTTTTGCGAAAGCGTTTAAAAATAAATTTTGCTCTGTTAGTACCTGGTGCAAATGACTCTTGATTCCGGTGACGAATGTTTTGAATGGAGACCTGGCTCACCGAGAGTGACTCACAACAATATCAAATGTCACTGGGTATAAACAAATATTTGATTTTCAAATAGGGACTGCAATATATAGCTGGCTGAATACGATTACTTTATAGGCTAGATATAAGGAAGAAAAGACAATATACACAACGTCTCAACCATTGCGTAAACATTTTATGTTCCTATGGCCTTGGTTTTTCACGATGTGAAAGTATCAATGTTTATAAGGCCGCACACCTGGGCAGAGCAGCTCAAGTTCTTAATCAGTGGTATTTTTATTTGTCTCACGCGTCCGAGCGAACAGTAACAAGTATGCGCCTAAAAGTTACTTACGATTGAGATCCAGCGTGACTGAGGTGGACGCCGGAGAAGATATGTTATTCGACGCGGTGCACATCAGCGTTGCACCAATGTCTTGTCTCCTTAGTATATGAATGAGCAATGTTGAAGTGGTCAGCTGCTCTTCGGACGTGGACCGAATCTCCGCCATCATGCCTTCCGGAATTCCGCTCCACACAAGCGTGGGCTTGGGCTTGCCTTCGGCAGAAAAAAAGGACATATAATGCTTAATATTTCTCTTATATGAGCTCACGCGCATGCTTGTGCTTATAAACCCCTAAAATTGCCACAGCAACTTTCAGTCGCTACCTAAAAAAAAAGTGAAAGCCGTTTACAACTCCCTGTAACGCCGAATTAGAGCGCAGCTCTTGAGGAGGAGGAGGAGGGAAGGGTACTGGGGGGTCAAGTGACCTTGAATGGGGGTCACGTGACCTAGGGGGTCACGTGACGATGACGATGCCGATGACGTCATCAGTAACGATGCCGATGCGGATACCGATGACGTCATCAGTGACGTCACTGATGACATCGTCAGTGGTGATGACAATGACGATGCGGATGCCGGTGACGTCATCAGTGATGATGCCGATGACGATGCGGATGCCGATGACGTCATCAGTGACGTCACTGATGACGTCATCAGTGATGATGACGCTGACGATGCGGATGCCGGTGACGTCATCAGTGACGTCACTGATGACGTCATCGGGGGTCACGTGACTTGGGGAGCCACGTGACTTTGGGTGTCACGTGACCTTAGGGGTCACGTGACCCTGGGGGAGGGGTCAGGTGACCTTTGGGATGACCTTTGAGGTCAAGTGACCTTGGGATGACCTTGGTTGCGCCGACGGCGACGGCGACGCCGCTCAAGCCGGGAGCGGGCCCCTAAGAGCTGCGCTCTAAAAATAACAAAGATTATACGATTAGTTTGTTTATAGATTCATATTATTCAATCGTGTATCGCTAACAACGAGTCACATTATCTGTATTTCAGCGCAAATTGGCTGTTTACGTTCAAACGTTGGTTTTGAGCTCATAATTTCTGTGTCTAAGATGTTTGAGCTCTCGAATCATTGCGAAACAACAAATGCATAGTTGGCTTTAAAAGTATAGTAGTTCATTAAGGTGGAGGTTCCAAGTTAAGTGCAGGCATTAAAGAAAACAGGTTTACGATGCACTTAAATTGAAATTATCATGGATGGTATCCTAGCTGCACGCATTTCTGCGTCAGTGGTTGAAACTATAATTTAAAAATCATCACAGGGCACACAGTTCAGTATTTCTCCGGCCGGGAAGTGTAATTTAAGTGATATCTACCTAAAGATGTAGTATGGTGACCTCTTTTTAAGCCCACATTTTGTACCCGTAATACGTCACACGCCACCACAGTAAAGCATGCGTTATTATAAAATTCTAAAAAAAGATAATTCATAACCTAAGTACTATAATTATTTAAACAAAAATTATCTATACACTATCGTATATAGAATAAGTAGCACGCTGCCTTTTAGCTGGGTCTACCTGTCTAAAAGTGCCCATGAACATGCATCGAGCGAATCTTTGCGATGGAAAGGAAATAACCAATTGTATAAAAGCGCAGAATATACATATTTACGCGAAAATATCATTGCTGTTGCGACGTTGATTGTCAAGTTTTGCCTGGTGATAATACATTACAGACACCATTTATTGAAACAAATATCTGCAAACCGTCATATGCTTCAAAAAAAGAGCAGAAATAGGGTGACCAGACGTCTCGTTTTGGCCGGGACAGTCCCGTTTTTGAGGTCCGCCTCTGCAGTCCCGTCTTTTTCTCCCAATAAAGAATCATGTCCCATTTTCGCAGGAGTGCATAGTTTTAAAATTGGCATCAAGCGAGTTGAAGCAAACCGAAACTACGCCTACTCGTCACAAGTATAGTTAACAAAAATTGCCAGAAAAATATTTACCGAGCGAGTAAAATTGAGGACTGCTCTTGCCCACAAACATCTTCCAAATAGGTGCATGAAACTGAACTGTGAGTGTGACTGCTCCAGGAATTAGTGCAATATGGTAAAGTTTTGGAATAGGGCCAGTTATTTAATTAAATTTGTTCCCCAATCTGGGTCTTTTGTACCCCTCCCCCCCCCCCCCTCCCTTCCCCCCGTTGTGATACCCAGCTTTCTGCCTTGAGGATTAGGGTCACCCTAAGTAGAAAGAACTCTCAGCCTAAAACATAAACATGAGCCTGAAAATGCCAAGCGCAAGACACTATCAACAATAAACCCATTACACGGGTAGCCTTCCTCAAGTAATCTGGACAATAAAAAACCGATCCTAAAGAAACAGGTAGCAATTGTCTCCTGAGTGCGAGGTTACCTCCGTACACCGCACATACAAGTGCCAGCATGCTTGCTTCGTTGTATGGGCCGATGATTCCATGGAGTTCATGGCCCTCTCCATCGCTGATAACTGGAGGTTCCGGAGGTGCTGCCATATGAACAAGATCAAAATAAAGTGTAAATAATTATGACGCCTACCAAAGCACCAGACAAAGTGCCGCTTATAAATTTACCTTTGAAGATTAGGAAAGTAAGAGGCAAAACACACAAGCGCTACAAAGTAGATTAAACTCCTACAATCTCTTTTTAGCGCAATTCGTCGTTACTCCTTTTACTGAACATTGATTTATCTTTAAAATAAAGTGTGGGGGTTTTATAACCCAGGCTTTCCGCGTGATAAAACACACAAAACAAGTTATTCAAGCCGAGAATTTGTTTTGCTTTTTTTGCCATAGTTATCTTATACAACCTTGAGGAAGTAAACTATTGTTGGATACATTTGTACCAACGCGCAATATACCTACGCGCACCGCACTTCCGTCGTGCGCGTAGGGGAGTGCATGTGCGACCGGTTGTGTTTATATGCAGAATTATATACAGGTGTGCACGCGTCATAGATGTTAGATTTTAACGGCGTGTGTGGGGGCCAACGGGCGCACATGCGGGTAATAAAAACCGTCCCTCTGGAAGTTTACACACCGTGAAAAGCCGTTCACCCACGTGTGACCAAGTAGGACACAGAAATACAAGACCGGTCTTCAAGCATCCTGCGACGACGTAGGACCGGACGCGCTGCCGTGGAGCGGGTCCTATGGCGTCGCAAGGTTTTAAAAGGCTCGAAGTACACTTAAGGACTTCTTATGAGTTGTGAATGCGAAATAATGCACGTCATTCTTCCGCTCCCTTGTTTCGTCTGCGGCGTATATGCGTCGACGGCAAAGCGAGCCCTCTCCTCGCCGCTCTGACTTTGGACGCTTCGTGCTACCGCCGCGCTGACGGACACGCAGCGCTATTGGGTGGTGGTCATTGAAACTGACGCGCAGTGGTCAATAGGAGCCTCGTCGACGCGCGCCAGCTAATGGGATCGAAGCCCAAATATATCAGCTTCACTCCGCTTCTTTGGGATCAGGAAACTACGTGCCATTGGCTAGACTTTTCGCGTGGTTTCACAGCTGGGAGATGGCATCACTTGGAGAAAAGATTTAAGGTGCCGTTTGGCGCGGCTTCAAAGCTGATGACGTCGGTTCGCTCCACGGGACCAGTTAATGCTTTCACATTAAAACGATCTTGTCTTTCTCGGTCCAGCTCGGTTGCTAGTGTGTGAACGGCGCTTCACTGTGTGACTACGAAACCCTCAAGATTTATGTCTAGAACGGTACACCCGACATAGGTTTTATTACAAGCATCGTTTCTTAATCTATTTCAAATCTTGTTAAAAACCTTATTTTCTTAGTTCCGGCCATGCAAAGGTCAATAACACATTACTATCAGAATAACTGGACCAAAAGCATGGTTTCATCCCGACCTGTGTATTTCTTTAGACACGATCATAATTTAATTAATACTAAGACGATAGAAAATAGTCCTTCTTTTGGTAAGCATTCATACATTTAAACTGCTACTTTGGGCATAAAGCCGTTATGACCTAAGAGGCACTCTGCTTAGGATAATTTTTTGCACTTATATTTGTCATGTAGCGAAAAACAGGCGAATTAAATGTAATCTCCCCTAAAATTGTGAAAATTGATGTTTATTGTATCGACTTATGCCTAAGTTCTCTACATATAAAAAAGCTTTATTTTGAAATATTTTGTTCACAGAGTAATAACCTAAACTGACCTGAAAACATGTACATTCCAAAATGCAATTAAGTGAATTTTAGTGGAACGTGGCCCTGGAGAAATCTGGAGGACAACGTTCTCAACGTTTTTTAGGGGAAGCGGAAATGTGAGTTGCCTTGGCTCAACAATAACACAAAGACAAATCAAAACAGATAAACCTAATATTAAGGCTTCCATGAGTCAAGTCACGTACGGAAGCTTTCCGGAGACAAACAACGCACATACAGATGCGATGTTTACGTGCCTAGAATCAATAACCGCTTTGACGAAATCATGGAGGCTTCCAACCCCACGTGTCTGGGACACGTCTGCCAAAATCAATGTACTGAGATAACTCATGGTTTGCAACACGTCATTGTTGGTTGTGAAATCTGTCAAAACGTGCTATAGATTATCGAAGTTATCCTTGGGAAATGCTGAAAAGAGAAGTGAGATCTTAGCATCGAGCTTGTTGAATTTGGGATCTTGCTCTGCAAAGCGTTATGCAACGGCTACCTTGGTCATAAATTGTGAGAAGTAAAGGTCCTCCGGGGCCACTGATTTGTTTCGGTTTCACATTTTAGCCCATTTTAGGCAACGTTAATGGAGTGTGCTTGAAGAAAGATAATTTGCAAGGCTCGAAAAGTACGTAGTTAAATTACCCGGGTTGTTCTATAGTCTGTTGCAACTCAGGAAGGTAGGGCGAGGGTAAGATGGGCGGGGAGGAGGAATCAGACGGAACGTTGGTGATAGGAGGAGAACCTCCTCCTCTCTTTAGCGTTCCGTCTGCTTCCTCCTCCCCGGCCAGTCTTACCCTCGCCCTACCTTCTTGAGTTTCAACGGAATATACGGCAAAATCGGACTTGCAGAAGGAGTTGTATTTCACGGCTAAAATGCTCAAATATATCTCAAATTTAGTATAACTTAAATATTTTGAGTTGTGTTTTTCGGGAGTAGGTATATTTTTTCTCCTTCATATGGAGTGCGGTGAAACGCTAGACTTTTTTAAAAAAGGGTCAACCGATTCAACGTTTAATGCCGCGGGGCAGCTTTTATACTTGTTCAGAGCAGAGATTGCTTAAGGTGAACACATAAAGACGGTAGCACCTCCACATAACGCAGCTTTATGGACACCATCTGCTCGAAGCATCGACTATGCTTTGACTAAAGTTAAAATAGAGCACATAAAATGTATTCCTCTTACTCTCTGTCAACACAAGTGTTTACGCTGCATGTCTTAAACCCGCGGAGATTTTATGATTTTGTTTATATTAAAATAGAAACAAAAATTAGTCTCATTGCGAGCTGCACTAAATGAAAAAGAAAGATCAGTTGATCACTACCATAAATGAGACCTTTGTTAATATCTTCCTCAAATATTTTCTTAATGATTTTGTTTTCAGGGCTTTTTTGATATTGTAGGACTCCGAAAATAAAACCAATGGTTTAATATTAAAAACAAAATGTGAATTTAATTGTAGCTGGCATTTAAAAACCTCGTAGAATTGTTTATATTATGGAGGACTACAGGTTTGAATAGACGTGACACGTCAGAGTACCAGAGTAAGTTTTCGGAATACATGCAACTTTCATGGGTATTCCTAAAACTATACTCGATAGAACAAAGCAGAGCGCTGCGCATTGAACTAAATATATCGCAACTACCAGAAGCCCAAATCCAGAATATCTTTTAACAATATAATCATGTCTCGTAAAAGAATCAAATATAAAATTCAAATTATTACTTTCCACTTATCTGAAGCCATTGGCATGAATGCCAAAGCATTGTATCAGCACACAACTGTATCACGTGCCTGTGCATTATCGTAACACATCGGCTGAGGAAACGCCAACAGAAAATTGCCCACTTTTATCTACCTTTTAAAATATCAGTTGGATCTTGGGCGTCGTGCGAAAGTTGTGAAACTATTATGGCATCAGATACTAACAAAATCAACTAGAACAATTCCGCCTATCTATTTCAGAACGTCGGCGCATAAACGGATCCGACGTGCCTCGTTCCCGTCGATTGAACAAACCATATACACTGATAGTTTTGATCTATATAAGTAATGAATTTTTATCGATATAAATCCGTCTGTCGCCGGAAGAATAATATTAATAAATTATATACGTTGTAACCTCTGCTTAGTGTGTTTGGTATCTTTAAGCGGGTCGGTGCCATTCGATTCGTGATACAGGTGCTGCCGGCGCTTTAGAATTGAGTAATTGGCTCATTTCCCTCAAGTGAGACATACTATTCATGCAAAATTGATTCCATGAAGCTGAGTTTGGATTTGGTTCCGCCAATATTTATTTTATTATTGTCTTATTTTTTGTTCATGGCCATAACCAATAAAGAAATATTATATTATTATTAAGAATTATAATATATTTTTTTCAATAAAGTGCCTTTTTATGTTGCACAGTCATGCATTTTAGGCGGAATAAAGAGTGTCTACAGGTGCCTATTTAATAATAATGATAATTTTGTCTGGGCTCGACACGCTATCATAATTCACCTTTACATTGTTTTCATTGCGAACTGCTTTAAAGATAAGAAAGGTCAAGCCACTCCCTGATTTTAATTTGTTGCACAAAAAATAGCGCAGAAACGTAAGTCCAGTAAACTGAAAGAATAATCGCGAGAAAAAAAAATTCGAAAAAATGTAAAGATAATTTACAGCTTTGAACAACACAGTTTAGAAGACACAAGGCTGTTATACTCATAAAGTTTTAAAACAATTGACATACACAATGCAGTATGTGCAAATGAAGCCTATTCGTCTTAGTAGGTCTTGATAAAATTTAGAGTTACACATCTCTATCCAAACTGTTTTGACACCCAACAAGCTTGATCATTGTTTAAATAGAAAAGAAAAGAACACATCTAAATGACAAAATATTTTTATTGTAACGTTGATACTAGGTTTAGAATTAAATACTCGCTTTATCTAAAAACAACCCTTAAACCACACTTTTTTGCTCTTTTCCGACTCAAGATTTTCACATTCCACATGTTTTTGGAACGAATAGGTTCTTTAGACTTGTTTAATTGAAGAAAGATGTTCACAAAGCAGACGTCTGTCGGTACGGATGCATAAAATTACGCTCAAGAAAGAACAAAAATAGAACATACTTGTCACTGATCTTACTCCTGCACGTCTAATCAATATTACTTGCAAGAGCCAGCAAGTCAAGTTATATTAAGCCTATCTTACACTTAGGTGGAGGATCACACTTTTCCGCGACCTGAAACACAATATTTAACATAATTTAATGTGCAAACTTTCTTCCCCCAAAAAACGTCCACAAATAAAACACTCAAGACCTCCAACGCTCTTAGATGACCACTAATCGTGGCCTTCTTGGCTATTCAATTGTTGGTCTGTTCGTTAATCAAAGCTCAAATACTGCTACAGAGTACAAGTATAAAGAAATCGCAACTGCATGAACACGCGTGACTCACCGAGGACGTGCAGTCGCACTGTTGAATTCCTGCGAGCACCGTCCCTGAACACGGCGGTGCAGGTGTACACCCCAGCATCCTCAAACCGCACACTGTTCACTTTCAAAGATGCCGGGTGTCCGATAATGGAGAAGTAAGCTCTCCCGACCCAGCCCTGACCAGCAGTTCGGTTCACTTGAAGCAGGTTGTTCCCACGACCGGTTCCGTATTCGTGAACGGTGGCTGCGTCTGCCGTCAGACTGGGGTCAGAACCGAAGTCCACCGTGTATATGGGCTCTTGGCTCGAACCCCGGTGATGTGGGCCAGTTTCTATTCCAGGGGTCACGTGGTAGCTCTTCTCAGGCTGGTGGTACCAGTGGACGACCGCCAGAGAGTCGTTGGAAGAGGCGCTGCGGAGGTCGCAGGGCAGCTCCGTCTGGTGGCCTTCGCGGACGATGAGACGTTTCGACGTTCCTGAAACAAAACAGAAAGAAAATAACTCTCGTGGTGAACTAGTGTATAACGAATCATATCTACATTATTCGAAATCCTGGGTGTTTACCTTTCCACAAACAACTTAGAAAACCCAATCCCTACAATCCACGGGGGAAAAAAATCGGGGAATGGCGGGGCAGGAAACAAGTTTATACCTAAGAAACTGGGCTGCGCTCAGGCACTTAGCGCCACATTTAATCATATTCAGTGCTCCAGCGCAAACTGTTTCGATGGGTCTAAACATATTTGCAGCCTCCTCATATGCCCAACTTTCTCTCTAGATTGCGGCAATTGGCTGTTCCAATTGCTTGGCAGAACGGACATTGTCCAGATTTTTTAATATTTCAGTATGAACCATTTCAATAATCGCCTTCACGGCGCCGCCATCTTTGTGTGCTGGGCTGAGAAACGCGTTCTGAGTACGTACAATAGCTGTCGTCTGCGAAAATTCAGACGTCGCGCATGCGTCCACAGTGAAGTGATTCGGCATTTGCCGCCTTTGGCTCCGCAAGAAGCAGTAAAGCATGGCGAGGTATTCTCTTAAATACGGAGTTCAAACATTCATCATTGAGAGAGTTAATAAGCAGGGCGATGCTGCAGTTTTTACATAGATGTAATAATAATAATAATTTTTATTTTGGGGTGCCCAAAAACAACATACATTGGTCTTCTTATTGGTGCATCAACAGAAGCAAAATGAGCAATCAAGTACATAGGCTCTAAATATTTCCTTAAAAGATACAACATCCCAGACAAACATAATGCTAAGGGCTAGAATAATATCATTTAAATCACGGCGGTATATAGAAATTGATGCAGATATATCAAGGTTGTATGCGATATGCGAATGGCGAAAGGAACAACAACTAACGTTTGATGTGATACTACATCTAAGATATCAACACTTTGAACACTTGATACTAGGGACAAAAGGTGGACTACGCACAAAATTTGTTCCTACAAAACAAACATACCCCAAGCTGTACGTTTACCACTGGCAAGATAGTGTTGACGTTATCAATACATATTAAAAATGTTTGCATAAAATATTGTAATGTTCGATTTTTAGAAATGTGTTTTTTGACTGAATATAACTAAACTGAGTTTTTCTAGTTACCTGTAATAAAATTCGTTTTTTAGATAAAGAAGTTTATATAGTTTTTTCATAGATTATGAATATTATAAGTAAAGTCGTATCTTTGACTTTTTCTACGCTTTCTTCTAGGTCTTGTGCTTCCTAAGGGCAATGAAAGAAGGAAATTTAGATGTTATTTTAGTTTATGTTCCTTTGTGTTCTTGCACATGTGCACTTGTCCTCAATATGCCACAGTTCAGCCGTTTTTTTTAGCACGTTTGTGTAACGTAATGGCGTCTACGTAATTTAGTGTCTACCGCATATATTGGAGTAATTTTATTTCACCTACAGTGCTTTAATTCAAGATTGGTCTTCTAGTGTAAACTTTTACCGTTTGTGTTTTTTTTCTCTTTTTTATTGCATTACGTCTTCAATTTAATAACCCCCCCTTGCTCATAGTCTCAATTTAAAAGCTTATGAATTCTCCCTACTCTAAATGGGAAAAAATAATAATCATATTTACTGCCGCAACCTGCTTTAAATTTTATATAAATTCAGACCGTTTTTTATTTTATATAAAATAACTGCACATATTAGAAAAGCAGTAAAAACCATTAAAAAACGTTGCATTTTTTTAGTTCAGGAGTTTGAAAAGTCAGAATTCCTTTCATTTTTACATTTTGGGCATGTTACCAAACATGACCTCAGAAACATTTAGTGTTTTGTTTTTATAATTTTACCTGTACACACCAGAGTGCAGAAATAGCAGAATTTTATCTTAGCACAGACACAATCTGTTTTGAGAAATGTCCACGGTACCATCCTGTGTGCTTGATTAATATATGAACGTAAAACCCTCCTAATTGTGTACTTAACTCTTTAGACTAAAACCACTGAATATACTTTCAATGACTTTTTTATATAGTCACGAATTAACGTCTGTTACTGCACAACTTTCGTATTCGCCTGTAATTGCTGCCATCAGGCGCTTAGGATAAAAACGTTACACTTTCGCCCCTCTCTCCCCCCCCCCCCCCCCTCCTCCCCGTCCCATTTCCCGGCAGAGTCTGTAATTCTGTCATCCCTAATCCCGTCACTTGTCCCACTCCCTGCTCTTACGCAGACATTGTGAACCCTTTTCCGGGGCGCCGCCCCTCTGACAGGTTTCTTCTTGAGGTACGAAATCCCCACTCTTATATAGGCCTAATTTGCGCCATGTCGTCCCAAAATGTGACATTCACGAGACAGTTCTGTCCCTTTACCCCTGTGCTTAACCTCCTCAAGGCATACTACATTACCGTAAGAAGTGGCATCAAATGACGCATTTATTCATTCTTTTACCCTAGTGCATCCCCATAATATGATTAAACATTGCCGCGCCTGAAGCCTGCGCTTTGCCGTGCACTTCCTAGAGATAAGCACCCACGCCTCTCACATTGACGCGATGTCATTTGCTGACGTTTCGCCCGCTCGACTCTGCGTGGTCCTCGGTCGTAACGCAGTTGAAACATTTTGTTCGAGGTCATAAAACAGGACGCTAGAAAACAAAACCAAACGACGCACCAATCACAACACCAAACAGTTAAACGATTACGCAGTGAAAGATGGTTAACAGCAATATTTGCTGCTGGACTTGGCGAACTTTCCTTCCCTTTCTCACAAACCGACTTTCGCGTACGACTTCCCTAATTTTTGTATACAATACACTTACGAGCGGAAAATTTGCTGCCGGCAGAACACGGAATTAAATAGAACACCCTTTCACGTTAAAATCTTCCGTTTTCAAGGGATCGTCTTTATTCATTTCAATGCTCCCATATTGGCGTGGCCTCGGGTGTCAGTGTTGTCGTCATAATTTGTTCTTCTGGAGGGTCGTTATTTGCTTTTCTACCAGTGTACGGAAGCAAAAGAATGGTTGACTTTAAAAGGACAGAAGTTCACAATAGCTGGATGATCTAGAACTACGCTTAAACCGTTCTTCGGGGCGAGAGTACGCACCTGCTTTTCATAGCCTTCGTTGAAATACCGCGAATATTCCCTTTTCGTATACTCTGACTCGAAGGATGCCGTGTTTGTAGGGCAAGTATCTAACATTTTCCCAATGTGCGTTAAGCTGTCTAATGTAGGCTAAGTTAGAGAGAGTTGAGAAGGCGAAGAGATTGCGAGGAAGCGAATTGAGAAAAAAAAACGGACGTAAGCCTCGTTGAATGGGGAAAAGAGATTCAAGCTAACAGTGTGCGCTCAGCAGCCAAGCGGTGTAATTATAAAGTAAGTAGATGTGGTATAAAAACAATCGTGTCTGTGTGTAGTGTGCACCATTGAGTTCCCCGTAGAAGAAGCCGCCCCTTACGGGGGAGGAAGTGTCGGTACAAAAATGCCGTTGTGGCAGATGCGGAAAGGCAACTCAACATCATCCAAATAAATTAGTTTATTTTTATTGTGCGTAATACTTCCTTGGTATCCTCTACTAACCTCCCACTGGTGTCTTGAAAGGGACAGCTCAGAAAGGACCCATAAATGTATTGCATTGAATGCGTCTTTGGTTTGTATCAAAGAGGCAGGTAGTTTTTATTCTTCCTTCGAACGTATTTCATTAGTTAATGGAAGCTCGCATCGGGGATTTCAGCAACTAAATAAAATAAAACAATACGTTCATATCTGCTACTACCTTGGAAGCACTAGACGCACAATGTAAGATATCAAAAGATGTCAGGATTTTTAATCCCCACCACATTGTGGAAGGCGTAAAACAACATAAGGGACTGCGCGTTCGGATTAAATATTTCTTAAGCAAAATTATTGTGAACTTAAATTACATGAACTATTTTGATGACTTAATACTTGTAATGTTTAGTTTTTTGGTGCGATTTTTTACCGATCCATTTTGTGATTGAAACGTGTTCATTATTTTTAGATTAAAGTGCAGTAGTTGTTCCTATAAAAAAAGAGTATGCAAGGTATATTCAAAAACAATACTTGTAAACTGCTACAAGTACAATTCACTCTTGATTTTAGCAACTACTTATTTGGTTTACAGATTAAGAATTATTAAGAACTAATTGTTGTTGTAGGCAGTGTTTTTCTATGGATCATTTCAAGAGTAAAATATTTTGGCCATTGAGTCCCTTCTTAATATGCGTGTTTTAGGGCAGAGTGCAAATGCTGTATTACATTTGGCATATGTATTATTACAACGCAATTTTGTAAATAAAATGTTAGTCTCTGGAAGCCAGAATTCAAATCATTACAAATGATTAGTTGTATTGTATGAAGTTTTTATATTCGTCCCATTATACTTCACACTTTATGGCGAGCATGCGATCACTTGAAGACATCCGGCCACGAACATTTGACTTTTCTGTATATCCCAGTTGTTACAATTCTAAAGACTTAAAAATGTCTGTATAATAATTGACGTCGCACTAAAACTCGACAAATAATTTGGCTGCGAAGATGATCGCTCTACTTTCTTTAGAAAAAAGCGGGCCACGAGCAAAATATGTTTTTCAGTGACTGTTAGGTAAATGTAAAATGCCAGCTTTGTAGGAAACTACGTACTACACCTGTAATGAAAAACAAAACGACGGTCTGACCAGTACAAAATACATTAGTGCTGTCAATACAAGCGTGACAAGAACAAAAAAACTGGTTGACGCCTGCACTGGCAACTCCACAGCTCGTAAGACTGGCAAAGTCAACAACAACAAAAATAGAACTCGCTTTCAGCATCAAAATCCAAAATACAATATGTATGGTATGGAGATAAGTGTGAAAGTAATTCCCTCTGGGAGTCAGCAGCTGTCTCAAGTAACCGGCCATTTCCTGGTGTGTAGTGTTTCCAATCAATGCCGGCTCTCTTCGAATGGGCGCTGTCAACTGTAATTGCCCATTCCTTTTCCTCTCTGTTCTGCACTTTGAATATGTGTTTTGTGTTGTTCTTAACGGCCGAGGGTTATAAAAAGATCTGCTGTGCTTCCTTTTTTATGAGTATAGTAAAAGACATGGTAAGGACCGTTATTTTTTATCTTTAGAAAGCTTTCCTTGGTATTCTAGAACATGTGTGAAGGGAGCTATAAAGATGGAAATTTAGAAGTCGTTCTTGCGTGGTAAAATGCGATGTGACAGTTGGAGATCTGGCCAAGAAAAGAGTATTTTTTCCGTTTTGTCTGATTTTCTCTTCAAATTAATTGTAATGCAAATATCAATTTTATGAAGTACTAACGTTTGTGCCACTCGCTGAACATGTGACTTTCTTTTCATACGAATATATATGTTTAATGGCTTAGCATTCAAGCAAATACGTTCAACCACCACGATGGTTCAAACGGCTATTTATCATGGTTGATCATTTAAGACATTACCTCATCTAAAGTAGATCCGTCGTAAGATATTATAATAAATTATTTAGAATTCGTCTTTCGGAAAGTAATAGTCAAATTCAAGTTTACGTGAGGTAATTACAATCCTTAATATTATAGAAGCAGAATCATCCTATGTCTGATGCGGGTTCCGAAAAGTTTCTTTTTTTAAAGTTTCTTTGATAAACGTTAAAGACTAAGCTAAATGCAAATTAATCAGAGACAGGTAGCAAACATTTACAGTTACTTTATGGTATTACATATAAGTCTCACAAAAGCCAGGGGATAATGTGCGCCTTGCAAACAACACAGTTTATTCGTATTACTTAATGGTTGCCAGATTATCGATTTTGACTTTTAGGGTGTAATATGTATTTAGCATGATAATTTCGCTATAAACCCCAGTTACCATTCGACTACTTATTTAATCTATATTAATAGTTTTTATGTTTCCGTTCGCTTTTAGCTCGTAAATATTCTAACGATTGTGGAGTTAAATCTATCTCGTTTAAAATATTGGCCAATTGCAGCTGAAAATATATTTTATTGGCCAAATAAGGTTACTTCAATATCTTGTATTATACGAATACTTGTGCGAGATTTACATAATTTCAATTTAGCCGTTAAGTATAAACCGCATGCGCGCGATTTGGCGCGAGCGACGAGGCAAACTGCGACGACGAGGTTTTGGTACCACTCGGTCAGTCGCTGGACGAGGCGAACCGCATGAAAGCGACGGAGCAAGCGTCAAAGGCGATTAGCGGCGTTTTCCAGAAATTTAAAAACTCAGCGATGCGACGAGCGACTGTGAGAAATCTCCTTCGCTTGTCGCTGACTCTTGTCGCTGTCGCTCGTCTCGTCGCTTGCTAAATTGCTTACAGGCATTTCAACCTTTAACGTCTTGATATCCGTTCACAACCACGCATCTTAATGTTCTATAACATTTATGCTCTTGCATTTAAAATAAACCTCACAATAAACATATTTTCATTTATTCACACTCGCGCCCTTCCGCGCAATTTGACTTCAACCCCGCGAAGTTCAACTATTCAATCCTGAAACATGTACTTCTCTTTATTTTACAGTGTATCCTTACTACTTTTTTCCCTTCGAAAACGTTTATTGTGATATGCACTTGTGGATTTAACATTTTTATTATAATATTTTATGACACTACCCTATATCCTCCATATCAGCAAAACTGGGGCAATTTCCACAAGCTACTGCTTCCAGGGGTTAATTACCAAAACAGAAAAATCACGTGACAGTTTTTGATGGACGGAGTGAACACCGACGGTGCTTTGTCACGTGCTTTGCTCCAACACAATGATCGGCTCAGCCAAGTGCAACCCTCTACTTTTTATGCCTTTAAATAGAAGGCAGTAATACCCCCCACACACACACGCACAACCGCAATTTATTTGAATACCCAACGTAAACATTTAGATTCTGACCTTCATTGAAGATGGATAAAGGTTACGGCATTTAAAGTTAACTCCCGATCGACCTTTATTCTAGCGAGGACATGCTTCTAATATACATCCTACCTCAACGCACTCTACGAAATTTCAATAACAGACAAAAAGAAAGCAACGAAAACTGACTCTTGAATGGATCAGCAATAAACAAGAGGAAAAAGCGAGCACGCGACAGACACTTACCTGTGTATGTATGTGTATGTTCCTTCTGAATGTAACAGATCTAGCTGTTTCGTACTTCCAAACTAACTTTCATTTAGGGGATGAGAAAGTTCCCTCGCAAAATATTAATTGAACTATTTACTTTCTATATATAGTATATAATTGCCCTGCCTATCAAGTACGCTGTCAGCTCAGGCCATACATTTTTTCGTCTTTTTGAAAAAAAAAACTCGATGTATTAATTTTTTTGTATGACATAACTTCCACTACAGTTTATTAATGATTTTGATAAGCTGGAGTATAGTAATAAGGTAGACACTTTGTTTTTGGTTTTGTCATATTTTTTACAGAGCCTAGAATATATCTTTTATTCTGTCAAGCCCGCAACAAAACAAACAAACTACACGCACGCCGTATAATTAATCTGGCAATAGTTTTTATTTTATTTAGGAAACTCTTTGTATTAAGGCGGTAATTTTATTTCCAATTAAAACACAGTTTGCACTCATAGTTGTTCGCACTACATTTTCATAAGAAAACAGAAAGATCAGTATAGTTTTTATGTACAAATTCGCTAGAATTGACTATTGCATGGAAATCACATAGGTAGCCTTTTTATATTCTGAACAAGCTTTCTTTCTCCACGCAGTGTAATTTATCTTCGCACAGCGAATACCAACTCTCTGAATATACATGGTATGATTTTGGGTGCCAGCGATCTTTCATCCCTTTTGTCTTCCTCTACATGAACCAGTAAGTGTTGTAAACAAAAGGTTCCCCGAGTCAAACAAAAACGAATTTTTCTGGATTTGTTTGTGCCTGTCACAACAACAATCTTCAAGTAACGAATGCAATAGCGTCAATCGATTTTATCATGCTGGGACTTCTGGCAAACATGATTTCGAATTGAGTCTTTTTCTCGAACTGGCCATCGCAAGAAGAAAATTCAGCTTGGCCCATTGCAGCATTTTACACCATTGAATCTCTACTATATTCGAAGTGCAGCATATTCGCAGCACAGTCAAAATCAGAGTGCACAAAATTATATACAACTAGAATTTGTGAAGTACCACCATCACAATAAAACCTTTCGAAAACAGATCTCACCTTTCAAATGAGCTGCCGCAACGCCGCAACTCCATAAGAGTAAGGCCACTACAAACAAAATTGCCGCTTCAAGAATCAACTCCAAATGCAAGCCGCCACTGTGTGCCGACGAATACTTGCTCGATGAGCTCCGCATGCCGGCGACGAGAAAGCCACCGACCAATCCAGCTGTCAGTGTCGTCACAGAGGCATCCACCACCACACAACACAGCCCGATTCATATCCTATCGTCTGGCCTGTCTCCGATGTCGTATCACCATCGGTCTTTTCGTCCAGGGCAATTGCAGAAAGAAACTCCAACGTTCAATCAGAGGTAATCCTTCCGCCACATTGTTGAGTCCCAACGACACTAGCAAACTCCCACCATGGAGTCAAAACTGGAAATCCGAGTGTTTGTGTGCATCCAAATCTGACGGCGAAACTGCACAAGCCGCGAAGGGCGTTACGCACTCGTAAAACCAATGAACACGGTCTTCCTAACAGTGCCTAAACAAATCAAGGCAAAAACAACTGATCATGGAAGATTGTGCCTAGTGTCAAGGGCTCGTAGAGGTGGCGAAAAATTAATCCACTTTGCAGCTTCAGCAAATATTCTGGAGTACCGCGCACAGTTCCGATAGACTGAGCTGTTGGCTGGTAGGAGCACTCCCGACAGCGCGGAATTGAGAAAGGGTAGCAAAAGGCTGCCCCTTTCCCTTCCCTACTTTGGCAGAAAAATCGACCGGGGACAGGGCCTGTGGCGCCACCTGTGCGCAAGCTGTCGAACTTTCAACGCGCACAAGCGTTTTCATTTGTGAGGTCTCGGAGAAATCTTCCAACGTAAGCGTCGCGACATTATAATGCGTTTATGTTACTTCGAATTGTCCTATGTTAAAACAGAAACACAATTTCTAATATATATTGCTCCAAGAAGTAGATCTGCTGCTCCAACGCTGGTACTTTATTCAAAAACACAAGAAGAATGAGCAAATTTTTCTTTTACTTTTGCTTTTCTTTATTGGAGTAAACACATCCGTGCCACACAAGCCACAAAAGAAAGAACGGCGTTTGTAGAATTTAATGTTAGTCCATTGAGTTATTCATTTTCACTGTAGCCATAATTGTGGTAACACTATATGCAGATAATAATTTTTCAGTTATTTTCGTGAGGTAAGGGAGATTAGTTGTTTACAAGAAGTTACAACTTGGTCATATTAGCAGTAGATCATCAGATCAGCTCAAAAAAGCAACCCACAAATTAAAACCAACAAAACATAAAAAGTAAAATATAATTTAAAAAATGCCCTCCTCATTGGGAACCAGAAACACCTTGTTTAAAATTGAGTAATTGAAAAAGGGCAATATACGGCTCATTTTCCAATGTAAATTAACCGGCAGCATATGAAATACTCGCTAAAAATAGGTTTATACTAAACTAATACGAACAGTGTATTAGAAAGCACATATTTCAACATTGGTGCTCACTCGTCTTATTCTGAGTGAGGTTACAGACATGTCACCCTAGAGAAAATTCCTCGTGCTTATGCTGTAATTGGTAAGATGAGTTGAGCGATTTTACTGCCTCGTTCAAATTGTTTAGTCGCTTCCTATATGAGAAGTGTGTAGTAAATGTGCTCTTCATCAAAGCAACTTTAAATTTAGAGGTGTCCACTTAACCTAGGTTTCTCCTACGACGATGGAATTGTGATAGTACTGTTTGATAGAGGAGTTTCGTTGGTAGACCGAAAATGAGTGGTAATTTCCCGTCTAAGAGACATTTCAATTCCGAGCACCACGCCAATTAACGCAGCTTAGCGTATGCAAGAAAACTACAATTATAAATTCTCAAGTTTCTTTACCGACGTTTCCCTTAGAACAGTAATTATTCCTCCGAATTTCAGCAAACGCGTTGACTCAACTAAACTTTCAATACGTCTAGTAGAAAAAACGCACAACTAATTTAAAATATAGGCGCATTTAAAGACAATACGCGTAATTAACGAAAATGAATGCAATCACGATAACAGGTATTATTCAACATTCTGCTCTAGTTCCAAGTTGTACATAACGCAAGACACTCAAACTTAATCTGGTTAGTCGTGCCAATGCGGAGACCAAGTCGTCTGCTTCTTGCGCAGGCATGCAGTAACATCAGAACAACGCCGAATTCTGATTAGCTTAGATTGAGAGGATAGTAGGTAGACGTCAACGCTAAATGCCTTGAGGCCTACCCGTTATTTTTTTTTTATTCAGCCAACAAGAGCTCAGCGTTCTGACATCATCGCAACCCCTCTGTAAAGAGCGGACCAACTTGCGCTCCGCATAGTCATTAAAAGCTAAAGTAACGATGAACCTGGTCTCTCATGAACAGGTTTATTTGCTTCGTGATTTGGACTTAATATGGGCTGATGACACAAGTTCAATGACTGCGTATCGATTATAAGAGTGTCTAGGCTCGCCACAACCTGCGTTTCTTAAGCGGTCACTGACTATACGGAGCACAAGTTCGTCTGCTTCATTCGCAGGGGTTGCGGTGACGTCACAACGGAGAGGTCTGATTGCCTCCAATTGGAAGGATAGTGGGTAAGCCTAAAGGCATTTATTATTGAGGTCTGCCCACTATCTTTCTATCTGAGCCACACACAGCTCACCGTTCTGACGTCAGTGCAACCCCTGCGCAAGCAGCAGACAAAATTCCGCTCTGCATAGCTGTAGAACATTTGGCTGTTACAGTTTTTGGTTTTTACGTCTGGGCTTGACGTGTATTATAAAAAAAAAAACTGTGCCAATAAGCAGATCTTGGAAGCGGTAGGCCGAAGGACCCCCCAGCAAATCCATATTCGGGACCCGTCACTAGCCATAAAGGTTACCGATAGCTTCTGGGACGTTCTAAAGCCCGTGCGAATTGAGACCTCAATTTTGGACGAGAAAAGCAAACAGCGTGACCTTTAAAACGTGAGTCATTTTTTATACAGGCACGTGCGTCGAATACATCGAGCGTGGCTTGGCCTACACTCTTCCATAGCGGAATTCATTACAATTCGACGTGCGTTCACTGCCCGGCTGGCCATGAATTGTAAAGCTGTGTCGTTTTTCAAAGAGTTTCATCACTCCACGTTTGCCCCGATCATCTCTACAAGGTTGATCGCGACAAGTGAGGCATGAATTAATTTTCATCACCTGAACTTGGCATTGAGTTTGCGGCGTTCTGTTGGGGAAATTAATGAATATTTCACGCGGCGTGCACATTAATATAGTATATAGTATATCAGGTCACCCATCAAGCAATAATTTGGTGGTAAGTTGAACAGACTTCTTCTCCAGATGCAAATACCCTAAGTCCAGTTCGAAAACAAATTAAGATGCATTTTTAGAAAACGTTAAACTTTATATTAGGATGTTCATCATATTGAAGCCTGTTGTTATGCACCCTATCTATTTGGTACGCTGGGTTTCCAAAACCACAAATCGCCGAATGAATCCTTTAGCCCGAGCAGATCAACAAATTTAGCAAAAACGAGCTACACTTCTTGCGCAACTGGAGCTCAATATTTTGTAGCAAATTGTAAATAAGCAAAGCAGACATGCGGTGGAGGTTTGCTTTTTTATTTCGGTGTATATTGAAGGTCGCAGATCAATATTTTCTAGAATATAGCTAACGTAACCTAGAAAATGGCCGCATTCGTTGGGCTCATAAAATCTGTTACACAGCTGCCCCTATAGCACTAAGAAAAGAGTGAAAAAATAAACGAAGAAACAGGAGGCACTGGTAAGCTTGTGTTTCAACAATCAGCGCTCGCTATATATTTTTTTTTGTCTGGATCTGATAACATGAGTTCTATCATGTTTTCACTTTTTTGCATGTATAAATTTTGTTAACAACTTCAGTTCTGAAGCAGTATAGACATTTTATAAAATGGCGACGCCATTTCAAATAGGAAAATTTCCGGTATGCTGCATATCGTCAATTTCCTCTTGGCGCGCCATTGAATGAATAAATGGAAAGCGCCATTGAACTGTTTTTTTTACATATTATTTGCGTTTTTTAGTAATTCTTGTTACATTTATTTTATTGTTTACTTATTCCAAGTTGTAAGATCTTGATTTCTTGATTGTCCCACATAATAACTACGTGACCTAGGACGAGGGTAAACGGAAAAGGTATACACGATTTCAGAACTGCTGAGGATATTTAAACAGCAAACCATGCCCATTTTGATAAATTAATGATTGCCGCAAGCTCTGAACTTATGCTATAACATTTAATTACCCTATATTCCGGTGTATCTGCCGCGGCTGTATTTAATCATTGCGTTTTATACTGCGGTGTATCTTACATCTTTTTGTTTGTGTGTGTGTGTATGAACTTTAACTGCGCGAGAGTATTGAAATTTGCTCCTGCTTGTGCACATATCGTGATCGCAATATATATATATATATATATATATATATATATATATATATATATATATATATATATATATATATGTAGCCTTACCAATGCAAATTTACGACGCTGGCCATAAACAAAAGTCAAGGTACAGCTTGTGCAGAGGTTCGACTTATAGATCAGGAAGTATGGTATATTAATCACAAAAGTGTAAAAGATTAGGGATAAAATATTGCGCTTCGAATGCGTATATGGTAAGTGCGTAGTGTGGAGTTCTTACTACGGTGAATTACATGGACATTTGTGCTGTGAGTTGCCCGTTCGAAACATTATAGGCACTGCGTTTTTCCATTCGCATCAGTAGCGATTCTAAAACAATAGCAGGATCAAAGCACGTCAGGACAAGGGAGCAGTAGGGAGTTTCTGATTGTGCCAAAAGATGAATGAAATGTCAATACGCTCGATCACGTTTATCGACTGTCCAGTGCAAATGTACAGAGCACATTTCTCTTTCAGAGTGAGCTGTAGAATCGAGCGAAACTAGCAAAGGTCACGGGGTTGGCAGTGAGAGACTAATGAGTGCGGCGCTAGCAAAGTTCAATAGAAGACACGTGAGTTTGTCCGAAAACACATGGAGGCGTTGGCGGAGCTGTAATCGACCGAAACACGCGTGCGAGGGACAGAGCTCTGGCATTTTCTGAAGGTCACATCTATCTTACTTGCACCGAGTGCCGGAGGCATACCTCGTCTAAAAACCAAGCATAAAAAGTAGGTCACGTAAAAAGCTATAGTATTCTCCCAGTTAGCAAATCGACCTTTATTTTAATGTTTTATTTATTTATTCATTTATACATGCCCTCAAGGCATAATCATTATAGAGGCGAGTGGTAGCGAAAATAACAAGAAGTAAGCATGGGATGCAATTTGGGGAAGCAATAGAAAAGGAAATTCCAAAAAACAATAGACAGAGACGATTCACGCACTTAAAAAATATTCAGTCCGCTATTCTACAAGCCCACATATATACAACAAAATCTATAAAATATATCTGATTTGTTCTAGCACAATTACATGCAACCATTCAGGTATATTCTGCAGAGCAAGTTGGAAACAATCGAAATTACTAATAGTGGCTATTAGAGTGTGAAGGCGATTCCAGTCATTGGAGGTGCGTGGGATAAAAGAATACAAACATGAATTAGTATTGGATGAAATTACCCGTACGTTATGAGGCTGATCCACCCGTGACGATTTATAGAAATATTGGACGATCTATAAGAAAGATTGGAAGATTCCTAGATAAAATTGATGCCAGTCAACTCAATATGAAATAACTTCAATTTAAAAATACATTTATGAGAATGAAAATTATTCTGAACAATTGAAAGGCCCGCATAGCGACTGAATGCATTCACCTACAGCCATGTATTATGATTATCGTGAATTACAGCTAAAAAAACCGCGTTATGCGGCAAGTTCCCCAAGAATATAGCGGCATGTTTCAATGAGAACGCCCAACGAACAAATCACGAAGCAAAAGGTGACATTAAAAAAGACTTGCCCCACGTCTTTTGAGCTCTCCGAAACTGTAGGCAATATACTTGCGCCTTTTTCTTGCTTGAAACTGAGTTAACACCTGTATCAAGAGCCTACATCAACTCGCTTGCTCAACCCCTTGAACGCAAATACAATTTCGTTTGGGGTACACGCCAGATAAACTTAATTTTAGGTGTCAACTATTTGCAGCCTCTGACAGGCTTTTACAATTGTCGCTGACAACTTAAGACACGGAAGGCGTGTCAACTATCCAACATAATTACCAGGTTCACCCGAATTTTACCAGCCCTATTGTCGTTCCCTCGTTTGCAGAGGGCATATTCCTTTCTGCAGCTGGAGCAAGCGCGCCATCCGTTGACACGCGGGCGAAACTTTCGGAAGGGTTACTCATGGAGGAATAATCTGTATCGATTTCCTCCTTTCGACCCCAGAGAGCGCCAGGGAGGCGCTCAACTTCACTGGAAAAACACTTTGCCGCCCAATTCTAAACGCCCGACTTTGAGCTTAATATGCTTCCTAGGTAAACCCTAATTTATCTTTTACCGCGTCGGGAAACAAGTAAAACCTGGTCATCTCCCGACTTACGAAGAAACGAAGAAAAATACATTTATCCTTTGCGCGCAGAGCACGCGACGCTAGATGCGACGTGCGACTCCGCTTCGGGTGTGGTGTCACTAACGCAACCGTTATTTACTTTTAGCAACAATTTCAATAATTTCATATGCACTAATTTCTTATCATATATTATGCGCCGCTTCGTGTGGCCCTCAGTCGTTTGAAGAGTCCTTGTTTTTTTTTTGTTTTTTTTAAGGGTTTAGCATAAACAATTTTGATATCTGTAATTAAACAGCTGGAAGTGACTATGATCCCTGAGCGTTCTTACTCACATGACTATATAGTCATGTGAGTAAGAAAAAAACATTTTCTGGTTCTGAGCAAATTACCACACCAAGAAGTAGAGCACTTGATCTAATCGTCGCCATCGAAAACCGCAGGAACGTGTAAACTGTACACCAGTGTTAAATATGGGAGAAAACGTGAAAGCGTGGACAGCGTGGTTGCTTTTAAATTATAGACGTTGATTTGTCGAGTTCGGTTTGTTAATATAAGTTATACTTTTCATCATCTCTCAAAATCAGCCCTCTTTTTTTATTTTGTTACCAGAGCTCAATAAAATAATTAAAAATAATACTTTTCACGGTTAGCTTTTTTTTAACACGTACTTCTAGCTATTGCTTGATTTCGTCATTCGTTGCACAATCACAACCAGGTACTTCTGCCGTATTGAGCAAGTTTATTCTACTGTCAATGACCATAGTTGTTCCTGCACAGTGTTTGAGGCTTGTATACATATATTTAATAAATTTCGGTTTTAGAAAAAGGCTGTAATCTTGATCTCCCAAATTCCACTGCTCCTCCTCAATTTTGTCTCGATTTCAGTTTGTAAGCACTTTTATATTCACACAAATACAGAGCCTCTTATTATCGTTCGTCGGCCCATCAGACTTCGGTATCAGCCAAAGATAATAAAAAATTAGGAATAAAAAACAAATTAAGTTTGAAGAATATAGGCCACTCCCTCCATTTCTTATGCTGTCAGTGAATAGAGTATCACGAATATAAACATTAGGAGCTTTCTGTGTGTCTCCGTAAATCAGGCTCGAAAGCATATAGCAAAGAAAAATGTGAGACGAGCCTAATAAAACCACAAATTTATAATCCAGCGACTGTTTGTTTTTACGTTTTGCTTTTTGATAAATCAAAACTTTCCGATAATTTACGGTAAGTTAATTGCCTACAATGTTTTACAATATCTGTGAATTCAGAATAAGATTACACTGTGGTTGCGGCACTTCGCGGAATGGAAACGTTCATTCATATGAACTTTTTTTAGCCATTAACGCGGAAAGGACGGTAGGATTTATGTTGATGGAGAAGACGGAAGGACACGTGCCGTTACCATTACGTTATGACTGCACTCAGAACTACTATTGGAACGTGGTCTATGGAATCATTGATAAAAAATGACCTAAACAAATTTTGTTTATCTATCCCAGAGACGATGACCGCCGTGCATTTTTCGAATGTCCATATAGCCAGGTAAACTCCCCGTAAGGACGCTAGCTGTTTAGTGGGCACCCTTACTCTGAATAATGCGTGTTTATTAAAAACTGTCAGCTTACATGCATAGCATTTAGCTGGTTCAAGGGTACCGTCCTGTTGTTTACGTGAATTAGAGCGAATTTATTTCTTGTTATTCATCATGCGTGTGCGGATAGCTTTTTTACAACATTGAAAATATACGTATCTAACTTGTGTGCACTACCAAGGCATCAGCTATCCTCGAGCTTATAAAATAAACAAATAAATAAATAAATAAATTACAACAAATAAAAACTTTAAATCTACAATTACGGTTTGCATGAAGCTAGATTAAACACTAAATTGGGATAACATTACTGCGTGCCTAAAAGGATTGAAAAAGGTTTATCCTGACCACTTGCGGTTTGAGTGCGCGATTAAGTCTGGTTCATTTCCCTTCTGCTTTCGCTCCGACTGAATGTCAGTAAAAGAAAAGAGCTCTTTGACGAGTTTAGTATCGTGAAGTCTGTATGAAAGTAACGAACCCGGCTATAACGGGTTTGCTAAATCCCGCCACACGTTACGTTATGCAGAAAAAAAAAAGTGAAAACAGTGTTGTGTGTATCTTTACACACGGGGAATTTAGTCTCAATGGGCGTTTGGTGTCTTCGCTCTTGATGAGACATCTTGCCGGTGCGGTCCACAGCTAGCCTGGAGTTTTTAACGTGCACCACACAGTTGTGACGCACTACCACACGCCTGTACGGCGCCCATTCAGATCAAAAGATAATTCAAACCAGGATACATGATGGGGAAAACAGCTCAGGAAACACGGACTACGAAGAGGAACAGACACGACAGGTGAATGTCGTGTTTGTTCCTTTTCGTAGTTCGTGTTTTCTGAGCTGCTTCCCCATCATGTACAATGTCAACCAACTGGCCCAGTTCTCCATCTTATTACAGTTTGAAACCAGGATCCTTGCTTATGGAGCGTGAGGTTTCCCACGACGTGCTCCGAGCTGCGGTGTTCATTCACGCTATTCCAACCGATCCTTTAGAAAGGAATGCTGTACTTAGAAGGTGGTCGAGCAGTTGGGATGCGGCGTAAGCAACGCTACTTACCTTCATATATTAGCGAGTTTTAGTAGACCGTGTTTCCCGCTCCACTAAGCCCCTCCGCTAGCCGGAACTCTACAGCCAAGGCCATTGCCGCGCAGACGCAGTGACGGTTTCCTCGCAGCGGAGGGCTAGCGGAGGGGGAAACACGGTCTACTAAAACTCCCTATTGTCCACCACAAAAAAGAGAAGCGAGGGGAGCTCAGCTGGAGGGGCTAGTTAAGCCTGACACGTTTAACATGATCTCAATTCATTTGTCAGCTTCCTTCAGGTAATTCGCTCAGTGGTGATCAAACGCTGAAACCAGGATGCATAAACGTTTTATTTGTTTTTTCTTTAATTCGGCATGACTGTACCTGTGCTAAAAAACACGCAGAAACAACAAAGGGCTGTGCTAATTAATTAAACAAAAGAAAAAGTGCCACGTGAGCACTTTTGATCGTATCATATTGAAGATGAGCTTTTGCTAGGTGGAACAACGTGCTTTGCACTTTGCTTTGTCTATTTAAAAACGCGATCGATTGCTTTTTCTTAAGCGCACATTTGAAAACTTATTTTTTAATTTACAAGACAGCACATTACGTAACTGAAAACCACAAATGTTTTCAGTTAAGTAATTTCGTGTTAGCGGATATCGAAGGGCTAGATGATGTCGTACATAGGAGCAGCTCTTAAAATTCCAAATAAAGCATTAGCTTGATATAATTGTGTGAAAAACCACGTGGCTAAAATAAAACATTGGATATTCAATTGATTCTTTATTCAATCATTCAGTAATTCACTCATATTCTATATATTCATTCATTAATTCTAGTTTATTCTAGAAAGCTTATTTGAGACTAATATCTTATTGAGGGACACCGGAAATTGCCGCAGATGCGTCGCAATCAGCATAGTGGCTGCTGTTCGCTTTTTTCTGATGTGAACTTAATGTGTGAGGTTTATTTGGCTTATCTAAGATAACACTGAAAGGTGCGAAGTGCGCGCGTCGAAAGACGTTTCAACGTTGTCACGCAATATTTAAGTAGGCATACGAATATCGTTACTACGAAAACGTCTTTTCGAGCAAAAAATATTGCAAACATTTGTTACGAGAACAATAACTTTTGCGCGATAAATACTGGGGCTTGCTTTTTGAGAATATAAAGTGTTAAAAAACTGCAAGATTTTATTAATGTACGCTAATCCGGTAATAGCATTATGCGAGTTTCTGCCTTCAAGGTTGTGTCATTGTCACCAAGCGTTGTAGTACATGTAGGCCCGGTCTAGCAACTCATTTTGTCACAGTTGATATTTTGTGCGGAATAGGGTGACCAGTTACACAAGAACACGAGTATCAGCTTTTTGATAGTTAAGAAACACAAAATGTCCGCATCTCCACGTGGTGAATGATGTTGATTAGGGCGAAGCTCTGGTGGTGCTTATGATACTGATTTTATTGTTCATAGGTAGTGCTGATGGTGCTGATTTTTTTTATTGCTCATAGGTAGTGCTGAGTTCCGGGTTGCGTTTCGACTTCATTATGACTGATTTATGGTCGGTGAAATGCAAAGCCAGTGGTTCTTCTAGTGAATCCAAGCTGATCCGCTAGAAGCCGGGGGAAAGCATCTGCATTAAGTCAACGGTACATGTCAGAAAGAAAATGTGTGGTATGGAACGTGGTTATATACGCATTTGAGCATTTGACCGCAGCGCCCTCTCGTTTATAAACGTTGAGCCAATGCATGCAACGTTTAACGCGATTATATACGCATTTGACCGCAGCGCCCTCTCCTGTATGGACGTTAAGCGGCTGCATGCAACGTTTCATCCATTCCACCCATCTCTTGAGTTACTAACACATCTCAGAGCCCCCTACTCGTCCCACAGTCGTGGCCCACTGGTCAAGGCGATGGACTAGAAATCCATCGGGGTCTCCCCGCCCCAGGTTCAAATCCTGTGGACTGCGCAAACATTTTTTTTTATGTGAGCACGGACGCCGGCCGGACGGACGGACGGACGGACAAGGCTAGACCCTAAAGAGCTTCGCCCTTAAAAAAAACAAGACAATCCAGATGGCTTGTTGTATTCGATTTATTGCAAACCGGAATAACTTTCACGTAATTGAGGCACAATCTCAATTGTTTCTTCTCTCCTCCGCCTCAAGAACGTTTTCCCGAAGAAGTAGACGAAGAGTTGATAGAGATATAAATATTCCTTTGTATCTACAAGGGGAACCGAACGGCGTTCAGTTCATTGACATTCCTCTCTAAACCCGGTATAATCAATCATCATTTCGATCACCGCATATATCTAGCTGAAAATTACGAATGGCAGTCATCCTGGTCACACTGAATCACTGAGGCACGAAATTATTTGAGGGGTGGAGAGCACCTTGTTTTATAAGTATGCTTCTATTTAGCTCTAGCTGAATTAACGATATTGAGGCGGTCAACGGTTGGGGCGTGACAAGACATGAAACGGAATGTCGGCCATTCAGAGGGCTCACCCTATCAATCACACCACGATTAAAAAAAAAGTGAAGCGTGTGTTTCTGAATATCTACTGCTACCAGAGTTACACCGTATGTTTATACGTCATCCATTGGAAATATTTTATTGTAGAAGGACTTCGGGATCATTTATATACTATATACAAGTGTGTGTGTCTGTGTGTCTGTGTGTACAACGATTAATTATTGTCATTAGAACACGAAGCCTAGACCATAAACCTTTCACTAGATAGCAGCGTAAAGTCCAGGGATAGTAGTCAATTCAGTCCCGGTAACTGTATGTTCAACCTGCTGGGCTGAAGTACTCCGATCATTTTTGACGACTACACTTGTTTCAGCTTGATCCTTCAAACTGTTTTGAGCTGAAAATTAAAAAAGAAACACGGTTAATAGCAAATGACGATTCTTTTTGCAGACGGTCTGCAGAATCTGTGAAGCCCAATATGCGACTAAAGGCTGTTTTTATGGTCACTTATGAAGTAGAAGGGCAGTTACAATCGATGAGAGACAAGGTATTATTTGAGATATGATGTCACAGACAAAATTATTTTATTGTCAGTTTCCACGGTCCCATAGCGGGAGTATTAGGTATTCGCATCATTAACCCTTGAGTGAGTGTTTCTGATTTACAAATAAAAATATATCCTGCTCAAGATAAACTTTTCGCTCAGATTGCTCGCAATTTAAGCCATATCCGGGCTTATAGCTTTAGAGCGCAGCTCTTAGGCCCCCGTTTTCGCGTCAAGCGGCGTCGGCGTCAACATCGGCGTCGGCGTAGCCGCCCTGCTAAATATAGAAGGAAATTCAATTGGTGTTGAGATCACGTGACGTCAATTTTTGCGCTAAATCTAGCAGAGAAACTGAATGTGTTAATGGATGACGTGATACGAAGTCATGAGACGTCATTTTCACGGGTAAATTTAGCGGAGAAACTGAATGAGTGTTGAGGTCACGTGACGTCAATTTCTCCGCATAATTTAGCGGAAAAGCTTAACCCTCGAAATTTAGCGGGAAAATTTTCGGTAAATATAAAGAAATATTTAGCGGGGAAATTTAAGGGGAGGAGGAGAGGAGGAGGAGAAGGTGGGAAGGAGGAGGAGGACAAGGGGAGGAGAGAGGAGGTGGAAAAAAGGAGAAGGAGGAGAGGAGGAGGAGCGGAGGGAATGGAGGAGGAGGATGAAGAGCATATACCCAATCAATCAATCAATCAATCAATTTTATTTACATCATCATCAAATAGTGATGTGGGCTGCAGAGGCAAAAAGTCAAAACAGTTTTGACTTGACAAGGCCTCTGCAGCCTTACAATTGGCATATTGTAAGGCACCCTCCCCTTCTCCTCCTCAAGAGCTGCGCTCTAGGTTCGCATTACGAAAATTTGGAAACGTCCTTAATTTTTTTATAATCTGTGTTAAATATTGTTTAATAGCTGGGATATAGAAAGAAATAAAGATGCAAGCGGGCCATGATTGCGCCGCTTCCACGTCCATACAAGCAATGAATAGGAGGTAAAAGCGCTAAAAAACGACGGACAAGTTGAAGAATGACGAACACCACAGAGCGCTCTGTGGTGTTCGTCATTCTTCAACTTGTCCGTCGTTTTTTAGCGCTTTTACCTCCTATTCATGAATAACCAACTAGCCCAAGTATACACCCTTCTACCATACAAGCAATACCTTAATACTACTCCAAAACAGATTTACTGCTAAAACTTATATAGGCTTTTTGCCTACAACCTCGGCGTTATTTTGATAAAAGGGGAAGTTATGACTGATACTTTTCCACGACATCGCACTTGGAAAAAACAGGTAAAATATTCAATAGTCATGTGTAAACTAAAAGAACTAGAAATCATTTGAGAATCAATTTTGTCCCAAATGATGAGACAAGCGTTCGAAATAACGTTTAGGTATTATTTGACGGACATGAGTCCTTAATATCGTATACTCTGATATCAAGCAAACAAACCTAGTAATTGTCCAGCTTTCTCAAAAGTCATCAAGACTGTTACCATTGACATCGTCGTAGGTTGAGACATGGGAATTCAAAGATTGTTGAACGACACCAGGGCACATAATAACTTTCTTCCCGATGAGTAGTCTTGGGTGAACGTTCACGTAAGGCACCTCGTTCCTGTAAAATCACGCGCAAAATTCAATTAGCAATAAACTATACACAAAAATAAGCATCACTTCGCCAGCTTGTTTGTATACAAACTATGGCAATAACTTGTCTGTGGCATCGGCCGTCAATAAAACACCTGGGCCATGAACTCTATCGGTCACACAGCGAAGGAACAGAATTTTCTTTGCAATGGTGTTGCTATGTGAAACGTTCTTTGTTTAGCAATTGTGATGCTAAACCACTAACGTTAAACCAACTGTTTGGTGGAGTTAGTAGAGTTAGTGGTGAGTTAGAGTTAGTAAGATCTAGAGTTAGAATTAGAGTTAATCAGAGTTAGAGTTATTTTGAGTTAAAATTATTTAGAATTAGAACGAGTTAGAGTAAGAGTTAGAGTAAGTTAGAGTTAAAGTTAGTTAGAGTTAGCTAGAGCTAGAGTAAGTTAGAGTGAGCGTTAGAGTTAGTGGTGCTAACTCCACCAACTTACGGTTACGTTTTTTGTGGCACCACTTACTCTGAAAATCTAGCCTAAGAACGTGTCACGTTTAAAAGACACAACAGAGCAACGTGCTTTTGAACTGTACAAACGTGAAGCGGCGTTATCTGTTTTTTTTTTTTAACAAAACAATGTTAAATTGCAACGTTGACATAACCACAATAGACAATGATACACACAAAGAAAAAACAATACGCCAGCATCTCATCAATAGGAGGAACACCTGCGGCCAACTTGGGGCTCATCGACTTCCAGTTCCGCTTTCACTCGCAAGTACAACATCCGGCATTTTCACTTTCACAGCTCTTGCGCACATGAGGGCAACGCCTGTTCATGGCAGCCCCGAGGCAGCGCGAGCTGCCAGCATGCAAAGAGACTCTGGAACGATATTACGCGCTATAATAATAACTTCATCGTGATTCCGAGTCGGTGAGTGCCCGAGAATTCCAGACAAATTGTGGGCCCCCAACTAAATCGCTCTGAGTCACTCGCATACACAGACCGCCCCGTTGTCCGGCGGTCCATTGCCCCCTCCCGCAGGTCATTTCCGCAAAGAATAAGCCCAATAGGAGATGCGAAAGTCCGGCAGCACGCTCCTGCGCGCTCTCTTCTCCGCGCAACTACTCCCCGGCGATCCGCTGGATGCTAATGTTCCTAGTTCCATTAGCGCCCCGCTGTGTTCGCAATTGCATTTCTGCTTTCACATGCTTCGACACCCCGCGCCGCGCAAGAACGGTCCTCCGTGGCTTTCAACACTTGCCGCGCGGGAAGTCAAAGCAGCACGCAAGAAGAGCAACGCGCCCGGAGTCGGCCATAAGACCGTATAAAATGCTGTTCGAAATTTCTAAGTGACTTTGTGTACTCAATGTTTAGTTTGGTTCACGAGAATAGTGGTTGAGCATGTGCATTTTCCCATTTATTTAGGATTAGTCCTGCAGCGCCGACTATGAAAGTTCGAACCAAAACGAAGATGAACAATTCCGCTGAATTTGATGAGTATACCAGTATTTAGACATTGTTTTGAAATACAAACATATTTGCTGTCTTAACCACCTTTTTTCGCAACTCCACGTTTTATTTCAATCTAACTGAATGTCCGTTGCATTAGTTCTCTAAATTATTTTTTTACCATTTCCATTAAATTGTTTTACTTGAAAATCTAGGTGAGAGTACCTGATAGCATAACTTTAAAAAAAAATGCTAATGTCTGTCAATTGAGATTTCTTATCTTACAAGCTGTTACAGGATCCTGAAATGCGGCTTAGCATTTTCGTAACATTTTTTCACGCTCTAGAAATGACGATCGTAGTGAACATAAAGAAGAACAAGTACTTTAGCAATAAATGAGACAAAATTAAAATAAAAACTATATTTCAATTATGTTGCAGAAGGAAAGCCTGATGCCTATTGTATTCATTTTTTTGTACACGCAAAACTTCCGTGGCATACGGATTTCAAGACACGTCTGAATGGAAAAATAACAATGTTTTCCGATGGGCAGCTAACTAATTTTTGCTGAATATTTAAAATACCGACTGACGTCATCCCTTCGCAAAATTGCATGCATCCATCGCGTGAAAGGTCTGCCAAGACCCTCATTTTTGTTTTCGGCTGGCGCTTTCGTATAAGCATATTACGGGGAGCGAATGGCTTCGCATTACAAATGTAATAGACGGTCCTGCGTATGCCATGAAAAATACCTAGGCTTAAAAGCCCCCGGTCGTGGGGTTTTCAAACAAGGGGTGCATTTTGATGAACAGCTTCGCCATAAATACGAACAAACAAATGTCCGCGAACACGACAAGGAATGAAGGCGAATTAGATAAATGGTTCACAGTACAAAGCCTGAAATATAATATGTTGCTCCACTTTACATGCTCTTTGCCATAAGCAAATTCAACAAATGTTATTCCTTTCGACCTTCATTAAAAAATAAAAACAATATAATTGTGTTATGTTTTCAGTGAACAAAAAAGTAGACACAAATAATTTGAGTGGGTAATTTGTGGTAGCCAGATTTGTCGGAAAAGGGCAGCTGGCGTCAAACACGAGTGCACCACGCCAGTAATACTAACATACGGTCAAGTGTACCAAAAAAATGTTCAGATACTGAAAGCATACTAACATATAGTTGACATATACTTCAATTAGGACCTCAAACAGAAGGACTGAATCAGTGAGAGGATAAAATACGCTCCTATTTCGTGTCTCTAAGTTCTTTGCCTTCCTTGTTTCCATCTCGGCATACTGAAATAGTAAGCATATTCCGGCCGTGCATTTCCGTTCTTTGAATACCCCTTGCACATTTTACACCTTCCATTTTGTAATTACGTAGTTGTGTATTTAATTTACACGATTTAACGTTTCGAGATTCTATAGCTAAATTGTTTGAATGTGGAATATAAAATCAAGGATCCTGACAGTTTAGGACATGGCTGTTCAATAGTCAGAATGCTCCGAAGTGAAGCTACACTACAATGGGTAAGTCTTATAAAGACAAAAACAAACACATTACAATAAAAAAATACAGAAATATTTTGCACCAGTCATAATTGGAACCAATTTCGCTGAAGTGTTGTGAAAATCTGTCTATTCTTAATGCAAGAACCATTCTCTTATTAAAAAAAAATGCGCTAGTCAGAGATATTTAAATCTGCGAATAGTACCATCAAGGCTCCTACTCGTTTATTCTGTGAGAAATATAATGCAAAAAGTAGTTTTTCTTGGCGCGCATAATTCACAACGATTGTCATAAAGGTCATCGTCCATTATGGTGTTGAGTTTCTATCGGGGTTATGGCGCTACTTTTGAATAACCTTTTTGCCTGATGTTCACTACTATGAAACCAGTGCACACAGAATCAGACACGTAGCAGTGTTTTTATTTCGGTGTGTTGTCCGAAACTTTCGCTTTCGAAATTTTTGATGAAAGCAAAATATTACGTAGGTCAAAACTGTACTTTCAGTATGGGCCATGTGGGTCAGATGAGCTGAATAGTCGGCTAATTTTATAGTGACCGACATCTTTGTTTATGTTATGGTATCAATATATCAGAGTTAAAACTTAAAATTTCCTACCTCCTTTTGTTCTTGACCTTAAATATCTGAAGTTGTGAAGACATCACCTACCACTCTTTTTATTACGATCATTTGCCTGGATGAGGAAATGTTCATTCAAAAAGCTAATAGAACATAGCGCGTCATTCAAGTGTAGCGGTCATCGCGCCAGCTCTTGAAAGAGGAAAGAAGAGGACGACACGGAGAAAAGGCTCGCGAGCAAGTTGAGCGGCTAGGTTCCGAAGGAAGTGATAGCAATCTGCACTTGATATGTAAATAATGTAAATATAAATACTGATTGCTAAAAGTGGTGACCCGGACGTGATCGCGCACGTTTCCCGTCGGCCGGGCAATCAGGCAAGCATTTAGTTGGAACAGTGCCAGGAGCCAGCCATCGCCTCCTCCCAGCCTGCATACAGGAGGCAGTGGAGTGACACCCCCACACCTACAAGGCCGTCATCGACACGCCCTGTTTTTGTCACCCGCGAACTGTCAACAACCACACACGTTTTCGTCAGAAAGGACGCTCTACGCCGCTGTCTCCAACCACCCTACGATGGTCCATTTCCGGTTTTGAAGAGGACACCAAAATACTTCCAAATACTGTTAAACGGGAAAACAGAGAATGTATCGATAGACAGGCTCAAGCCCGCGCATATCCAACCGTCACGTCAGGAGTCCCCAGAGACTAAAGTGTTCAAACCAACGCACCGCAAAGTTCATTTTTCTACCTTCAATCGTCAAATCGACTAGAGGGGCGGTAGTGTAGCGGTCATCGCGCCAGCTCTTGAAAGAGGAAAGAAGAGGACGACACGCAGAAAAGGCTCGCGAGCAAGTTGAGCGGCTAGGTTCCGAAGGCAGTGATAGCAATCTGCACTTGATATGTAAATAATGTATATATAAATACTGATTGCTAAACAAGAAACGTAATGCGAGGTTTATTCAACCTCGCATTATTATTGTTCAATTACGCTCCTTGAATGACGCGGTAGGTTTATTCTCTTAGTGAAACATTAATTTCCTTACACTATTTATACAACAACTTCTTTTACTGCACACTTGGTTTTTTTAAGATTAAAAAATAAATCCCATCTAGTCAACGATATTCCTGTTGGGCATGATAACAGAAATTTCACCGGCAGATTCTTTCGTATAAGTTTTTCTGGTGAATGAGCATTAAATATTTTTTTCCCAATAGAATGAAGATAACATGTTAGATTTTTCGCAGCTGAATGAGGGAACGAAATGACGTTAAGCCATTTATATTACGTTGTCTGAGTAGGATAATGGTGCTTAAAGTCATCATTTCAACGCAATGAATTACATGCTATATTTACGAGTTACAATGGATTACATTTAAATGCATTATTACATGCACCATATTCACCGCAGCGCATTACGTGAACCGTATTCGATGAAGTCTTTAGGAAGCTAATAACGCAGGAAATAAGCTTGTTTCAATGCCTCTATTAACACAGGTAGTAGGTGAAAGGGGATAGGGTGTAACTGCAGTACAGCCTGCTTGTCATGGGCCTGATTTTCAGGCAGTTAGTCCCCAGACTAGACACCGCTGCATAATACGGATTTGCATATGCGACATAGTGCTAATATTATGATTCATTCTGCAGAATTTTACTACTTTTCTCATCCTTCAGCCGTCATTTTTGGCCAGTTGCATATATATTTTACGTTTTTGACAAGGCCTATCCGAGTCACACGAGCCTAATAAAACATTCGAGGAAATGTATGCAGGTATGCACAATTAAAGCTTCACATATTCGTAAATATTAGTAATCCTTATGGTAATATGATTCGGGCTTAGCACGTTGTGGTCGAAAAACACTGCAGTGGAACTTCTATTCCAAGTAGACAATTAGCACCCGGCTGCTGTTTCGCAATGCGCTTACCGTGGTAAACACACTATTGTAAATCGTAACTCTATAATTGCAACAAAACAAAAACACAAAAATTTGAACTTTTAATATGAAAATATAGACATCTTTTTTCGTCTCAGCTAAGGCACGGTTTTAGGGTCAAGAGTGTCCTGCACATAATTACAGCGAAATCTACAGCAAGTGAATTGAAAAGCTTGACAGTACGTGGAAACATTATCGTAGAATTGTACAAGTCGTAGAAATATATCGTAGAATTGTAGAACTGCGTTGAAATGTTTCTAAAGCACGCATTGTGGTTTCATCGTCCGAAAACATGTTTTACTGTCCACGTTCAGCTTCTCAGGGCTCTATCTAAGTTCCTGTTCAAGTGCGTTTCTGATAGGACACATATGGGACAGAACGCAAGCGCTGCACAGCACGGGATTGGCGATTCATTCCCTTCCGTTGACTCGGACCGAGTGCGAAGGTTGCTATGGCAACAACTGCGTGAACAATAACTGCGTCGGCAGCAGCTCCGTTGAAGTCGACGCAGTGGTTTTCATAGCAACCTCGCACTCCGTCGGACTCGATGCGAGTGTGTAATTTGCCCTTAACACGAAGAGGGGAGTAAAGAAGCCATCAGAAACACAAAAAAGAACATATTGGCAACAATATATTAGCAGGAAGCACGTTTTTAGATACTGGTTCAATGCTACACTGAGTAAACCTTCGCACCAGTCAAAATTCAAGCAATTCGCTGTTGAAGGCTTGAACGCTGTTGAAGGCTTAGCAATGACTTCACTTCGCCCAGAGGGGCGAAGTGTAGCCTCTGCCAAAAACATGCTTGTATGTCTCCTCCGTGGTTGTAGCATGTGTCTCCTGCTACTCTGGAGTTTTACGAACTCATTATAATTGGACGGTATCATTCCCTCGGCCTGTGCTTTGCTCCACACGTGAGAGGACGGAATGCCCTTTGACACTCAACCTTCTCCAAGTCCTTCTTCGACTCCCGAAAACGGGTTGGCTCCACTTGGGAGATTGAAACAAGCACTATCCTCTTTATTTCATGGCTCAGTTTCTCAAGAAGTACAATAATATATAGCTCAGTTCGTCAAAAGAGGTGCGCGCGTGGGTTATATAATTAAACTCTATTGTTTTCAAATAATGCATTGATATGTGATGCTTGAGGGTACCGCCCACTCCATCGCCCCAGCTTTTTTTGTTCCCTGACGCTGATTAGATCCACTTGGTGACATCTGCCTTCTTCTTCAATTCATATAACTGGAAATGATACTTGAAGTGGCTTGGAGCCCCATCAGCAATATACATTTTATAAAAAAAAAATCACGGACAGCAGTTTCTTACGTCTCTGTTCCATCAATGCCAGTGCAAAGTGTGCGTTTGCTGAGTCGCGGCCAATGTCATCACTTACCACATCTAAGCTTAGCGTTTCATTTGTGGCCGTGCCTACGCGAGTGAAGATTGTCATCATCTTGTTCTTCTAGTGGTAACCTTGCATGGCACATTGGATAAGCACACTCTACTTTTTGGCAAAATCGAAGTGTAAGATCACGGCAAGTGGCTGTACATTCGCTTTTCTGGGGCATGCGACATTTTGTTGAGCAAGTTATATGTAAGAGTGGGTTATGCATTTTATCGTCCACTTCTTGAACTCGTCAATTAATGCTGATACCTCCAAATGTTTTCTTATTCACCAGGCTCAAGGAATGTCATCTTTACCTCGTTTTCAGGTCCAATGCCTAATTTCTCAAGAGAGAGAGAGAGAGAGAAAGTCATGTTTACAGGAAGCAGTCTTTTGAAGGATTGTCACAAAGAAAGGAAATCCTGGACATCTTCAAGTGTCGTGGTCTTTTTCTCTGTGGCATTTGGCAGAAATGCGAAGGAAAGTGAGAAGTTGGCACAGTACATGCACATACATTCTTCGCGAAGTAGGCGATTTTTAACCCAGATAGGTCGAAGAGAGTAACATTTTGTTCGACCTGTTTTGTGATTCCGGATGGGCCGCTTTGAATGTTTTGTGGGCCTCTCTAAACGATCCTTTCGTCAACCGCTTCGTGACGTAGACTTCCCTTCCGTCAACGAAAATCCGCACGACATCTTTCTTATACGGGCTTTTTCTTGAGCAATCCGTAGCGTTTGACATGTAAAGGGTAGAGAAAGAGCGGAATAATTTTTTGTCAATTGAATGCCCTTTGCATGGATCATCTGTCGCTCAGATTTCCAACGCTTTTCTGAGTTTTCTTGGCCTTTTCGGAGAGCGTTGTGGGTTCAGAGATGCTTTCAAGATATCTTTCTTTGTGAGATCGGAGGACAATGAAGTTAACCAGCGGTAACTTTCTATTTAGGACTTTCCTTTGGAATAGGCCACACTCAAACAGCCCTTTGAAGCCCCTTGGGTACACTGACAGGCTGACCGGCGCAGGTTATCCCGGCCGAAGTGCCCCTAATCTGACGTAGCTTTGTAGCGGAAAAGGCGCCGTGCAACACAGCTTTTGGTTGCACGTCAAAAGATCCCCAGGTGGTTCAAATTAATCCTCAGTCCTCCGCTAGGGCCCTTCGTTGGTTTGGCACGCAAAACCTTCAAATTTGACCGGGGCAGCTTTGATTGCGTGATCCACCAGGTGGCTGTCTGACCTATACCATGCGTAACTCAGTACCAGAAATGAAAGACTGTGGGGAAGTGGTGTCAACTTCAAAATAAATGCGCCACAAATTATGCAGGAAGTTTAGAGTCAGCGCGAACCAGCTAAAAAATACCGCGTTTTTTACTCTGCATTATGCGATATCCTCCCTATTTATACGCTACATGTCAAAGAGAATATTAATATGAGTCATTAATCATATTCATGTCACAATATTGGCCATAATAGCTCTCATGCCAAGGCACATTCACAAAGCATATATTACAAGATTCAAGCTTTCATTGCGTACATACAAACATTATACCACACTCTCTATTTATTTTTATAATAAACCACTACCATACCTTACTACTACTAAAAATGAAGGAAATTAAAATGGGGCTCTTAAAAAAATCCAATCAATTCGCAAGATATTTAAACATTGGATAATTTAAACTATAACAAATATGTTCTTTTACATGCAATATTGAATTTATAATGAATAAAAAGAACTCAGTTTAGGCTTTCTTCTAATAACAAGTTCATTGTCATATGTCGTAAATACGTAACGCGTAACAAATTTCCAAAAGTTGCCTGAAATAATCAGTCAGAGCTCGACATTTTTTTAAGATTCCTAAATATTATATTTTTTTATTAGAACAATAAAAATTATATTGAAATTGTCACCACAGAGTCCTAGTACAATAGCTTGATAAGTGGCAAAATAACTAGGGGAGCATAATGTCATGTCCGACAGGCTGAAGAAACGTGTTTTCGAATCGGCCACTTTAATGGACAATATGTTGAAAACAAAAAAATTCTCCAAGATTGCCGCTTACGCCGTCTTTCATTTCAAGGATGCTGCCAAAACAAGTATTTTGTTATAAAGAAAAAAAAATTCTACCATTAAATCGTGCCTGAGCTGAGATGAAAGCACCGACATAATAATACCTTTATTTATTTTTTTAACAAGAAAGCTTATTTTCTATGTATGTAGTCTATAACCAAAAAGAAGCAATATGAAGCGCTCTGGAAGGCTAGCCACTCAATATTATGCGAAGTTAGTGTGACATTATATATTTAGTAGTTTTCTTAAAGGGCATGATCACTGCTAGAATGGTCTGACAAGAATGTGTAATCTAGGGAAATATGCAGATGTGAAAAATCAGTGGAGGATAAAAAATAAGGCACTCTCTGCTCGCCTAGGCATGTATACTGAAAAAAATGTCCAGATTTTGTAGACATCTTTACTGTGTCGTGCAGCGTTAGAGCGTAAATGAATTGCCGACCTCGAATAGCCTCCAATAACTAACGGTATAATTATTACATTGTTGGATAAGAAAACACAATCGTACACTTGGGCAAGTATCGTATGGTGATATATAATTCCACCCATATTACCCATTATTCGTAGTCACTGCTAAATTTACGAATGCGTTAATTCATTTGATGAGTACCGTATTTACTCAACATTATATTTCCTTGATTTATGTATAATTTTAGTGTTTTTATGATAAGTGACTATCACCTAACTATTTTATTAACGTGGGCCCTTAGTGATCAAAATGGCTAGCAGACCTAGTTTATTTTCGCCCAACTTGTAACATGCAATACCCAAATAAAACTATTTAAATTGAAGTAAGTTTATTCTAATCGGAAGTGAACGCACCTCACACCCCGTAGCCAGTAGCACCACGCGTAGAGGCCACTCGAGCAGACATGACGCAGACAGCCTGCGTTGGCGGTGGCCGTCTCTGGGCCATTGCTGGGGCAGACATCGAAAAAGACGCTAACAGGTGGCCGCCGTGGGGTGACGTCAAGGTGGGGACCTGCCCAGGAATGAGCACTGTTAGCAAGCCGAAAGTAACGTTTGACTTTATATCTATTTTTGTTTCATATGATAATGTAATTCAGTCTCATTAATTAAGCCTTTTCCAAGACCGCATCGATAAACATAAGATAAAGGGCGTATTTTATTTTAGAGATAGATAAAAGAACGTAACCAAAGCAATTCAATAGCTATGTGGCCAGATGCAAAAATTACTCAAATATCCTAAAACACTCTGCGGGTGCGGGCGAGCTGGAGCTGGTGTAAGTTTAGTATCATGTTAAAAAACCTGAAACTGAGTGTAAAAAACCTTAAAACAGCTAAAAGTAGAATAAACATGGAAAAAAGTATGTCAGACGACGTCGCAAACTCAGCTCATTCTAGTGCCTGCTGAAATTTCATTAATACCTTGTAGCAAAATATATGTTAACATTTTGGGCTCGTTTTTCATCCTGGTGCGCGCTTTCATATCGTCTTAGCTTATTATATTACCTAGAATTTTAGCAGTTTGCTCAACCTTTTAAAAAATCATATTAATGACATAAATTTTTCATTACATCTCATTCATTTGATTCTTCAAAAGTGACTAGCATGTTCCTTGGTACAGCGCTGGACCCACAATAGACTGACAGCTGCATCATCATATTTTACGCACGTACGTAAAGTAACTGCATGTCGCTGTGTGAGCCCTAGAGTGAATGAACTGGACTACGCACTTAATTGATCTACTTTTGTCTTAATAAAGAATTAGCTTCAAAACTGCGTGTATGGGTATCTTCTCAATTATTATCACCTTATGTAAATCTTTTTTTCACTTCATTTCATTCATACTCTATACAATACATTCAGTGAAAAGTAGGTATTTTCGGCTCTAGTAAAAAAATAGGCCTATGGTGGCACCAGAAAACAACTTAAATAACCTCCCGGCTTCTACACGAAAGATATGTAATAGTACCATTATTCAATTACAAGACATTTTATTCGCGTGTTACCTTTTATGCGCGGATCAAAGAGTGTTCTTTAAAGTTGTATGCCCTCCTCTTTTTTACTTGACCGCTCACTTTCCTGGGAATCGCATTAGAGAAATAAATATGTATCCTTCTTTTCGCAGTAGTCAAGGCGCCTTGCATAAGCACGTGGTTTTAAATATAATTTTACTTCAGTAAACTCCCTTGCAAATAAATATCGTCTTAGCCTTACCCAATTGACCTAGGGCAATTGCCTAAGGCTATCGCCAGATGTGTTAGGTAACACATCCTAGGGCGATAGGTCTAATATGAAGCGGGGTATGTACGTATACACTATGTAAATGCAAATGGAGCGCAAGTTTCAGTTTAACAGTATTACGGAGAACACAGCTAAGATTAACACCTGGGCCGGTGGAAATAGTAATCTCTACTATCTATTTCGGGCATCATGTAGGGAATCCGACATCTTCATCAATACTTGCTTAAACAAATATTTTCTTCATATGGGCCCAGGTGCTATAGGCAGATATTGTATTCTTGGGTATTGTATGTTTCAGCTTAATTTCAAATAATAATATAAATTCACAATATTCTTACGAGATTTTATGAATAATTCATTAAATAGGTTTATGAATTTGCTTTCCAGCTTCTTGTCTTGGTTATGTGAATTGTTGAACACAAAAAAGTCTAAGAGAGGAGCTGATCAGCCTCGTTCAATATGCTTATCGAGTGTGTGCTGGTATTTTGGCCAAGAAAACGCTCAAGTAATTCAATGGAGTAGACTAAAGTATCGCAAATGGCAACAGAAAAAAAGAAAATCTCGCTCATGTTTTTAGCAATTAGCCAAAATAGGCTGGACAATGTAGCTTTTCCCCACGCAGTGGTATTTTCGTGACAAAAAGTGAACATCCAAGGTATTTCGTCCTGGTATATTTCAGTTTTACTAGTTCTATGATCTGTTCCATGGGTGAACGGGCTCCTCAAATTGGATCCATGTTGGATACGTGAAACGTATCCATGTAAGAAAGAAATGCAACAGTACGCTTTATACTGGTCTACTTTACGCAATGACATCAATCTTTCTGTGATCGCAAATCAATTTAAGCTTTAATACATAAAAAAAACTAAGCCGTAGATGAAAAGAAAAAAATTGCGCGACGATCACACGTGGTGATGTGTTTAGACCGTGACAGCTGTGCTGGATATTCGGCGATAGGACGATGACGATTGATTTACATTGCGCCGACAGTGCGTCTTACGGTGATCTGATATTAAAATGACGTTGCTTTGATTTAGCGTCGACACGTTGGTCATAAATAAGTTATTTTAAGGTCGTGATAAGTTTTCCCACCAAATTTAGCTGGGAAACTGAACAGATACATAGTCCACGTTACGTCACTTTTTTCGCTAAATTTAGCGGAGAAACTGAATTTTTCTGCATATCCCGTGACTTCAGGTCACGTGGCATAATTTTCCCGCCAAACTTGGCAGGGAAACTGAATTGGTGCTTAGGTCACGTGACGTCAATTATATGCTAAATTTAGTGGGGAAACTGAATTTATCTGTAAGTCCCGTGACTTCAGGTCTCGTGACATGATTTTTCCCGCCAAACGTAGCGGGGAAACTGAGTTGGTTCATAAGTCACGTGACGTAAACTTTTACGCTAAATTTAGCGGGGAACCTGAATTTTTCTCTAGGTCCCGTGATGTCAGGTGACGTCACATCACTTTGCCCGCCAAATTTAGCGGCGAAACTGAATCGGTGCATAAATCACGTGACGTCAATTTTTGCGCTAGATTTAGCGGGTAAACGGACGACGTTCACGTTCACACCGTCCCGAAATCTGGGAACACACCATTAACAACTGTCGCTGTAAAAAAAAAAAAAAAGAAAAAGATCACAGGTTTGTGCCGATGGGGAGAATTTTAAAGAATTCTCCCCTTCATCAAGGTTATGGTTTAATACGGTTGCATTTCTGTAGTTAATGCCTTGTTTGCCTTGCTGCCAAATAGTACATTTAAGAAGCTCGGCATACTCAACCGTGCAAAACACGGTGGCAACTAGCCACGGCAAACAAAGAAATGATCCCAACGAATGACGAAGCGCTGAGCGTCAAATACGATGTTAGGCCTGAAACCTGTCCTTTTAGCAGGGCAATGGGAACGATGTTTCAACTTCTCGGTATATCTGGTACAATTTCGATTCTTGGGCAGTCCTAACGACTAGCGCTGCCATCTCATTCGCTGCGGAGTGATAATGAGAATTTCGGGACTTGATACGCCAAGCGTTCCTTTAGTTGTCATTTACTATGGCAGTCCGTAAATCTAGATCTAATTGTAGTGTGATCTTCGTCGTTCTCTGGGATCCTTCTATCCGTTTTCTTGATTGGCCGTGTCGGCGTTCTAGCGGAAAGTGGACACACAAGCACAATGTTTGGCTGTATAACTGTCATTACACTCTAAGAAATGCCAGCGCGTCTACTTACCCTGAAGGCACTCAACGAGACAATCTCTGCGATCTACGAAATCAGCTTAGCGAATAATGAGGCGGAAAATCCGTTTATGCTTTAAAATGAAGTTGGCGTTTTGGCATTACGCAATGCAAAGCGTCATGCTTGCATTGCGTAATGCCACAGCGCCAACTTCATTTTAAAGCATAAACAGATGTTTCGCCTCCTCATTCGCTGAGGTGATTTCGTAGATCGGAGAGATTGTCTCTTCGAGTGTTTTGCGGGTAAGTAGACGCGCAAGCATTTTTTAGAGTGTACCCGAGAAGCACACCAGAGAAACGCCCAACCTGGTACACCTTTAGCAATCCTATAGGGAGAGCAAGTCGTCTGCTTCTCGCGTAAGTGTCGCGGGGAAGTCAGAACAACGCCGAGCTCTGATTGGCCTTGATTAAAAGGATAGTGGGTGGGCCTCATTTCTAGAGGCCTTGAGATCTGCCTACTATTTGTTTTTCAATCAGCCAATAAGAGCTCGGCGTTCTGACATCATCGCAACCCCTCTGCAAGAAGCTGACGAACTTGCGCTCCGCAAAGGGTCCTAACTTGGACTTTATGCGGTTCTGACCCAAGGCGTTCATTAGTGCCCGAGAACATTTCTCCGGTGTCTTTATGACTTTTTCTCTAGCTCACCACATAATTGCCAAAGTGTCAGACTTGAGTCAATGATGTCACGTGTAGAAACCAAAGGACCAGCGGTGAAGCCCAAATCTGACATATGTTTGGCAATTTAGACCCGAAGTTGCAACGTGAAAGCAAAACAGCTAAAAGTGAAGCCTTACTCTGACAGCTGTTTGTCGATTTAGGTCCAAATATGACAGATGACATCCAAACCCGCATCAAAGCCATACTTTGGAGCTTGTTTCACCAAAAAAGTTCAAGCCTTTGTCCCCAATCAGCATTCTTCGGGGTTTCTTGTAAGGCCCTAAATTCCCAGACAAAAGCCAAATTTTGGACCAGACTACTATGCTACATCTGTATGCATCAATAAATGAACGCAATCATGTGCGTGGAAAGGGATGACTTCGGTTATGAGAATCTACGCACTTGTCCCGCGTAGGCGGACGTGGCAGACCACCAGAGACTCTGGCCCCGCTCTGGAGTCTCCGCCGACGGTCGGGACGGAGACTCCGGGCTCTCGGGCTACGTGGTCGTCTCCCTGCTGATCCAGTAGTCGTTAGCGTCGCTTTTCGTCACGCCGTTGCTGTGCGCCGCCTTGCTTCCGCCACTGCCCCCGACTCCGCCACCGAAAGGCTTGGCAACCGGCTGGTGGTGCGAGCCTTTCGGAGACTGGGGGTCCTCTGCACACCGGCGGAATCAAGTATGATGAAAACCCCGTTTCGATATCTGGCTATTATTAGAGGATGGTCTTGGCACACAATGTATGTGTGCCACAGCGCGTATCAAGAACAATTTGCGGATTTTTAACAGCAATACTAAACTACGCATCGCCGAATGTTCATTGTCTGCCTAGCGCCAGTAGTTCGAATTAAATGCCGAAGTTTTAGAACTAATCGTTATCTTATTTAAAAAATATAAGATTTTTTTTTTTTAATGTCAATAGAAAAATGTGGCTCATTCTAGGTATCTGGGGCCACACAGCTCCGTGTCTTCGAAGTCGGTCGCCAATTTCAGTTTCATAACTTTTGATTAAGATAACAGTTAGTTCTTCAAGCTTGGCACCTCGTTCGGACCGTTAGTGCTACATTTGGGCAAAGAACGAGCGTTGGACGATGCGTAGTACATTTTTTGTGGTAAAGAAACCCTGTACATATCGGGGGTACGCCCTGTAGTCTGAGTGGCAGAAGGACGCTTCTCTATGAGTCATCGCTTAAAGATATATGCACAAGGTACGTGAGACCCGACGAAGGTGTGTATCTTAGCCGGGATGTGACTCTTTTCTTATATCAGATGCATTTTGTATTGGTGCGGTGAGTATGCTTCTATTCTGAGGCTTCAAAATAAGAGTAACATTTAACTTTATAATCCTCATCTAGGAAAGGGCCACGCATAGAATGTTTCCAAGATTCATTGGTAATTTGTGAGATATTACAGCACTCATTTTAAGCACTGACATGGCGATGGCTGCCACAGTTTTCACGTAGCGTTAATGTTTTTTGAAAAAAAAAAAGTACAACCGCCGTTACACGAAAATGTGCGGTAGCGAGATAAAGTGTAAACTATTAAAGCGTAACTAGCTCCCTCCATCTGAGGTCCAGTGATAAATGATTTATTTAACTAGAGGGATAAACGAGTGAATTTTGTTACTCGCTCGAGGATTATGTAGACCCAGATTTTCATTAGTTTACTCAAACCAAAGAGACCTTTTACGACGTACATCTTCTATAAGCGGCTATTATTCCAGTTCGCGTAGGCTCCCGTCACACGGCAAAACCTCCCTCTCGCTGCCATTAGACCACGATAAACTCTCCGCCCCCCCCCCCCCCCCCCCCCTCGTGTCACATCCCCATACCCCCTTCACGTGACTGCCGGGGGAAGTCTGAGATTGAAAAGATGAGGCATCTCTTCTGGCGGCGGTGTGCCTGGCTGCTTGCTCCGTCGACTCCCAGCGGACGCGTAATTTTCTTTACGAGCTACAAGCTGCCGTAGTCACTTGACGGAGAGGGAAAAGAAAGGAAAAGAGAGGAGGGCTTCAATTCGTTCCACTTCGCGGCAAGAAGCTACTGCTTCTCCCGTCGTAAAACGCACGGTCAGCGCCATTGGCGTTGTTGCGGCTGCTTGTTTTCCCCACAAACTCTGCTCTCTCTTCTTTTTTTTTTTTTTCAGCTTAGCTTCCGCGTTATTTCTCCTTTCTTCCCTCCGACTTCTCAAGAAGAGGCGCTCGCTTCCTTGCGTGAAAGTGTGTTTATTTTTTCCTCTTTTTGGGGAGAGTTTGGGAGGTTTCTTTGAGGACGTGTGTCAAAGCTCGTCGTTTTCCTCAAGCTTTCTAGCCGTTTTTATCTAATATTTTATTTGTTACGTTCCGAAAAAACCGCCCTTCCCCCTGCCCCCTCCGCTTTATTTTATAACGTTAGCTTCTTTCGTGGGAAGGTTCAGCGGCCAGGCACTCTGAAAAAGAGCACGCCGTAATTAAATTGAGATTCTCATGCGGCGCCTTCTAAATGGATGACGCTGCCTGACGCCGTTACTCCGTGCATCGCTGCTGTTTGACTTATGAGCGGGTAAGCAGGAACTTCTGCTTTTGTCTGGATGTTGGGGCCATATTCTTTTAATGAAGGTACTTCGCTAATGTGAAGTCGCTTAAGGGGAATGCCCGGGTGTTTGCATACGAACGAGATCGTTGTTGTTCTTGTTTTAAGCTACCGAGAGTGCAAACTAAACGCATAATTCATTAAGAACAGTCTGCTTGTCTGGGCACAAAACAGGCTTATGGGCGGTCATTGACGACGATTGAAAACAACGAAGAGCTGACAAGCGCAAAGAAAAAAAGAAATGTAATTATGCGGGATTGCAACTTGTAATGCCTGGATGATTAATGACACGAATGCAGGTGCTCAGAAGCGAACTCCTAGGGTCGTCTTTGCGAAGAAGGAAATCTAAGAAAATATTCACGAAATACTCATATCGGTCGCGATCAGCAGCGCCTGTCGAGTCGAGAACAAACGCTTTTTCAGACCAGCAGTGAATATTTTCACCGTATTATATACGCTTGACCAGTCCCTAGGACTGCGGTGAAAGGACGACCTACGGAGAAATGCAACGCACCCCTGTAATATCTTTAGAACGCTATTAGTCACCTTAAAACTAAACTGTGACGTCGCATGAGGAAATAAAGAATGTTATCAAAGTGCATTTTAAGAATTGCATTTGATTTGTAGTGTGTGAATGTGTGTGCGGCGGGAGGGGGGGGGGGGGGGGGGCAGCGAAAGGGGGTGCTTTATACACCTGAAGTTAAGGCGCACTAATAAAGGATGCCCTAAACTAAGGCTCGGAGGAGTCTTTCACGCTCTATAAAAGGTATGATATATAATGACGATTTTTTTCTTAAACCAATATAAAAAAGACAGTCTGTTACGGTGTAGGACCTTATGAAACTCCGAGGCGTGTTGCGTCCTCTAGATGTCATCGAATTTACGTCCAACATCGATCGGTTCTTCCTTCTTGCCCGCACAAACTCGGGTACTGATTTTTTTATTACCGGCTGTTCCTCGTTTACTTTGGTTTTCTGTATGAAGTTCTCTACTATAAGAAAAAAAAAACCTCGAATGTTACGATGCGAAATGTATTACTCAAAACTAGTGATCTCTTGAACATGTGGTTCTTGCCGTCAGTCGATAAAAGGCTAGTTATGTAATAAGCCAACCTTAAACCAAGTTGTAGCCATTGGTACATCTCTTATTAAATATTTATGTATTCAACTGCAATTAATTTCACGTGTCTTAAAGGGTAACTGCAAAGAAACATAAGTGTATTTTCAAACAACCTAATTGGGACAAGCATGTCACAAAACAATATTTCCTCCAAAAATAAATTTTTTACATGAATATTGCGCTAGACCGATTTTAGTTTGCGGCTATTTCGTCCGTTTTAAATCGCGCGCAACAAAGTTGGTGTTCTACGTCACGTAGTGGCTGCTATACGTCACGGAGTGACGTATAACAGCAATTCCGCGCGCGTCGAAATAGCCGGAGTTTCATGTGAGGAGAACTTGTGACTAAAACTAAATTACGTCCTGTGGCGTAAATATTGCTAGAAAAAAAATTGTTATTTTTCGCGGAAGATTTGTTTTCTGACAGGTTTGTCCAAATTAGGCTGTTAAAAAAAAAACATTTTTTTCGTTGCAGTTATTCTTTAAGATATACCGGACAGTCGGGCATTCGACGACACTGGGATTGTAATTATTTTCAGTTTTTCAGGAAGTCTTATTGCAGCAATGAACGCTACCATCCGTTGAAGGCAATCAAACGGCGCCACAACTGCGTCGTCACGGCACTCGTGCTTTTTTTTTTGTGTTTGCTTTCACCTACTAAATGAATCAAGCCCACAAAAGCGGTGGATCGCAAGCGCGTTTGGTGCACGTGATTAGTCTCCCCATCAAACGCTAACGCACAAAAACTGCAAGTGCTTTGAGAAGGGACTTGTGGTGTTGCTTAATTGGCTACCCTGGAGCGTGGAGTAGGCTGCGCTCGGTGTCAGTGTGAAAAGGAACATATTCGTAAATATTTCGAGCAGGTCACACACAGGGAAGCAATCAGCTAACAAATGTCAATATTGCAAAGCCGGACAAACGCGTCTCGATTTGTCAAGGGGTAGATCTTTCATTGCCCGAACCCCAGCAGCAGCGGTACCACAGTGAAACCGACCTTGCTCGTAGGACCGCTTGCTCCTCATCCGCAAGGCTATGAAGATGCAGAGGGGCAGCAGGAAGAGCACGGTGATGGCAGAGATGAGCATAGTCAGTAGGGTTTCATCAGAGAGCTGCAACCTGGCACCTAGGAAAGGTAAACAGTGTATAAAAAACGGTAAGAAAAATAGAGCGTAACACTTCGCAAGAATCTTCAAAATGCTGTACCTCGGCAACTGCGCTTAGCGAGCTAATTTAATTGTGCTAAATTGCATTCAAATGAAACGCAGGTAGGCTCAATTTTCAAATGGGTGCTAATGGCTTAGCACGCCAGTGAAACTGAACACTTTTGCGTGCATATAATAAAACCTTTTTCGCATAACTCAAAGAAGCAGCACTACCAGCTTGAAGGGCACGTTAACAGAAAATAAGTAATAACCTGCTTATAAAAGGAGCCTAAATACAAATCAGACAAAAAATATCGGCTGAGCCGAAACTTAAGACAGAACAGAAAGTAATTATAGCTTCGTGTACACCATGCTCATTATTCTATATTGCGTGCAGTGTTGAGCAGTATAACAATAAAATGTATCGCGATAATATTTCAGAAATACATTATATATTCATATTTCTGTATCGCGATACAATTTTCAGTTGTATTTTTTTTTTGTATATCTTCATTGTCTTTATTATCTTCATTCACACATTTCCATTTTCGGGTGTATTTCTGGTATTGCGATACTTCAGGCCGACGTATTTCCTTACAATATTAAAGGGACCATGAAATGACCTTTTTACTTTTTCCAGATAACTTTTACATTAAACCGTCAATGTTCACTGAATGCCGAACAAGCATCCGTTTTCGTCTCGGTTTATTAACTTCTACACAAAAAATTATTGAAATATCGACTTTTTGATTCTCTCCAACTGACCGCAAAACAAGCCGTGACGTAGGCCGTTTTCGGAACCGGAAGTTCTCTCGGCAGTAGGAGAATGGGAGTGTTAGCGGCAACGAGTTGGGGTGCGCCGGTAGGTTTTACTGCGCTGATGTCACCGACGTATTTCCTGAATCGGCGCCTCTCATCGCCGCATCGCAGCTGAGCGAAATTCAATGAGATATGTTGCGCTACAGCGACAGCATGGGACTAGTCCCATACACCGGTATGCCTGTTGGGAAGTGCAGCGAGTCTTCCGGTAAAGACTCCAGAACCACCCAGTCATTGTTGGCAGAAGGGCCAGCCCGTGTCAGTCGTTTGCAAAGTGACGTAGATGGCGTTTTTCGCGGCCTCGGAGATGCAGGAGCGAGCCGACGTTAAAAAAGATACGTTTGAACTACGAGTGTCAGCAAGAGCCACGTAAATACCTGTTTACACTCGGAGCGAACGCGCGCGCTTGATGGAAGTGCTGTATTCGCGCTGTTTGTAAGCGCTTCGGGACCGTTCTTTTACGATTGCAACTCAATACTGACGCGACACTCGGCAAAGAAAAATTGGACCGGGGTTGTACGTATACCTCCCACGAACTGTTATAGCTCGACAGTGACGTGCAGTCTGTCAGAATAAAAATGGCATACCAATAACAAAGTGTACATACCGTTTTACGAAGGTAATCCGTACGGCGTTTATTTCAGCTCTATATCACACAAAACAAGAAGATAGAATCGACGAGAGTCCCTTTTCGACGAGTGTTCGTCAACACTGCCTCGGAAAACAAGGGGAAGAGATTGACCTCACCTCTTAGTCTAGAATTGAGGTCAGTGATCAAACTATAATACGGGAAGGGTCCACAAGGGTCGCGCGGGCATATTCCATTTAGCACGCCAGCCGGTCGTAGGCAGACGGTCTTGCGACGAAGCAACGCAGCGCCGAGTCGGAATGCCTGCTAGGCCTATATTCTGAGCAGCTCACTTCGTCGGAGTCGGTGGATCCAGCGTTCTTGTTCGTCGTGGTCTGTTTTAAGTACTGTTTTCTTGCTGCTTGAAGTCGGCACACGCGGGAAGAACACGTAGAAAAATAAACGTTCAGTCAGTCAGAGTCTTGAGAGGAAGGAAAACAAAGAAAATAAACGTTCGTCGGCAGCCGCCACCGCCGCCACCCAAGTAACTGTCGGCCCTGCCCTACTGCGCACGCGCAGTAATTGCTTCGTTTACCACACGATAGATGGCGCTTGGCTCTCAGCATTATCATATTTGGCAATTTTTGCCACACATCTCTAATTATGCTACAAAATGTGGATCTGAATATTATTTAACAAAACTTTAGGAAACATTCGCCGGCTATTTATTGTTTACGATCGCGGTGCTGGTGAGGTAGGCTCTTACCCAATAGGCGACCTGGATTTGGCTGACGTGCTCCATTTCCGCGGATGCATCGTAGTGAACAGGCGAAGGAAGGAAGGCGCAAAAGAGTCCAGTTTTCTTTTAAAAGTTCTATAGCAAATAATTTTTTTTGGCTCCCTATTTTTGTGTTTTAGTGTTTCTTTTCACACCTTTTACGACGTGTGGTGGATGAAACTCGATTTTAAAATCATTTCATGGTCCCTTTAAATTAATTGTTTACCTTCACATAGAGGGCCATAACCAAGTTTCGTCCGGGACGTTTTGTGTCCTTAAAAGCACATGAGTCGATTTTTTATTTACAAAGTTCGCAAAAAGTTTTCCGCACTTTAAATGGTCGACTATTTTTTTAATAAAAACAGTTAAAGACTCTGTCTGCACACCAACTACCAGAAAAAAGAATAGGACTTTTGTGAACTTCACTCTCTAGTGACGTTGTAAGGTCACTGCTGAAAGAGGCGCGCGCGCGCCCAGATTAGAGATTATCATAGTGTCTTCTCGAGGTTACTTGGGAGTAAAAAAAAAACTGACTTAGGGGGGCCCTGGGATTTTGTCTCAGAAAGATGAGAGATGCCGAAATAAAAGTGCGTTTGAGCCATGGCGAAAAAATGGCTTGCTTCCCGTATTACTTTCTAAAGTACGAAATGTTAATTCTGCGGAAAATTTAACTTTAGCCAAGAACGTCAACGTCGAAATTCACGCCCTATCTTGAAGTGGGTCCTCGCTGGTTTAAAAACAAAATCTCGTATTCAAGATTATGCTTATTTTTTTGTACTTCGTATGCACTAGTCCACCAGAACATAAACACTAATGTTTTACAGCGAAGCTGCCTATGGCTAGGTTCTGACATTTTCTGTGTGCGCGACCAGAGCTTGTGGATCGTGAATTCGCGGCGTCATAGTCTATCCACCAATCGTAGTGCCTCGTTCTTTTCTGACTTGGTCATCGTCTTAGCGACGGTATCAGCAGTTTCACTTTGGATCTGTTATGGGAAGGACACGCGTAGTTCACCCTGAGGAAGAACATGTCGTCAAAGAGCGACAACGAGAGCAAAAGCGCGAATGGGCGCGAAAGCAACGAGAAGCCGCTGCGACCGACGGGTCGGGACCATCAAGTAGCTTCTCTCTGACCGACGAAGAACAACAGCGTGCCCATCTAGAGCGACGGCGGGAGCAGAAGAGTGAGTGTGATCGACATCGTCGAGCGAAAACGACCGAAGAGGAGCGGGCCACCAACGCCAAGCGCATGTGATGCGCCCGTCGGGACCCCGAGTACCGTGAGTAGTCAATATGGTCATCTCAATACAGCTTCGCTGGTTATCCTTCTTCACAGAGTGGAAGGGCACTAAGTGTCTTTTCTTATAGCAATCTATTTCAGTATCTGTATTTCTACCCCACCAAAAGATATTTCTCTATTTACATTTCTAAATACTTTTTTCAGTTTTGAATGCATTGATACGTATTGCAATATTTCGTTTATAAATGTACTTCAGTATCAGTATTTTACCTCTTTTTTCATGTATTCCAGTATTTGTATTTTCAAATAGTATTGAGAGTATTGCTGCCGAACCCTGCACGCGTGCATTTCATTTTAAATTAAACTAAATACGTGTTGCTCGCCGGCATCCATTTAATCTTGTAATGGTTAACTTTATCCTGTTCAAGAGAAAATTGTGTGCGCGGAAGAGTTCATAGCTCAGGAGTGCAACCTTCCCACACTGACTATAGGTGGCACTAGTCGCCGCCTCATTTAAAGCGCTCAGCCTTATTCATTTATTTATTCATCCATACATACCCTGCGGCACGACGAGAAAGACGCACGGTTCCTCCTGGCGGCCAACCTCGTTCCTTGCCCAACAGAGCAAGGTGCCGTAGTCGTCCCCTGAGTGAGCAGCATAGCGCGCAGTACTCTGGGTGCCGTTCCAATGAACGGCGTCTACTTGGTGACTCTGTAGACTCGAGTTGAAGAGCCACAGGAATGTGACCAGGGACGGATAGGCGTCCACCTCGCAAGAGACGTCCACTTCTTCCGCTCGGGCAGCCGTGTACACAACTCGCTGGTGGGGCTTGCATGTCGGGGTATCTGAGAAATATAGGTGTGCAAGTGTTAACGTTCTGACAAGGCGGGGAATTGTTAAACTTACGTTGAAAAATCTGCTTTTGCTATTGAAACGTGAAATATAAAACAAGGGATGATATATACGGGAATCCCCTACCCCTAGAAAATTGATCTTCCTTTAGTGCGTCAAAGCATACCTCATGACGAGACATATCAGCATAACTAGACGGGTTACCATAGAAACAAAAGAGTTAAAACATTCGCAACCAGAGTAAACAAATATATACTCGTCGCCCACCAGGATTCGAACCCTCAACCAACAAAGCTAACATCGTAATGCTCTTTCTCTTTTTTTTTTTTTTTTTTGCGACGGCTGATGGTATGGTTTATGCCTCCTGTTACAGATTCCGATACATTTTGTGGTGCATCGTGATGTTGTAGAGAGGGCAATTAATGGCCAATGTGTTTTTTATTGCCCAAAAGGACTATTTAACGTTTTATAATCACATCTAAACCATGGCTTTTTACTTGATAAATTGCATTCCATAATATTATGGAATATTATGGAGAACATATTACGATGGATCGATGCGGTTTTTTTCATTTTTTTGCGTGTCTATGACTACAACTTTCATCGTTTTAGACGTTAAGAAAAAATTACGACCTTTGGGTATGTATGTCAGTGCCCCTTTAAAGTAAACTACTAATTACCGAAATTAGAATGTAATTGAAAGTTGCTAAACGACTCAGAAAAGTAGTTAAACTACAGTAACTTAAGTAGAGTATTTGAACTAACTATAATTCTGGTCAAAAGCCCACGCCATTTCACACTTAACAAAGTGGCATATATGAATCTTTATCAAGTGTTCAGAAACAACTTGTCGTTTTCCTGCTTTCCTTCTGTTGTCAGACAATAACCTTAATAGAAAAGTATGCCTTATTCACCTTCAATTAATTAAAGGGCCCATGAAACGAATTTTGGGCTGGGATAAATGAATTTAGATTTAGACTTTACTAATAGCATATCGTTTAGTGGACCACAACAAACAAGGTAGAAAGTCAGAAGCCTGATTTTCGGTACAAAAATTTTAAAACACAGCGGACTATTTCGTACCTCCTTCCCTTCGTAAGCTCTCTGCCTTTTCACTGTAATACATCCGCGGTACCGAAAGCGCGTCACCCGGCCCAAACGCACGTCACGCGACATCGGACCTGACTTATTCCATGCACCACAAAGCTGACAGTGCGGTGGAGCCTATGAGCTTGCCGGGACAATCAGCCGCTTCTCTTTTGTCACCTGACCTCATTCTCTGCGCGTGTGTATGCGCGAGGGAGCGTGATCGCGTGGCAAAAGTGTGGCTGGCTCAACGAGCATGTAGCTTTTCCTGCATTGTCAGCTTCGGGGTGAACTGAGTGGCGAAAGGAACTTTTGTCCGAGTTTTGAGCGAGGTGCTAATCTTCTAGAAGAATGGCGGTATCCAGGTACACAAACGACGGTTCGAGCAAGGGTTTGGTAGAATGCGTGATTTATGAGTTGAGGAGGAAAGCTAAATAGGAAAAAGTTGGAAAAGCGTTTCATAACCCCTTTAAGTACTCCCATGTTTTCTTGCAACATTAATATCATCTTCATGCAATAGGAACTTGTTCTTGTAGAATGACACCCACATGGTATCATACGCTGAACAATGGATATATTCATGGAATAGGAACCTTATGGTTAATCTGTTAAGTGCCTTACTTTATCATTACAAGCCTACAGTCACTGACAGCTCAAGGATAGGCGAGAGAGTGAGTTATTATATTAACGCTTCCTGCTTCCAAAATTGTTCTCCGGACATCTTGTCTGCTGAATTGTTATAGTCCACCCTTTTTATTTTATCTCGAATATTTACTGTGATTGATTTTTTTGCTTTAATTTACAGATTATTTTTTTTTATCCGGAACAGATATGTTTAGGAGCGCAATTTTGTTATCGCGTACTTTCACATTTTAGATAATAGAAAAGTGGTCATAATGTTTTTCCCGTAATCTCATGTCTGCTGATCCCTCCCAGCCCCCTCCCGCCCCCCCCCCTCCCCCCCCCCCCCCCCAAAAAAAAAAAAAGCTGTGAAGACGTTTTTTTTTTATTATAATAAACTTTATGCCCTTTTTCCCACAGTGCGCAGAATGAAATTAAATCCAGGAGAAGTGCGGCATGAAAATCAATAATGCTGGTCATACACGAACATAGGTCAAGAAGCTCGAGGCAAAAATAAAATACTTACGCTTGACAAGGACATTGACTTCGTTGCTCGTGCCCACCCCTTCGGAGTTGGCGCCTAGGCAGGAGTAGTTTCCCGAGTGGACAGTGCCGATGCCCTTGATGAGCAAAGTGTTGCGGGGCTGATCCTTGTCTGCCGACCGGTCGAACCCCGAAGGCCGTAACTGGCGTCCATTGAAGATCCACTGGACATCTTCCACGGTAGGGTTGGCGTCTAACAGACACACGAACATGACGTCCGTCCGTTCCCGTATGTTGTCGGGACTCAGCTGTCGGGCCAGTTCCAGCTGAACTCGTGGCTTGTCTGCATAATTATAATGGCATGTTAAAAGTGTCAAACATAACGTTACCTAGATCAAAAAATAACAGAGAAAGACAAATTTCTTCGTGAGCCGACGTCCACCTAAGCCTAATATCGTTAAACAGAAACTGAAACTGCGAACTCATGTGGTATTTATATCAGTGAAACACACTTGTCAGCAATACGAGAATATTCTTTTCTTTTTTGTTGACAAGTTTATCTTTTGTTTTTCTATTCCACTGAAATATATACTACAAACGTCCTCAATTTCATTTCTTGTTTTGACACTATTAGGCTTAGAAAAAGATAGGCTTATAGTTCCATTTTCTCTTTCTCGATTATCTTTTGATCTAGATAACGTCATGATTTTCCATATTTCGCGATCTATTCTAACAGCTAGCGCCACATTCTCACGGAGTTTGTGTTTTCTGCGATGTTTAGTTTATTTACTCGGGCCTAAAAACGCGGTTCCCTTTTGTCGGAAACACTATTTACTCTCTAACTATACAGACCTTCGCAAAAAGAGCTCTTTGGCAGACGCCGTTTTGCTACTCGGGCGAACCCTATCAGCCAGAAATTTCTCCCACCGGCCTGAGCTGTAGAATCCTAGTCAGCGCGACTCCCCAAGTGCATTGTACATTCGGAGTTCGCCAGATTTTCTTTTGAGTTTTTACTTTATTTGCCTGTTCAGGATGCTCACCCTTTTGTGTTACCTTCCACTATGAGCACCAGGGAATACCAGGGCTCATAGTCTGCACGGCCTTCGTAGGAAACGATCGAAGAGAGCGAGCGTCATGCAGCCCGCGACGCGGGCCGTTCGACGTTCTTCGATGATTATTTCCGTTGAGGTAATCTCCGAAAAGACTTCCCGGCTATGTTCCTGATTTTTGGCGAAAAATAGCTGATAAAGTCCGGGGTATGGGAACCGTATAGACACTTTCGTTCATTTGCTTTGGTACTATGCGAAAAAGCAACTCTCTACAAAACGGGTCCCAAAACAAGTCGGATTCCGTCCAATCGTCGCCAAGTGACGGTCGTCTGCACCATGTATGAGATATGCCGTGTTTTTTAAGATCATTCTCAGAATTAGTCCTGTTCAGATAACGCAGCACCATGGGGTACATACAATATGCTGTTCGATTGACGAGACTCGTTGAATTTCATGTCTGAGGAGAATACCCCGGAGATTTCAGCAACCCTCTGTGGTCAAATATTTTTTGACAGTTGAGAGTTTTACACATTATTATGGCTGAATGTATCACGCCGCAAAAAGCAACACAAAATAAAACAAACATCCCGTTGCATTTGTTTTGCCGCGCACAGACTAACCAAAATAAATTTGGTTTCTTTGTTTTTGTTTCCAAAAATAGTAAAAGCCTCGAGAAATTTTATTCGCCATAGAACACAAATGAAACAATAAAACGTGTCAATTTTGACGCCACCAGTGTCCAGGATTGCGCCTACACAGACTGGTACAGCCCATTGAAAAAAAAAAAAATTCTAACCACCTGCGCAGTTGGCCGACACTGACGTACCCTCTCAAAACCAGGGACGCGAGCTGTAAATCGCTTCGTTCGAGACTGCCGCTGGAAAGGTCTATACGCGCTGACAGATTAACGAACGCAGGACGCGGTTGGTCTGGAGAATCTTATCACCACTCCTGGGCCATTTAGACTGGAGACATTGGCCGATAAGAATGGCGGAGAGCATATCACGATGCAGGAAGCGAGGGCATAATAAAACATTCCGGCGTTTGTTAATCTGGCAGTGGCTAAAGTCGCCTGAACACTCGATGCCGAAAAGTTTCGAAAAAGCACTTCGAAAATGGCAGCCGCCGCCGCAGTGTTGATCAGCTGCGAAGTTGATTTCCCCCCACCACGTTCCAGCTTTATCGTGGCGACGAAGGACTAGGCTACACTTCCGCGTCGCGTCTCCGAGTGTGCTTCTCGCTCCACGTTCGTCACCCAAAGCGCTCTGAATGCTTGCGTTCTTAACCGGTACGGCTGTGACGTATTTAATGGTTTCGACGACTCATACATTATTAAAGTATTTTGTGCATTCGTAGTTCATTTTTCGTCGGTCTCATTTCTTGTCGTTATTTTTTTTCTCACCACAAACAATACTAAAACTGTCATTCCTTAGTTGGATTCATTAAATTACTTATTGTATGTGAATCATAAGCGTTATCTTTAATCAACCTGATATTGACTGTAACGGTCTGCCCTTTTAGCATGTTTAGTAAGGGGTATATATATATATATATATATATATGAGGTGGTTAAAATATCTACATATATAGTATTTGTAAACTTTCATCATTAATAATGATAAAATAATTTTTCAGTTGTCGATTTCTTGAAGACTACCACTTGAAAAAGTGCAAGCATGGAGACGATATTTTGTCAATTTTAGTGAAAAGTATTAACTGACCGCCACAGCCATGTAGCGGTGAGTTGCACGCCAAGGATAAAATAGCCCCACAAGCTTATGCTAATTTAAAGGGGGGGGGGGGGGGGGGGGAACAAAACCTATGCAGGGTAAAAAAGGGGATGTGGAGTGTTTTTTTTTCTCTTTTTCTTTGAATCTAATCGTTCAAAAATCTTGAAGACTACATCTACAGAATGCCGACCCATGTATACATGAACCGCTATAGTACATACGCTGCTGAGCTCTATACAGTTCCCTCGGAGAAAGCTAATTTCGGAAACTCACAGTGCACACTGAGTTCCCATTGATCCTCCTTGGCACTATTCTTCAGGCGTGGATTTTGTGCCCGGCAAACGAGGCTCTGACCGTTGTCCGATCGCTGGGGTGAAAAGGCAACGACGCTCGTGGTCAGGTTGCCGTCCTGAGACACGTGCACAAACGTCTGGTTGAGCTGGTCGCTGTTCTTCCACCAGGTGATCTCCGGGGGCGGCCTGGATCCCCACACTTCGCACAGGATCTCGGCAGTGAGGCCTGACGAGATCGGAGCTTCGCTCTTCCGTATTTGCACCGATATTGGTGCCACTGCGTGAGACAGAAATGTTACTATCAAGAGATGCGTTGGACGCAATCTAAACAAAATGTGGAGCGTCTAATAGGAGAGAGAGCCAGTCGCTTCAATCTTCGGAGGGGGGTCGGCGAATTAGGACGCTGGAAGTGTATTTAGATCTAAAATGTCGGTGCTGTGGCCCTGAGAAGGACGCTTCGCTATACTCAGATTCAGAGCGCAGAATGTATTTTTAAGTCTAAGCATATTTATAACCTCGTCAGTCAACGAGCTACCTGAGTTTGCGATAAAAGCGAAATGAAAGTAATAATAATGATAAGAAAGTACAAGAATTAAAAAACTCCTCACGGCTTAATAGGCACTACCAGTCCGCTTACGATACATATTCAACCTTTATACATGTGCCTTCCTGAAAGCCAAGATGGTTAAACGTTATGAGATAAAAAAGTGAATAAATGGATTGGGTGGATGACCTGGGAGTGAATATTGCTAAGAATGAATTGCACCAACGTGTCGTTTTGGTGCTGTTCACCCATGAGCAATTAGTGACACAGTGACTGAGTCAACCTCAAGTTGCGGAATGAGTAGTACGTTTTGCGATACGCATTTCCAGCGTCTCTTTAACTTCGGGCCGAGTTGCAAGTGGCTATTGCTGCATTCGACTCACGGTTCAACTCGAGCGTGACGGAGACCTCTGTGGGCGCCGAGATGTTGTTCGACGACACGCAGGTGTAGGTAGCCATCAGGTCGTTTCTGTGCAGCGATGGCAGGGTTAGCTTGGATTGTTTCACATCCCCGGCAACAGAGGTCAGGGTCTTGGTTGGAAAGTAGCTCCCATTTCTTTTCCAGGACAGCATAGGAGACGGTTTTCCTTGAACATAAGAACATATGACGTATCAACGTTCACACAGCGTAGAACATGTGTCTCATATTTGGCAGTTTTGTACGCACAAACCAGTGAGCTTATTTTTCTTTATAACCAAGCAAATTGTTTCCCTTTTTCTAGATGCTCACGTTCCTTCACTGGTGCGTTTCCGTGCATGTCGTGAAGCTCATCGACTCGAACAGATACCGATCACAAGCACGCAATCCTCATTTCTCCTACCATTCTACCAATTTTTGAAAGCAGTCAAAGTCGTTACACTATAGTTAAGAACAGCTCAAGAAGCGAAGGGCTTGGCAAGTCATCTACATCGTGTTCTCCGCCCCCCCCCCCCCCCCCAAAAAAAAAAAAAAAAATCTGTTAAAACTGCAAAAATAAACTATCTTTAGCCAAACACTCAATCTATGCCCAAATGAAACGCTTTCGGTACGAAGCAGGTGACAAAGTTATAGAACTAACCGTTATGGCCTTTAAAGTTTATAAGTGTTCTTTTATATATATTTCAATGGGGAAACTGGGTCCCCTTTTTAGCCCGTTTTAAATTACTGGCGCAATTGAGCTGTATTCGGAAGCTCGGTCGGCCGCCATTTTTTTCAAAAGAAATTTCAGAAAATTGTTTAAAGGGAAACTTCGCTTTGTTTTGTTTTTGAAAAGAAACAATGCAGTCCTCTTCAGTATCACCTAGGGAGACCACACGTCAAATATTAGAACCTAGTACTATCTAAATGGTTTCTTAAACGGTTCGGCAAACTTTGCAACGCGTCAAGTTACCGAAACCGGCTGACTCCAGCGGGCGAATTAAGGCGCAACCAAGAGCGCGGTTAATTGAGTTAAACGTCATCACCATTGACCCTTTTTGTTTGTTTTTATTTTTCCAGGCAAGCGTAACGGGTGACGTCAGCAACGTGTCCTCTCGGCGCTCAGCAGTGTTTACGTGTTCGCGTAACGCGTCTGCGCAGCGCGCTTATTGGGAGCCGTCTGACCTGCCCGCCGTTACCGCCGTCGCCCGCGTTCACAACCACCGTCGTCATCTTACCATTTGTGATTATTGTCTTTCGGAGTTTCGTTCACACTACAGGCGTAGATTGATGCCACAGTTGTGCAGACGTCGTCGAATGTCGTAGACACCAAAATGTGGTGAAGAGTGCGAAGCAGACGACAGGCGCCTGGCACACTCCTGCCCCGACAGTGTACCGCCGGCCAACCCCAAACCCGCCCGTCGTTGCGTAGCGGATCACGCGACATCTCGTACCGCGTGACAGCCATGTTTATGGGGTCCCGAGGCGTTTGTTACCAGACGAAGCCGAAGTTTCGGTTTCCATTTCGGCTTATGTTTGAAGTGAGATGTAACAAATACATATCCTATTTTCCATGAAGCAAAATGACATAGTGTCTTTTATTAGTGCGTTTTAATGTCAAATGCCTTATCCCGAAATGTTCGAAATTAACCGGAGTTGCCAGTTAAAATTTTCAAATGATTCAACAGTTAAATACGTAACTTTAGCATCTTACTCCGACGGCCAACGTTACATTTAGGTAAAAAAAAAAAAAAAAAAAAAAACGTTCGGCGGTGCGATTTTATTTTTGCGTTGAAAAAACAAAAGCCCTGCCAAATCTTGGGGGGACACCTGTGTATCATTTTAGCTCCGCAGTCGATGATGTTGCGTCATTAGCGGATAAGAACGTCGAAGGAGGAATCACGAAGGGAGAATCGTGAACGCAATAACCCAGGCCTTTCCTGAGTCAAATGTGGCAAGCAACCTCCCCCTCAAGTACTCACAGTGGATGATGAGATTACGCTATAGTGTCGCTTCATTTCTCTTATTTCTGAACAACCTAGATTGTACACATAACCTACTTCCAAAACTCGTGTAATAGCCTTACGCTAGACTTAGGAATCAATATAGACCTCCATTTTTAGAAAAAGATATTATAAATTTTAATTAAACAGAGACCCTTTTCTTGTTGTTGTTGTTGTTTTTTTTTTGTTTTTTTCAGTGCGCATTTTAAACAGTTTCCGGCGCTTCTTTCAATGTCCCAGATTATCTTTACGTCCCTAAAAAAAAGTTGGCTCATACATGAGCTATTTCGTTTTGAGAGGCCCCTCCAAAGGCGCCGTGGAGATCGCTTTAGTCTGAGCGGGATTAAAGAAACAAAGGGGGTACGTTTAATTACTCACATTTGTGCGCTTTGTGAACCAAAAAAATTGTACTGACTACCCCTCTTTTTTTTTAATTACATTAGGAAAAGAAAAGACATATTAATGCGGTGTGTTTAAGCGTCTCTGCCAACATGAAATTGTGCTTCGAACACGTACATGCACACATAAAAACTTGACTATAGCATACACACTTTCCTGGCAGCTGCGTTTCCATAAGCTTTTATTATATATTAATTTACGCTCACACGCAGAAAAAAATTATTGCTCTTTTTACAGTACAGTTTAAATTACATTTTCCAGGTCGGCCATTAAACGTTTTTTTTTAGATATGAAGATCCTCTTATTGTAGAAACAATTCAGAAGAAAACGTTGCTATACAATACGGAGCGAACCTCCGAAGACAAATGACTATTGGCATCCAGTAGTTATTCGAGAGTTTTAAATTACATCTTTCTGTACAGTTCAAAAAAACAAGAAGTGTAGTTTTGTTATATTAGAAAACGTTCTCTACTGATCAGGTGACTTTTTGAATAAGAGAACGAAAGGAGAGACCATAGTAAACTTTTATCTTTTCTTATATTCTTGTATGCCATATGGCGATGTAGATAAGACAATATGTTGCCCTTTGGAACTCCAGTGCAGTCTAGAGCCGAAATCCTCGTTCTTTAGGTTTTCAAAGCTTAATCCCCAAATTAGATATCTGGAGGCAGAAGGGGCACAAGGCTTTGAACCGTAAAAAATAAGGTGATAAAAACAAACCCCGCTTTCTTCCTAGCATCCGTTTCCGATGAACGTCCAAGGTATTTTTTTTTTTAATATATGATTCAATACTTTCTATGTTAGGATTTTATGCCTTAGCACATGAACCAAATTCAGTTGATGTATTTGTCGTTTTTCTCAGAATGTAGCCATTTTCTTTTTGACGCCTGACAAATCTCGCATCGCGTCAAAGCGAACGCCCCTAGAGTCCTCTAAAAACGATTTCGTTGACGACGCCGGGTTCAAGTCGCGATCCTGCCTCTTAAAAGTCGCTTAGCCGGACGGAAAAAAAAATATTCCCCTTGATTTTTTTTTTTTGTTTCTTTTAGAATTATTTTGCGTCAACGTGTTTCTCGCTGATCGGCGGCATATGGGACAACGTTATCAAAGTATTTGGCGATCTCTGAACTTAATCTTTCAATTGTAACACTTTATACTGCTTTGCACAGTAATTTGTTTACAGTGTCGTTTTCTTCCAGTGTGCAAATGTGTCGCTCGTTCGGGAAAATACTGAGCATCACGAGGAGCAATCTGTAACATTGTAGTGAGTCCTTCAGATTACCGAATTTCAGTACCGTCTCTCAGCACCCCAAACCCTCTTACACCTGATCGCAGAAGAAAAGTATCTAGTGAATGTGTTTTTAATTACTCAACCTGTAACTAGGTTAACTTATTATCAGCCTACGACTTGCTTTGACAAATAAAAGAAATATGTAGTGTACGAATGTTCTTTTCTCTCTCTCTCTCTTGCGGTGCCAACGGACGCCTGCGCCTAGGCAATAAAAATTTGAAAAAAATTATGATGTCCCGAGAAGGCCAACAACAATAGCGCTTTTACTCCGTCCTCAAGCAGACAGAGGGTCGATCACTGCGATGAACAGGCAAAACCCTCGCGGATTATGAGAATTCTTGAAACGCCTCAAGATTTAAAAAAAACAAAGGATTTTAAGGTTTCAAGTTTTCTTGGACTGATAGTGATAGGCTTTTGAACTCAAATTGCAGTATTCTACGAGAGACTTCCTCGCGATATGGCGGTGGTTAGTACTTACTACTCTCTGTGGCGAATTGCACGCTTTGAGACAGAGTGCTACGAGCAGAAAGATTCTGCATGTCTTTCTGCCCCTGTGTGTTCCACATTTTCATTTTTCTTTTAAAGATCAGAGTCTGCGGAACCCATGAAAACCACGAAACATAATTTGACGGAAATCAAAGTCGATTTAATTTGCCTAGTGAACTTCGCGCATCCCACCCAAACTCTGTGGTACTCTCCTCCCCTTTCCGGCAGTCAAACTTCGTTATACTATAGCCGCTCTGTCGCCGGGATTTCACCTTCTATACACTGCAAATTCTCTGGACGGCGTATTGCCAGAGACCCACCGAAGCTGCTTATGTATAACGGCACGACGTGCCTCCAGCCCTGAATTTGCATCCTGAACAAGATATTTTAACAGAAATGCGAAAAATGTAATAGGTTTTGCTAAAAATTCGGTCTTCACTGATAGGCCCTTGGAAACAGATGCCAGGTATAACAAATGGTGATGTTAAGATTAGCGACGAGCCTTCAAACCTTCCCGTTCGTCGACGATAGTATTTCGTGGAAGGATACTGAGAGTCGCTTCAAAGCAGGCCTAAAACAAAAATACATGATCGCGCAAAGCACCGCAGTAGATACAGGAGATCCGCTGAAATCGTATGCGTTTGCATTAGCATGGTAAACGTTACAAAAATAAAACACACTTAGCGTAAATATTTGAAACCTATTGTCACAGATGACAAGCGACATTCTATGAATAGCTGAGAGAAGGTTAATTTGTTTATATATGCAAACTTGTGCCAAAATAACAAAAAAAAAACAATAATGGCGTCGCGTGCGCCGACGTCTGCGATAGAGCGAGATCGAGCGCGAGCTAAATCAATGGAGCGCATTACGGCTGTTTTTAAACCCGTTCCTTGTTTCGTAATATTCTAATTCAAAACACAATAAGTAACGACAATAGACTGAAACCCTCTGGCGGAGGAAGAAAAAACAAAACTAACCTGGTTGGACTGTAATGCGGGTGCTGCCAACTCGGTCACGCACGAGGCAATATGGAGACTGAAAGCCGTATCGAAAAAAAATAAAGTGCGCAAGTGAGTTGACCCAAGCGCACACTCTCCATTTTTTTTTTTTGCCATTCTATGGCGCGAATGAAAGCTACGGTTTTGAAATGCAATTGCATTTCAAAGCCGCAATGCGCCAGCTTAGGAGGCGAGGTTCGCTATTTCGCGCTTTCTAATCTGGGTTATTAATATGTATAAAAATCGGGGCTATTGTGGTCGTGCAGCAGTGTCGTGCGCATTATCTATTGAAGTCAGCTTTAAGTCATAGTTTCCCCCAGTCTGTTAAAAAATTCCCGGGGCGGGTCGATAATATATGGCGCAGCTCACGGCGGCGCTTCTGTTCCTTATAGCTTCAGAACCACTTATGGAAGCAAAAGGTATATCAATGATGCCAAAAACGAATCTTAAAATTAAATAAAGATACAGGAGGACACTTAAGATTTGCCTTTAAAAGTAGAATGGCATAGCTAAACGTATGGACTCTCCCTCTTTCCCAAGCATATCTGCGTGGGTGGCTTAGTCAGTAGCTCGTCTGGCTCGCAATCAAGCACACAACCATACTGGTTGTGTGCTTGCCGCCGTCGCTTATAAATGGCGGTAGCTGTCCAGGGAGATGTGTGTTGACATACACGGACACGATCCTGGGGAACCTAGCCCTTAACAGCTCCGCTGTGAAATAGGCAAAGTCGGACAAATAATCTACACGTACGTCTCTTTCGTTTGGGATTTCTTTTACTTTTTTATGACTGGGAGTGCCAATTGCGCTGGTCATATTGCCCTTAGAAGGATCAAAACAAACTGAGCGTTTTAAGGGTGTTGACAGCAGGATATTCCATAAAATGTATACCCGAGTTACAAACAAAAGTCTTGTTAACACTCTTGTTATGTAGTGTTATGCATTGTCAAAAAAGAAAGATCATCTTGAAGGCAAGAGGGCCTTCTAAACAATTTAATCTTTCCTCTGTAAGACGAGGAAATAAGATAAGCAAGTTTACAAATAAGAAAAAATCAAAGATTTGACGCTTTGTGTCAAAAAAATGTTTGAGCTGTAAAGCATAAAGAGCTTAAAATATATTTAAAACGCCATTTCATAGGACGAGAAGTATTGCAGGATTTGAGAAGCAGCTGTGAGTTTGGATATATGACTTGGTTCTTAAACATTGAATGAGTAAACGCTTATATACACCTCCTTCCATTCAAGTGAATTGGCTTTTCATAAAATTCCATTCACTGCTATCCGCTCTTGCATAAAAATGGTACCATTTGAAATTTTCTTCATGTTTATACCCTGGATTTCTACATACGCCCTAAATGGTAACTTCTCTTTGTTCTTCTAAACGACTTTGAAGTTCGATCTATCTTCTGGCCTCATACACGGAACCATGCTACAGAACACTACAGAAAAACAGCTTCGACACCCACGCTTATTTTGATATATATTGATAAAAAAATCCATATTTATTACCTATTTTTGTTTTCTTTTTTTACTTTTAGAGAGACTATTTAGTAGCATGGGGCTACATGGAGTACTCTGCTTCACAGTTTTTGAAACCCTTTTGTTGTACTGCGTTTCATGCGACTTATTCATTAGTCTAAATTCGACGTGAATATTGAATAAAATTATACACAAATGCCCCGGATATTCATTTTAATACAACGGCTTTAATGGGGTGTGGTAAACTCAAAATTATATTATATGTTAACGCTAAACTTTTCTTGGAAAAGTCAAAGGCATTTTTTCATACCATTCATTTTGTTTTAACTTTCGCGGCGAAGCAAATACCTCTCGGTCGGAGGATGTGAACGCTAATTCATTCCATTAGGATCAGAATCAACCAGCTGGAATGCAACGGTGGCACTATGTATTTGTTTATTTTTGTTAACGCAATATATATAATAGCTTTAGAATTACATCTAGAACCCGGAGACGAAAACTTATCGAGATAATCCTTCCATTAGCAAAATACAGTACTTATCAATACAATTATCAACCGTAAAAATTATCTTTCCTGATTACCTTTTCAAAAATAATATAGATATTTTATTTTATGCAGGTGCTTACTACACCATCGGGAGGTACAGTGTATTAGTATTGAATTATTCTCATAATGGAAAAGGAAAAAATCTTTTTTTTATCTATCGATTTTTATCTGAAAACAAAAAAAAGATATATATACTTTTGTGCCTGTAATAAAAACTGAAAAGTAGCTATATTTCTATGGTAACACAAAACAAAGCTGAAATTGATTCGGCGCAAAAAAAAAAGACACTTGAAGGGAAAGTGAAGTGTGAGCGTGCATTTCAGTCTGAGTCGAGCTGAAAATAGGACCTGCGTATTAAAACTCATATGGTCACCGCCAGCTAAAAGGCCGATCTACAGCATCGCTTTGCGCCAGGTAGAAAACCGGTTCACAGATTACTTCGCTCCGATCCCTTTCGCATTATTCTCTCTTCCTCTCTCAAGGGAGCGGGTCTCCGAGCTCTCAGAATAGAGGGCATCTCCCTCTTTCTCCAATAAAAAGGAGGAGGTGCGGAAGAGTTTCCTTCTTTCTGCTTCTTGGTCGGCCTTATTGACGCCGCAAGAGTTTTATTACCCTCCGCAGCCAATAACATTTCCTAAATTGTCCGTGAAAATAACTTATTAAAATATTAAGGTGGACTATAGTTGGTTATGTAGAATGAACATAAACGTCTAACATTGCGAATTGTTAGCAGAAAAAATATTATGGTCGGTGCCTATTGTATTTTATTTTGGTTCATACACGCCTAATTAATAATTTAGGGAAACCTTAAAATAATATAGCGTTTTCTACTTTAAATTTAGAAATAATAAAACAAATTTAGTTCGTCAAGCACGTTAAACAAGATTCAAAATTTTGAACAGGTAGCCGAATAATTTTGTTGATATTCTCCAGTCATACCTGACAAAACTTCCACGTGTGTAATCGTTAGGATATAGTTACCCATGGCAGCGAAATTCACAACGAGGAGTAACAAGCACTAAGATAGGACGTCTATAGGACAAACATTTTCATACCATTTAGTTTTGACGATCAGTATACTCTGAGAGGCAAAACAGAAAATTCGTCTTACCGCTCATATAATGCCAAAGCTTGGTGTTTAACGACAAACTAAATGGGTGTCTTGACACTGCATGGCTTGTCCTCCTTCACTTCCTTCACTCATTCATCTATACAGATATCAGTCAACTATAGAACTATCAAGTGCAGTGAAGAGGTGCATTAGAGAAGCTTTTGGCATCTTCTTTAAGACGCCTTAAATTCGAGAGTTTGTAAGAATTATTGGACACGCACAGCACTTATTTAAGACGCGCTGAACAAAGACTAGACGACCGAGAAGAATGGCTCAACTAAACGAATTGAAGACAAAGCTGCTATTTTGGCGAGCCTGCGTGCCTCAGTCACTCTCGGTCGACATCCATGGTCCCACGAAAAAGTAAATAACGCTGGGAACCTCGAGGTCCCTCCTTTGCTATTGGCTTACTTGTGCTTGCCACTGTTCAATCTTTGTACAAAATCTCACCTTCATAGCATTTTTCAGAACGCTGCCAGATTTCAGCAAGCCGCCCTGGTTTTTTTCTTTCTACAAGGATTGCACTGACCAAAATATTATACCAAAGGGACTCACCGTCCAGGTTCAACCGTTCTTTTCATTTAATAATCCTGGCAACAATAACAACTGGAAGGCCGCTTTTTGAGACGGAGATGCAAGTGCCTTATGAAGCTCTTAATTAACAAAAAAAAAAATTCCCAGAGGACTCCTAAGCACTTTTTATGAGTTGTGAATGCGAAAGTATGAATGTTGTTTTTCCGTTCCCTTAGTTCGTCTGTGGTGTACTGGCGTGGACGGCCACGCTTTGCTGCTGCCAAGGTTGCCGAGAGCGCGCTCTCGTGAAGTGGCCGCAGCCCCCCCCCCCCTCCAACCCTCTTACTCTCCTTTCCCCCTCCCCCTCTTTCGTCAACGCCTGCCACGAGAGCGACGGCCGAGAGCGCGCTTTCGTCAAGTGGCCGCCAATGGCAATCTAGGAGCCGTTTTGCTCAGGCAATCGGAAAATAAACATCTCTTACGCGTTCTTTTTGTTTTTCTTTTTTGTGGTCACGGACTTTGTCGGTTTAGCTCCATGGGATAGTTAATGCTTTCGCATTAAAATACTAATGTTATTATGGACATCGATCTCAAAATGAAAAATTACACTTCCAAACCAACTAAAGAAGGGTATCAATAATATGAACGTATTTGCTACTAAGAACATTAATGCGCTAAGAAATATAAAGGCAAAGCGGGCTCGCCGCGATGATTTATTCTCCTCAAAAGTCAACCCTGAGTACCTCTTGCTATCACCAGAGACTGCGTCACCACCAGCTAATGCTGCTATCAGTTCTAACTACTGTGTTGTCTTCAACCTATGTGATGTCCCTCTGATCGCAAAAAACAAATTTCAGTCCTATCCAGAGGCCTTCGTTTTGTACCAACCCCTCGTACAGCAAACTAATTCGAACTCTTTGATAACCTTCAGCAGTTCTCCCGGCGATTACACCTTCAGACGTACTTTTACCGAAAAAAGGCGGACAATGAAAATCTAGAGAAGGCAACACCACATTTCAAATGAAAGTCGTGTTGCACCCCGGACACAAATAAAACAAACGCGTCTATAGATAACTATATACAAGCTCTTCGTAACGATATTTTTAACACACTTGCTTTAGCTTACATACCAAAAAATAACTCAACCTTTAATGAACAACGAGTGTTTAATGAGCTGAAGTCCAGACTGTCGGACATGGGCGAAGGAATAGGATCATGAGTAGGGCACAGTACTTGCATGAGACATGCACGAAGCTTGAAGACACTGAATTCTTATCACCCTCTACCTAATAGCCGAACTCAAAATGTATTAATATAATTTTCGGGCACTCCAAGATCTACACAATAAGACTAAAAATGCGTAAGGTAACGTTAAGACTTTAAATTAAAAAAAGGCACACTCATCCAGGTATCTTCTATTTACCTATCAAGGTCCACAATCCTAACAATCCTGGGAGGCTCATCGCATCGGGCTTAGGCACTCCGACGGAAAGGATTTCCAAATTCATAGACCATGGGATCAAGCATTTGCTTTGCTTGCTGCGGTCTTAGGTGCATGACACGACGCATTTTCTTAACATAATGGAACATATGAACAGCAGCAACATAGCAACACAGCAAAGCTTTTAGATCACTATTGAGTTTAGCACTTTATACACTAATATCCCTCATGACGACGGAATGTCTGCTGTAGGATCTGTGTATTCTTTGTCTCCAGCAGACAACGAATGCATCTTAGGACTATTATCAATAATCTTAAGTTGTAATAATTTTATTTTTGAAAATACTCATTATATTAAAATTCATGGCGCTGGAATGGGGTCGAGAATGTCCCCGAAATACGTAATATTTTTACGGGTAAAACTGAGAAAGCTTTGTGTGGTCTTGCGCTACAACACCGGCCATGTAGGTACAACACCGCAGAAACGCTCCTCGCCTCATTGAGCTACCGAAATCCTTGTCACCGTGCTATTAAGTTTACCTTCAATTACCTAGCAAACACCATGAGCTTTAGGGGCGAAAACGTAAAGAGGCAGGGAAATACAATAACAACAGAGCTGTGCACCGAGCCTACCGACAGACGCCCGATTCCTCCTTACAATAATTACCCCCAAACTGTATGTATGTATATATATATACAGGGTGTCTCAGAGAACGCAGACCAAATCGCTCCTGCGAAAACTACTCATCGCAACAAAAAAAGGCCTGTGGCGTATTGGTCCTGGGCCAGGGGCCCATTTAGGCAAATTAATAAAGACCGGGAAAATTAAGTTGTTAATTATCTTTGCGGAATTAACTTTTTTAATGTTGTGTTTAAGGGCATGGTTTAAATCAGAAAATTGCTCAGCATCATCGAAAAACACTAAATCAACAAATTACAGAACGATAGGAGGCACGCGAAGAATTTTACGCGCCCCGTGGGGAGATAGTGCAACCAACCTCTGCTGCGTCGCGCGACGACAGCGCAGCAGAGGAATGTCTGCTGTAGGACAGACACGCCTGAAAAGACATCTGGCTGTGGTCCGTGCGTGGCGCGATGTCAGCTCTGCCATTTTGACCAGACCTCTGATAGAGAGTCGATCTACGCTTCTGTTGTTGTTGTTGTTTTTGTTGTTTTTAAAATATTAAGCAGCAACTTGACTGCACATCCCCTAATGTGATATGGATTATCAACCGCACGCTGTGTAATATACAATATACTGGGGAGAGTCAACATTCAGTGAAAGAGCGATTTTACGGCCACGAGTCCGACATCGTCATTAAGAGACACTCACCTGCAGCGAAATACTTCACTTCTGACAGCCATGACATCAATGCACATGTAAAGATTATCATAATGGAAAGATCATTTAGGGACAACATCACGCGAAAAAATAAAAGTCGTATTACATATCTAAATTTAGCACGTTGGCCCTATTCGGTGTCAATATCTAAAAGAGACGCCAGCATACACTGCTGTTACACCAAAAAAAGTTAGCTTTTGTGATATGTAACTGGTCGCGCCTCTTAATTAATTTTCTCTTTAGGCGAGGAGGGCCCTCCTGTCCCCTGTGCCCCCACCCCTTGTAGTTTTTTTCCCCCGTTGTGCCTTTTTTTTTCAATCTGTGCGGGAGGGTTTGGGCGTGCTTGAGGCTGGTTTTCCAATATTTACTTGATACGACTCCGGAGTATAGGTTTCGTACCGTGGCGTTTCAAACCTTGATATGATCAAAACTTGATATGATTAAAACTTGATATGATCAGTCAACAACCCCACCACATCTCCCTCCCCAAGAAATCGCCTATAGCGGTTTCGAAGTTCTCTTTGTGATTTTCGGATCATATTCGCGTCAAAGCGAACGTAACTTACATATCACTGTTGAGCGAGCGCCATGCACTCTACCGCGACGCCGTGTGGAAGCAATTTCCGTAAAATGTAACCGGTGAAAATTATGATGCGTGGAACATATTCGTTTCGGGCGCCTGGAAGGGACTTTCAGCGATGGCGCTGAATATTAAAAGCAAACATTTTGATGTACGACTAAGACAAGTAAACAATTTTTATCTCAATATACAACCCAAAAGGAACGTGAGCTAAAGAATCGAGCTGGTAGAGATACCTCAGAAGAGACAGTATCGTCAATGTCAACGACAAACTACGAAGCGGTAAACATTAGGGTCTCTTCAAGTGGTTTCTCCATGATCAAAATAGATCGTCTGCTATTTTCCGTCATCGCCGCTATGTTTTCTTTTTGCAGTAGCCTAAGACGAAGCCAATCCGCGTAGTCTCCAGGTGATTATCCCGGCCGTTCCAAAATCGAGTCGCGGATCGTTTACTCGCGATGTCACGCGGAATTGTTCGCTGACGTAGGAGACAGGTTACTCGGGTAAGATTGGGAACATTGCCTGAGACGACAACGCCCACTTGCGCGACTTCTGCGAACTTCGCGCGCCACCGCCTATCCGAACAGACCCCTGATTTCTCAGATTACAATCCCCTTCCTGTTACTCTGTCGTTGTTGTCACGGTGGTGATGTATTTGTTGTTTGTATGTGATACGGTTCCTAGGGGAAGAGTGGCGAATAAATAAGAAACGCCTATTTGCTTTTCTATATAGTTTTAAGAAGAAGAAAAAATATGTTTTTTTGTGTTTACGGGTTTCGTACTTTCACTGGTGCTTCTTTACTCGGTGCTTCACCGGGAATAGGTGTTCCTACCCAACATCACATTGGTGTTATTTTTTTTTTCTCCTTGTCATTCCTTTTTCTAATTTTTTCCTCTGAGGCCTCGATGAGAAAACGTTTGGGAACTGTAGGTCGTACACACTGAGAAAAAAAAAAGGCTTTTTCTGAAACGTCTCTGCATTAAAGCCTTTGTAGTTACTGAAATTTCTCTCAACATACAACTTGGGACAAAGGCAGAATAAGACGAGCAGAAGAACATCGTGCTCCCGAAAATATATTTACAATATTTCTTACCGCAAAATATAGACAACGTATGACCGACTGCTTTGTCTTCACCCAAATAAACTTTGGCATCTGGTCCGAATCGCTAGGGTCGTAATTGCGCAGATACTTAGTGTTTAACGGTATTTCTGTCGCTAAAAAAAAGTTTTTTGAAGTCGCACCTATTATTTTTGAGTGGTAAGCACTGCGTATGATTTAAACACACACTTCGTCATCACTGTGTATGATTTAACACACACTCGGCTTTGTCAGAAGATGGCATGCCATCTCCTGACGTAGCGGAACTTCTCGACGAAATTGTCGTAACATATAAAATAAACTTCCCAGCATAGCAACTCCGAAAGTACAATGAACCGGGAAACCGTAATAAGTCTTTGACTTATTACGGTTTCCCGCTCCGTTGTATTCAAACTACTCTGTCTCTCTCTCTCACACACAAACACACACACATGTATATACGGGGTGTTTTTTTTTTTTTTTGAGCTTAACAGATTTGTTTAAAAAAAGCCATGAAAGTTACACTTATGCCGCTTGTGGAGGTGAGTTATACGGCCAGGGGGACATATTATAGGGGAATAATCGTAACAATCACTCGACACTTTCTTAGACTTCTCTAAAGCGTTCGACCGCGTGCCGCACTGCCGTCTAATATCTAAACTCTCCTCACTTCGCATTGACGACTTAACTCTTTCCTGGATCCGAAACTTCCTCTCCTTAAGACAGCAGTTCACCACAGTAGGTGATTTTTACTCGGAGCTTTCCGATGTAACCTCCGGGGTGCCGCAAGGTACTGTCCTTGGCCCTCTTTTATTTCTAATATACATTAATGATCTCCCGCAGTCGCTAACATCCTGTGTACGTCTTTTTGCCGACGATTGTGTACTGTACAGAAAGATTAACAACCCTGACGACCACTTACATCTCCAAACTGATATTGATCGGGTAGTTACCTGGTGCCACAAATGGCAAATGACCCTTAACACAGCAAACTGTAAACTTGTTTCTTTTACCCGTAAACGCACAAATTCAGACTTCACATATTTACTCAACAATTCGCCCATCATCGCTGCTTCCGCTTATCAGTACCTCGGTGTCGAACTAACTTCTAATCTTTCTTGGGTTTCTCACATTAACACGATAACCGCTAAAGCACCCCGTACCCTCGGTTACTTGAAACGCAATCTTAAATCTGCGCCCTCTCACCTCCGCAAATTATCCTATGAAACCTATGTTCGCCCGAAATTAGAGTACGCCTCCGCTATCTGGGCCCCTTACCAAACCTACCTTATTAATCAAATCGAATCCATTCAAAACCGTGCAGCCCGCCTCATTTCTTCATCATATTCGCGTTTCGACAGCGTGTCACTAATAAAGCAAAATTATTCTATCTGTCTACTGGAAACTCGACGTACCATTTCTCTCCTATGCTTAATTCACCGATTATGCCACAGCCCCGCTGGGACTTGGTTCTTGCATCTGGAACACCTGAACAAGGAATCACGTAATTTTAACACTAAGAGTTTTAAGCGTATCTTTAGGACATCATTGTCATTCAATAATTCTTCCCTGCCACATGCCATCAAGCTCTGGAATGATCTTCCCGAGGCCGTTGTTTCAGTTTCCGACCCAGCAATTTTTCGTTCAGAATTAACCACATATATGTTAGCCAATTAAAAATGTGTAACGATGTTATTTTCTTGCAAACTGGTCACTGTATCTATATTTTTACTCGAAATGTTAGCGGATGTGTGTATTATTATTATTTTTTATTTCATTATGTGCTTTATGTTACCCAGCTGTGCAAATATTTAGTTTATTCTGTTGCGCGCAAATGTGTATTGATGTTTGTGTAGAGTCGGCGTGCTCCCTGCCATTCCTTCTTTGTGTTAACCAGATTATATAACCCCCCTCATGTAATGCCGACAGGCCTTTGAGGTACTTTGAATAAATAAATAAATAAATTAATTAACTGAATTTCGTTAATTAACTTTTAATTATTGAAAATAAACATATGGTTCCAATTAGAAACTTGCTCAGCGTCATCGAAAGCCACTAAATCAATCATTTTCAGAAAGAGTTTGAGCGCGTGAGAAGCGTGTTAGTGCACTAAAGTTACCACTCGTGGAGCAGGTACAAAGCTAGCGGTTGTGATAAGTCACCCGCGCGATTTTTCCGTCTCTTATCTAGCCCCAGCCTTGTACCTGCTCCACGAGTGGTAACTTTAGTACAATACTACGCTTCTCACGCGCCGAAAGTCTGTCTGAAAATGACTGATTCAGTGGTTTTCGATGACGCTGAGCGAGTTTCTAGTTGAAACCATATGTCTATTCTCATTAATACTATGTATTCTTGGCTGTATAACTCACCTGCACAAACCACGTAAGCCTAGCTTTCACGCCCTTTTTTAAACAAATCCGAAAGAATAAATAAAAACACCCTATATATATGTATATATATATATATATATATATATATATATATATATATATATATATATATTGTTAAGGTTTATTTGACTTGCACGCCGAAGCTGTCAAGTGCTAAAAACAAACTTGCTGGTACGAAAGGTTGCAGTTGCGCCTGGATTCCAGTATAGTCTCACAGCGTAAAAATGGCAGGATGTGGTTTGTCAAGTTCAAGCTTTCTAGTTCGTGGTTAACTTTTGTCATTCTTATGGGCGGATATGACAAGTTAGTTTACTGCGAGCCAACGAAAAGATTCTCAAAAATCACCACGCCCGTGTTTTTTTTTCTAATTTTTATGCTGCGTGGGGTTTCGGGGTAAGGGGTGGAACTAGCCATATTTCTGCCCGTGTAAAAGTTCCCGGCTTGTAGATGACACTCTCCACTCCAACCGCATGCTGCACGCTGCATTCCATCAGACTCGCGAGTAGCCCACCAACTTATGAACCTAGCCACGTTCAACGGCCTCATGCCCATCGCGCAGAGGTCGTCCCCCCATCTATCCAGGAATTCATTTATCACGACCTCGTCTCTTTCAGAATTCATTCGAGGAGACAACCGGCGCCCTGCTTCCATTCCGCATCCCAAGTCTCCGGTTTCCTTCAGACACCGCATTAAGGCGCGCCGTTCCACGTTTCCGCCTAAAAGCTCCCGCTCGACACAACGCGCCTCTCGCGCGCTCGGCAAACACGGGAGCGGACGGAACGCACGCATTCCGCAAACCAATGTCCCCGTTGGTCGCTCTCCGAGACGCGCTGCTCGGAACGACACTGGCCGCCACGCCACGCTAATTCGAAACCACGTGTTTGTACAACCACGGACTGAAAACGCCGCATACATTTGTCGCGGCTGAGGAACAGCCCCATCCCGCCCGTTCCCTACTTCTTAAACCCCCGGAGGGGAAATGCAGTTTGAGCTCTCTTCCCGCGAAAGGCGAGAACTAGCAGCTCTACCGTGTTCCTCAAGGAACTGCGAGGGGTTCTTGGCGGCTGTGGTGGCTAAAGCCATTAGTGCTAACAGGCAAGCCATTAGTAGGGTACGGTGCGTTTGCGCCGGGTGCGTGTAGAACGTACGCTCCAGTTCCCTTACCTCCCTTGACCCTGCAGAGTAGGGTGAGGCGGCTCCGTTCGTCGAAGGGACCCACGGCGCCGTGGAGACTTCGGCCGGACTCGTCGACGATCACCGGCATCTCCGGAGGCACTGGGGACGCGGGGAGAAAGAGGCAGGAGATCGAGGTTAGGGTCCTTAATGGGTTGTTGCGCTCGGGAATTAAAGAGAATGCAAAAAGAACGCGAAGTGCTATACGGCTACTGGAGCTCTGGCAAGGCTGGGAAGCACTGACCGGATTGGTAGACGCTGAGGCCTTGATAAAGAAGGTGAGAGGGTTAGAAGAAAAGTGTGTGTGTGTGTGGGGGGGGGGGGGGGGTTGCGAGTAGAGAGGTGTCTGGGGACGACTGTGATCGAAACGCTTCAAATGAATGAGTGGAGATAGTGTTGATGTAGCAAGTTGCGACAGGTTGGGTGAGCGAGCATGATTTCGCGTTGTTTTGTTTCCATCGGTGAAAAGATTGAGAGGAAAATAATTGAAAGCATTAACGGGATCCCTCACTTATCAGTTTGTGTTGTGCTATATTCGTCATTTTTGCGTCATGTCTGAATCGCCTCGCATATACGCGAAAAACTGTATGGCCACGCTCTACCCCTATCTTCGTGCTAGCGCTGCAAAGTATCGTTGCGTTCCTTGCTGCTAGTTCATAAACTTTTACGATTTTCGGTGTTTGTGTCCCTCTTGATGCTTCCAAAATGTTATAACGTTTCTTCCCTATGGTTGGTTTTATTTCAATTTGACCGAAGTTGTCGGGGTTTTCGATAAATTTTCACAAAAATACATATATTAGCTTAATTCTTGCATTGAGTCATTAAAAAGAAATGAGAAGAGAATACTTTTATCAAATATACATCAAATGTCACTTGGGTATATGCTAAACCTATTTTTTACTGGTACTTGCTTATGATATATTGAGTTTACTCAAATCAATATATATATATATATCTTTTTTTTGACTAAACAGGGTATACTACGGGCCGTACTTACAAAGATGAAATATATTTAGTTTTTAGGGCGATTTCTTTTTAAATCGCAAACATGCTTCCCAGAGTAATTTTGCCCTATTTTCAGATTGTTGTAGAACCATTTAGAACTATGACCGGAGCGAACTATCAGTAGGTAGAAATTTTTTTAAGTTTGGTGACTTTTATAGAAATGTGTTTTAATTCAAACTTGTAAAAGACTGAATAGCATGACCTTTTTAAAAACCATCAAAAAAACTTTTTTATTGTTTTTTTTTTAAGGAGAGTGAGAATCACATGGTATATATACTGGTTCACCTATTCGTTGCATTCTCGAGAAAAACAGTTATACACACGTTACTGATAGAATAAACACAGGGATGTACACGACGACAGATGTTTAATATAAAAGATGGGCCGTCGCGTCCTGCGCTCTTCGTTGTTGCTTTTTGTTCAGTAATATATAATCCCACCAACGTGCTCACCCTCTATACTTAAGAGTTAAGGAGGCGGGGTTTTGATCCAGCCTAGTGATGCCATTGAATGCGAGTGAATACTAATACTAGGGAATCTACAGCCATCAGCAAATACGTGACTCTTGAAATAAAATATGGAATTATTGTCATTCCATAACGACTGGAATGACAAAGCTAGATCCGCAGCTTTACTTGCGGCCTTCAACGTCTCGTTCCCAAAGGACTAGCAACGTCAGGGCGATTGCTCCGTATCAATACAAAAATGATGTATTTAAGTATTCTTTCTTTTGTAGGACAATAGTAGAGTGGAACGCTCTGCCAAACGAAGTCGTCAGCTGCTCTAATCTCAAGTCATTTGAATTATCATTGCGCGAATTTTTAACTGAATAATGTATGTGTGCGGAATACATCTTCAGATGTGCAGGGTGTGACGCACCACTGCATGTGCATAAGTGCTCACTTGAGTGTGAATGCATTTTGCTTGGCTTGTACATTTTATTTTTCTCTCCTGTGTTGACCGTAAGGTTCACAGTATTGTAAATAAATAAAATAAATAAATAAATAAATATTGGTTCCTTTGAATGGAGTTCTTTTTTTTTTAATAAACAAAAGAGAATCACTAGGGGCGGCATGTTTTTTAACCTCGATTTAACAATTAGAATACAGGAGAGCCCCATTGATTGGCCTGCCTCTTCAATGTAATATTTAGATGTAAAACGATTGTCAACCCCACCAACCTATAGAGAGCTGTAGTCTAATAAACCGGGTACAAGCTTAGCGGCATAATTCCCCAATCGATTACTAAAACTTTTATGGTTGGCTCTTCCTGAACGCATGAAAGAAGTTCAGAGTAGGAACGCAACCTAAATATGTGATCGTAAGATATACTGGCGTGCAGGGTCAGAAACCAATTCATAACATTTAATGAACCCATATTATACTATTACTATATACCTTTCCTCAACGCTAAATACAACATAAAGACATTTCGCACTTTTTTATATTTCTTTTAAAACGTGCAAACATAATGCAAAAAAAGCAACCTTTAAGCACACTAGTTGAATCACGATCGGAGTCTGCATTTCACAGAAACTTTTGGTTGTGATTATTATATAGCACGTTAAATATTGAATTGTGTATGCATAGGCCGATTGTTGCATTGCACGAAGCAAGAAAAGGTCACTGCCGCGTGTATTTTGGGATATTTCTTGCTTTAGAAACTATTTGACAGACGCTGACAACGCCTAGTCACGGTGAATGGCTGTTGGAATACCAAGTTCAGCGCATCCTGCGGGTTCCCTGGAGTCTAGACCGCCAGCGAAAGGCAGGATGTATGAATCGTTTAGACATTCAACTGAAGTACCTTTTTCATCTTCAGCCTTATTCATGTTGTTTTTGTTACAGCTTTTTTCTTCGTAATGCAATCCTGCTCAGCTATATTCTTTTTCGTCTGTGGTAGGTCAGAAAATTCGCAAGCACCTTTTGCCTTGGATTTGATTTCATGTTATCTAGCGGACTGCTTGACGATTCAGCGCATCTCTGAGGGCTGATAAATGATGCCATTCTCCGCAGAGAAGCTTGCCTCACCAGCCAAAACGACCAGCGTCACAGCTGAAGAAAGAACTAATATTGATTTATATTCTTCTATATACCCTATGAGAAAGTTCTCTAAAAATTCTAAACTCGTACTCAGTCCTGTGGGAAGCTGGGAAGTAAATGGCACCAGGTCAAAGAGGCACGCAAATGGTAAAGTACGTGAGACGCCTTGTGTGCTTTACTGTCCATAATAAACAATGTAAATCAACAAAAGCACAAAGCTCTAAAAGTGGGCGTAAACACACCTCTCTCAACAGTGCACACGCCCACCTACTTCAAAGGTAGACATTCAAGATAGAAAAATCAGGAGGCAGCTTTGGTTCCCGTAACCGCACTGTCAAGTGCCAAATAAAAGGCAGTATAGCAAGCAGACTTCCTTAGCAACTCATTTCGACGCAACTACGATGAAGTGTACCTTAGTCTAGAGAGTGCATATGAGATAAGTTTATAAGAAACTCGTATAACCTCGTCAAAAAAAAAACATAAACCTTAAAATCTGTGACGATTAAAAACAGGGGTCGTACATTTGCATATACGAAATGGCTTTAAGAAATATAAGTGGACATAAAATACTGTATTGAAGAGGTTACATTAATATCGAAGGAAACAATACCAACTTATAGCTTTTTGTCATCATGATTTAAGAAATTATATTAGGTATTCACCTTCCGTTGTGCGTAAAATGTCCAACCGACTCACAAATAACCAACGCCCTATGTGGAACTGTCTGCGATTTTATGAACCATCATATTTTTAAGTCCATGAATCAAAGCTGCTAAAGCGCAAAGTAATGGGGAGGTGCTGAACCGTAGGTGGCAGAAAACTCTAGGCGTAACATTTTAAACACACCAAATCAAAGGCACATGAAATGATTATAATGCTAGAAGGAGAAATAACATCTCCAGCGCGATTTATGTGAGGTAGCCTGAAGTGTAGATTTATCATGTACATGAAATTTTCTAAGCTAACCTAAACTTGTAAAGATACTTGTCGAGCACCTTGAATATGCATTCCATGTTTTCCTTACCTATTATAGAATCACCGAATATACCAAAAGTGTACTTCTACTTTTCCTTCAGAAGAACAGCTTTACTGGCAGAGACAGTGCCTCAGGGAATATAACACTCTTTGGCTTACGGCGGTATTTGCAGGAAATAGGCAGGCACAGGGGTGTGGGATAAAGAATTTTGATTTATATTTAGCTCCACGAAAATATTTTCAATATTAGGTGACAGTAATAACGACAGTATTTTTATCTGTTCGTCGGGGAACTAACGTAGTGACAGTGTTCACTCGTCGCGTAATTAGAGAAAATGCATTTTAATCCACCTTAATATTTACAATAAGTGGTCACATTTTAATAATCATGATATAAATGTCAATTTATCACGTCGCCGGATACAAGATCGCGTATACATCAAGTTCTTGAAGTGTTACAGTAAGACTCTTTTTTGGCATTAAGGACTTCGATTTAACCTACACATTTTTATCGTTCGGTTCTTCTACAAAGGATAGCTACAAGAAAGAGTTAGAGATGCATTCCTCGCCACTACAAAAGACGACACCATGTGGTATTGAGTCGCCTCGAATACCCATTCTTTATGCAGCTATCCAATTGCATTTACCGACGAACGTCGCTACTTCTCAAACTATATTTATATCTCTCAGCAAACGATAGAACAATACATGGACCCTAGTGAGAACGCGACCCCTTGTTGAATTAAAAAAAAAAACACTCACTTCGTGCTCCCAAAATTCTCAAACGCGATCAAAGAAAAGCCGCTCCATGAAATATTAAGGACTTCCTTTGTTCTAGCGGCGACGGGTGGCTGAAGATCCTGCAAATACAACACAAACTGCACCTTAATGAAATATAAAGGCGGTCGCGCGGAATTGTAAGCCTTCCGGCGGCGCTCGTGGTCTCGAAAACAAATTCTCCTTTCGCGAACGGATATCGCGAATGCCGATGATCAGCTACGTGATGGGATGATAGAGGATGCGGAAAATATTTTTTTCGCGTTGGAGGTCAACGAGGAGATGAATGAGCGTCTCCCGCGATCTTGTTTTGTTTAATATTATTTCATTTTTTTTTAGCACGCAGTCTCTTTGCCGTTGTTGTTTTAGTTGTTGTTCTAAGGAGGAAGCATTATATATGCATTCATGAAAACAACAAGGACGCAAACAGAGTGGTGAGGTAAGTTGCGCAAAGGGTTTTGAGTTTTGCAAACTGTCGTTGAAAGACAAGCAAACTATAATGATTATAGTTATTGGCATCTCGAGAGACACGAAGCGTGGGAAGTTCAGAGTATCCTAATATTTCTCCAGGACCGGTGAGATTGAGTCATTATAGCCATTAAGAACGCCGACGGATGAATCACGAAACAAGAGTTAAAAGGGAACATTGTCACGCCTTCGTTTCTCAATCTGGCAGTGACAATTGTTCGTGACTTAAAGTTGGAATGCGTGTAATTATAATACATAGCAATAAGGTGCTCAGTTGTGTTTGCGCGTTCTATGGATTGTCGTATTACTGCCAGCTATGCATACCCTTGGTGCACTGGTAGACGGTCGCCTTGTTGGCGCATTTAATGCATTAACTTCTTACGACAGATTCGAAATGGGCACAATCCATACATTTCGTGCGCAACCACATTTTGGTGTAAAACATTTCTATTTTAGACAAAAACAAACAAACAAAGGAAGTCAATCGGTCATTGCATGAAACGGAAATGCTTGTTTTTTTTTTTTTTTGGTGTTTTTTTTTTTTTTTTGCTTGTAAGGCTGATTACAGTCATGGACAAACTCAAGCAGTTAGGTAATTTGCCTAGTCCGAGTTTTCTTTCCCGTGTGTTAAGTATTGGTTGAGTACGTTTTATAGTTTTGCTGGTTTACGCTGTCGAAAATATGCTAAGCCATTCATCCGATGCGGCAGACAGGGCGTTTAATAGTTTTATGATTGCTGAATTTTAAAACGCCCAGTTAAGTGTCGGAGCAGTCAAACGCGTTAGTTATTTTTTCAATTAAGAATTAAAAGTATTTTTTGACAGAATATATAATCGCTTCGTGTTTCTGCTGCGTCATCGGGTCTTCTTTGTGTTTAAAAATATACCCCAACACATTTACAAGATTCCTGAGTTGACAAAGAACCTTAAAGAGAAGCAGAACGGCTGAACTCGCAAATAAAAGGCCGCGAAACAAGAAAAAGGAATACTTCCCCTGACGAAACTAATTCGCTTACCAGGTTCACCTTGTATAAATTCCCGTTTATAGCGAGAATACCTTATCCTATATATGGGACCTAGAAAACAAACTACTATTATGCTAATACATATAAAGAGTGAAAAGCCTACCTATGAGTTCCCTCGACAGTGGTGCCATTCTGTGAGCTATTTATAGCTGAACATGGTAACAACATAAGCACGGTGGCCAAGTATGTGAAAGAGCACAGGAAAATGGTATCGGTCTGGCCAATAGCGGCCAAGAGAGTGCCAACGGACAATTGTGGTCTTACACGCAGAGGAAAATAAGACTATATTTGTCAATATCTAAACTAAATAAGAGAAAAATAAAGGTGGCAATCAACGCTTCTCCAGGTCTGCGTGGGATATTCGGCAGCGTTATCGACGACGGAGATGAAGCAATTTCGTGTTTCCGAAGGAACTTTTCAGTCTCGCGGTGTTTTATAAAGCGCCAGTGGCGCGAGGCAATATGAAATTCAAATTCACGTCTGGCGCATTTTTCCCAATCCGTATTTTACGTGCCTGCGGTGCTATAGACGGGTCATGGAATATATTTTCTTTGTTTATACGCACTGACATCAAAAAAGAATTCGCGTGCATTTCGCTCAACTTTCCCTTTTAAAAGTAGGCCCCAACTTCGCAGTTCATGTCAGTGATCGTGCTAACAAAATTAAGCAAACAAAAACGCTGCAATCACAACCTTCACGGCAAACAGTTCGACAAAAATAATTCACTAATGAGTCCTATATTATCAGTAGAGCCCTGAGCGGATAACAGTTTGAGTATCCGAACCGCAACCGCAAACTTTTTACATAATTGTATCCGTATCCGATCCGTATCCGGATACTTTGTATCCGTATCCGAACCGCATCCGCAAAATGTGGAACCATGCCGATGTTCTTGCTAACCACCAGAGGTTACGATTACATTTAGACTAGCGACATCAGATGAAATCACGCCGACCGCGTGCTCCCCCCCCCCCCCCCCCCCCCCTTGCGGAATCGGAAACGTTAGCCTTTGTCCCCTTAACTCTCCCCTGAAGTCTGAACGCCTAAGAAAAAAGGTCATAAAAAGAAAAAAAGTTCGGAGAGAGAGGAGGAGAAGGGGTGGTAGGAAGACAAAATCCTTTCTGTGATGTTACCGCGAGCGTATGCGGCCGCCTCGAGTCCTCACCGTGTTTCGTGTCAGCCAACGGGCAGATGCGCCGCTAAGTCAGTGCCCAAGGCCTGATCGGATCGACTAACGTGTTGTTCGAGAAAGATCGCGGTCTGCAGGCGCCCAAATATATATATTGAAAGAAAAGTTTTTTTTTTTCCCCTTGAGAAGGCTATGGAGGTTGCGCGCGGCAGCCGCTGGCATTGCTGGCGCCCTGGCGTCGTAACCGGACGATTATTGAACTACCAGTAACCAGGCTTTCTTGGCTAGAACTCTAAGCATACAAAAAGAAACAGGTTATTTAAGGGCTGCCTATGTGCGTGCGCCGCTGACTCCGAAACTTTGCAAACCGTGGCGCCACAGGGTCGTGCTTGCTGTCGAAGCACTACTTTTGTTTTTTGGTATATGACCACACCACTCTTTGCGTAAAGGGGGAGGTTTCTTCTACTTTCTTATGGATTGTTCGTTGGAGTTCTTCTTTGCCCGAGAAAGTTTTACGCTCTTTCCCTGCCAAAGAACTAGCTCTTTCGGGACGATTGATGCCCTGCATCTTTTACTTTTACTTTTTCTATAGATAGCATGTTTGACGAGATAAAATGCACTAAGTGAAGCGACCTTGAGTAAGAATCAGATCTTTTTTATGATCCCTATCGTTTGTTCGAAACCCGTTTTGTGAAAATACATTTCGTGGACAACTTTTCACGGAGAATATATTTCATGGACACACGGTTTGTCGACGCTGTACGTTTTGTGGGCACACACCCCTGCGACGTTTTGTTGACAACGTATGTCTTCACTAAGTCGCTAAAAGCTAGCGTGCGATTCACTAAGGCATGCCTAACCAAACCATATCCCCCTCTCCCCTGTAATCCAGGCGAGACGCAAAATGTTTGTTACGAAAATAGCAGGGTTGTGCGCGACGATACGTCTCAGGTTTTTCGATGAAACGAACACGGGATCACGCCGCGGGACATGAAACGAACACGGGACCAAGCGTGGCATGTCGACGAAACGATCTGTAGATGAAACGTCAGTAGACCGACTGATTGCCATAGGGCAAAAGTTTAGAACCGGATCCGCGGATATCCGTATCCGCAGCCCCTGACATCCGCGTCCGATCCGCTATCCGCCAAAATCCATCTCATTTTTATCCGCGTCCGCCAGTTTACTGCGGATATCTGCGGATATCCGCGGATATGCAGGGCAATCACCTGCATTACTGTAACTATATAGTCGCTGACAATTTCAGAAGCGCCGGGCATGGCACGTCGTGAGCATCTTTCTGTTAAGTATAGCCCGCATGTGACCGATTTCTCGAGTGACGAGACAAGCGACGGCGACCCGCTTCGCTGTCGGTCGGCCAGACGCGCGACGAGCCAAACCCCATGAAAGCGACGGGATCAAGCGACCACGGCGTTGAGCGACACTTTCAAGAAATACAGAAACCAAGCGATGCGATGAGCGACAGTGAGAAATCCCCGTCGCTCGTCGCTGACTCTGGTCGTTGTCACCGTCTCTCGTCTCGTCGCTTGCTAAATCGCTTACGTCCGGTTCAGTCTTTACTCCAGAGATAGCGAGATTGCGCCTTTAGCCAGTGAGGTGGCCAAGGAACTAATCATGGGGCAAATGCGAACCGAATACCTGCTGTCTCTTGAGCAGTCGATCGCTATAGATGTCCACCAGACCACCCTACTGGCGCCGAGATGTTTCGGTGGCGCCCTCTCGTGGTTTTCGTTCGCGACGTCATGACAGGATTTGCTTAGCTGGGATTGACAGGATTTGTCTCTGCGTGAACCCACGATTGTGCAGTCATTATCGGCATTCAGGACGCTAGGTGTCTGCCGATCGCGAATGACGACCACAGCCGAGCTTTTGGTCGCGCGTGTTGCTTATAGAGACGAAAAAGGCGACGAGGAGTTGATGACTATTTTATTAAAAAATGTTTGTTGGATTTTATCTTCCTATTTATCGGCGAATGCGTTGTTGTTGTTGTTGTTTTTTTTTTTTTTGGTGAGGACAACTTGGTGAAAATTAAAGATGCACAAATGAGCCGTAAAAGAACTGCGACCAAACGTCTGGTCACCGACATCAGAGGAGTCCCTTAGTATGCTCACGCGCTTCTCGCAATAAGGTTCGTTCCTTAGAGTCCATATTAGGGAATGCCACTGCATCGTTCTCTGGGGAGTAATAAAATACTTAGAATTTATCACGCACCGTGCCTCTCATGCTCTCAGTGATAACTTCTCTAGGCGATTTCTCACCCTCCAAATTAAGCTCGTTTCTTTCATTTGGTACAACTCGAACTAGCTATTGAAAGAGAGCCACGGCCCCAGCAGGGATTACTCATGATGGGCTCTTCACTCTCATTGGCTCATTTGAGCGATCAAGTGGCCATGGCAAGAGCCAATAGCGTTCTCGTATGAAGTCGTAGTACCAGTCTTCTTACATAAACAATAACGCCGTTGTTCACCGACTCAGGAAATTACTCTGTATATGACGACCTTCACGGGTATGAATTAAGTACCGTTAAAGTCCTTTCCGATGACGCAGCGATACTCATACCATGTTTATTATGAGTTACAAGTCAAAATGGTGGCATATGTTACGTTATATTCTCCAGAACATTTCAGACACAAGTTCTTATTGCATTTGTGTATAAATTATATGTACACGCACAGTGCATTTCGTTTGTCTAATTATTAAGCTCCTAGAGCAAATATGTTTATCTCAAAAGAATGGGAACGTTTCATTGGTGCTCCTATTCTAAAAGCTCGAAGATTTTTTTTCTTCTTTGACCTTATGCAGCTCTCCAATGGAGGGTATTCGTTTCTTTTTTTTTTATATAAAATACCTTACTGCTTAAGCTCTTCAGAGTATAAGCACATTGCGTAAATTTTATTCTCAATTTATTTCCAAGTGTTCTGCATTTCAAAAACCGCATTGTTACGCAGGATAAAATATTTCTAGATGCCGTTTGAAGGTTCGCTGCGTCTTGCCCTATACGCATAATGACCATCGTCATATATAAGCCGCCTTTATTTCTCTTCAGCCGATTACGACTATGGAGGTTTAAAAAAAACGTGAGTCTTTAGGTATGAAGAATTACGTTGCGATACAAAATACGCAATCTCAGTATATCTGGCCACAGATCTGATGGTGCATGAACGGGACCGTAAAATTTTAAAACAAAATTGATCCTTATTTTTATATGCCTGCGGATATATTCTGTTTGAACGAAATAATACTTACTGCATTGACTTCTAAGGACTACTCGTGAGGAATGGGTCGCGAATTGTACAAACCCTGCCGTGTTTATATATATATATATATATATTTACAATATATTTGCCCTTATAGGAGATGGTCGTCCAAGGTCGCCAAAAAAGTGATCTGCAGATGCGTTTCGAGCCTTTTTTTTTCACTTTCTTTTTTACTTCTTTGGCGACCTTGGACGACCATCTCCTATAAGGGCAAATATTTTGTGAAGATATTTCTCTCGAGTGCCTTCTTTTTATCCCAAGTGCTGCTCCCATATATATATATATATATATATATATATATATATATATATATATATATATATATATATAAAGAGAGAGAGAGAGAGACGCAGGGTGACGGTAGAAAACAAGACCAGGAGGATTTTATTCGACGTTTCGACCTGAGGCAGGTCTTCGTCAGGAATAGGGTTACAAGAAAAATGTCGTTCTATTTATACAGTTTTGAGAGGGGAGAGAGTTGGCATACAAAGAAAGTGCGTAGGGAGAACATATAGGAGTACACCACTTAGAATCTCACACAAAAGAAGGTAAGGGATGAACTCTCAGTCGGGGGCAACCACACACAAAAGTCGCAAAAAAAAAAGGGCGAGAAAGAGCGTAGATGACTGACCAAATGACACTACGCATAAAAAAAGATCGCACAGAGAACACAAAGTAAGGGGCGAAATTTAAGGCGGGGAAAGCCGCACACGGAGGTCGCCGAATGCATGGGTGACACATCAAAAGTGGTAGGAACTACGGAAATACAGGATGCACGGGAATTAACTAAACAACACAACAAAGGAACGAAAACGCAATGTCCAGTTCTAGCTCTAAACTCTGTACCACAAAATTCTAGGTCCAAATGGTATATTATTTATGGTCGTTGTACCATTTATTCGAAAGCGCGTCAATCCATGCAAGTGTTCCTGGGCTTCTATTTATTCCTTCCCTTATTGTGTTAAATCGGTATATAAGATATGACTCGCGTTGTTCGCGCTCCTGACTTCATTTGAATCCAGACTCTAAAAGTGTAACAAATAATTTATCGAAGGTGTGGTTCTGGAGGGTGAGATGTTTTGAAATTGGCAGGCGCGGCAGGGTTTTTGCGTGTGATCTGGGATTGTTAAAACATAGCCAATTTCAAAACATCTCACCCTCCAGAACCACACATTCGATAAATGATGTGTCACACTTTTAGAGTCTGGATTCAAATCAAATATGGAGCGCGAACAACGCGAGTCATATCTTATATACCGATTTAACACATTAAGGGAAGGAATAAATAGAAGCCCAGGAATACTTGCACCGATTGAGGCACTTTCGAATAAATAGTATAACGACCATAAATAATACACCATTTGGACCTAGAATTTTGTGGTACTGAGTTTAGAGCTAGAACTGGACAGTGCGTTTTCGTTCCTTTGTTGTGTTGTTTAGTTAATTCCTGTGCAACCTGTATTTCCGTAGTTCCTACCACTTTTGATGTGTCACCCATGTATTCGGCGACCTCCGTGTGCAGCTTCCCCCGCCTTAGATTTCGTCCCTTACTCTGTGTTCTCTGTGCGATTTTTTTTTTTTTTTTTGCGACCTTTGTGTTTGGTTGCCTTCGATTTTTAGAGTTCATCCCTTACCTTCTTTTGTGCGAGATTCTAAGTGGTGTACTCCTATCTGTTCTCCCTACGCACTTTCTTTGTATGCGAACTCTCTCCCCTCTCAAAACTGTATCAATAGAACGACATTTTTCTTGTAACACTATTCCTGACGAAGACCTGCCTCAGGTCGAAACGTCGAATCAAATCCTCCTGGTTTGTTTCCTATGGTCACCCTGCATCTCTGTTATCTACGCCTTCGGCCTCCAAGCCAACATGCCTCTTATATATATATATATATATATATATATATATATATATATATATATATATATATATATATATATATATATATATATATAAGAACAAAAGAACCCTTAGTGAAAACAGCAACAATGGACGATTAATTCTTCGACGTTTCGGCCGGAGTCCGGCCGAAACGTCCAAGATTAAATCGTCCGTTGTTGCTGTTTTCACTAAGGGTTCTTTTCTTCTTTTAGACCCACGCCTTCGGCACCCCGCGACCATGCCCGTTATATATATATATATATATATATACATCAAACTGAGAAGAAAAAAACCCTTAGTGAAAAACAGCAACAACGGACGATTTAATCCTCGACGTTTCATATATATATATATATATATATATATATATATATATATATATATATATATATATGCATAAAAATAGTGTTTTCTCAATCAAAATTCGAATTGACAAAATTTGCACATGGGATTCCGCCGACTAAGGAAATTAAGGTAGCCAATACTAGAAGTATCTATTTAGACTGAAAAAGTAGCCTGCAACATTTATAGTTGATCTCTAAGCTGCGTAGAGAAATAGAAACACATAAGATTTTATTATAGCACAGCTCTCATGCGCCCGTCTCAGGCTTGATCTGCGTCGCCGTCGCCGCCGGCGTAACCGCGCGGTGTATATTAGGGAAATGTCCCATAATGCACCACACGGGACCCTCATGACGTCACGAGAGTTCCGCGCGGCGCATTATGGGACATTTTCCATGATGCAACGCGCGGGGAGGAGGAGGAAGTGGACGAGGGGAAAAGGAAGGAGGAGGGAGAGGAGCAGGAGGAGTAGGAGGGGTTGGGAAAGAAAGGAGGAGCAGAGAGAGGAGAAGGGAAGAGGGGAGAAGGAGGGATGAGGAGGAGGAGAGGGGGAGGAGGTGAAGGAGGAGGAAGAGGAGGGGAGGAGGAGTAGCAGGACGGATGAGGAGGCGTGGAGGAGGGAGGTGTATACCCTCCCCTCAATGCCCTTCCCTCCTCCTCAAGAGCTGTGCTCTAATTCGGCATTACAGGGTGTTGTAAACGTCTTTCATTTTTCTTTATTTCTGTTTTTATCAAAGCGGATTTTTATGCTCATCTGATTTTCTTTTGTATTATTGATTTTTTTTATTGACATATACTGCAAGCAGCAGCGCTGCCCAAGCAGGGGAGGGTTACAAAAGGACTTTAGTCAATAGATGTTCGATTTGGTTGACATCAGTACATTCCACAAGCAATGACGGTCAGCAGTTTAATTGTTCAATTGTATTAGGAAATAATGACTTCTAAAAAAAAGTAGTTCTGGCAAAGTATGGGCATATGACTTTAGACTGATTTAGTTAAGCTGATCTTTTGTGGTACTGGGGGAAGATAAGTGTCACTTGATAAATTAGATTAATTGTTATAATTAAAGTAACTAGAAAAACTTCAGCCAGGAGATTTGTCGGCGAACGTGGAGCGGTTCGAGCTCAAGCTGCTTTAACAATTTGGTCACTGATGATGAAGTGCGGTATTCTGATAGGATGAATCTTGCAGCAAGACGTTGGATCCGCTCCACCTCCGAAATGTCTTTCAGAAAACACGGGTCCCACACAATAGAGGCGTGCTTTAGGGCTGCGCGAACTAAAAACCGATAAGCTTCTAGTTTCACAGTCGAGTGACACCCTTCGAATTTTCTTCGAAGAAAGCCTAGCTTTCTGAACGGTTTGGCACATACGAGTGTTGTTGATGTGCTGGTCCCATTTGAAGTTCCTTTTAATTGTCAGACCTAAGTATTTCACAGCGGAAACTTCTTGAATGCACTGATTGCCAATATGATAAATATAGGAAAGGAGATTTTCTTTTTTTAGTAAGTGTCATTCAGACGGTTTAGACAAGTTATTTTTTTATTTTCTGAAGGTACCACTAGTTTAAAAGTTTACAAAGGTTTTCATTCAATGTGGTCTGACAGGAAGAATTTTCGACAAGTGAATACATTACGCACTCATCTGCGAACAATGTTACACTAATACATTCATCAATATTTTTGGAAATGCTGTTAACAAAAATAAAAAAGGTAACGGTGCGAACACAGAGCTCTGTGATACACGATACAAAACCTGTAGATTATCAGACCTACAGCCATCACGTTCAACGAATTGCAAGCGGCTTTGAAAATGGGCCTGTGTCCAACGAACCAGCCTATCAGGAAGTCCTGCTTCTTTCAATCTATCAATAAGCAGATTGTGAGGTACGCGATTGAATACGTTAGATAGATCTAAACAAATTGTGTCGATTTGGTGACGATTGTTGATCGGGGCTGCAAAATTGTGAACTACAGATATTAGCTGAGTCGTTGTGAAAACGTTTCTACGAAATCCGTGTTGGTTCTTGTCAAAAAAAGTTGATTGGCTCTAGTTAACGAGATATATGGTTAGCGATTATGTGCTCAAGTAACTTGCAACATATGCTTACCAATGAAATATGTCTGAAATTCCCGGCATCTAATTTGTCACCTGATTTAAATACGAAAACTACTCTAGCCGTTAACCAAGCTGCCGGCAAGGAACACGCATTAAGTGAGGCGCTAAAAAGCACGTAAAGGTACTCGGAAAATATTTCCGAGTAGCGATGAAGAAAATAATTAGGTATGGCATCAGCACCGGATGATTTCATTACATCGATATTCAACAAAAGTGAAAATATGCCCTCACGACTGAGCACCACATCTGGCATTTTAACAGAAGCGAATGGAGAGACATCATTATCATTCACAATAAAAAAGGAATCGGGTGCAGTAAAAGCTCTGTGAAAAGTGGCATTGAACTAATTTTCAATTTATTAACCGTTAGTTTACTCAACACCATTAATTCTTAGTTGTTCGACTCCTTCACTAGTATCAGATAGAAAGCGCCAAAACGTGTGAGGTGATTCTATTAGAAAAGAAGTAAGAATATGCTCATAAAATTTATGACGTGCGATGCGTATTTTACTGAGTAATTCGTCATTGAGGACGTTTAGCTCAGAGCTATTTTTAATGTTTGCCTTTCGTTTGCGTTTAACACACCTCTTATGATGAATTATCTCACGGTTGATCGATGGATTGTCTTCTCATTGTTTTACGACGGATCGGAGCAAACTTTTTGATGCAGGACATGACGAGGCTTTTGAACGTGTCCCATAGAAAAGAGACGTCATCATTACGCTCAAAAATCGTAAAACAAAAATGTAAACAATCAAAAACTGATTCATCGTCTGCAGCTGAAAAATCGATGAAACTCTTAATTAACAAAAATCTGGTTTTGTTTTCTGAATAATCAGACTTAGATTAACAAGTTTGTGATCGGCGATTCCATTTGCGGCAGACGCTGTACAGTTGCCAGAACAATCTTTGATAAAAATAAGGTCTAGTATTGACTGAGTTGTCACTGTGACTCGAGTGGGAACAGTAACAATCTGGTTAAGATCGTGAAAAAAGAGAGAACCAAGAAGAAGGCGTGCGCTCTCGACGTTATGAAACCCCGAGATAGCTAACGTATTCCAGTCAATATCAGGTAGGTTACCATATGTGCGCCAGTGAGCATCGCCATCAATTTAATATATGATATAGGACTATTAAGATTTCTGTAAAGGACGCCAAATGAAGTAAAAATATTGAGATAACGGATTTCGCACCAAATGCTTTGGTGTTCCAGAATTTTTTCAAGCTTAATGATATCAACTTCTTTCTTTGCTATTATTACTACACCACCACCTCGCCCTTCACGATCCCGTCTTGCTATTTTATGTGAGGGGGTATAATTTCGGAATCAGTAATACTTGGTCACAGCCATGTCTCTGTAACCGCCAGTACACTGTTAGCAGGTCCCGTGTATTTGGCGAATATTTGGGGAGAAAAACACGCTATTTACACAAATTACCATAAATTTACACGATGAGTAACGGATAATTCGTTCAGAAATCATGCGAGGTTGTAAAAAACGTGTTTTGGTTCGGTCATACACGCATAACCGTGTAGCCGACCTCGATAACACGCATCGCCCCCGGCAACGACCGCGGCATTGCCGGCTATCGAAGCACCGGAATGCTTGGGGACACACTTAGAATGGACTGTGGAGACAACTGCCGCGGAAAGAAACATGTCTCGGAGACAGATATGCAGCAAAAGCAATTGCGCCATGTCGCAGGACGTTGGCGAAACCAGCGCTTACCGTGCTCGCCGCCATTTTCTGGTCGATGGCAATGCGGCTTCCCTCATGTCGCCCATGTTTGTATTTAGTTTAGAGGTCTTAATAATAGTTTCTTACACACCACAAATAAAGTCATGGGTCTAATTATTCGTTCCAAACAGTTAAAATGGATATAAAAAGCGTGTCCTCGATGTGAACACGTGACATTGGAGTTGGTTTCGTTTTTGCTTCAACCTTCAACTGCAAACGATCTGGCCACGGCGCAAGCGCCGATGTACGCTGGAAGGAAGAGCCTGTTGGCTTTCGTTGTTTTTGTTTGACCGGAGAAACTCTGTCAAGTACGCATGGCGCCGCTACTGTTTTGGTTTGACGGGACGCGAGAAGCTTCGCATAGAGCTTCGGAGTTTGCGAGCACATAGTGAAGACGTGACCGGAGAAGTGCCCCTGTGATGTTCCTGGAAGACGGAAAGTAGCATTCGTAATCGTCGTGTGTGCTTTGAAAGCGAAGGGAGTCACAGGGTCCACGAGTTCGCAACCACAAGCCAAGGTTCACGACAGCGCGGCGTTGACTTCGGCGATCTCGTTATGTTTGGTGCAACCCTGCGATGCGAAAAAGAGCTGAAACATTCGTCGTGTGTGGTGCGGTGCTTTGTATTCCGGGTCTGTTTGAACCACGCTTTTAACACGGAGCGCAAATTGTTTGTTGCGTGGTGGAGGTTCAACAGGTACAGTCCCGTCGTCGTCAGCTGATCCGGTCCAGCTGGTCCGGGAGGACGCAGCGAGCGTTTTTAAAAGTAAATCTTCCTTCGTTCCGTTTCAAACTGTGGAAGTATCCCGACACATACCGTAAGTAAGAAGCAGCGGGCGTTTTCAATAAAATTACGTTGTTTTAATTGAATAATGGACTCCGGATTGTTTTCTTAAATCTGCCGTTTTTTATGCTTCGTGTTGGACTGCGTTTGCATAGCGACGCACACCGCTCGAGTAGATGATTCGGTCCTGCAACAAGTTTGTTGCGCCAATCATGCGGCGTGTATGAATTAGGGCAAGGTTTCCTACCTGCCCACAGATGCATGTACTGAGACCATTTTTTATGTTGTGAACGTAGTGCTTTTCCTTTATTTTGGAAGACGTGTTGGTGCATTTATTATGGTACAATCACTTGAGAGTTGAGAAATTGGAGAGCGAGCAAGCTTTCCCAACTTTGTCTCTTTCTCTCTGGCACTGCCTTGTTTCAGTTTCAGTAGGCATATCTACTAGCAGGTACAAACTGCTCTAAAGCAGGTAAAAACGGGAAGGTTAGGGCGGTGCGGACTCCGTGTTTCGCGCTTTTCGCAAGGTGACAGGGTAAATGCTTTTGTGAGATATGCGGAATATGCAAGCGATTTTGTTATGCCCGTTGTTTGCGTCTCTCCAGCAAAACGAATAAGATGATCTACTACAAAGGCGCAATCACAAGCCAAGATTTAAGATAGCAGTCGTTTGCTTCGCTGATCCGTGTAGCTGTATTTTACCCTGCTCTCTGCAACACCGTGTCATGACGAAGAGCTGGAACGGTCACGGTTTGTGCTGGCCTCCCCGTTGACAGAAACCCGCGTCGCCCGCATCGGCACCGAGTGCGCTTGGGCTGTTGATGCTCAAGCCTTCCATCCGCGGCTTGTCGCCAGCTCATCCTGCTGCTCAAGGGTGAGGAAGCGGCGAGCTTAACCTCGGAAGTGAATGTAAATCCTCGTTCATTCAGTTATCCGGCGTCAAAGTGTGGAAGATGTCCAACGTGTACTGAGGGCGGGAACTACGAGCGTTTTGCCTTGCTTTTATAACCGAAACCAGACCAACGAGATAACTGCCTTGCGTACTCTAAAATGACGGAAGCAATAAGTTTCAACAGGTCGAGTACGTCACCGGGGATGTAGGCGAGACGGTGCACACTGTTTAAACGCTTGCAGTATCCACGAGTGGTACCAGGAAAGCGACGTCAACAGAGAAGGAGCTCGCGATTCAGCATAATGCACTGCTACGGGCCCGTGTATCTTCAAAGTTCGGGGTGGTGGCAGTATAAAAAAAGACGCATCAGCGCCCCACACCAGTGTTCACGAATAACACCGGTCACAAACTCCCAAGCCCCACCGCTCTTCTCGACACCGACACGACATACGACAACAAACTGCATCAAAACGCCCCAAAAGTGAAGGCGTCTGCTCCCGTACTGCAACTGCTGCAACTAGCGGAAGTGAAGTGTTGGGAGGATGTCCGGATGTCCTTCACAAAAATATATAAAAAATGCTTTGCGCAAGGATCATTTTCATTTATTATTGTATACGTAATGACGAAATCCCAATAATTTGTTTTCCTATCTGATTCAAGCTAGTCGGACTGCTCATAACACTGGTCAAGCAAGAAAATAAGAAAAATTTGAATTTTTTCATGACCGGTTTAAGATTTATTGTTAACATATCGTTATTTATTGCAACGGACTAACATTATAGATTTTGCCTCCATACTTTTTAAATGCAAACAGTTCTAACACTCGGCTGTTCATTGCGCCGTGTTTTGTGTATTATTCTATAAATCTGTAATGGTCAGCGACCAAAGAGCTCACCCGCACATGTCAAGCTTATATGCGCCGCGGGGAGAAATGGATTTCGAGTAGGAAGTGCGGGGCGTAGTGTCGGTTGTTGTGTTTGTCTACATGCCGGTGCTGTGTAGCTGTGTGCTGTGTTGCCTGCGTTGTATGTAGGGTTGCTGTGTAGTCGTAGTCGTGGTCGTTCGCAGTGTTAACAGACGCGTCTTTTTTTTAGAAACAGGCTGCTAAATATCTCGATAGGTGGCGCAAGTTACCGCCCGATTCTAAATAGTTTGCTCAAGTTATTTATCTATGTGAGTTCGGCATTCGTTTTTTTTTTTTTTTTCTAGCGGCTTGTTGAAGCTGCTGACGCCGCCGACCGCCGACAACGCACGTACGTCCCTTTGCAAGTAGCTACGTCCGCCGCTTGGAGACTTTACTGTGTATAAAAGACATCGAACGAGAACTAACGCGCCCTGTGTGCTTTCAATTCGGCTGAAAGGTGCGCGGCTCGCTGGGCTCGTCTCTCGCCTGTTCTCGGCCGCTGGCCGCCATGTTTCTCAAGGAACACGCTCGAAGCGGTTTTGCGGAAGGCAGACACGGTGTAGAGTGTTAAGTTTACACAGCACCTCATGTGTAGACGAAAAACACAGATGGCCTCGTGTAAAACGAACACGTTTCGACGTGTCCGCTATGGGACAACGGTTTACACGTCTGGGCGTGTTATTTTTGCTAACAGTGTAGGTGGTGGTCGTAGATCAGGAGAACTTCTTCCAGTTGTTGGGATTTGTTAGCAATACTTCCTCCATTCAGCACACTTATCCGAAGCGATTTAAACTCGTTTCAAGAAGATGCCTGAGCAGAGTGAAATTGGCGAACTTGTTTCGGAAGGAGATTGGTAGGGTGAACCTGTTTTGGGCACGAGTTAACTTCGTCCCAAATACAAACCGCGTGGTCCACCTTAAGGCAGTCGTAGTCCAGGGTCACATTGTGGCCCTGGGCTTTGAACTCTTCGCCATGTTGCCACATGTTAGACCACTTGTTAAGTGTAGCTCTGCAGTAATCATGACTAATATGTACATTTGAACCTTTTAATTTAGGTTCGGTCAGACCCCGGTAATAAAAGGTAAATTCTCTGTGTTATGTTTTTCTTTCTTATTCTAGGTTGGTCTAAAATTTACTGTGTGCTAGGAGCAGAACTGCATAAATGAATAATATGAAAGACGCTAAGAGATTGTGAAGTTTATATTAGCTGGGTTCGGGAACTTGGGCGGTACAGACAAATTTCTATAAAAAAAAATCTTCCAAATAATTTTCGATAATTTTATGCCCAGAGAGGTTTGATACAGTTTCGAATCATACAATCTTCAGGAAAAAATAAAATATTACATTGAAATCGTCAAGCGACAAATCCGGTTATTGAGCTTTAAAGCCCATATGAGAAGAAATCTTGAATGCGGGATCGTTTAATATTGTTCTCTAATTTTATATTTTAATCGTAAAAATGCGGGAATAACAAGTTATCAGGATTACATTACCCAGGAAATTACGTTCTCACAAACCTATTTTCTTAATTTATTACGCCGCATGTTTCTCTTTATCTGAAACTACTAGCGGACACGCTCTATCACTGCGAAGCAATCTAAACATTGATGAGGTGACTTTCTAAGCTAATAAAGAATACTTCGGAGTTCCCTAACGCGATTTCGTACGCTACTTACGCAACAGCCAGGAATTATTTGAGATGTATATTTATCGCCCCCTATTCATCAGTCACTTATTATGAGCGATACGATCGGGGCGTCGAGGAGTCATCCATCATCTGAGAGGATACACATGCGTTCACCGAACGTTGCTCGCCTCCACAACCCCTCGCGCAGAAAAAAAAAGTAATTTTTTGTACAACTTTTCAACTGCCAATAAAAACATTGCGACATGTGAAGAACAATTTCTAACAAGCCCAAGGGAACGTGGTGCACCCGCATACCTTGTCTACCTAGGGTATTGTTAATGTTATTAAATGATATTGTAATATACCCTCTTTCACACTATTTCCGAGCAGAAACTTATATTTTCTGATAGAGCATGTGTAGCATTATCATACGTGCACTGTGATGGCGCTCATCGTCTACACGTTTTCGCTGTCACCGGCTAAACGAATCACGTGCAGTGATTACGCAGTGATCGTGTGATTTTGCTATGTATCATGTCAATAGTAAACGTACGAGCATGACGGATTTCGTGACGAAGCAATTTTTTTGGCACTGCTTGATTGAATGGTCTCGTCAATTTGAAGCTTCGGCCGCGATTGTACTGGGTGCGAAATGAAGTGTAGCTACAGTTTAAATGCATTATCGTTCTTAATTTTCAAAGGCGGTTTTTATAAAGATGGCCTATGGAGATGCTTCTTGATACCAAAGTCTTTTCGGGTACACGCGTGAGGTGATTAATGTCTTTTTGGAGCTTTATAAAGAGGCGCGGGCTTGCGCCACTCCTGACTCGCGCTGGGCGGGACAGAGATGTCAAGAGCCGAGAAGAACTGATCAAGCATGAGGTCCCTCCGTCTCTGCACTTTTGAACTGTTCAAAGGGTGGGGGTCATTCGTCTTCCGCGCTCGGAGCTTAGGTGGTGGATTTAAAGGACGAAACGAAGTAAAGCGATAAAGAAAGACCGAGGGGCGAGGAAATAAATCCGAAAGATGAAAGGGGCGCTTGTGATTGGACGAGGTTTAGCCGGTTCGAGGATATTTTTTTGGGAGACGGGTTCTGAGTGAGATTCCGAAACTCTGTTTGAAATGCGGGTTTTCCTTCGTTAAATTGCATCATTAATAATCCTGCAACCAGAAAAGCGACGTTAATGCAGGGTTAACTGCATTTAGGCTTTCTTTGATTTTGAAATAAACTTTTTTCGGAGTTTGTATAGTTTGTTACCTTACTATTCCTACTTTTTTAAGTTCGGTTGGTCGCGCTGCGCACCTAGAGAATAATTATCGGTGCTGTGAGGCAAGGGGATTCAGGATTATGCCTAAGCCGAGTTGCTGCAAGCCTTCACAAAAAAAAAGTTAACTGTAGACACTGAGAGCGTAAGGAGCGCAAGATGCGACGGCTTCCAAGCAGAACCTTAACATTGCTCCGTATCTAATGAGAGTGCAATATTACCCGATAATAATACCGAAGAAAACCGCAGAGAGCAAGAGGCTTGGATAAAACCACCCCCAGCATTCTTGGACACGGTCTCCTTGCGCCCTCTCTTGGCTATTCTCAGCAAAACGAAGTAATAGTATAATTTCAGTCAAACTACTGCGGAAATCCTTAAGTTCTCCGGGATGTCTATAGAGGACACTAATACACTCTTATTTAATAACTATGTGAACCTCAGAATTGTATACGTTTTTACCTTGGGCCCGATATAATAATGTTGCACTGGGTCCTATGGGCCACTTCGACAAAATTTTAAATTTTGTTCTCACTGAAATGAAGAATCGCAAATTTCCCGAAGAATATTACAGCTGCAAACTCACAGCACACATCGCAGTTAAAATTTCGGTATTTTAATTAATACCTTATATTCCTCGAGACTTTCAAAATCGGCCCGCTTTTTGCCCCTGTAAAGTTAGCACACTGCCCTGCACCAAGAAGCTTGCGGCCAAGCTACCTTTACATAGGCCTATAGAAAAAAAGATTTGTACGATGCGTTTGTAACAGCGTATTGACTAAGAACAGGGCGGTTATAATATGACTATATAATATTTAGATGTTTACAATCAAAATTTGTGCACTGGATTTCAAATATAAGCAATTGTTATGTAGGGTCAGAAACACTTGCATTGTACATATTTTGCTATGAATTTGCCTGTGTACGTAAAGTTTTAGCTCGGTTACAGACATAAACTGAACACAATTCTTTTAGGCATGTATAACTAGAAATAACTAGAAATGTAACTAGAACGGCGCGCCGCTGGCCGTTCGATTGTGTGCCTTTTTATCTATTATATTTAATTTATACATATATACGCGTATAGATAAAGGACACAACGACGACGACGTTGAGAGGATGACACACCGGGCGACGGCGGTGCCTCAATCTGAGCCCTGGTTCCTCAAAAGCGGCAGCTTCTACTTTGAATGGGCTACCTGCTTGGAGCCAGAGGCTTCGACCCCAGTGGACCCCAGTGAGCAACAGCACCACCATGTTCCTGGGGCTCCTTCATGCACCGATCGAAGGGCGAGCCAGATCCCCATGGTTCGCTGCTGACCCACCCAACCCACCTCCACGAAATCTAGACTTCTGCGAATCGGACTGCCATCCTCCCCAATACCAACAATCCATGTCGTCGTCATCATGCATGTATATACTCATCCCATTATCATGTTCACTGAACGCGGCACCGCGGGCCTTTATGGTACGGGCTGCTGCCTTTCCGCGGTGCCGCGGCTCTCCAGAGCCGAATAAATAAAGACTAAAAACTAAGGACTAAAGATAAAAGGCTTTGCTGACCAACAGCCGGTTGCGCTTTAAAAAAAACAAAAACAATAGTGTTTCCTCGTTTAAAGGATAGAAATTTTAAAACTACACCATACTAGTGGCGCATATCACTGAAATAATATACGCAATACAGAAAATAACAGATTGTCCCTTGAACGCAAAACGGCAAAATACACATCATGGGAGAGATTTTGTGTTTATAAAATCCAATTTCAGACACCTAAACTGAACTAATGTTTGCCGAAACTCTGGGTATATCGCGTGCATCGTTTCAAAAAAGTATCAAACGAAAACACCACCCAACACATTGGACGTTGTTTCACACCTCGAGACACTGACTTGCACGGGCGCATCGAACGCCGTTGTAGCATAGCGCGCAGTCGTTAAATGTCTGCGACGGATGATGATAATAGCTTTTTTGCCAAAAAAAAGAAGACTCCGCACGGACCTCTCCTTCGTCAGGGCTGGATTCGGCGCTGTAGCCGTTCTGTCTAATGCAAGTGATCGGATTAGAATGTATTCCCCTAGTAAAGTATTTGGCCAGACGCAAACGGTGAAAAGGGTAGGAGGCCGGAGAGATGCACAGGACAGGAGGTTCAGATGGCGGTCGCGAGCTTCGAATTCTCCGTTTATCTTGTACAAGGTTTCTTACATGTCTGTCTGTCTGAGGGTGAAGACATCCCTTGTCGCCTTGGATGTGCCAGCAAACGCGTGACGCTCTCGCGCACTCGGTGCGTGACTTAGGGGGTAAAATGGCGTCCATGCATTTGCCAAAGCTACGCGCTCCAGCTGAGTGACACCAGATTGCGCGCGCTTCAAAATGCGTAAAAACAACGATTGGGCGGAAAAATGGCTGGAGTCACCACTCAAGCAAAAGCGCGCGTGTGTATGAAGGCACTCTATCTTGCTCAAGGTTGATACGCCACGGGTCGTAAGAATCGGGAAATAAAACAGCGTGTCTCAGAAAGCTGGGTATGCTAAGCTCTTTGTATCTTAAGCTGTCAGTGATAAATGTGAAGGATCATTCAAAAACATGAATTCGGCCTACAAGGAGCGCTCGACACCTAAAGGGGGCGCGCCGATCCATTTCGGGAGCTGGTCGAAAGTGCCCCCAACGACAGCGTCCACGTTAGTTCGCATAGTGAAGCCCTGCCCGCTTCGGCCTCTCTTAAGGTGCCCACAGCGCCTTGGCCGCGTCTGCATCTTCGCGCGCTCGAGTTTTGTATGTCTCACGCCCGGAGTGAAGGTCTGAAACCTTGATATCCAAAACTTCATTTTATTTCCAGCGTTGCTCTGTATGCGTCCTCACGTAAATTGACCCGGCAGCGGTTGCTCAGAGCTCGGGTTCAAAGGTGTCCCCCGAAAATGTAAGATATAACCCGCATGTAAGCGATTTGGCAAGAGACGAGAGAAGCGACAGCGACAGGCTTCGCCGTCGCTCGGGTAGTTGCGCGACGAGGCAAACCGTACGAAAGCGACGGGAGCAAGCGCCCAAGGCGATGAGCGACGTTTTCTAAAAATCTAAAAAGCGAGCGACGCGACGAGCGACGCGACAAGCGACAGTGAGAAATCTCCGTCACTCATCGCTGACTCACGTCGCTGTCCCGGCGCTCGTCTCGTCGCTCGCTAAATCGCCGACATGCCGTTTAACCTTAAGCGCCAACGACAGCAACACACCGTCACTCTTCTTTTTATATTTTTATATTTTTTTGTTTGTCTCTGACATTGGTTTTTACGAAGCGCTTTTGTGTTTGGCGGTGCGGAAATTACTATAGAACAATATTGTCGCGGATAGAACATAAACTTTATCAATAAAGCCTAAGATCAACGTTTAATGCCGCGAACTTGTGCTGAGAAACATAAAATGACAGACCTATTTTGTCGGCGCCGGAAGGGCGATTGACTCAATCAGCCATGCGAAGCTCCTTTTTCTAAGCGCGTGGGTATCTAGAAGTTTCCGAGCTCGAACAAAAAAACAAGAATCTCGAGTCATGTGGAAAATTCTAGTCTTGGCAAAGAAACTAAATATAAAGAAGGACAAGCGCTGGCGGGGATCAAACCCCAGCCAACAGCGTGTAAGTCGAGCACGCCGCTGACTCAGCTATTTGCATGCGGCAATATTCACTAGTGCCGGTAATTGATAAAATCTACACGAGAAGTATATTTTGCTCCTCGTATAATTAGATGGCTCTCCGCTCGCTGGAGGCTCAAGTAGACTACACGTACTGCTATTGAGATGATCGCGGCGGTTTCTGTGAGAGCATGCGGGGGGATCTGTGTGCTCAGTTTAAAGGTCTTATGCAAAATATGTTAACGCAAACTGAAACTCTAAACGTCCTGTATAGTGCTGTGCTCAGGTAAGCTGACATTCATTAGAAGCTTAGGTCGGCCAATGGACAGGATCTCTACGCAATAGTATTTTGCTGGGAGCCGCTGCATGGCGCCACTGTCTTGTCGCGCGCTTCTAGTAGTCACTGACTTTTCAGAAAAACGCGGAGGGTTTTTAATTATTTGTATCTTTTTTTGCGTTCGTATAGGATAATGGCAGAATTTTACGGGCTACAAAGCTTTAATAGCCACGCCCTTTGTTTCTTTAGAAGTGTGCAATTATAATCTACATTTTTCCTTTTTGTCTGGGAAGATGAACTCGGCTTGTGGCGTGTGGTATACATCACCTTTGTTAGTGACCAATCTATAATACACCATTCAAACCCATACATATCTAATTTTATTATCGAGACGTACAATTGCTACTTTGAAAAGTTTTTAGTCAGACATACAACGAAAAGACTGGATAAAATTAATCTGTGTATGACGATTTAAATTATGATTATCGCACTTAGTAAAATGTTTGTGCAAACTTATTATGTGTGCAAAAGTTTCATCGGGAAAATACTCCTTGACCAACAAAAAGAAGAATATTGGTACCACAGTATGTATGTAGATGTATGTTCCTCGCGACTGAACTTAACGTCGGTGACGCATAATAAAGCGAATTAAAAATAGTTTAGGTATGATCTGCCGTAACATTTCTAAAACATTCACTAGGACCTGGGTTGACATAGTATTGCACGTGTAAATTTGATCGAACAAGATTATGGTCCTGAAGAACTGTAATAAGTTACGTACCAAAAACTAGTGTCATCACGTTCAGCCTTTGAGAGCTAGGATAAACAATTATATTATTATTTGAAAGGCGAATACAAGTTAAGAATGTGTTAAAAAAACACCACCAGTTACCAGCCAGGATGTCAAATCGCTCCGGCAAACAACCAGGAATGGCAGTATCCTATCCAGCTGCAGAGACCCACGTCAGCGCGACGTGGGTCTCTGCAGTGGACTATTTACTCATTCCGGAGGAACTGTGGCTAGCAGGGATGAGGATACGCGAGGAGCCTCTGACGCATTCCCAACTCGTATCTTACTATATATGTTTGTAAGCATGGTCTCTGACAATGTTACCAGATTAACTCAGTTGTGGAACTCCCGCGGAAGGGTACCTCGGTAGTAAAACTCCCGCGGAGGGAATGGGGGGAGGGTTCGAAGCTCTAGCTAGATTTTTGTTTACGAACTGTGTGATCCATAGAGCAGATCCCTTTATACTGGGAGTGTTTGGCGATCTTTTGAAGATACGCTCCCGCCATTTTGGTTGATCGAATTTCGAACCCACACTGGATTAGGCACGCAAGGTATGCTGTGACACACCATTGTAATAAAAGTGTTTATCGCTAATATAAGTGCTTTTCGCGCAGCACACGTAGTCAGAAGCTCAAACTTCCTTATCTGCTACGATCTCTTAAAATTATATGACCTTGAACTTATTTCTCCTTTGCGAAAAGTGAGTTTTGAATACTTTGAATATTGGGTCCCAAAAATGACCACCGCTAAAATTCAGTGCTGTGAGGAACGCCATCTAGGAGAGGCGCTGCTAACCCTTGCACGATATTAAAAATTAAATAGCGCAAAGGTTAGACAAGGGACCAGGGACAGAACATGTAGACAGGACAAGCGCTATCAGATATTGAGGTGGGCTAGTTTTGCGCTATTTAATTTTTAATATCATGCATATCCAACTAGCCCACCTCAATATCTTAGTAAAACCCTTGCGCTCAATCACCATATTAATTTTTGGTTGAGAAAGTTTAATTTTGTTTAAAACGAAAAGAAATAAAGCTTAGCTGAAAAGATTAATAAAAGATGGCCACTGCTTGAATATAGTGACCAATTGCAGGTATAACAAAATGTCAGAGCACCAGAAATTCTGTTTATAAAACAACTACTAACCGCGCATTTGGACTAGCGCGCGGAAGTACAGTCGCCAAAAACAAAATCTTCCATTTTGTGTGATCGTAAAGTCCGCTTGTTTTAGCGGGCGACGGGTTCCACCCATTGGCCAAACTCTCTCAGTATATATGGCTCTGCCACAGAGTAAAGAAAAGCACCATCTAGATCAGGGGTGGCCAGGCTAACCTGGCCTAAGAGCCTCAAACAAAGCCACGAAACCTCCAAGAGCCTCGGGGGGGGGGGGGGGGGGGGGGGCAAATTTTGTTTATAGCAGTAAACAAAACTCGAACTACTTTCAATCTATCCGAGTCAAAAGCAGTCAAACTGTACGTAAGGTAGCAGTAGCACAAGACTACCAAACCCCAACCTGTCTTCAGATTTAAAACGGGTTCCATTTCTCTTTTTAGAGAAGTGCTCGTGTGACCGAGAGGGAGGCGGGGAAGGGGGGGCGCCAGGGGAGGGAGCCGCGAGCCGCACTTTAACACGCAAAGAGCCGCAGCTTCGTCGCCCCTGATCTCGACGCTGCGCTTTGAAACGTACGAATCCCATAGAATACAAAGCAGCCGTCCGGCGCGTCGAACGACGGGAGTCGAGTCGTGGTAAGTGAAGGGGATACTGCTCGGGCATGCAGCGTCTATGAGCACTTCCGTAACTGAGCTAATCTAATAACGTTTGTCTCTGATTGCCGCCGTCTTATTACTGACAGGTATAGATCGTCTGATAGTGAAGCGTTGCCAAGGCGGTCCCATGGTTACCAGACTGGGGACCAAGCATTTTCCATCCAAAGTGGCTAGACTAGTTTTTAGAGTGCGGCCGCTTACAAACGTCTCTATAGGCTGATATTATGGGTAACTCTAAAAATAGAAGAATGCACTCACCGACGACCTGAAGGCGCACCGTGGCGTTCCGGCCGGTGCCATCTCGGAAGGTGACGACACAGACGTACTTTCCGGTGTCTTCGTAGCGGAGTCCCGTCACCTTCAGCGAGAACGGGTAGCCCACCATATGGAAGTAGGCGCGACCTTGCCACTCGGGGCGTGCCCAGCGAACCACCTGCGCCGTGCAAAGATGCTAAACAAACCCAAAAGAGCAAAAATGTTCCAAGAGCCGGGATCCACGATTACAATCCCACCCTTCCTGAGCCACAAAGTGGTATTGTATTTAAAGTGGACTGTCAGGACTGTGACATGTGTTACATAGGATATACCGACCGAAAACAGAGTATCCGCCTCAAAGAACGCAGAAGAGACGTGGAGAAGGCAACACATGCCACAAGATCAGAAGCTGAATGGGTGGATCATTTTTGGAAGATTGCTCACACTTTTGACACCGCGGACGCTGTGACCCTGGCACGTGAACAACGGTGGAACCCTAGAGGATATCTGGAATCATGGTGTATTCGTAGCAACCCATCCACCTTTAATTCTAACCGCGGCCCCCTTCCCGACTTGTACACAGGCATCCTGAAATAACTTAGTCACCATTTAACATCCCATCTACTATGGACGGGAAAGAAGTTTAAACGAGGGCGGTAATGATGATGTCTCCCGTATGCCATGAACGAAGAAGTCATTGGAACCAGTGCTACGGATGAAGAGAAGGACAAAGCAAGCTTTTGGTTGCTGGTAGCTAGTCGGTGTCACGTTACGCGGTGAAAAAAAAGAAGAAGAGGAAAGAAGAGGTGCCAGGCTAGGCGGTGGAAAGTGAAGAAAAAGAAAAGAAAAAAAAGGAGAAGCTCGAGAGAGTGGGGCTCGAGCAGAGGGACAGATTCGACGGTGCCCCGAGAACGCTGCCTACCTCGGCCGCGAACCGCAGAGGCAGATGAATTCGACGGTGACCTGAGAAAGCTGCAGTCCTCGGCCGTGAACCGCAGACGCAGGCCGGCTCCACCCAAACTCGGACCCGCAGCCCTCTACAGAGATCCAAACTATCAAGGCGACGAACCCTGATACCCAAGCGGGAAATTTCTCGGAGAAAAACCTGGGCCACCTCCAACAGAGCCCGGAATTACCTCGGCAGCGACCCCTGGTAAAAGCAACTGGCTCCGGCGAGAACCCATCATCAAGTTTCAACAGACACTGGTGACCCCAACGCGGGAGGTCATCAACCTGAACGGGGACGTGAGAGTTCAAGACATTTCTAACTGTACATGTGTAAATACTTAGGCAATAGGTATCTTGTCTATTTACGTATGTCGCTGTGTTATATAAATTGATTTATACCGTCCGACCGTGCACTCTCCTATCTTACTCAGACGGTTGACCTGAACCACGTCAATATTGGCGAGCTTGCCAGAATACAACCCCTGAGTGAGAGAGGATTGTTTCACGTGTCAGCAGTTATCAGCCTGAGATTGTCAGAATGGATTTAGAAAAAATATTGACGATGAGTAGTTCTTTGAGGCTGACGAAAGAAGAAACAATGACTCTCTTTGAGGAGGAGAAGAAACGCGTTAGAGAGGAAAGGTTGCTAGCTAGAGAAGTTGCCAAACTCGAAGATGAACGAGAACAAGCCAGGGCAGAACGAGAACAAGCGAGGGCAGAACGAGAACAAGCGAAGGCAGAACGAGAACGAGCTTGTTTCGAGCGTGAGCGAGAGATGATAGAACTAAAGATTCGGCTAGCACAAGCCGAAACTTCAAATGATCGGCCAACGGACAACGAAGGAGGGGAGGTACCACCGCGAAGAAGTGCATGTTTGAAAAAACTAATGCCGCCTTTCGACGAGAAACGAGACGACCTCGATGCGTACTTGCACAGGTTTGAAAGAATCACAGTAGGCCAAAACTGGGCAAAGGAGGAGTGGGCGACATCTTTGAGCCTTTGTCTAGTGGGAGAAGCACTGACAACGTTTGGTCGTATGCCAGCATCAGATTCGTTAGATTACGAAAAAGTGAAGATTGCGCTACTTCAAAGATTTAGGCTTACCGCTGATGGCTTCAGGGAGAAATTCAGGAAAAGTAAACCCGAAGAAGCTGAAACTGGGTTACAATTTTGCTCGAGACTAAGCAATTATTTTGATAGGTGGCTCGAAATGTCTGAAACAGCGAAGACCTTCGACGGTGTAAGAGATAGAATAATAGGCGAACAGTTCCTAGCTTGCTGTAATTCTAAGCTAGCCATTTTTTTAAAAGAACGCAAGGTTGATTCTACACAAGAAATGGCGAGATTAGCGGACCAGTACTTAGAAGCACAAGGGAAAGGGAATCTGGGAAAAACAAAGGAGGATGCTAATACAGGAGAGGACCCCGACTTCTGTAAAGGAAAATCCATGATTAGCGCTCGAACGGGAGGAGCAGTAAGAACAGCTCCCAAATGCTTCTTATGCAATAAGTTAGGGCATAAAGCTAGTGAGTGCAGAAGCGGGTATCGAAAAGCACAGGCGGGAATTCGTTGTTGGGAATGTGGAAAAACTGGACACAAGGCTGAGGAATGCAGAAACGTGCCGAGAAACAAAGTGGCATGTTTTTTAAACCAAGGGGAGGCATCATCGACCGAGCCCAAAGAGGGAAACCAGTACCAAGAGAGGACAAAAAACAAAGTGAAGGCGAGCACTGACGACCTTGATGCAAAGTATGGTTTGCATTTAATGATGCCAGTGGTGGAAGGTCGATTTCATGGCAATAAAATAGACGTGCTCAGGGACAGTGGTACAAACACGGTATTAATAAGAAAAAGTCTGGTGCACGACAATGAGCTTACCGGGGAGTCCACGGGGGTAATTCTAGTTGACAGGACAGTGAGGATGATGCCTGAAGCCATCATATACATCGAGACGCCCTATTACACAGGACAAGTAAATGCAAAATGTGTTGAGGATCCACTCTACGATTTAATATTAGGTAACATCTCGGGTGTGAGAAAAGTAGACTGTCCCGACCCAGAGTGGTTAACAGAAACTTACGAGATGCATGGTCGTGAAGACCACGTTGTGGGCAAGACAGAGAGCCGTCGTGAAAATGATAGCAGGTTTCCAGCCGTGAACAACTGCTCTGTGCCAGAGCCAAAAGGTGGGGAACACGTAGTTACCGAAATGGAGAAGATACCCAGCAAACCTGCGCAGATTGATACTAACATCTCGTTTGCAGTACGATCTAAGATGACTAACGAAACGGCAGAGAAACCGTTACCCCGACTAAAAACGCCGGTCATAAGGTTGTTAGAGGTCACGGCACAAGAAATAACCAGAGACCAAAAAGAGGATGATTGTCTCCAGCGATGTTACGGGAACCTCGACAGGAAAACACGGAAATGGAGATCGGGCGTAACGACGCAATAGTCTATGAAAGGGGATATGTTGATTCGGAGATGCGAGTTTGATTCGGGCGACGTGATAGATCAACTCATCGTGCCAACAATGTATCGGGAGAACGTATTAGAGTTGGCACATGATTCCCTTATGTCGGGTCATCAAGGTGTGAAGAGCACAATTGCTCGAGTATCAAACGACTTCTTTTGGCCCGGGATGCAAAGCGATGTCAAACGCTATGTAAGATCTTGTGACGTGTGCCAACGTACAATTCCGAAAGGAGCTGTCAAAAGGGCACCAATGATACCCATGCCCATAATTGAGACACCTTTCCACAGGGTAGCTATTGACATTATCGGACCGATAACACCAACGTCATGTAAGGGCAACAGGTATATCCTTACGATTGTCGACATGGCCACCAGATACCCTGATGCGGTGGCGCTAAGAACGATTGACACCCCACATATAGCAGAGGCACTTGTAGAGATGTTCTCCAGGTACGGAATACCCAAAGAGATCTTGAGCGACCGAGGATCTAATTTCACTTCGGACCTCATGAAGGAAGTCAGTCGTCTATTATCATTTAGGCAGTTGTTGACAACGCCATATCACCCCATGTGCAACGGACTGGTGGAGCGATTTAATGGAACAATCAAACAGATGCTCAAGAGGATGTGTCAGGAGCGGCCCACCGACTGGGATCGGTATATTCCAGCCCTACTCTTTGCTTACAGAGGGGTACCCCAGGCCACGTTGGGATTCGCACCCTTTGAGATGTTATACGGGCGGAATGTAAGAGGCCCCTTGACTATACTGAAAGAGTTATGGTCAAATGAGACTTTGGACGAAGAGTTAAAAACATCGTATAAGTATGTGTTGGAACTGAAACACAAGCTAAAGAAGACGTGTGAAGTAGCACACGAGGGCGTTTGAGAAGCTCAAACAAAACAAAAAAAGTACTACGATCGCAAGAGCCAGACAAGAAGATTCGAACCAGGAGACTTAGGGCCGGTTGCACCAACGTCGCTTATCTTAACCCAAAGCGGCGCTTTCCTAAGCCGGCTTAGCGCCCTAAACCGAGCTTAGGTAAGCACGGGTTTAAATTCCGGTTGCACCAACGTTAAGCCGGCTTTACAGACGCGCCCCTAGCTAAGCGCTGGATTTGCGTAGGGAATCTAGGGACAAACAGAGCAAACTAGGGAATGCTCAGAGCGACGAATACGATTGGCGAAGAGGAATCACGTGACGTAAAAAAAAAAAAAAAAAACTACCGTAGTAGTCGTCGTCGGCGTCTGCTTTTCGCTGTATTTCTTCGGTGAGTAACAAATTAAAGGTCTCCAAATTCAATCATTTTTTCGTTTAACTTTCAATAACAGAAGTCAAAGCTTCAAATAAACACGAATGCTCTTTACATCTGTGATTGTGTTTAATATCGGTTGATAACAGGATATTTTGACAGTGGTAGTAGTTTTCATGCTCACATTTTGAGGTGAAGGAGCCATCGGGGGCCCCAAATCTCACCGAACGCGGGAAGGACACTCTACTCGCTACATCGCTGAAGACAAAACATCATGGATATAAGTAGGCAGGTAAGATGACTACTAAAACCAAGTCAAGCCTGAGACCGACGAAGTTCAAAACAGTGACGAACTCGCCACGGCAGCTGCGAAAATGCCCGGAAATCGTCGAATAGAAGTCGTCGAGAGGTCAGGTCACGAGACCTTGCATCGACGGTACTCGTTGCTATCAGCAAGGCGACAGAACTGCACTGTACCGTCGTTGAACATCCGCTGCAGCCTCAAACGGACTTCAGTTTCACACTGTCGAGTTCAGAAAAAAAAAAAACTCCCACTAGTACATCACATCGTGCCGATAAGAACGGTCGTCTCTTCGCATCACCTGCCCCAGCCTGCCCCGATACAGCAATGAACGAATCTAACATAGTAGTCGTTACGATTTGTCGTCGCCACGAATGAAAGATATAAAGCAAAATATTCCTAAAAAATCGCGATCACCAAAAAAGTTACGGAGGACACAACAAGGCGCAACTTTCAACTGAATTTTATTGAAAACGTGTTCCGGTATATAGTCTCAACCATCGTCACAATGACAACAAACGACAAAAGTAAAGGGAAAACACCATCACAGAGCACAACTCGGAAACAACAGTATCTCGTTCTCGGGAAACGAATGAAAGATATAAAGCAAAGTATATATAAAAAAAATGCGATCACCAAAAACGTTACAGTTATGGAACGATACAGTTTTCTGAAGCCAAGATTCTACTCGCGAGATAAGGAAACTTCACTGAAGATTGTCTCAAAACTCAGAAAACGAAAGAAATTTAATTTTCGCTGTATTATTACTTAAAAGCGCCGCAATCTAATGCAAACGGCAGAGGTGTCGACAATCAGCTGATCGCCGAGATCATGTACTGCCACTATTCAACGCGCTGATCAGATTGAAGGATACGCGCTGCAAGTGTAAATAAACAAGGTGGTAAATAACAATACGTTACAGCTATGCGAAAATTAGTAAGTACATACGAATAAGCTCGTTGACAGAAGAACCAACGGGAATACATACGTGAGCCCCACAGCTCCATACGTTTCTCGGTTAGGGCTAACACGCCCTGAAAGTGGAAAGCCAACTTGAAAACAGGGGTCGATAAACACTTCACGCGACAATATTTTGCATCCTTGTCACAATCGAAAATCATTTTGTCGAGACTTTCGCGCTGATGTAGCCTAAAACACTTTGCACAACCAATTTCGTCCACCGCGTCGACCGTGACAAACCAGCCGCCATGTTTTTAATCCAGGATTAAGAAACAACCAGAAGCAAAGCGCCCAATGTTGAGCGCTTAAGTTAAGCGTAGTTTAGTGCTAGGTTTAGCGATAAGCGAGGTTGGTGCAACCGAACGAAACCGAAACTAAGCTTAAGTTCCCGGCTAAGCTCCGCTTTGCGTTAAGCGACGTTGGTGCAACCGGCCCTTAGTGCTCATTCTGCTGCCAAGCGATCGCAACAAGCTGACCATGCAATGAAAGGGCCCATATCAAGTTACCCGGCGGAAAGGAGAGGCGAACTACGAATTGCTCGTTGGTGGAAAAAGGAAAACGTTCCACGTGAACTTGTTGCAAAAATACGAAGATCTCGCACCCAAGAATAAAAGTTGCGCCGTAATAGTTGATACATACACGTCGGACGATCTAGGAGGAATCAGGACACCAAGTCTAAGCGAGCAACATGGAGCACAGAGCGTGCTTATTAACCCTAAACTAAGTCCACTACAAAAACAGAACCTGCGTGACGCGATAACACAATATCAAGACATATTCTCCGACCTACCTGGACGAACGGACGCGCTGCAATGTACGTTACGACTAACCACTGAAAAACCTGTGTGCGTCAGACAGTATCCTCTGCCGTTTGCAATTCAAGACCAAGTGGAAAAAGAAGTGAAATAAATGCTAAAATTAGGCATCATTGAGCGATCAACTTCGGCATACAATTCCCCAATCGTAATGGTGAAAAAGCCCGATGGATCCAATAGGCTATATGTCGATTTCCGAAGCCTAAATACGGTATTGATTAACGACGCCGAACCAATACCGAGGGCAGACATGGTATTCACCAAAGTGGGTCAGAAGAAGTATTTTTCAAAAATAGACTTAGCGAAAGGTTATTGGCAGATACCTCTGGAAGAATCGGCAAAAGAAAAGACTGCCTTTTCCACAACTTCCGGACTGTATCAATTCAAATTCATGCCTTTCGGGTTAAAGACGGCAGCTGCAGTGTTCACAAAGTTAATGAGACATGTGCTTGAAGGAGTCCCTAACGTATACCATTACATTGATGACATATTAGTAGCCACGGATTCATGGGAAGAGCACTGGCAAACGCTAAAGGGAATATTTGCACGCCTCAGAAGAAACCAGCTCACGGCAAAACCAAACAAGTGCGAGCTCGGTTTTGATTCCATAACATTCCTAGGCCATAAGCTAGGTATGGGACAAATTGCTCCAAAACCAGAGATACTGGAAAAGATACAGAAGGCACCGGTCCCAAAAACAAAGAAACAAGTAAGAGCCTTCCCAGGTCTCGCTGAATATTACAGGCAGTTCATACCAGGCTACTCGGAAATAGCGGCACCGCTGACCGAGCTCACAAAAAAGGGACGAAGTAACGTCGTCGCGTGGACGACAGAACACAATGCAAGTTTTGAAGAACTGAAGAAGAAGTTGGCAGAACCACCAGTTCTGTTGGCGCCGGATCTGTCAAAACAGTTCCTGTTGCGTACAGACGCATCTGACACGGCAGTAGGAGCAGTGCTCCTGCAGGAGCATGAAGGTATGCTCCATCCTGTGTCATATGCTAGTCGTAAGCTAAGTGTGAGCGAGAGAAACTTCGCAGCCATAGAACGGGAGTGCCTTGCGTTAGTGTGGGCAGTAGGTAAATACGCTGTGTATCTTTATGGGAAAGAGTTTGTGGTAGAAACTGATAACCAGCCCTTAGAATACCTGAACAAGGTGAAGTTAAACAACTCTAGGGTGATGAGATGGAGTCTGGCATTACAAGAGTTTGCATTCCACGTGAGATACATAAAAGGAAAAGATAATATCGGGGCGGATTATCTGAGCAGGGTATAGCTAGGCACATGTGAAGTTCATTTCGTCGACATATGTTGAGGGGTGCTCACCGAAATAAGGGGTAAACCAGGAACAGGTAGACAGCAGCTACTGAAAATGGTTGAATTTTTTTTTTCTGTGAAATAATAGGTTAAGGTTTTTGCTGCCTATGTGATTGTGGAGTTCGTACTTTTGTTGCGCGGAAGGGAAGAAAAGTGGTGTTATTTTTTTGCGTGTATGCGAACTTGTGCACCGACAAAGTGAAAACAGGTAGAGAGCCGCGTAACCTGAAGGAATGAGAATTTAGATAAACTAAATACTGAAGAGGGGGGTTATTGTCACGTTACGCGGTGAAAAAAAAGAAGAAGAGGAAAGAAGAGGTGCCAGGCTAGGCGGTGGAAAGTGAAGAAAAAGAAAAGAAAAAAAAGGAGATGCTCGAGAGAGTGGGGCTCGAGCAGAGGGACAGATTCGACGGTGCCCCGAGAACGCTGCCTACCTCGGCCGCGAACCGCAGAGGCAGATGAATTCGACGGTGACCTGAGAAAGCTGCAGTCCTCGGCCGTGAACCGCAGACGCAGGCCGGCCCCACCCAAACTCGGACCCGCAGCCCTCTACAGAGATCCAAACTATCAAGGCGACGAACCCTGATACCCAGGCGGGAAATTTCTCGGAGAAAAACCTGGGCCACCTCCAACAGAGCCCGGAATTACCTCGGCAGCGACCCCTGGTAAAAGCAACTGGCTCCGGCGAGAACCCATCATCAAGTTTCAACAGACACTGGTGACCCCAACGCGGGAGGTCATCAACCTGAACGGGGACGTGAGAGTTCAAGACATTTCTAACTGTACATGTGTAAATACTTAGGCAATAGGTATCTTGTCTATTTACGTATGTCGCTGTGTTATATAAATTGATTTATACCGTCCGACCGTGCACTCTCCTATCTTACTCAGACGGTTGACCTGAACCACGACAGTCGGGTTGTTTCTAGGTTACACTGATGGTGTCACCCGCATAGGAGACAAAACGTCTACTTATAAATTGTTGATGTTGTTATATAGTCGGAGGTATTTGCTCTTAAGAGCAAATACCTCCGACTATATAACAATATCAACAATTTATATTTGCCGGTTTTTTTGGAGGTATTTGCTCTTAAGAGCAAATACCTCCAAAAAAAAAAAACAGCAAAAAAGTCACCCTACTTTTAATTTTAACTACCATTCCTGTTCTGAAGAGTTAGAGTTTAATCTGCGCTGTTATTGTGTGTTCTGGATTAGAACGTGCAGAAAAGTAGGTGTAGCGTGTTGCTTTGGGTGGATCGACTCCCATCTCCGTCGAATAAGGTAAGTTGTCATTTTTGTTTAGCTACAAGAACACGTTCGTCTTAATTAATACGTATGTTCTGTTATAATTATGTCTACCAATTTTTAGAGAATATTGTCTACAGCAGTCGTATTATTGCTGGGTTTCAGAATTGCACGAAATGTACAGAAACTTAGTCTTACTTGAACTCATACTTTCAGAGTATAGAATAGTGCTGTACTCGTAGGCTTACGGACGTAGATATTTTGTTTTCGCGGTACTACTCTTTGCTACTTTCTTTCTGGGTGAAGTATGTTAATTCAAACATCTAATCATTTTTTTCATGTGCTTCATAAATATTTGCATTAAAAAAAAATGTGTTTACGCGTACGTGACGTCCGCCCGAATGTTCACTGTACTGGAATTATTTAGACTTTATTCAATTAGACTCAGTTATTTTCCTCCAGAATGTTACTTCTAGGAATTCTAAAGTTCTGAAAATACATTGATTGTTTTTGCACGTCTTATTGACTCGAAAGTAACCGCTACTCCTATATAGGAAGAGTGCTACTCAACTCTACTAGTAATCCTTGGTATGACAAGCACAACACTCTAAAAGTTTGCTTTTCTCGTTATTTTCCACCGAGCCTGCCTTAGAGACGTTTACCTGAAGTAAGTTTGCCCTCGCATTGGTTACCGTCCTCCCGGCTTCTTTTGGCGATCCAAAATCCACAGTGTAGATGGGCTGGGTTGGAGCTGTGGCTCCGGCGCTGGAGCTCGTGTCTTCGGCGTCATATGGCCTGCGCTGTCCACCGTGGTGAAACCACTCGACCCGCAGGGCGTGCTGGGTGCTGTTGAACGTAGGACTTTGGGTCTCGCAGGGAAGCTCCGTTTGTTGACCTTGGTTGACCACAATAGCACGTTTCAGCGGCCCTGGAGTTAGACGAAAAAAATATATATAATAAAGGTCAGCATTTAAATGACTGCGTTTTCACGAATACACACAAATGAAGGGCAATTCTAACAAAACAGTGATTTTTCCTTCTTCTTTAAAATGAAATTTTAGATATGGGTCCTCTTGCGTATTAAGCCCATCTCCTTTTTAGCCACTAAGACGGTTTGTTTGCCCAATGATTATGTTAACCGAGATATTGTTTAGTTAAGGAACGCCCCGTGGATAAACACGCTGTTCAAGATTCGGCGTACATCTCTCACACAACAAAACGCAGGCTTCCCTTGACTTGATGTTTTCATAATCCGACTAGTGAGTACCGAGTTGCTTTCTCGCAACAATGAAAGTGACATGCGTATCTCCAGATGTCAGCCTTTGGCTCTCCACACAATCACCCGAAGGCAGAAATGTACGAAACCTTTCGATGTAAACAAAAAAAAAAAAGGGTTTTCATTTTTGCCGAAAGAAAGACCACAGGGAAGCGCGCCAGAAAAACGCCTAACTTGGACCATGCTTTGGCAATCTTATGCTGAGCGGAGGTTTGTCTGCTTCTTGAGCAGGAGTTGCCGGGACATCAGAAGGGAGCCGAGTTGCGAATGGCTTTAACTGAAAGATAGTGGATAGACCTCAATGCAAGCTGCCTCAAGGTCTACCAACAATCCTTCATTCAGAACCAATCGGAGCTCGGCGTTCTGAAGTCACCACAACCACTGCAAAACAGAAAAACGAACTTCAGCTCCGCATAGGGGCCTAACTCGGGCCCAATACGGCTTTGCTCGGGCGTTAGTTTGTACCAGAGTACTTTTTCTTTGGCCTTTCGCTGCGTTTTCTCTGGCCCGCCGCATACGAGCTGAAGTACCAGAATTTGAGCTAAATATGAGACGTATAAACCGAAGAACCAGCAGTGACGCCTAAATTCTGGAACTCGTTTGGCGATTTAGGCCCGAAGTTGCCACAAGAAAAAAGAACAACCAGGAGTCAAGCCAAACTCTAGCTCTTGCTTGACTATTTAGCGGCCCAATCGATGCCAGATGACAGCCAAACGACCTGCAGTGAAGCCCAAGCTTTGTACTTTGTTGGCGAATTAAGGCCAAGATATACCCAGATATATTCGGCAAAGGAAGACCAAGTTTGGCCCCAGCTTAATTGGGGCTTTCAGGCGTTTTAAGGCCCTCAGGTGCGAGGGAAAAAAAGCAAACCTTACCCCAAAAGGTGTTTCGCTTTTTTTTTTTTCTTGTTTGGTTTAGTAAGAGGGTCTTTGAGATGTATTGTATACCTTAGCGCTGGAGCGTGGGTTTAGAGTATTTCGCCGAGACGAACCGTATGTTTTATTTCCCAGTACGCTAGCCACTTTAAAATACAATGGCGTATAAGCATGCAAAGTACTGTTGTGCGGTTTAATGCTACGCTCGTGTAGGCCACAACGTAGTTCAGTTTTGGTTGACAAATATCAGTTAAAGCTAGTTTTGATTGTTTATTTTCTTATTTTCTGCACATCTGGTATCTTTTTTTTTTGTAATAATGAACAGTTTTTTTAACTTGAGTAGTCAGGTCTGATACCCATCTTAGAGATGATATAGCTGAAAAAAAAACAAAGCGGTAATAACGTAGGAGAATTCCGGTGACCACGTTACTGGAAAAGAAATGACAAGCGGTATATGATTGAGCAATTTGTTACGGGAAGTTTTAGACTTTATCACATATAAATGCTGATTTTGCGACCTCTTCGGGTGTTAAAAAGATCCTTAAAAATAAGCCAAAATGCAATGAAACTTTTAACAAATGTGTCTTGAGGCAGTCTCTTTTTAATAATCTAATTTCATGACGGTAGATTTCTCGAAATAAACAAACACAAAAACATTCAAGCCAAAAAGGACGTGTTATTTCCATATGGGGTGAAAACAAAAACCTGCAGACTAAATGACGCTGTTACTTACATGTGGCAATGCAAACAAAAACTTTGATGCCTTTTTTTTTCTTCAAAAACCAGCACTCTCAAAATTTAAGTACGATGAATGCAACACCTATACACACCCTCGTAAAATCTTTTAGTGCCCTTCCGTTCAGTGGCTTATTTATAGAAAGTTGTTTACGCAATAATGACGTCCTGAAACAACCCCCATAGATATGGCGAAATTTGGTGCTGGTCGTAGTAAAAAACTTTTTTTCAAGAGGAAAGTGCCAGTCGTATTTTTTTTTTTTTTTTATGAGGAAGCTAACACACTTCGAAAAAAATTAACAAGTATTTCAGACCGGTACAAAGGGACACGAGAGCAAAGTGGAGATAATTACAGAAGTCAGAGGGTACCAAAAAAAGGTGTGTGTTTTTTTTAATTACTAATATACGCTATTGTTTTTTTGGCACTTTTCTCTTAGTTGGACATTTGCCCTCTTTTTTATTGGAGCTAATATAAATAGGGCGAATTATTTCAAATGATTCCTTATTTAGCACTCTGTATTTTTACATATCAGACCAACAAATTTAGCTTCATTCGCGTTTTTTTTAAACAACCCCTGGGAATTGTATTTTAAAGAGTGCCAAGTAACTACGTTCCATATAGCATATAATCTATAACAAAAGCTACCAAAATTGTTAATGAATAACAAAATTTTTAGGAATTATTAAGGTACATTTTATTCAAAATTCAAGTATTGGTTATCCTACGCAGAGATTTTGGTGTTTCATCTGGAAAATATGCGCCCGATTGTTTAGCGCCGCAACGCCCCTATCTTTGATTGGAAGATTGAATCCTTTGCATAATTACTTCAATTTTTCCTTTCCCGGGGACACACTTCATAGATTGAGTAATGCTTTCAATGTTAATGATTCGAATACTAATGTGCGAAGCATAAACTAATGTTTCCAGTAGAGATGCTTGCTAGAGTTTGTATTAGAGTTTGCGTCTGCAAAAACCATGGAAAAACGCCACGTCGAACTCTGTATTGCATTAATCCGCAAATTTCACGAGGCTGTATTTTTTTTTCGACTGTCCGAAAACCAGATTTATCACGAGGCCAGAACTCTCATTAGAGAATGCAAAATTGCAGTCTACACGCAGAATTAACACCAACCGTACAAAAATGAAAAAAAAAAAAAAGAACACGGTTGTACGCGTTGTTGGAATGAGGACGCGCGCTAAAGGAGAACCATAATTTCGCGGCTGTTCTCGACGAGATTGCAGTTTGAACGGTTGCTGCCGCAGTACGCCCCCCCCCCCCCCCCCCCCCCCCCCCCCCGTAGAGCCCCCGAGAGCTTGATGTTCCAGGCTTTAAGCTCGGCGCCAGGCTTTGTAAATTAGATCGCTTTATTTTACGCGCGTCCGCGACCTTCTAAAAACAAAACTCCGTTATAGAGCGTACACCAGTCGTAATTTAGCCGCTGAATTTCCTGCCAAAACTAGAGAGTGCGACGCAGTTCAACAGCGGCACCGCACTGTGGTTGCGAGGGTATACGGTAGTTGGTCGGAACTAGTTCGGTGCCATCTAAACAAATGGCACGCGGTATTTTTTTTTTTTTTTTTTTTTAATACGGCGTACATTTTGGGGAGCTTAAATTGGAATTGGTGTGCAACCATGCCCGACTGCCGTGTACCTGGGAACGTGCGATGAGAAAGGTGAGCTTTTTTGAAAATAGCAAACAAACAAACCGCGTCACTGCGCCATCGGTGTCCTACGATAAACCCGGCGCATTTCTCACTGTCGTTAGTAATACCTGGAGTCGGTTACGCTGTTTAATGTGATACTCCGAATAAAACGCTTGGCAGCCTATGGACCACGGGTCTCCAAACGGTCTGGCTAGGTGGCCGGATTTGGGACCTGTTGCAATCTCGAGCTCTGGAAATGAGATATGACAATATAAACGAGGAAATGCTAAATATATACGCCTAAATATGCATTTAGATAAAACAATGTAAACTATAGAAGAAAACTGAAAAAAGAAAGGGAAGATTGACGATTACATATACTTTACTTAAGTACAATATTTTATCATTTAAGATATTACAAAATAAGTGTGACATCGAAGAACACACCAGACATAATTCATAAAACAGAAACTTTGGCGTATTCCCACAGTGCACAATACTAATGAAAATAGTGTATGATTCGGATCAATGTGTACAATATACATTAGAACGCAAAACTGAATTTTTCTCCTAATTACACAGACATGAAGCAGAAAACTACTAATGGTAATTCTGCTGGCGATAATGTACAGTAGGTAATATGCCGAGAGAACCGGCGTATTGTTGCAGTTTTTGTCGCATTCTTTTTGATATTGTCACGATTGACGATTGATGAACCGACGAAAAGTGAAACAAGCTATACGTCTAATGGGGCGAACTTGTGCCAAAAAAAAGGAAACAGGAGATAACACTAGAGCGTCGCGGGCGTCGATGGCGGCGTAGCAGCAGGATCGAACCCTGGGGCGAGACTCACTCCTGCTTGCAACACGGAGCACCTTCTAGCCACGTGGTTTTCTGGAACACTCAGCCTAGAATTTACGGCGCGTAGAACATTTGGACCTCGAACAAGTGACAGGGTTTTCGATTTTACCAGAACATTAAAACGAAAGAATAAAAAGACTCGCAACTTCCAGGAATCAAACCCTGGGCATGCGCATGAGAGTCGAGCACGGCAACCACTCGGCCACGCACACTCTCGCGCGCCGACGCGCGCAACAAAGTCTTCCATACCAATTTTTTTTTTTTACGATTGTTTATATTTTTTGTTGGTAGCAGAGGGCTGTGGGCCGGGCGTCACTTGAAAGCCAGAAGACGTCTGCTAGACGCATCTGACCCACGAGACGAGGTTAGGAGATTCCTGGCCTAGATAAAGGGCTCACTCAGAATAAAATGTACGTGCGTTTTCTTTTCTGTTCAACGGTTCAATAGGCGATCATTTCGAATATTTGGAGAATTCCAACGAATAACGGACCTTAGTATAGGTTTGCCGTGCAAAAATCCGATGAGCGCAAGGACAAGGAGCAGGTGAACGCCGTACTCGTTGTCCCCGCGAACGTCGCATATTCCAGCTCCATAGACCTTTGCAAAAAATCGCTTTCTGCGCGCTGCCCTCTTTGTCTTCTGGGCTGTGGAAGCCCTTCGGAGCATGCGCTGTTGTTCTGCTGTGCGGCATATCAGACGCTGCGCAGGTGTCCACAGCTAAGTGACTCAGTATTTTTCGCACGGATGATAAGCGATGCAAAGGTCTATATAGTCTCCGAAAACTGAAGGACCACAAGACTCCCGAGAATCTTATCATAGCTCCGGAGCCAATGAAATTGCGATATTACGTGTTAAGAACGTCAGAAGGAAGGAAAAAAATTAAATCAGGGGGCATGAACAGAATAGACAACCTCATGGGTTCCTTTAGCTGACGATCACTGCAACGTCCTTCTGAGCGACGTCCTTTGCTATCGAGTCCTCGCATCGAACGCAGTACTTGACTATAAATACCTGCATGTTTTGCGGAAAGTTTGCGGCAGCACAGCGCCCTTGCTAGAATGCGGGCAATCGCATCGAGTATTATCCTTCGCTGCAATTTGAACACAACGTCAATCTATTCAGTTGTTCAAAATCGAAGGAACGACTGTAGCATTACATATGCCGCCACAAATGTTTTATATTATTTTTTTCATTGACGTAACGCATACTAAACACATCAAAAACACAAACGCGACGAAAAAAAAAAAAAAAAAGATCGTTGACGTAAACGGAAGGTATCAAAAAATCGACATGTACGACACTGTTCGATTTTTGTGGTATTATAGTTGCAGGCAACTTAAGAAATCAAGTACGTGGCGAAACCTTAGCATTTCTTGCAATGGCTTCGCAGTCAACTATACATTGCGTTGTTAGCCTATGAGAACGTCAAAGAGCGAATCAGAACGTAGCAAGAAACCCCGAATTTTTTAAGTTTTCATTGACTGTACTGATTGACAGCTTGGCGTGTACCGCAATCTTATACGCTGCGTTTCTTCAGCTATTTTTTAATCTAGCTATTGCAACGTTGTTGGACAGGTAGCACGTGCGGCATCGCGCAGCAGCCCATATTAAGGCCCGTTATGCACATTTCTCTTTAAGCGCGGTGCGTTCTGTAGCGGCAAGTGGACGCGTAGCTCTGCTAGGAGCGCTTCCGCCAAGCATGTATACATGTTTTCTGTTTTCTTCCATAATCAGTCACGTGGGTTCCGTATCTGGTATATGGGTTCAAGAAATATAATAAAACATTTCGATCTGGAATATGCGAGAAAATATAGGTGAGAGAAAACAAGAATATGGCACAATCACGCATTCTTCGTAAACACCTTCCAGCGGCGTGGAGAGATCAAAACGATGTTTTACCGCATACCCGAAGTGACGACATTCAAGATGGCTGTGCTCTTATGGAAAAGGTGTATATACAGTCGCGTTGACACGCAGTCGACCGCAATCAGGAGCCAGTAGGGAGTTTTCGTACCTTGTTTTCAGCATCCCTCAGCGCTCTCCGCTACCCGCTACGATACCCGAAATTCTAGAGTCAAGGCCTTCGACACGAAGGTGCAGTAGTGGCTTCTTCGTTGCGGAGGGCAAACTCAGGGGGAACGCAGTCTACGAAAACTTTGTGAGAAGGACGCGCTATCGTTGCTAGCGGCTCACCAATAGTGAGCGAGACTCGCGGCAACAAGGCAAGGCTTGGCGACAGCGTCGAAACGGTCGACCTTGGTGGAACAATCCCGCTGGCTTTCCCGACATCGGAGAGTTTTAGCGAGTCGTTTCCACTCGAACGGTTCGTCCTCGAACGCATCGCCGACACCACTGCGCATGCGCGCGCGTGTCGTTGGAGCCTTCGGGAGGCCTCTTCTCTTTCGTTTCTCCCAATCCAGCTGCTAGAGTCGTCTCCGTAGCGCAGCCACCATTGTCTGGTAGTGGCGGCATACGCAGTGGAGGACGGTTTGTCCGCAGGCTCAGCCGAGAGTTCGGCTTAGGACAGCGAGAGGCGAATTGCCATCCTGTTACTCTGCTTCACCTGAGAGGTTGAACCAAGTCATTTCGAGGATTCCTCACAATGGTAAGCGATCGTGAATGCTGCAAACTACGCGTGCTAGTAGAGTTTTGCGATCCGTGAGCTGAATAACTGCTGTGGCGACAGCGAGCAGACGCAATGATTTCGTGAGACGGTACACACCGTGAACCATCGTTCAAATTAAAGATGGCGAGGACACATCACTCACCTTTGCGCGCATTCAGGCACTTTTGACTCTACGTAGATTCGCAGGTCTTTAAATTCCGACCAGTAAATGTTACGTCGGCCGTCTTGTTTACATCACCCCTACGCCGGGACAAACTCGAGTCGCGGATTTGCACGCTGTTGAATGTTTCGCGTGTTTACTAAAAGATAGCGCCGCCGGTCTGACCCAATCATCGTTTTCGTTTACAGAGTTGCGCCAGTTTGACGATTCGCTAGAATACGTAAAATTTCACGTACGCTTTCACGCAACGGAGCAGCTTCACCGTTCATGGTTTCGGAACCGTGTGCTACGGAAACGCCTCGCTACAACTCCCTATTCTCTCCGGCGTGAACCGTCGCACTCTTTGAAAAAACTTGCTCGCACATTCCTTACCATTCCCCAAACCGGAAAGGCAGGCTCCGCGAACGGACAACCGGATACGCATCGTCGAGTGGCGCGATCGAACACGTGACACTCCTCTCCTTTCTCGGCTCCCGATTGATCGAACGCACCGCAACGCTTTGGAAAGTTGAGCGAGTCTCTACTCCCTTGAGTGGCGCTACCGAGCGCTGCGGGACGGCGCACGCCATGCCGCAAGCGACCGCTCCTGGCCGCAAGGGCGCCGCAGCGCATCTCAAGCGCGTTCAAATGCGAACGTGCGTATGGCCGTTAACACTTAAGGCACAAACGCACATTTGCGTTTGAGCGCGTTTGACTGCGCTGCGTCTAGATACGGAAAACTAGTCACCGGCACGTATGTGCGTGGAATCCAACTCAAGGAGTAGCTTAAGTTTGTTTGACTGCGTTGCGGCTGCATGCAAGAAACCAGGACATCCGTGCTTCTTATGTCGCGTACCAAGTTACTTCTAGAATTGGATTCCACGCTTCGTACGAGGCGCAGATGTGCCGGTGACTCGCTTCCATTTTTAGATGCAATGCCGTCAGACACTCCCAAACGCTCTCAAAAGCAGCTGTGCGTAGGGTTCTTAAGCGTATGAACATAAAGTGATCACGTTGTGTACCAGTTTGAACAAGTACGTATGACATTGAGAGATCGTAAATTGCGTCGCACGGATGATCTTTGCTGAGAATAGAAATGCGCGACATGAACAATAAACAAAGGGCGGACGTGACCGTCTCCGTCGAAGTTGTCGTCGAGAGGTCAGTTGCCGACGCTCTTATTTTACAATACCGTGACGCACGCCTCAGAAACTTTAAATCCGACTGTGCCGTTCGTCTGGCCTTTCGTCTAGGAACAAAAAGGAACGCTGCGATCTCGGGCAACTTCGATCGCAACTTCGGAGAGTTACGGCGTTCACATATTACGCAGGTTTGGCGTTGACATTGCAACCCCGGTATTGTCCTCCATATTAAGAAGCAGCAAAAAACGACACAACAAAGTAACACGTACAAACATATGAGACATATTTTTACGGCGCGTTACGCGAAGCTCTGATTTACGTTCGAATCTTTGCTCATAAACAATCTGATGTGCGTCCTTTTGTCGCGGGTCTTATTTGACATCCAGAGAACTGAGAATAGGACCCCCCCTCCCCCCCCCCCCCCAAAAAAAAAAGCAACAACATAAAAGCCAAATTTCTTTTTTTTTTTTTTTTTTTGTCGAAAGAAAATAGCGTAGCGGACTAAATATAAATAACAAACATAGAGGGCGAAGCAAAGTCGAGGATTCGAGGGCATAAAGTGTTTACGATCGCTGTTCTAGATGGAACTGCACGTTGTCCCCCGACACTCGAACACGGAGTGTAAATAGGACGAGGACAGAATTTTACGCGGCCTCATAAACTACAAGATCGCAACGCAGCAAACCGTCGGGACTTGCATTATTTCCTTTAGCTTTTTTCCTCTCCTTCGCGTTACGCCTCGCTGTTTCTTACTCCCTAAGATAATTTGTGAGTGGGATGTTCCTGCTTTATTTACAGCGCGTATATTTCTGCTCTCTCGGTAGCGATGAATTCTGCGCCAATTTCCTATCTATTATGCGGGTAGCGTTGTTGCCTCTCGGACATTTCTGGGGCTTGAAGGGCAAACTTTTGATGTTCCACGCTGATTCGTGTTGTTCGACGGATGGAGACGCTCCGGTCTTTTTCACCTCTGGCTCCTGCTTTGTTTATTTATTTTTGATTGGATTTTGGATGAATGAAGGTGTCCAAGCTACACTCGAAGCCACGACAGATAAAAGAAACAAAAGTGGACGTCCTCGGTAGCGCGTGATATTCAAACTTCTCTAGACACAGAACACCGGAAACACCCACCGGTCGTCTCTGGCTGGTTCTTTCTCCCCACAACTTGTGACCCGGACAATTATGCTAGTATGAATGGTCAACAACCGGCATCGATCCCCACTTCGATCAACAATTTTCAAAAGTCCACGCCATCGCCTGTCTGCCAATGCTTGATCACGTACTCAGAACATGTATTGGACTCGGATCGTACGGAGAGTACTGGGTTCCAATCCGGCACCTCGTACTCAAGAAATGGCAACCATCATTGTCCCTCGATGGACTTTTGAAGTGAGTCTTTTGCGGCCCTTGCGGTTTGGCTCCCGCCCCAGTGGGACCGTAACTCGCGAGTCGGCTTTCTTCTGGCAGGTTCGCAATTCTACCTAGCACGCATTACAAGATAGAGACTAAGTTTCTAGTCTTGTTAATGCCAAAAGCAGTTGGGAATCTCCCTTGCATGTGCGCTCCAAGAAGAACGGGGATTGGCGGCCATGCGGAGATTTCCGCGTTCTGAACAGAAGCACCGTACTAGACCGGCTCCAGCTCCCCGTCATCCAGGACTTCATCATCAACCGTCGATGCTCTACCATTTTCTCGAAAATTCACCTCACCTGAGCCTAGAATCAAATTCCGGTAGCTGAAGGCGATATTTCCATATCAGTTGTCAGTACACCGTTTGGCTTATTCGAATTCCTCCGAATAGCTTCCGGCCTTAGTAATGGGGCGCGAGCATTTCAACGATTTATTGAAGCTGTGACGTGTGGTTTACCATTTATCTCCTCGTACGTCGACGCTTGCGAGCTCATCTCCAAAAAAGCACACTACACTTCTCTTCCTCCTCTTCGAACTGGTCGCCAAACATGCAATCATTATCCAAAACCACGAAGACCAAGTTTGGAGTGGCTGAACTGGACTTTCTCGGTCAGTCTTGATAGCTCGGGCATTGGACCTTTGCCTGCTAGATTTACTGCCTTACAAAACTTCCCAAGGCAAACGTCATTCACCAGATACTTCCAATTTTTTCTGCCTGATAAACTTTTACAGACGCTTCTGTCTACACTGCTCCGAGCTGCAACACCCACTCGACCTTCTCCTAGGAAAAAGTGGACGGTCGACTTATCTTCCTTCTTGGAATGAAGCAGCTGAGGCAGCTGAGTAAGCGTTTTGCAAAAGCAAAACAAGCGTCGACGGAGACCACCCTTCTACAACATCCGATGCACGACGCTCCAGTGTCCATTATGACGGATGCCTCGGCTACCGCCATCGCAGCCATAACTATACGAATTGACAGCTAGTGGCAGCCACTCACTTCTTCATTCATTCATTCATTCATTTGTTTATTTTTTTTGTGCTCATGAACAGCTTGACGCCTTGATAATAATGCACAACAACATGTTCACAGGTTAGTTACAAAAGTCTTAAGAGCTACGAAATTTGGGTTAAGAACAGCAATATCTGCTCCCCTGAGGGTATTGAGGAAGTGTTGAATGCGGGTCATGGGACTGGTTGGGATTATGGGATTAACATGGAAAGTCGAAGAAACCCGCAAAACTCGACTCGGAACGTGAATATTAAAAGCAGATGTAAGATCTGGGCAATCAATTAATTCATGAATACATTTATAGAAGAAAACAAGATCGCGCTCACGCCGTATGGAACTCGAAGTAGGGAATTTGCATCGTTCCAACAGTCCCGCTTAAGAATAATAAACAGTACGACCAATGTAACGATCGTAATAATTAAAAAAAAAAACGCTTTTAAACATTATCAGTCATCTCTTGGCTCGTAGAACTAACACAATTCCAGACTACAGAGGAAAATTCCAACTTGGTCCGGATTAACGAGAAATATAACCGTAGAATACTGCTTGAAGTAGAGAACTCACGCGTGATTTTAGAAATTACTCCCAGCTTACGCAGAGTCACTTATAAAGTTGTTAACATGTACAGTAAAGTATAGCGAAGAGTATGTACACACCAGGATCACGTGTACACTCGACCCTTCGGAGAGGATCATTGCCAATCTGGTAACAAAATTTTATTTTTTCTACCTTTCTACACAAACACATAATAACGGTTTCAGAAGGATTGAGCGTTATCATTTTCTGACGACACCAATTGCACACACGCCTAACATGCTCCATAAGTTTTTCAGTCGTCCAAGGATATGATCTGCCTAAACAACTTGACATTGTCTGCATATTGCAAGATGACCGAAATGCGAACAATCGAGCTCAAATCATTAATAAAAACATTGAAAAAGATCGGCCCAAGCATAGAACCTTGCGGCACACCCGAAGAAGAAACATAAGGCCGGGAGTGATGTCCAACAACACCAACAAAATTGTGTCATTAGACAAATAATCTAGAAACAGGGAACAAAGGGAGGTACTCACGCTGTAGGACTCTCGTTTGTGTGCAAGAAGCGAATGGTCTACCAGATCAAAAGCCTTAGAAAGGTAAAAATATAAAACGTCAACCTGTCCACGTTGACACATAGTAGACGAAACGAAATTCAATAAAGACACCAGATTTGTCTCAACAGACCTTCCACGCATAAAGCCGTGTTGTAAAGGGCTTATCATATGCTTGAAAAAGCTTGAAACGCGCTCAAATAAATCAATTTCATAGATCTTAGCAAAAGGAGATAGCAACGACACAGGTCTGTCATTTTTTAGATCATCCGCTCTGCCCTTTTTATGTATTGGCACAGTACTAGAGCTCTTCCACAGAGAAGGAAATGTAAGGCTCTGCAACGACAAGTTAAAAATATGCGTTAAGACGGGCACAAAAATAGGGGAGCATTCTTTCACGATGAAGCTTGAAATGCCGTCAAATGCAGCTGACAACTTTGGCTTCAGTTTCCTGATAACAAGCTTAATATCAGTAATTTCAAAAGATGTGATTGACAGGTGATCACTGACATTATCACTGACGTCATGCACAGGCAGTCTAGTTTGGCCGCAATAATAAACGGAAGAAAAATAACTCGCGAATGCATTTGATACATCTTTGGGCTCATACAGCATATTACCAAACGAGTCAGCTATGTTCATTGATGACGAAGTTGTAGTTGTGCGATCCTTTACATATCGCCAGAAAAGCAATGGTTCACGAGTTAAGCTGTGCTCTACTGACTCACGGTGTAATATTTTAACGCGCTTCAACAATGTCTTAGCTAGCGCACGCGACTCAGAAAAGTTTAGGTACCAAAAAGCGGAATTTGCGCAATTTTATTTACTACGACAATGCAATTTTTTTTTCTTAGAACTGATCTAAACTGATAACTGGAGAGCCGCGACGATTCATTCCTGCTCCACTACGTCTAAAACATTTTGACGCCACTCACGTCACACCCCGGGCGTTCGGGCAACATAAGTGCTCATGAGGACCAGGTGCGTGCGCCCCCCCCCCCCCCCCCCCCCTCCCTCAAGTCAGACGTCTGAAATTGGGCACGCTCCTACATTCTGTGTCAGCAGACCAAGGTACATCGGAACGCTGTAGCCCCGACACAAAACCTTTATCGAACCCGATGCACGGTTTGACAAAGTTAACCTGTACCTGGACGCCCTCTACCATCATAACAGGGACATCGACATCTCCTCACCTGCATTCATAGATTCATGAGATATCATCAGAGGCGACGTTATTAGCTTACATTACTGCCCTCCACTGTCGCCACCATTTTCATTTCAACGTGGGTATGGAGATTCGGATGCCCTTTCGGGATTGTCACGGACCGTGGCGACAATTGTAATCGCCGCTCTTTACAAAGCTCATCGGCCTTTTTGGAACGGCGAGGCTGAGGACCTCAACTACAGTGTTCTAGAGGTGGGAGTAGTGGCAAAAGTGAGGCCAGCTTCAATAGGAGGCGCTGTGCCGAAAAAAGCGGGCGGCCGCATATGGCGCTGCGCTCGACAACTGGCGGAGAAAACTTCTTCATTGGTTGCTTCCTCTCGCGTTAGCAGCCATCGGGTGCTCTTGGAAAACGCGGCTTGTCAGACAAATTCGCTATGTCCTGATCACTCCAGAAGGCTAACTGCTGAACTAATTGTATTTTATGTTACCACTAGGCTGCGTTTGTTTCTTAAGTCACTCAATCTTGCCAGAGAACAGAAGCGTGAAGTGGAAAAATACCTGAAGCTCAGTCAATCCAGAGCTTTCTCACCCAGTTATTTTGTCAGATGAATCTGTTACTTCCGGTACTTTCAACAATTTCTAGTGCTTTGATTGTGTCAAACGCTTCTGTGCTGTGTAGCTAATCGTACTCTTTCCCCAACTGCTTCCATCTAACTTTCTTTAGGTGCTTTTTTTTTTAATACCAACATTGTGTTTACCTGACGCAATGTTTTTCTCGCTTGCTTTGGTTTTAGAATGTATAAATTCGGATGCAGCACTGAGCATACCTGTTTTCAAGTTAGACTTTTTTTTTATTCACAGTGCCTGCAAGGCAGAGCTGCCTAGCTAGAAAAAAAAAGAACAACGTTCATTTAGAATCGAGCCTTTTTTTTACTCGTTGGAAAGTGAGATTTTTGAAATTTTCGTCCCTCATTTATTTGGTCGTGTTTTAACAGCATTCATTTTTTAGTTCAAATAAGTGTAATTTGAAGTCAGGGTAGGAAACAAATCAGTACTAAAAATCAAATCAAATTTGTTTGGAATAAATCAGATTTATTTTATTTAAATCAAACTTACATGATTTAAATCACTTAAGCTACACTCTTCGGAACGCCTGCGCGTCTACTTATCCACAAAACACTCGAAGAGCCAATCTCTGCGATCTACGAAATCACCTTAGCGAATGATAAGGCGGAGCATCTCTTTAGACCTCAAAATAATGTCTGCGCTGTGGCATCACGCAATGACGCTTAGCATTGCGTAATGCCACAGCGCAGACTTCATTTTTAGGTTTAAACGGATATTCCGCCTCATCATTCGCTGAACTGATTTCGTTGATCTCAGAGATTGGCTCTTCGAGTGTTTTGTGGGTAAGTAGACGCGCAGGCGTGATTCTTTTTATCACTATAGATATGTTTATTAGCGGCTGTCTGATATAAATCCGCCCAGCGTGATCAATATTTGCTTCAAATACAAAGTGAGTGTCCATGGTAAGCAAGCACTGATAAACACACGTCAAATGGAAAATATTTTCAGTCTGATTTCAGGGTAATATTTAGCGCACAGCTTTTCCAGTGGCGAGTACCCGAAACATGGTCTTTCAGGCCCGACGAGAAACGAATCGGTAGCGCGAGGAACGCGAGGAGCACGAGCGGACATTCCATCGATCGGGAGAAGTGTGTTTCGGCGTCTTGCCGCAGCGGGGCGCCCGTCACGTGGCTCTCCTCTCATTCGTTGTCTGCCGCTCTATCTTTTCAATTTCGGCGGCCGCTTCTCGTTGCGATCTGCCAAGCTTTGTCAGAATCGAGGAGGCTATGCCTCGTGCCTACCCTATGCTGCCAATGTTAATCATGCCCACGCACGATTAACGTTGGCAGTTTCCGTTCACCCTTAAGCTGAATGCAAAAGTTCCACCTTCAGCGCGACCTTGCCGTCTTTAGCAGTGCTTTGATTGCGAGTGCACGCTTGTGTTATCAAGGGCAGAACGCTGGCGCTGAAGGCAGAGCTCCTACTCTCAGCTTGAGGGTACACGGAGCATATAAAACGCGTGCTGAGCTCCAGGCATTGTTAACGTTCGGCTATTCTGATCACCGCAGTGGTTGGACACGAGCCGCTACCCGAGTGTCCGCCGACGCATTGATTGTTGCGAGCCGAAGTCGAGTGCTCACGCAGTTCTCGTGCCCCAGCCATGATCCGCGCTCGACTGTCGTCAAACGGGTCATTTCGATCCCACAATTACGTCATCAGACTTTGTGAAGGCAACACTGAAAAAATGTATTTTTTATCCTCTCAATTTCACCGCGACAATGAAGCTTCTTCATCAGTGGCGGTCTTTGCGAGTATACGTGGGCCAGACTAGGACCAGTACGCTTCTGCAAAGTAATGAACATTCCAACCCGATATCTATTTCATGGGCCCTTTAAACAAGAACTTCTAATAATTAAACTCGAGGAAGAAAATGAGAAGGACGGACAACCACAAGTTCGTGGTTGTCCATGCTTATCGCTTTCTTCCTCAAGTTTCATTATACCTACCAACCCGCTCGTTCTGTCTTTACTATTTTAATATTTACGCATTCATTTCTTTCTTTCTTAGTATAGTGTGTCTTCACCGGCGTCTGTAGATGAGTGCATAGCTGTTCATTGCGTGCTGACTGCGAGCTTTCACGGTGCTTTTGTAACGTGCATTCCAAACCTTCAAGATTCCCGGTCTTGAGAACCTCTTAGTGTGGGCGACACGACCCGCACACCGCGGTACATTAATAATCCGGATTAAGAAAAAAAATCACGGCAGGGGTTTAATGTGGTTAAGGATAATTAAGACTAAAGCAATTAAGACGAGAGCAAAACCTTTTTTTTTTTTGTTTTCTTTTTGTGAGCCGCGCGTTTTGCCACCTGGTCAAAGCTTTTAATTTCAACAGATAGCTTTCGTCATTTAAAAATAAAAACAGAAAGTTGAAGCGTTTTAACGGTGTAGTTTTAAATTTGAAATAAATGAAGGCGTTAAAATTATGTTAGTGATGATCTGCACGAGCATTCATTTAGAGGGGAGTTGAAACGGTTAAAATTATTTAATGCTTCTTTTTGGCTTAGTATTCCCTGGAGATTATAAATATTACCAATATTTTTTCTCAAAACAACACTAAACGTGCAAAAAACAAATTAAAAAATAATGCAGCCGCTTGCCGCCCTTGAACGTCATTAGTTGGTCGAGCTCTGGCGTCATTAAATGATCAGGCACGATTCCCACCAGTGGCATATTTTTCAAAACAATCAACTGGCCATCCTTACCCCGTTCCGTCTCCGACTCGTGTGTTCTCCTCGGATTTGCTGAGATGCCTGTCCGTTCTGGAGAAAGATGCTCGTAACTGCTGGACTATCAACCATTTACTGAAGATAAACGTTTTCTTTTTCCACGCCCATTAGTTATGAGAAATGAAACTAACGGTAACACAAACGGTCGCAAGTCTAGCAGTGTGTTTTTCTTTTTTCTCTTTCTTTCTCTCTTCGTGTATCTTCCTACGTTCATCTGGCATCTTTCAGGAGCATGAATCACCAACAAGCTCAGTAGCTACGACGCACGACGCTGGCTCTCCGAGCCGAGGAGCACGATCGACGAACCTGTCGTGGCGTCATGCTTTCCCTTCTTCTTCTCCCCTCTCCCGCTGCCGCGGAAGGGCGTGGTTTTAAAGTAACTTCAAATGCGTATTTTTAGGTAATACAGGCATGAAATAGCCTACTCTTTGTGATAATCGTGGCGCTTAAAGTCGAATTCAAAATATACATATATAGTTATTAAATCGAATTCAGAACCACTTCAGCTTCTCTTTAACATTCTACGCAGCCGCAACTTGGTGCGTGAAAATATCGCCCGGTGGATTCTCATGACACAGCGTCGTCACAGGAAGCGGCGCATAAAACACATAAAACTGAGACTCAGCTAGGACCTCGCGCTTTTGGAAGTTGCTGGGAAAAGTACTGATGCAATGCCACAAACAAGTCCTACGCAGCCTCTAGCGTTTAAAGTCCCGTTGCTGAAATAACTAATGCGCCTCTCAATAATATGGGACTCATAATTGAAACTTTGGAACGAAACGTGTGCCCAGGGAGAGGCTCGCAAACCGAGTCGGTTCACTAGAAGGACGAAGGCCCTGTTCACTCCTTAGCTAAGGCAAAGCGGCTTCCAATCGAAATAAGATGCCGACTTCAAACTTAAAATCTCTCCGCTCACCCCACCGTCGCGAAACTTTCAGAATGTATGGCAAGTCAGAACGATTTCAAAGACTTAAATGTCCCTCTCAAAATCTTCCGTGATCCCCTCTTTTCGTTTTGTAAGTGTGTTACAGATCCTTCTCCTTTTGCCCGGCTTTTAATGTATGTTTTGTGTTGACTCCCAGAAACGTCGCCTTCAGAGAAACATGGCGGCGGAAAAGTCTCCAGGTCCCTTTTTAAGTCGTCGCGCTTGCTAGTGGTCTTAGATTTATTTTATGTAGTTTTTGAATGGTCTCAGCATCTGCTCTGTACTTTACGGCGTCGCCTTGTCGCATATAAAAGGAACATTCGGAGTCATTTGCTACTTCACTCCTGTTGTGTTGATTCTTGGTAAAATTTTCTTCAGCTACGAACATTTCAAATAAAACAGTGTGCGATTTCAACGCTGTTTTCAAAAGATATGCCTCTTCCGAAAAGGGAGCTTTTCTAAGTTACTTTTTGCTTACATTTTCTTCAAAACACGCAACAAGCATTTTGTGAAAAGTGGCATATTTCCTGCTAGCGCTTTTGGCGCTATTTCTAAGGAAATCTGTAGTGCTTGTTGTTTTTGTTGTTTTGTGTTTACCTTGGGCGCAATATTTTGCTCTATCGTCTTAAACGCATTTAGAGATTCCACGCGAGATGCATGTGGTCCTTTCGTTCCCTAAAAAGCTGAATGGATATATTTACTTTTAAAATTTCAGAACAAAGGCAGCAGATATTACAAACATTTTGCGCTTCGACGGAGCGGCACACAGGTGTGAAATTAGGTGCAACAAAATATTGAGCTGATTCATTTTTCCAGACACATGTTAACAGACCAGGAGTGTCGAAACGGGTTGTGGATAATTTCGTGTTATGCGGGTTATTTGTCTCGTGTTAGCATTATGATAAATTATTTTAAAGCAGTCTTAATTCTCTTGGTGAGGACAAGGAAGGGATATATGTCTACCGGTTAGTGCGTAGGAAATTAACACAGCGTCTTCGGTTCACTTACATTAAGATTATTTTCACACAAGCAAGAAGGGCGCACAATATCCAGTTAAATATGGGTGCGCTCATTAATTAGTGCTAATTATTTTTGATCTTGGTTTAAATTTTCTAAAGCAATAAACTTATCGTAGTTACCTGAATCTGGATATTTTGCTAAATATAATTTATGTAATCAACGATTAAATGTTTGCAATTTTTCTTATATATTTCTCCAGGGGGGTAAGGTATGCACACTTATTCAACCGGGGTACTTATTTGCATATTAATGTAAATCAAGGTTGACAGCGCACGGTATTAAAAACACACAAATAAAGTTTTTGCATCAAGACCAAAGCTGAATCATTTTTTTTTTTTTTGTTAACCGAGAAACATTTTTTTACATACTTTATCTGCCTATAGAAAGCTGCTCGTCTTGACGCCTCCAAGAGTAGGCGTTGCTACCTACAAGCGCGCTTTGAGAGGCCTAATATAGAATGTGGCGTGGGTAAGCTAATGCCTGGCGGATATTTACTGCGACCTTGATGCTTGGCGGTTCAAGTTTCAAAACACTCAACGCAATGTTGTGTTGCACATCCACGCCGGGACAAATCACAACTGGGATCGTGTAGCATCTTCCTCCTCAAACATTTTCGTAGTGTCTACTGTTACAATCTTTCTTAATTGGAATGTTAAAAAAAAAAAAAAATCTGCCACCATTAATAGGGCGGTGCTTACTACTCGACAACGCTACGCGGCGTGGCCTTCGCGTCGTTGGGCAATCGAACTATATAAACGGGATATTGGTCTGTAGAATACTCGAACATGCAATACAATACACCACAACTTGCACAGTCTCTTTGACTGAAGAAGGGAAAACAACTAGGTATTATTGATAAAAATGCTGGAGGCTCATGATTCCCACTGCATGTTAAATGTGGTGTTAATATAACGTTTGCTCTTTAACATGTCCAGTTGCAAAACGAGCCCCGTGTTGAATAAAAATTATCCAAATTATGTTTTTTTTTAAATTAATGAATACGCACGAGTTATAAAAAACTGAAACGCTACGTTACCTAAATCGAACGTTAATTGGTGCCTAATGGTCGTCAGTAGCTTACGTGTTGATTAAATCATTTAAAGGCACCACTCAAACTGCCGTGTTTTGTTACTTTCTTTTTTCATTCGTTATTTTTCTACGCGAAAGCCTAACATTAAAATTTTCAGAGCAAGGACTACCTTTCTATTAACGACTGCGAATTGCCAAATACCAATGTATATAGGCGCCAGCTCTATAAACTGATCGTTGTTTGACACAGACACCTTCAAATTCAGGGGCGATGTCGAACACGTAGCGATGGAATGTAAAGCGCTGCATAAAAACACTTTTTCACATACAAAACGGTGTTGTTATAATGATCCTAGAACGTTCTAGAGAAAAAATTTATAAACATGCCGTTGGCCCATTTTATATTTCGAGTGCAATAATTCCTATACGTTAAGGAAGGAGAAAATGTATCAGTTTAATGTCTCCATCCAGATTGTCATACCTGAATAAATATTTACAGCTTGTCTATTAGGTCCATGAACTCTTCAAACGGCATCGCGATCATTCGTGACGGAAACATGTACAACCTTTCTTCTTTTTTTCGTCTAATTTTATAGCTTTTTTTTTTTCTTCTGTATTTCGTGCTCTTTTTATTTTCTACACAGGCAAGCATACCGGATCTAGCGCCCCTCGTGACCGGCTCCTATTTCATTCCCAGAACGGGAAAACACGGTTTTTAATAGGTTTCCCTTCCTTTTTTCCCCCGTTTGCAATTATATCAGTCTGAGTCCCACGCCGCCGGCCTCTCTTCCACTTCACTCAGCACAAGAGCTCTTCGCCGTCCATTAGGCTGCCGCCGCAACAGCGTGGGCTTTTCCCTGATGACACTGGCGTGACCCGAAGCGCTTTTTCAGCGGCCCGTCTTGTCACTCATCACACAACTCAGCCCGTGAGAGAGGAAATAAAAGTACGAGTCGCTCACGCGCGCGCTCTCGCGTCATCCGTACAAAAGCCACGTATTAGGAGACAACGCACAAATACAACGCACGGACAACGCGAGCGCCCAAAAGATCGGTGCCTCTCAACCCTCCTGGTGCCAAGTCGTCCTCCGACAGAAGTGACTTTGATCATTTTCAGCGCGTCTCCACTTCCGATGGCTTTTCGGACCGAAGGATCGACCACCGACCCACCGCCCGCCTGCCCGATTGTGTTACAAGCGTCATAATGCACCCGTCATTCTGTGTTCATTCTGTACATGTTTCTTTGTACCTCTCTTTTTTGTCTTCTTCTTACCTTTACACTGTAATACATCTTTTTTTTTTTTTTTTCTTCCCGTACCGCATCTTGTTTTTAGGTTTTCGAGAAAGAAGAAAGTAAAAAGAGCGGGCGACCGTTTACTAATGAAAGGGTTTTCCACTAAGATAGCCAACAACGACAGCGCTGTAAACATCAAGAGGTAACAATAAGAAACGGTTCAGCGAAACATTCGGAGTCGATCTATACGATGTGTATATACACAGTGTGTCCGTTTTCCTCTTTGTTTCTGTGTCTATTTTCGAGCGCACTCTATGCGCGTGCTCTTCTCACTTCCGTCTCTAGAAATGGAGTGCAAGTCGATTCAATGTTTCATCTCTTCATACACGGGTCTGCCGGGTTTTTTTGTTTTTTTTTTCTGCCCGTGTTTGGGACGCTGGAATCGGTGAGGAAGGCTTTCCGCCGTTCAGACCCATGTATCCTTCGATGAATTCCGTGACGCTGCGCGATCTGTTTCCAGATGCGAGTTTCCGACGCACCATCTGTTATTCATCTTCAGGTTGCCATCGTTTGTCTTTGTGGATCATTCGTTCGATTTCGCGTGTCCCGTGCCTCGTTTTTGTTTTATATTTGTTCTCTTTTTTTTTTTTAGATGAATGTGCTGTGAAGTGTGTTTGCACGTGTGTGCATGTGATAACCGAGCGGTGCATTTTGTCAGTAGGTCTCTATATTGCGATTGATTTTTTTTGTCTAACCGGTATTTGTTCTGGCGCTTTTTTTTTATAGTCGGGCTATGTTGGTTGTTCACTTATTTATTAATGCTGGGAAGTCAATATCGGTTACGATGGCGACGACAAAATATGCCACTTTTTCGTCCCGCTTGAATACGTGCTATTAGGAAGTATATCATGATTATTTAATGCAGATATATTTCCCGAGCTGGAAGGTTGTTTTGTTTGATTCCACGAGCATTTTCATTCGCTGTCAGGTAATAGCTAAGAAAAACTGACAACTAAGAAAAGAAATGTTTTTTTTTTTTTTAACACAATGTAGGTATGAAACAAAACGCTGTCCAGGAACATGTAAAAAAATCTACTTTCAACATGCTACAAAAGAAATTCCAATAATTAAGTTTATCTCGGTAAAAATTACACTCTTCTGAAAACAATAATTGCGTTTGGGTACATTCGCGCTCGACTTATACATACAGGGGCGGATTAAGAGGGGGGGTCCGGATGTCCTGACCCCCCTCTTGATTTTTACATGTGTAAAATTTAGCGCGTAAAACAAGGGAGAGGGGGAGGGGGTTCCTAAACATATGGTACGCTGACCAACACCTGACCCCCCTCAGGAAATTCCTGCATCCGGCCCTGCATACATACAAGTTTGAAATCGGGGTCGTTCATGCATAAACCTCATCAGATGCAAATTCCGATCGAGCTACTCGCTACACTTTAACCCTTTTAGCATATTGAAAGGGGTGGTGCACGATAGACCCCAATCTCAAAAGCCCCGCGTCAAATGCCCCGCCATAAGTTCCGTTTCTTTTTCCCCAGTTTTGAAATCCCCATTCTCAAAAGACCGTAACACGAAAGCCACCAATCTCAAAAGCCCCGCGTCAAATGCCCCATGTGTCAACAGCCCATGTCTTCTATGCGTCAACGCACACTGAGCAAAGGACAGTGACTCGTTCATCAAACAAGCCGCTTTCCCTAGTTTTTTTTTTTTTTTCTTTTTTTCTCGTTTTATGAACGAAAACTAGGCTAGGTGCAGCGGTTTGTTGGTAGAAACACTACTCGTACTGTTACAATTCGCCGCTAGGGCAACCCATTTATTTACAAAGTCTGCTTACAACACGTGTATGGTTACGGGACACTTAGATTCTACAAAAACGTTGAATCTTCTGAAGAAAACCATCCAGGTTGAGGTTACCGTCCGGCAGTCGTTCCTCCAGATCCTTCATGCTCTCGTCCTTGTCGTTCCACCTCTTGAGTCGTTTCCTCGCCTGGCCACCGTTGGGCAGCTGGAGCAGGGACACACGACTCGTAAAAAGCTTAAAAATTCCAGATTTGATCGCCACGCCAACATTTGGATGAACTAAAACATACCTGTATTCCGAAGGACACTTCCTCCCTCTGTCAGGACTGTTACGCTGTAGTTGATGGCTCGATACTTTTGACAGCGCCAAACAGTGGTTCCGTTCTTGTTATGGCGGTGTGGAACATACTTCTATCCGTCTAGGTAAAGCGCATCCTTGCCCTTCTGCGTCCCAAGTACCTCCCATGGTCTGAGACGCTTGCTAACGAATTGTGCCTTTAAATAGGTAATCAGAGAAAAACAGCGCGCAAAAATACAGGAAAGGACAAAGGGAAGAGGCTAACGACGAAAGCACTAGATTTACTACTAAAAATTTATTGAAAAAACACGAAGTAAACCGTACTATTACTTCAGCACGTGCCAAGATAAACATTTTTTTTTTTTTTTTTTGCTTCGAAAAAACGATGTTTGGGTGACATATGCACCTCGTTCCTCTTTTATTAGTGCTTACGCTTCCAGTAATTGGAAGCGTATGGAATAACCACCACCACGGGGCAAATAGAACGGGGTCATTGAATGGGGATTTTGGCATGGGGGCAAATAAATGCGTGGATTTTGGCATGTGGGGCAAATAGAACGGGGTCATTGAGTGCGGGGTTTTTGAAACGCGGGGCAAGTGACACGGGGCTTTTGTGACGAGGATTCTGCACCCGGGCTAATCGTGCTACACCCATTGAAAGTAGCTCTAACGTCGTCTTCAATTAGTTTTTATTGACGCTTCATGAAGCATTATTATTAAGAAGTGTTGCTTGTTGCTAAACTTTCGTTATGGTTGAAGCACTGTTTTTTTATTATTTATGGTTATTCGTGACTTGAAAATAGCAATTGTTAAATGTTTCCCTTAATATAGTTGTTTCTTAAAATCAATGCGCAGTAAGACGAAGTATCATGCCCGTGAGAAGGAATTTTTTTTTTTATATACAATTATTTTTCCTTGATTGCAATGTTCCCCGCCAGGGAAGAAATTATTCATCCGGAGCATGCGTCAGGTCTGAATATATGTATTTTTATCTCAAATATAAGCGAAATACTGCTCGAATTGATGGCTCGCTTAGGCCCTATATAATTTATAAAAGCGAGCTTATTACAAGCACAACCTATCGTACATAGCACGATGACTGGGTGATAACATTTCCGGATGATTATTACGCAAGTGGCGCATATAACGAAACAAAAGGAGACGAAGCAATGATCAAAATACAAATATTATCAATGAAGCAAAAACTTCACGAAGACAGACAGATTTCAGCAAGCTTTCGTGACGTTGAAGCATGTGTCTTAGAGCCCATTCCTTTCAGCCACACCCCGATTTGTTAACCTCGTTTTCATACTCCCCCCGCACTACTGGCTTGGCTTTTTTTAGCTTTTTCGGCACCGGTCTACGTTACCCTCCGGTGAGAGCTAAAAAAAAAAGTAGAGCCTTAATACCTTCCAGCAATTAAATGGATTGCCCTTGGAGGGTTAGAAGGATCACTCGAGTGCCATTCGTGGGATTAGAGAAGAGTGCTTGGACTCCGGAGACCCGGTCGACTTATTGTGCTTATGGCGTTTTTGAAATTAGTGGTCGCCTGAGTTGTAAGCAGATCCCCATTCAGTGTCACTTTATATACATGTAAATTTTGTTTATAGCCTTTCCTTTGGATAGGTAGTTACTTAACCTGCTCGTATTATTTCTAGAAATCTCAGGGACTTCGGACGCTTCCCAAAGTACAGAGTTGTGGTTATCCTTAGTCGTGCTACCGTGGCCTCAGATCCAGATCGTCACAGACGAAAAGAACTCCTAAGGCAGTGAGACCAAAAAGGTGACCTCCAGAGTCACTACTACGAATGAGCAGTTGGTAAAACAGCGTTCATTGTGAATACGTGCCTCGACTCGCCAAATTTTACTTCACGCCACAACAGCGGCTTGGATACCGCAAAATAAGGCCGTAGAAGCGTTGTACGGGACGCTACGAACTCCAAAACGTCACTCATATATGAATATCTCAAACGATTGGCGGTACTTCTAGAAAAGAAGGACACTATTAAGGGAGCATGTGACGTCACGATTCTTTTCTAACAGTTCAGAATATGGGGAAGCGGCCTCGCTGCTCTCCTCCTCGCTTCGTTTCCCCTGCTCGAGGCAACAAAGTAAAGAGTAGAGGAAATGAGAGTCGTGACGTCACAAGTCTCGTCGGCCTCGTCGGCCGTGTTCAATCGCGCACCTCTTTTCCAAAAATGCGGCCATCCGTTAGAGATATCGCTGAAAGAGGGATGTTTTGCGGTTTTGCAGCGTCCCACCTGTCGCTCCAACCTTGAATTGTAAGGTGCAAATTTCGGTTAAGCATCCCCTTAAATACACTGCAGAAAAGACATATTGTAATTTTTTTTCTTCTCCAATGTACGCAAGTAGTCAGTTACTCGAAACAACGAAGTGAAGGCAGCAAATTATGAATCTACGAATAAATGAGAAAATTGGGATGAGCTCAGGTGCAATCTGCAAGTGAAACATGGTTCTCAGCTACGTCATTCACCTGAAGTTCTTCCTTTATTCGGTTTGATTGGTTGCCTGCGTGTGGTTGTGGAAAGGGAAGACCCAATTATTTTTTCTAATGTACCAATTCGCAGGTCCCACGGTATGTACCTGTCTTGCGTGTGCTCTCTTATTGCCACTGACCTAGAAGAAATGCGCCAACGCGGTGTCATGGCTGATTACAGACGTTAGATTTACGTATACGGCTGCGAACCGCCGTGAGGTAAAGCATCTTCGGGAGCTGATTGGCTCAGACCTCGGTGCGACGACGGGTACCTGAGTGAAATATGTCATTTGGAGCCTGCTTTATCGAGCTAAAATCAAGGGTCGGTGAATTATCTAGTTGACGTAATCCCACGGCGCCCAAGTCAGCTATTCCAAGCATCTTCTTGGTGGTCTCAACTCAGTTGATAAAGTATACCAACCTTGGGTCTCGGCGGCAAAAGTTTTTTTTGACTTCGCTACGTATTAAATTGCCATATATTAGAGAAGGTTTTATTGGCTAGTTTGTGTTAGATCCACTGCTTCAGAAATGTATATTTACGCTGCCCTATCCCCTAGCCCAAAGTAAACATTGTATGACTAATTTGAGGTAACCGGACAAAAACTCACCGGACAAAAGCTCACCGGACAGAAGCTCACCGGACAAAAGCTCACCCGTTTTTTCACAGGCCCAGACAAAAGCTCACCTAATTATTTTTTTGGCTACTAGGGCGAAACACGGGCTGGTATAAAGTGCGGAAGCGATGAACATTGCACCATTTTCAGGAAAACTGCTACCCCTCATACCATGCAAGGGTGTCGACATATAAGCCATAACAGGCGGAGAAGGAACGATTTTGGAAAAAAATAATAGGTCACTGAAATTAAGTGGAGCTGATAAGTCTCTTCATAACTAATGAATCGGTTTTTTGGGGTTTCAGGTTAATATTTGAAGAGGGTGAATGGCTAAGAAAATTATGATGTTTTCTTCATTGTCCGTTGTAAATGTATTTGAAATAAAGGATATCTCAGGGTGATGTGTAAGGGAAACTGAAGCAAAACTCTCTTCTACAAATCATTAAATTGCCAATTTTTAGAAAATATTTTGAAGAAACGGGAGTTGAGCTTTTTGGACAAGTACAAGACAGTTGACCACTTTGGGAAGCTGTGCGGAATTTAGGAAAGGCTGACGTTGCTTCCACCACAGCTTGTGTTCAAAGGACTTTCCTACGTCAGGGAAAAGTCTACCGGTGACATCAGTGACCTGCTGTACTACTTGATTGCACGTATGTCAACGGCCCCTTTCGTTATAATTCTGCTGCTTCAGCGGCGGCACCCAGAGCGAATTATTCCCTTTGCGTGACTGTGCGCCGACGACGACCGGAGTTTCCCGTACAAGGGTGGAATATGTACGACGTTAATCTTCAGGATAAAGATTGGACGAACAACACTTTCGAAGGATCGAATAATGGGTTCCAGAAGCACGTCGGCCACGCCCATCCTAGCGTCTGGAGGCTGATTGAATGCCTCCAGCAAAATCAGGTGCTCGTTTCTACAGTATTGATACAAGCCCGGAGAAGTGAGCCTCCATGTGAAGCGGGTACGAAAAACCACACTGCGCCTGCAGAATCGTCTGAAAAATATTTGCGAGGGGTTCCAACTTCCAGGTACACCCAGATCTACGAAGACAGCTGAAGGTATTAGGGAACTGCATTCGCTTCTTACCAATCGAAACTTGTTTCCACTCTAATCAACAGACCATGAGCCTGTCAAATTTAATTTATCGTAACATTTTAGTGCCGTACGCATTCTCCTAAGTTGCCAGCACGCGTGTTAAGACCAACATGGGATTTTCTCCTGGTGAGCTTTTGTCCGGTGAGCTTCTGTCCGGTGAGCTTTTGTCCAGTGACCTTTTTCCGGGGATTCCTAATTTGATTCCATCTTGTGCGGAACAAGATGCTTATCAGCGGTCAACACGTACTAGAAAATAAATCATCTGAAAGGTTCAACTAATAATCTTGAATACAAAGCTTCTTTTGCACTTCCTATTTAAGGCGGGAAACAAAGCTGAATATTTTACCACACCTTACTGTGGCTGGAATTGATATCCTGCGAACGACTTATTTTTCGCAAGCTCAATATTTCGCGATTTAGGTCGAAGCTGAAGTTTTGGAACACTTCGCGAGTTCTAATTTTCGCGACGCGGTGGGATCTCAATAGAGATTCCAACGTGTTTACATTTTACCAGAATTATTTGCGGGACCTATTTGTCGCGAGATGTAGGCGATTCTCGAAATTCGCGAAAATTAGGTTCTCACGAAATTTAGGTAATTTACATTATACCTCCCAAAGCAAAAAAAAAAAAAAAGTATATTAAAACATATTTGGGATGTTTAAGCAACGTGTACTTACAAATCAATACGCATAAAACAACCGTGCAAATTGGGAGCCATATTCCCGGGATATTTTGATAAGATCTAGGAAGATCACCCCTTCCATTAACCTTCTACAACTCACAAGGGCGCACGCAAGAATAAAACATTACGAGGCACAAACTAAAAATGGCTTTCAAACACTATCTACATGAGCCTGGCTTTTATATCTATTGATATTTAGATGACCCGACGAACAAAGGAGTCATTTTTCCCACATTATTAAAGCCCTCGTGCAAACCCAACAAAACAAAACACGATCTGCTTGCGAAGCATCGCTAAATTGCACATTTTTTTATCGGGAAACTCAGTTCAATCTTCAGGCGACTTTGAAGTAGGGCTGGGCGTCGATTAAAAGTTGTAACCCGATTAATCGCCACCCTTTAATCGATTAATTAATCGATTAATCGGTCTCGTTAATTTCCATGCATACTATTTTTAAAAAGTCAGAAATTAATATTTGTTTTCTGTTTTTGCCTTTGCTGAACGTGAGGTAAAGGGCCTAATACACAAGTTTTATTATGAATCAACCTTGATGTGTAGTTAAGAACAGTTTGAAGGCACTGACACATTATTACTTCAGCTGCATGAGGTAAAAGGTTCGGTGATATTATCCGGCAAGAGCGACCTCCTTTGATTGTTCAAACTATAGTCTTTCTCTGTTTCGCTAAACGGACACTCAAACGCTATTGAAGTGGCCGGGAGACGTGTAACCTTCAGCACCTTGTCAGGAGTTAGAAATCTTCCCCCTACAGTTTACTTTAGGCTAAATTCTGACCTAAAGTTTGTTTGCCCTTCATAGAGGTGTTCTCCTCCACGTCTGCGTGGTGAAAGCGTTTACTTTTTACTTTACTTTGGTTCGTTAAAATATTACCGAATAACCGGTTAAAAAAATTAATCGCGATTAAAGCATTAATCGATTAATCGGTAGGTTAATCGATCAAATGCCCAGCCCTACTTTGAAGCATCATATGAAAGTTATCCAAACAAACTAAACAGTGCATCTGCTCGTGTATCTTACCGTGGTTCATTCCATCTACTTTGCAGAGAGACCGTAAGATGAACAAAAAGCCGAATGTTTACAGTGCGCTTTCGCCATAATCCCAAAGCTTCGTCCCGCGCTCCGTCCCCAGACAGGCGGCAGTGGCTGGCCGAGAACTCGCAGGCCCTTGTTCGCGTGCCCTTTAGGGCCACTCTGCTGCCATCCAATGATAACGGAAACGGAGGAGCCGCGATAATTTTTCGAGTCCCCCACGGAATTCACGCAGCCGGCTCTCCTCCTGGAAGCCTCCCCTCTCTATCCCCCGTCTACCAACAACTCTCCGAATGTCTCGCCGAGGGAAGGGATATAACGTCGCGCGATGGACTACGCTCAATTTCCTCCGCACGCGCGGCGGTCCGCGCCGAATCCAAACTCCCTCTCCAATCGGAGAATCGGATCCCCCTCCCCAAACCGGAAACGGGATCTTCCTCACCCTCCGAACCAAACCCCCTTAGGGACCCCTTCTCCTGCCCCCAGGCCCAAACCCTCAAGCCATCCTCTTGGCTAGGCCTCCTTAGAGTACCGAGCCCTGTCTCGTGCTGGTCGGTTCGGAAGAAAGAGGGGACCAGGTTTTGTGGGGAAAACGAAGTTGGGCCTTCCGATCGCTCGTGAGAACGACTCATGCAAGCGTATGCTTTTGGGATCCCGGCTCCTCTTGCTTGGGTTGGGAGTTCGTTCCTGGGAGAACCGTAAAGTTTACGGGCTCTGGTGCGGTGGTCGCCCCCCTTCCCCCGGTTTCGGTTGTCTCGGATTCGCGCCACGGAGAAGAGACAATGGGCCACGCGCGTTTCGTCCCGCCCGCCTCCGACCCGTTCTGGGAATTGGTTTTGTTCTTGCTGACGACCCGTACGAATCGAATCATGCTTTAGGGACGAAGGGAGGGAGGGTTGGCTGATTCTAACCCGGTTGTGTGGTCGTTTTGTGCGGCTGATGTTGGTTATTGTGTTGTTTGCGTAGTCTCTCGCGCGCCGACATGCAATTCGACTGCTGGGATTAGGGTGGTCTAAAGTTACCTACGTTTTTGGGTTTTTTTTTCTCGGTTGTTGGGGTTATATTCCACAACGGAGGTACTATATGTGAGGGGCAACGGAGATAAAAATCGTTCTCAAGAATTTCTGCGTCCTATATTTTTTTTCTTCTGGTATATGGCCGTAGTAATAAATAATGTGAGCGTTATATTCAGGCAGTAATAAGTATAACCTTACCGATATTTTCTTTCTTGGGAAACGTCAGACAAGCTCTCGTGTTTATTTTGATCACTGATTAATTTCTTTAGTGATTTCTTTTTATAAAAAATAGGAGTGGTCACTTTTATAAATATTCAAAAACTCAAAAAGCTGTAATTTTGAAACATAAAAAAACAAGATTTGTATTTTATTTTACGGCGTTGTTTTATTCCTTCGACAAGACCAGTGTTGGCAGAACTCTAAGGAAGGCGACCGACGGTCGTAAAATTATATAAACAAGGCAAGCGTACACAGCTGTTATATAGTTTGGATTTGTATTACACTCTCGCAGAGAAATGGTTCAAGCACGATCACTCCGCATCGTTTTAGGTCACGATAACACGTCAGAATAATGTGCCAAATATTTTTTTCCTACGAAAACCAATAGTTCATTTCAGTTATGTGAGAACTCTGAACCTTTGATTTAAAGCGACATGATCTCATATAGAAAAAAACTATCGCTGGTCGTACAGTGATTTATTTTTATGGTATACATTAGTTTCTAGTTTTTTTTTTTAATTTTTTTGCGTGTTTTGCGGAGAAAAACGGCTGATCATTTGCTGCAAAAGACAGGCGTTCTTGCCTATCTAAAAACAGCTAATAAAAAAAATTAACGCCTTGAACTGGGCGTTATCTCTTTAATGTTCGCACATCCCGAGGAACGAATTCGATAATTGTACCGTACACGAAGAATGAACTCAATCGCAAGATCTATCCCGAAATTAAGGCTTAAGCAGAGCGACTCGTGCTTGCTCCTGGAACACCCGCGCATTCCGAGCCATGTATGGCTCTCTCGGGCCTGCCGGCCCTACAGGCGCGCGCACACCATTAACGAATTAGGACAAAGGGAAGTTCTCCGTAACAAACTTAAAATTTCATCGTGTCCGCAATAACATCATCTAAAAACTAGAACAAAAACACAACAAAAAAAGACATTAGCATTATGCTTTTCCGTCATGCAAAAGTAAAAGGCACGAGAAACACGTTACTAGGTCACTGCGAGCGCGCGGTTTCATGCCCACGCAACTTGGAGCGCAATAAAGCCGGGGTTGACGTCGTAAAAACCGGCCATTTGTTTCTGAACCCCCTCGGCCCCCCACTGCCGTCCTCTCCGTGGCACCTTCTACCTCCGGTCAGATTTACAAATGCCCCCTCCCCCCGCCCTTTACCAACTCTAACTCCAGGAAAAGCACAAGTACCAAAGGAACCTCGCTCCTTCCTTTGGAAGCCTCGTGCCTATTTAGGCCCCGACTGTACTACATACTCGGAGGTTTCGGGACAGTGTTTTGTTAGCGCGGCTACCATGTTGCGCGCGGACATAACGCAAAGAAGGAGGAACCATACGCTGAATATTTCATACCCGCCTTTTCCTCATTTTTTCACCCCAACGTCTCTTTCCCCACTTCTTCTGTTTTGCCCCGGGTCTCACGCAACTCCCCAAGCGGGAGTGGCATGCGCCCGGGAGGTTTTGCTGTGGCGGCGGTAGCTCTTTTCCAAATTACCTACCTGGTGTATTTTTCTTCCCCCCCCCCCCCTCTAGTTCTTTATACTCGACGTCCACTTCTCCGCAGTGTTTGCCAGGGCGCCGCGCGAGCTGAAACACGAGGCCATGCCCCTATGCCCCCCACCACCATCTCTCCCCTCTTAAGCGAGCAAGAAACGCGCCTTTCAAGCTTACCAACGGAACAATATCGGGATGTCCAGTCAACCAGAAACGCACGAATAAAAGCAGAAACAAAGCCCAGAGGCGGGAAGCCGGGAATATATAGCAATATACATACCGGCAGTTTCCATATACCACTTTATGCCTTCCGATCTTATCCCCCCGCAAAGAAAATACCTCGTTTCTTTGTACCTTGCGGCTTCGTCGTCTTGAGACCGCAACTTCGTCCTTCTTTCCCGCATTTCCACAACTTTTCCGGGTTGTCCTTCGCTTCTTCTTCCTTCCTCTCGTATCCCCTTTACTCATTCCCCACTAGCACGGTCTGGAAGGCCGATCTATCTTCATTTAGCCACTCGCCCTCCAAAATATACCCCACTCGGAAATTTCTTTAAGCCTAGATTTTGTTAGGTAGTCTCGAGTTGCATTAGGCGGCCGGGCAGGAGGACGTGGTAAATATTCTCCTTCCGCCGGCCAAGCATTAAAATATGAAACCCTTCTCGAAGGCCCTGCGCTATGTCGAAAGAAGGCGCCCGGGCTATAATATGCATCGAATTACTTATTCAGGCGAGGGGCTTCGCCGCTGGTCCCACAAAGTCGATTGTAAAAATGCATGTCGGCCTCGCGTGTATGGATTGGATGAAGGTCTGGGCAAAAAGCACTTCTCTTTGTTGTTAGTATTAGTATTTATGTTTTAATACACCGCCGCTTTTTGGACGAGAGCTTAACCCCTTCTCTTTGGGCTGTAGAGACATCAAATATCACGCGGAGAGTTCGATGAGGAAGCGCTTCGGGTTTCTTTGATGTCCGAAGACGGTGGATAGCAAAATTATTAAAGCGATTCGCATTTTAACATTTTACATGGAAGAAGTCATGAATAAATGGTGCGAACCATCGGGTCAGCGACGACTCTACTAAGCCAAGAAAGTTTGTTGTGTGTGTGTGTGTGTACGTGTGTTTGTGCGCGCGTGTGTGCGTGTGCGTGGGCGTGTGTGTGTGTGTGTCCGTGTGCGTGCGTGCGTGAGTGTGTGTGTGTGTGTGCGCGTGAGTGCGTGCGTGCGTGCACTTGTGTGCGTGTGTGCGTGTGCGCGTGCGCGCGCGTGTGCGTGTGTGTGTGTGTGTGTGTGTGTTTAGCACACCGATTTGAGCTTCGCGAGTCCAAGCACCATACCAATATTGCAGATACAGTATATACCCGTAGAAACAAAGTTATGTCGTCTCCCTTGGAGTCATTTTCTTTTTTTAGTCCAAATACCGTAATCATTATTTGGCGGCTAAACATGGAGGAGTACATTATTGGATTTCTGAGCGCACTAAAAGTTCAATGGGTGAATCTTAATCGCATATTCTAAATCATCCGCGACATTTAAAGATATATGTCAAAAAGCGGATCATTTTTCTTAATTAGTCACGCATATATAATCTAAAACTCGAATAAATTTATGTCACTCTTTCGACACATGTCGAGTTTTTTTTTTTTTCTTTTTTTATTTACAAAAACACTAGAACGTTTGTCGTTTCATATTTGCATGAAAATATTAGTTTGCCGAACTTCCCATCATGTTTTTTTTTTTTTCAGTCACAGCTTACAAAACGCACGGCTTTTTGTTCGCGAATCATTTGCAGCGTTCGCGCCCTCATCGGCTAAAATGCCTCTATACAGTTGTCTACGAGCCGATACAGTTCGCTCAAAACTCTCTACGCCCTGCACTTAAGCTGACTGAGACTCTACTTGTATTGTGAAAGACCAACAGCATCCATTCATCAACCTTCTGTAAACGCGCCTAGTCACAAATTATCGCAGCACACGTCATTGGTTTTTTTATAGGGAACCACAAGTTCAGCTTGTTCTGTCATTGTCAATGGAAGATACCGAGTTGCAAACGCATTAGCCGCTCCAAAGAAGCGCGTCAGCGACCACGAGCACGTATTGCTAGTTGCCTCGAGCAACGGGGCAACGGGGACTTGCGGTTTAGAGCACGCGGACCCTTCAAAACCACCCGAGCTCTCGTTCCATATCCGTCCACTGAGTGTGTACACACACGGGGCGATTGTTGAGTCGTGCGGAGACAGCGCAGCGAACGGGACAAAGCAGATCCTTCAACGGTGACGCATGCAAACGACGTGGCCTTACTTTCATTTATTTATTTATTTTTTCTCATTCAAGCAATGTGATGAGTTCCAGTGCTCGATGTGAACAGATCTTCCCCCGGCACCGCTTTGGTTTTGTCCTGGGCACTGAGAGACGGTCAGAAGGGTTTCGATGATCGTGCAATAGGTGTCAGCAGATTATATTGACCTGTATCCTGATAGAATTTTATTTTTTTATTCTGATTGTTTCAGGGAGAGCCCGACGAAGGCGTTCTTGCGAGAAATATTTAGCGTACAGAAAAAGGAGGCTGAAGTCATATTGGCTTCTGCCAAAAGACCTACTCGTGAAAATTAATAGCGTTCGGTGCATTTTGTGTATTAAAGAATTCATTTTGAAAATTAACTTGAGAAATATTTAATTTAAAGATAGGATTTTAATTGGAAGCACATAAAGCATTGATCTAAATCACTAAATAAACCAACATTGGTTTAGATTTTAACAAAATAACAATATATTAGGGTCCTAAAAAATAACTCAATACGGACGCATTTTTAAGTTTGTTTTCTATCAGAAGGCATATCTGCGCGAGTGGTTCTGCTCCTGGTGGACAGAACGCTTAATCATCAACCCACCTCTGTCGTAGAAATAAAGCGAGTGTGGCTCTCGCTGTCGCAACGAAACGCTGTGTTGTTCGAATGGCATTGCAAGAATAAGCTCTAATTCTTGGGAATACACCCCCGTCATGCGAAGAATACGCAGTCCCGCGCTTTCGCCACGGGGACCAAGACCGCTGGCGCAAAGATGCGCTATGATAGGAAACCCAAACCTCAAAGCGCTACCAAATAGAGTGTTGTTTCGTTTCGTATTAAACACCGTAAAATACTGCTCATACCTTATATAATATTTATAAAATGCGTTGAGTTAGTGATTTTCAATGATGCCCAGAAGTTTTCTTACGAAAATTAAACCTTTACATTGACTAGCAAAAAACTAGTTACTGAAAAGTAAATATCAAAGCAACTATTGCAAACGCGATTCAGAGTATTTTTTTTTTTTTTATCGGAAATGTTTGCTTTAGCTGTTAATAAATGTTCAGTTGAGAGTAAGCGCATTCCCTGTTCGCCTTCCTTTTTTGTCCTTGTCTTTGTTAGCGCTTTTAATTTCAGAAGTCCTGGACCAACTCGCCTGCTTCGCCACTTTGAAACGTTACTTATTTTCCTCAAGGGGCCCTTCGGCAAAGATCAATACTTCATCAACTGGTTTTTGTGCGATGAGTCATTTTCTCAGGAGCGATTTGACCACTGTTTTGAGATTTAACTTGCAGAATACTTCGTAGGAAGTGCGAAGTAGAGTTGGCCGTTTAATTTGAATGGAAACTGCTTGAATCATAACCTGCTAAATCATTCGTTATAGCTGAAGGCGACCCCCCTCCCATTTTTTTTCAACTAGGCTGGAATCGACGCAGCACAATTTTTGTTCAAGTTTTACAAGTAAGTTAGACTGTTATTTCGTTTTCCTGTAAAAAAACAGGAAAAATAAAAAACAAATAACGCATCAGCATCCCCGACATTAGCGCCATTTCCCAGCAGCGGTTATTAGCGGAAGCAGCTCTAAAAGAACATTTGGTCTCGGCGAGATGTACCTCCTGAAATGGCAAATGTTGGCACAGCGCCAATCTAGAGTTCCCACTTAGTTGTGCCCGGCTTTTTCCGAACCGTGTAAGCTATGGTAGCGGCTTACTCTTTGTAATTAACAACTTTTAGTGCGAAAGAACCGCGATATCACGAGTACTGCCCAAGTCCGATCGGGATTTCTATAGCATTAGTTCTTTCGCATAAACGGCATCAAAATGAAAAACTGAACCATCGTTTCGCTCCTACTTAACACACTACAATTCCTAGAGCTTCCACATTACAAGTACAACTTTGAACAATTGTTGTGCCTCTTAGTTCAAGTTACGAATGATTATTAGGTCTATGAGTATGTGACACAAATAAAGGCCAACATTTATCTTACAAGAAGCAGTCCCCTGACTTCACATTGCAGGGAGCGTAATATGCGTGACTGGTTGGTCTGCAATGGTCAAGAGCCTACACGTTGCCGTAAATTACGCGTGTCTTGGTGACTTTTTCAATTATATTAATTAGCGAAATTTCAGTACTACACATTCTGAATAGAATATTCAGTCGCACTCGGGGAACACTTCTTATGAACTCGACTATACCTAAATTTCGTTTCATCCATATTCTCCGTAGAACAAAAGGGATACTTTTTTATTTTTATTACCTCCTGGTGGTCGCGACTTATAGGGACATAACACCAGATTTCGCGGCGTACGAAGCTAGTTAAGTTTTCGTTGAAGTGTCTTGGACTTTGAGCGAACACTTTTGCAGTCGACTAACTACATTCAAATGCGGCGCCGAATCTATTCGTCGGATTCATTGATTAGGGAAGCTACTGCAGATCTCCAGTGAATGGTCCCAATTAGTGGCAAGGCGGCGCTTTCTGTTGTCACTCGCTGCACAATGAGGACAGTTGAAACTCGTTTTGCGGAGACTTGAATGAAGGGTTGGATGTCGCTAAGCCTTTCGAACTTGGACGGCATGGGTTAGGAGGATGGCGTCGAAGGCAATTTAGAGAGGTCCAAGCCGACGTCAGGTGCAGTTGCTATCTGATAGAGCAATTCGATTTTCGCACAGTGAATGGTTGAACAACTACACATCCAGGAGAGAGAATTTCAGCGTTCTTTAATGTAGTGGCGAAACTTTTTGTAACATTTGTAGTAAGTGCTCTTTCAAACGCGTACATGTCCTATTCTTGGAAAGCTGTTTCTGCAAGGAAAGTTTTCACGCTGCACATTGCATGCCCATAATGCAGCTCTGTTTTACTTTATTTACACCGAGAAGCATTAAAACATTGTTTTGAGCCCCAACGTTGAGATTTGAGAGCGCTTTATAGAAAATCACAGCAACTTTCATATATACTGATATGATGCATATAAGAAAATATAATAAAGTTTTGCAAGAAACGGAAAAATTATAGTGTTCTTCACACACTATAGTTGGCCATAACGGTCAGATTCAGGAAGAGTATTGAACAAAGTGTGAATTACTTAAATGCTGGGCCTTTAACGGAACAATAACTGAAAACAAATTGAAGGTAAAAATAGGCAATACTGGTAGCAAATCGTTATAGAAGTATATGAGCGCCTTAGAAACAATAATTAGCCACTTGTTTCTATGAAGTTCTATAATGTGTGAAATACATTAAAGGAATTTGTTTAGACGACATTAAACTATTGTTTCAAGGAGCGGAGAACGTTTCTCTTTGTCGATTTCCGAGCTAAACTGCGCGTCGCAACTTGGTGCATCTGTCATGTGACGTAAATTTCCCTCCTAAATTTAGCGGGGAAACTAAGTTTGGTGTATCGTGACGTCAGTTTTCCTGCTTGATTTGTTAGGGCAATTGTATTGATTTGTTTCTGCAACGTGTCTTCAGGTCACGTGACGTAAATGTCTCGCTAAATTTAGTGGGGAAATTGAATTGGTGTTTAAGTCACGTGACGTCATGCCAAGTGACATTCATTTTTTTTCCTCCGACTTTGGCAGGGAACTTTAATTGGCGTATAGATTCCGTGATGCCAGGTCACGTGACATCAATTGACGTCACGTGTTTAAAGCACATATTTAGTTTTCCAGCTAAATATAGAGTGAAATACACGGACGGACGGACAGACGGTCAAACTATTGTGATTTGGGTACCGTTAGAAAGAATTATATATGCTTCAAAAACTTGGAAGCTTTTGATGCGCACCAAAATACGCAGTGCGCAATACTGCGACAAGCAATATTGCGTTGCATTCTGGAGTCTCCACGAAAAGGCAGGAAATTCGCTTCCGGAACTAGAAATTCAATATTCCTGTTTGATGTTGCGCGGTTCATCTCGATTCTTATGGGTTACACTGCTTTTTATTTAGCGGGCATCGCAAATATTTCCCTTAATTCGCGTCACCAAGCGCGTCTGCTCAGAAAAAGCGCATGGAAACTCCGTAATGCTCTTGGCCCCCGATATGTTTTATATTGCTCCTCGGAGTCATCCAATAACTCAATAAAATTTTAAAATTATGATATTTAAATCCCGCAATGTTACACCAGAAAGCCCGTTGTTTTGACGCACAAGTATTGAAGCAGCAGCCAAGAACCATTGCCTTTCGTGAACAGCACCATTATGTAGCCAAGAAGAACTGCCCACGACACTCCGCGGCGTTACTAGACGTAGGAAGCTAGCCCTGAAGGCGGGTCTACTGCAAGACCTCCTCAGCGTTCTCACACTGTTTGTTAGTATAGTTAATATCCTGGCTAGACGTCGATATGGAGAGTACTGTACGCGCGAGGTAAACTGCCGGTGGCAGTGCTGATAAAGTTAAGCGTGCCATTGGGCAAGACAGAAACGTATGAAAATTCGTTATCCCGAGTGCTTGGGAATATTGAAATTTTTCGTTAGAACTCAGTTAACCTTTTAAACGGCGTCAATGTGAACATTTTTAATTAAACATATTTTCTAAAAGAGCGCAAGAAACTGACTCTAGAGGAGCGAGTAAATTTCCCCAAAAACATTAAAAACATTTTAATCGTAGAAATGTACGATATAACCGAAACCGAAGCTAACCTGGAACTTTACCGTTCCGCTGTCTTGTGGTGATGTCAGATGTTTTATAAGAATCAGCAAATAGGCAGCTTGAGCCTGTTTTGCTCAACTTCAGAAGCAGTCAGAAGGCCGTCGCGATCGTCGGTGGGAAATAATGCACTACGATTTGTGAAGCTCCTCTAAGTCAAGCAACGACCAGCAGAAGTTTTAAGATTTGTAGCACCAGATTTGAGATGATTCGCCGTTCGCATTCGATCCGCCGGCATCGCCTCCGAGCGGACCTCCCGTGGGGGGCTGCGCATTCGCGACCCGCCAACATGTGCACCCAGATGCCTCTTCGAAGCAGGATGCCAAGGAAGGTTTTATTTGCTAGCAAGATGTAAACTGTTCTCCATCACGATGCGAACATTAGCAGCGCAGCGTTCGCCTTTGACTACATGAACCAGCTTCCGTCACAGAGATTTCTCGGTCGGAAACCAATAAGACGAGTCTGTTGCGTTTTCTCGTAGTGTTATTGCACCCCACGGTCAATCGACGATTCCCCTCCCACCTCCATCGCATGCCGCAAGCAGCCAAAGCCGGACGTCATTCCCAAGACCACAGACGCTCACTATCCCTGAACTGCACAACGCCGTCGAGTACGGGAGCGTCGTCTGCTCTCGGATACATTTGACGTAACGGGGGCCTCTGCTTCTTGTTCCCAGCAGTGCGGCAGCAAGGGATTTCGGAGGTGTACATGTAAGCTTGTAAATTCTTTTTCTAGAAATGGAAGGAAAATCTGGATAAGATATTTCGTAGACATACTTACGGGGGGATATTTAGTACATGAGGAGATATTTCACGAAAATGTATGACCATCAATAAATTATCAATATTTAGGCGTTCTGGACGAGCCTAGCTCGTCCACATGTCGCCATCCCCAAACCGTTCAGGACGAGTATATCTCGTCTGCTTGCCCCGGTTCACGCACTCAACCGTTTTGGACGAACCATGCTCGCTCATGTAGTATGCCGCTGGACCTACAAAACGCAGCACTACTTCTTTTTTTAGTTTTCTCCAGTTTTGTTTTTGGATACATATCTGATTTTGAAGGTAACAATTTTGATTTTGGAAACAACAATGACGCAGTTCAGGGTGAGGAAATTCCAAAATTAAAAAAAATTTTAAACTGCTGAAAAAGAAAAAAAAAACGCTCAAGGAGACTTGTTGTTAGGACCTCTTCCATCATCTATCCTAAATATGGCGTATTTATGTGTTCCCTCAAAAGATTGAGTAAGTCACATAGGGTACAATATACAGACACGAATGAGTGCTAAATTGGAGTAAGCTAATTAATGCGCGCATTTTTGACCTTCCGGGATAACATACCTAAGAGAAATAAGAAGAAAAATAATTAAGGATTTTAAGGAGATACGTTTCAGCAAAATCTTGTCTAATATTTTTTTTTTCTTATGCAAAAAAACATGCGCATATGACCGCGCTGGATATATCGATGTGCGGTAGCTGACAGATAAGACTTAACGTAAAGTACGTTTCCCGAATAACTTCGGCTTGGTTGGTCGCGTTCTTTCGAGTCAGCTTTGCCACTGGCCTCCGTCTCACCGCGGCTTATCGATCAAAAGATTCGATCTCGTGTTTTTGCTTCGAGCTGTGCGCAAACGCGATCACATCTGCTCCGAAGTGAGTCCATCACGCGCTCCTTATGCCCAGAAAACGGCAAGGATCCAGAAAGCAAGAGCAGCCAAAGGTTTCGAATCATTTGTCAGAACCGCTCGATGAAGCTAAATGGAACACGCGTCGGCCTAGGACGATCAATGCCGTCGAGGCTCCGCCGTATGCCCTAACCAAAAGACCGGGATTCATTAAGAACGCCGCGTGACATTTTTGGAGGAGCCATTTTTCAGCCATTCCCTTTGCTCGCGTCCGACTTTGTCGACAAACACACTCGTAAAGAGCTCCGACTGGTAAGTCTCCATGTTCCTAAGAAAATAATGGTAAAACAAAAAGAAAAAAAAAAGCGCTTATTGAATATTCTGGCCTAAAGATCCTTCTAGCTGGTTTTCTTCGACGTATACAGTGCTATATTTGTTCGTGGGATTAGTTGCTTGAGTCATAAAGTGTGTCATGAAGATAATGGCGGGGGAAAGCGAGTCAATGTTGAAGTTCCTTTCTTTCGCGGTAAGACTTTTAATAGCGTTTTGACTCTCACTCATAATATAATGAGGATGACTCTTGGCAATGAAGTGGCTAATGAAGTTTATTTAATTTATGTTTCGTATCGTGTTCGGCGACCTGTTTCCTTTTAGGTGCCTTACGCTTCCGCATGGCACAAAAACAGGAACGTTATCAGCAAGGCCAACTGAATAACAGAAACGTAGATTCCATTGAGCAACTGATATTCCCGGTTCGGTCTAACGGGTATCTACTTCGCTAATCGCTTTCTGCACCCGCTGACGCTAACCAACTTCGAGAGCCGACGAAGACGGAACTCCCAAGGACATCGGGCATTCGTAACAATTTTCCTGGAAAAAAACATTTACCGAATCGAGATACGCGAAGGCACACCGACACAATCGTGTACACACATAATGAACTCGTGTTTGCAGACGCAACTACACTGCTCGCCCATCGCGGACCGCTGCCGTGTACGCAGGGCGCTAACCAGAAAAACATGTCTCGACGACAAGAACACCTAAGAACAACTTTCTCCTTTGCAGGATCGTCCCCAGCAGCAGCAGAAGCAGCAGCAGTAGAAGCAGCAGTGCCAAAGAGAGACCAACTAGAACAAGCAGCCTCTTGTCTTCCGACTCTCTTGGACTCGGGTTGCAGAAAAAACCCCGACTGCGAGCCTAGAGCCCCTGAAGAAACCGTCGGTTCCGCGAGAACAGCACGGCTAGGCCTAAACGAAGATAAACACCGTTTCTCTGGGAGCCTGGAATGAGTCAGCGTTCCTAATTACCGGGACCCCTGCCGCCGCTGCTTTTCCTCGGCGGTCCAGAACGGGTGATGGAAGGAGACGGCTGCCGGTTTGCGGATGCAAGGGCGATGGCAAGCACACTGTTCTTCGCCTCTGCCACCACCATGGACGCGCTAGCTTGCACGGCGGTCTCTCAACCTCCTCCTTGTGTTTTTCCTCTCTCTCTTTCGTCGCCTTCCTCCTTTCCCCGTGGCCCTCATTAGTCTCCTCTTCTTGGACACGTTCGTAACAAGCGGGACGGACACGCTGCTGCGGGGCTGGATAGTTTTTCGGGACGAGGGAGGCGCTAGTGTCCGCGAAAACACGCCGACTAGATTGGACCACACGCTGCGATAAAGTGTACAAAAGGACGGGAGGACAAGGGGGAGGGGGGGGGGGGGGTTCGAAAAGAACGCTGTGGCAAGGAGGGCAATAGAGAATCGGGAAAAGGAGGGAAGGCACTCCGCTGGAACGGACAAAAATCCGAATGAAATAACCGAGAAGGGCGGGAAGAAGCGGGAAAAGCGATGCGATGTTCGAGTCTGAAGTGGAGACGAAACGCTCTGGTTTCCCTGTTTCTTCGTTCTCGGGCACACAAACCCCAGGCTTTTTTTTTTTTTTTTTTATTTGCTTGGGCTTTTTTGTGCGTTCTCCTTTTACTTTTTTTTTTTCTTTAGTTTTCTTACGGGCCTCCACAAATCTAATTTCATCCAGAGCGGGTTTTCCTTGGCCAGTCTTCTGAGGCGCCTTCTCTGTGTGCGGTTTTCGCGCTCTGCTAAAGCTGGTTTGTTTGACTGTCTTCTTAATCTCGAGCCTTAGTTTTAGATGGTTTGTTTTTATTCTATTTTCGTCTGCGGACATGCTTTCTCAGTTCGTGAAAATAAGGAGTGTTTTATTATTTTATGTTGTGGCTGTTACGCGCTACCCCACACCGCCGCACCTGCTTATCTTCGAAGCGTATGTGGAGGTATTGACTGATCTCCAGTTTTGACATGGGAATGAGATCCGCTCAATTCCGAACTTGAGCATTAAACTCGATTAATATTTTGTGTGTGTCTGTGTGCGTGTATGTTTGTGTGTGTTTGTTTGTGTGTGCGTGCATGTGTGTGCGTTTGTGCGCGCGTTGGTACGTCTTGGCAGCAGCCCGCGAACTGCTTAGAAGGAAAAGGAACCACTAACTTTTTAATGTGGTACATTCTGAAACTTGCACATATATAATCTCTTGTTTATCGAACGAATGCGTGTATTTGTATATACAGGTGTTTTATACAAGTTAAGATGAGTGGATTTATATTATGTAGGACACCTTTGATATCATTATAGGACACTGACTCTTTGTCTTACATCTTGCGAATTTTCAGCGTTATTTCTATAGCACTAATCTTCGTAGACTGCAAAAGTTGACGTGTAGGAAACTGGTAAGGTTTTTTTTTTTTTTTTGTCTTGTTTATATTTTTGGTCTATTTATTGCCCTTGGGAATCCGAACCATGCGAAACAAGATTTTTTTTTTTTGTGCAGTGCAATATTCAGGATAATTCAGATCTGCTGCTTCTTATAAATATACTCGTAGTTTTAACGTTCTAACGTCGTGGGAGATTGTAAGTTACTTGTTGTAGTTGTGCGGAATCGCTCTGAGACTCAACATCTTCCGAGTACCTGAAGTCCCGAACGATCACGGTATTCTAAGGAATTGGATTTCTGATCACTAGAAAACACGTTAACATCGCTCGGTTTTGTCGCTTGAACGCACAGTTGCAGCGTACATCACCCTGGTAAAAAGAATGCCACGTCACTGGGCTGTTAGCGCATGCGGGGCGTCTAATGCGCCGCCGAAAAGATAGGCTCACAATTCTTAGGAAACGTTAAACTCCGCAGTAAAAAAAAAATATGTTAGCACGCCGAAGGCGATTCATTGAATGATCTGTATTCGAATCTATGTGTAAGCTAATGAAAAGGCCGGTGTCATCTTTGGTGTCAAACACTCCTCAATATTGAACTACGCTATTTTATTTATTTATTTCTGTCTTTCTCTTTTTGTCTTTCTCTCTCTCTCTCTCTTTTTCTCCCTGGGAGTTAAATATAGAAGCGGATTATAAGCCATAGCTTTTTTTGCACTAAGTGGGACGTGTCATGTATGCTTAAAAGATGACTTAGTTATTTTTGTATGCCTATAGGCCAGCATTTCTAGCTCTTTTAGCGAGAAAAGGAACGTAATCGGTTTCTCGTGCTACATCCGATGCCGAATTTGTGTTGATCTTGGGAAACTATGTTGACTACTAGTGTCCCTTTCAATTGGATGTCAGTGAAGCGACGGTCGCCAAAAAAAACAAAAAAACACAACGGCATTTTGTTTTGAAAAATGTCTTATTTTTAATTGTGCCGTTTCTCGTGCTTTCTCTTCGACTATAGATCCAAAAAGTATGTTAAGCACTTGTCGGACTTACCGCACGGCACGTATTCCAAAATAAAGTGTATGAATATTAATTTATTTCTATATACCCGAGAGCCTGCTCTGCGCAGCCCGCTTGAAGTTCCGCTTCCACGAGAGCTCGAATATACCCGGGGAACTCTCTAAAGATTGCATACGCCCGTCTCTGCACGAAAATAGGCAGCACAGCACAGAACACTCCCAAGCTTGCTTATCTTCCTTCCAGCCTGCACAAATTTTACTTTTCTATCGACTTCGAACGAAGACATTCTGTCCGACCAGAACACACAAATAAAAATTGTCTGCTCCTTTATGTTTTTTTTTTTTTTCTTTTCTTAAATAAATTTTACTCATATTCGAAAGTGGAACGTAGCCCCACCCTAACGGGCACACTCTGAAGAACCACCAGGCGCATTTTCTACCTTACAAAAATACAGACAGGGAAAGGTGGCCCAGGCTTCGGAAAGTTGAGTTTCCCATTAGGAAATATGCAGGCTTTCTAGTTCTGCTCTGTGCACTTCACGACGGGGTTTCAAATACAAAAACAAGAATCCCGGTATTTTTTTGTTTTGTGAAAAATATACTTTTTATATTTGTAACGAATGACTTTATCTGATTTTTTTTTTTAAAGTTCCTTGTTTTATTTCAGGCATAGAATCTTTCACGGGGCTCCTGAGGCAACCGGAAATCGGAGTTGGCCTGATGGAAAGCATCTCGTTCGTAACGAGAAAAGAAAAAGGCGATTAAAGAAAAAAGCAAATCGATATGAAAAAAAAGCATAGTAAAATAAATTACCGGTGAAACATGACAGATACTGACAAATAAAATGAAAATCTTTCTGGCAAATTTTGTGGAATCGATAGAATATACAAAAAATCGCGTTTCATGAAGGAAGGCAGGCACGTGGGCGCCGGTTTTCACGTCATAAAAAAAAGCCTTTTAATTGTAGGTTTTTTTTTTTTGTCTCCTTCTATTAGCTGCACGGGTACTTGCGCGAGTGTACCAAAAGAAATGTTTTATGAAAAATTATGAAACACGCTTCTTCATTCGACTATACATAAAAACGGATTTATTGAGTCGCCTGCTTCTATAAAAAAAATATATATATATATTTCCTTTCAGGTACCGGAGGTCTTTGACGTCTTTAATTCTTGAAATTATTTGAAGTGTCACTCTTATAAACATACGTTTATGGGATTGCCTTCCCGGCTACATACAAGTCTGCAACATACGGAATCAAAACAAAAAAACTGCATCGCCAAGCTATAACTTATTTTTTGACGTATGCAAGTCTCAGAAGTTCCATGAATTCAATTAAATATACAATAGAGTATATGTCACGAATGTAAATCAGGTCATACAGGAGAGTATTCTTAAGGCGAACATCAATTTTTGTTGTAGGTGACACATATATAACCTTGCGGGGAGTATCCTCAGGGGTGTGATTTTTAGGATGATCTTTCATTCGGTGCTGCGCGTGGTGCGTCATACAATTTGGGCTACGTCTTCGTAGATCCTACAATCAACCCATCATTCCTCGACTTTATATTGTGATCTAACATGCCATGCATGTTCTTGACAACATCCGTCAAAAATTAAACGCTTTTTTTTTTCTTTTTTTTTTTAACTTCCGAATTCCTTTTTTTAGAGAGATTTACATTTGTCCTACATGCGCTTCAGATGAGCACGATATTCTAGACTAAAAAAAACGGAAGCAGTTTCTGCACGTTTAGAGACGTGTGAAATGAACTTAAAACAATGTATTCAAAAAAAAAAAAAAGAAAACAGGGTGGTGCATACATCTCTTTTGATGCTCCCACCTCCACAGAAACCTCATTTGATGCTCAGGTCTTCGTATGTTATAATGGAGACCATGGCGTTATAGAACAATAGACCGGGAAGCAGAAATCGATACAGAACTATAAAAGTAAAGGCGAAGAAGGAGTAACGGGCACCCCTGAACAAGGCTGAATGAGTTTGCTTCCACCTCTCCCTGGCAACCTAATTAAGAAGCGGGGGGCGTGGCGAAGTCCTGAACATCTCATTAAGGCTGTGCCACCAATCAGATTGGGACATCGCCGATATGGACACCAAAGAGCGAATCACGAAGAAAGAAGGGTTATCTTGAGATGCCTTGGGTTTCTTGAGCTGTCACTGAGTATGTTTTCGATGGGGTTTTCTTAGCATTTTGCACGTGTATACAAAAAACCTTAAATCAAAATGAAATATAGCTTGGGTTATACAGATGCCACACAAACGTGAACTTCAAAAAATTAAATTCACGCACCCCGGAAGACCCCTCCGGGTTTGTTTTTCCACTAACGTAAAAAAATCAGAGTCGTGTTGCAGGTACATCTACAGTAAGAATCAAGTCGGTCTACATAAACGACGTCTCGTGTGCTTGATGTAGACTAAACGTTTGTTCAGTTCCGTTAAACAACTAGGCAGAACTTTTGAACGTACATCCTGGAGCAATATTTTCACTCATTGTCCCATGTAGAACGCAGCCCCCTCCCGGGACCGAAAACGTCACAACCGACCTACACTCTCGCTGACTGGAAAGGGCTTTCAAGATGCCGTGGTTTCACACACTCGACAATCGGACCCGCTTATATTGCAACGAATAATACCAGTAAAGACTCATTGAACTTGCATTACTCAACCATAATACTCGCTCGAGGTAACAAAACAATGAAAACCGTATTCACAGAACGCACTAAAGATTGTCGGGTCGTTTTCTCGCCTGTTACCGTTTATTTATTTCTTTACTTGTTTCCGCGCCGATTACGACCACACATCCCGTTAGACGCGAGTGGAAAACGGTAAGAGCATCCCCCGCCCGACCAAAGTACAACAGCCAAGAGCAAACAGCGCGATCCATGGAACCAATGACAGGAGAGCAAAAGAAGAAAACTCGCGTCGGGCCGCTGTTCCCCAAAACGACGCCTATATAGGAACGGAGCTCCGGCACAGACCGTTTCTGGCAATGTTGTGCGTAGCTTGGTGCGAATGGAGCGTCATTAGGCAATCTCACGGCGCACTCCTTTGAGCCTTTTACTTGCCGTTCTCGCGCGAAGGTGAGCAGAGTCCGGAGGGCGGAGTCTGTCCGAATGGGGGAGGCCATAACTGATCCTGGTCGTTGATGGCTGCGCTGTGCGGCAAAGCCTCTCCCACCGGCTAGTGTGCGCTTCAGGTTCTGGTGGGAGACACACACACACACACGTACCCTCCTAGCTGGCAACACCGGCTGTCGATTCACGGAGGGTGAATGTCCCGGGCCAAACTCCGACGAAGCTGATTGTTTCTCGACGGAGAGTTAGTTGGGCCCGCGTTCGAATCAATCCGGCAATGAACGACTGTCGGAATCAGACCAACTGTTACAGGGCGAGATGTGTACCGAGTTAGAACATGAGGTCGCTCGGATTTCTAGGATTTGCTGACACTACTGACAGGCTGTTATTAAAGTCAGTACGACAGTTAGTTACAGCTTAATAGTTCCGGGGCGGGGCCTATTGTGATCAGGCTTCTTGCTTCGTGATTTCGTTCTTGGCCATTCTTTATTGGCTGGTGCCGCCATCCCAACGGTTGCGGATCGATAATTAGATGCGCGGGACACTCGTCACACCGGGAGATTTCCAAGTTATCCTTGACTCTTGCTTATTCTTAGTTTTCGGCAAAGCGGAAGTCGTAAAAACTCCGTAAATTTATTTTCGGCCCAACCAGTAAAATCCCCAAATATGCCAATGGAATGTGTGACCCAAAACATTCTTGTGCACGCCGCATATTTCTTCTTTTTTTACAATTACAGCTTGAATTAGAAAGTGACAGTTGGGAAGTTGTTACTCAGCCAGAAGTAAAAAAAAAGGTAAAACGGTGAATAAGAAAAAGGCTGGGGAAAGGGGAGGTGTATTTTTACTCTTCTCTAAAAGGGGTGTCTTCTCAGGACTCCGCGTATATCATCATCGGATAAATTTCCTTCCTTTTTTTCGAGTTAGGATTTTGGTTAACTTTGTCCCAAAAATGTTTCTCCTGGATTGCGGGAGTATTTACCCGTGCACAACAAGAATGTCCACTCCTGGACTGCGGGAATGGCTACTCCTAAAGTGCAAAAATGCCTACACCTTACTACAAGAATATACACTCCTGGACCAAAAACAAAGTATACTTCTGTACTTAAAGGATGTCTGATTCTGAACTACAAGAATGTCCACTTCTAGATTACCAGATTGTCCACACCTTGAACACAAGAATATTTACTTCTGGACTACTCGGATTTCTGCTCCTGGACTACAAGAATGTCTTCCTTCAGACGAAAATAATGTCTACTCCTGGGCTACGTGAATGTCTTTTTCTGGACTACAAGAATATCCATGGTAATAAAACCCGAGACTCAGGAACAAAGAAGGGAACGAACACAACACAACACAACGTCTCGTCTGTTCTGTGTTCCTGAGTCTCGGGTTTTATTAACATGAATCATCACCAGCTCGCTTGTTTTTTAAGTATTATTACAATAATATCCTCTCCTACTCTACAAACATGTTCACAACTTGACTACAATAATGTCTACACTGGGGCTACAAGGATGTCCACATCTTAGTTCTGGCAATGTCCACTCCTGGATATCACCAGAACTCATCAGGCTTTAAGCACTTCCAGTTTTACTACGCTTTGGTTTACCACTTCAAAAAATGAAATAAATTAGATATTTTATGTTTGTTCTATATGCTTCGTAGCCTTTATTAGATGATATAAAGAGGCTCAGACGATATGATCCGGAGACCAAAACAATAAACACGGAAGATCGCAAACAAACAAAAGACTAATAAAACTATTGTGTCCACCTAAGAGCCATATCCATATTTTGTAGCCTCATTTTCTCCACTTTATATATCTGCACCCGTATCTGATATCCGCAGTAAATCTCGCGATGCTTGCGGCGACCGAGAGAGATTAACGCCGACCAAACTACAGCCGTGCATTTTCTCATTACACTTGCCCCCCCGAATGTTCGTGCAGAAGGATAGCACACAAACGCGTCCATTTCTGTCACGTAGGCAGCGCTTTTAGGCTGCGAAACGCCCCGCGCGCAGATAGAACGTGCAGGCCCGTCAGCGCCACCTGGGGCGCTTTAATTTCATAAATGCAATCCCAGAGGCCCACTCATTCCGCCTTTATTTACGACGCGAACTTTGGATGGAACTGTTATCTCGTGCGATTGTACAAGAAAAAAAATCAAACAAGCGAAAAGCAAACAAGAAAGGGTTTGTTTTGCCGACTACACTACACGGGATGCTATGTTCGCATTCGTTTTTACTCGCGCGTGGCAATAGGAGGAGGGTGCGGGAACATCTTTTTATTGTGCAATGGATTCGGGGTCTTGGATGCATACGTTATTGATGGAATATTATGGCACACGCTTGTTCTTATCTCTCTTCTTGTGAGAGATTCTCAGTCTGGCGGCGATATCTTCGGACACTTATGTATTCATGTTGGGAGCGTTTACTGTCGTAAACAGGGGGCAATGTGCGAGCCTAGGTCAGTTTATTACCTATTTATACCATTGCTTAAAGTTTTCTGAAATGAAAGATTATTTTTTATGGTGTCGGGGTTGCAACATGTGTCTTTTGGATCGGGACTGAGTTCAACAAACTGCCGAATAATTGGTTAAAAGCAGGAATCAGTTTTAGGCATATTGGTATCGTAGATTTGAGTAAATACCAGATTGTTGCGAATAAATACAACTAGACACGCTTTATACACGTGGTCTTGAGCTATTTTTTCATTGATTGGTGGCGTTTTTCTCTTTAAGAACGAGAAAAATTATGGTATCTTATTCAAAACAATGGATTTTAGAAAAAACGTTCGAACTCATTACTTTAGAGTTTCCCCCACGGATCCACGTACAGCCACACGTGTGCATTTTCAACTGAAAATGTTTGTTCACAAGTCAGGAGCGGGACCATTTATAGCACATTTGCTTTATTAAAATTGATGTAGTTCGTTGTAAGATTCCACTCAGCCTAGATGACGGCTCAGAGAAGATCTATTTCAACGCAAAGAAAATAGGCCAACCCTATTTTTTCTAGAAATGTCATCGCGTGTATTTTAGTTCAGAAAGCGCCTCATCTATTTTTATGTAGTAATACGCAAAATGCTAGAAACATTTTACACATTTAATGATGTAAAATTGATGTTCCAGAGACTTGCCCCATTTTTACACGCTTTCAGCACTTATTTTTTATTACTTCTTTTTTAATTGTGAAATAGGGTGATATTGCATGAAACACTCTTGAACTTTGGTGGAAATAAAACGGAGTGAAAAGGGTTTACGTTGAAGCAGGACCGACGCCTTTCCTGAGGATCAATAAACATCCTCTTCGCAGGGTGTTCGCGTTTCATAAATGTCTTTGGAGCAGGTTCTTCTGGCTGATAAATATTGCCTGTATGAACGATTTCCACTTGATGCTAAGCTCCTTGAACTTTGGTGCACGTATTATGCTTTGCGTGAAATACTGACGATAACGGAGCAGCATAGATGCAACCCTAGTGATAGCGGGGAGGATAACCGGCAAGTGTCTTTAAATTGTCAGCTTAACAGCCAATAGGGTCTTAACCTTCCCTCTCGTCCGCCATTTTCATCGTCAGTATTGTCCCTTCTTTGTTTCCATAAGGAGTACATGTGGTACTACGTGCTTGTAAACTTGTTTCCAGTACAGACATATAACAAGATAGGTTTTTAGATCGCCAACATCCTATTTTAGTGCGTTCAACAGTAGATTAAGGGCACTCATCTATTTACATCCTTAAAGGGCCCCTGAAAATAAAATGTTCTTTTTATACACTCCGGTTGGGACACGCGGGTCAAAAAATAAATTTTGCTTATAAAACAATTTTAGAGAAATATTTTGGCGAGAGATTTATTTGAATTTCTGCGCGCAAAGTTCATGACGGCACGGAATGGTCATTCGCTCTTTCCAGATCAACGAGATGGTCATTCGCTCTCTCCACCTCAACGTGAAGGCGAAGCCGCTCCACCTCTCCTCCACGCTCCCGGAATGTCGACAGAGAAAACAAGTGGAAAGAAGGTGACCACAGTCTAAATGGCGTCTCGCGCAGTCGATATTGCTCTACATCTTTTTTCGCGTAAACTTAATTTTTTGGACACGCGTGTTCCAATTAAAATGTTTATAATAAACTTTTTTTTTTCTTCTGTAAAATGTAAAATGTGTTAGTGTGAAGGCTCGGATAATTTACCGCTACATTTTCCTCGGTGCTTTGAACACACTTTTCAAACGTTAATATTATAAGTAAAAAAAAAAGAGCACTTTAGTTACGTTAATATCTAGTTAGTGCGATTAGCGACACTCATAAGTGAAAACAATACTGCCGTCGCTAATAGCATTGCCTAGCATAATCTGGTTACGCAGGAGAAAACGCCATATATTATCGGAAGTACTCAACCGATATTAAAACGTGTTTACCTTTTGGTTGGAAAAAAAAAATATTTAAAAAATTACCCAAATGCTTTTCCCCGAAACGTAGCTCGAGCAAAAAAGCTGTGAACTCAGAATAGCTATAAGAGCCGCCATGTGGTCGTTTGGCTAATACGTGTAAAGATTAATAAAAACTTTATTAATAACTTCAGCTACGTTAACCGTGTGTTTAATTGTTTGTTCGGTACGAGACTTTCGAAATAGGTACAAGATAGGTGCATGCCTTCACTTCTTTGAAATGATTGTAAAATGACCCCGATGCCAATAGAAGGCAAAGAAGCACTTTCTCAATTATATCTTCCGTTGTGTTCATTCGCTACTTGGGATTTTTTGATCTAATGACGCATCAAGCCTCTAGTTTTTTTTTTTTGCAATGGTGAAATTTGTATTGTTGGATTGGAATTTGGTCATCAGCCCTATATAATTTACTCATATTCAACACTACTTGCGCATTTTGCACTGGAAAGAAATCTTAAAACAGCAACACGATACCTCACCACTGAGAATCATTCCAGTGGAATTATGTATGCAGTGAAAGTCAACTGAGCGACACTTAATAAAAATGTAAATTAATGAGCGCGAATAAATACCATACTGTGGGTATCAAGCTGTAAGCATTAAAAAAATACTCCATAAATCACCACAGTTGCCATAAAGACCACTAATGCCTGTTCTGTTTTGACATAAAACGACGTAATAAGTGGCGTGCGGTTTTCTTTGTGTTTTATATTTAACCTGCGCAACTGCGTTATTCTCGAAGCAAATCGTTAGTAATATACATAAAGTAAAACGCGGTAATTGTAAGAATTATCTGGAGAAACGGTAAAGCTCTGAAACACCGCCTTTTCTACCAAACACTGCCGTCGAAACAAATATCTAAAATGCAAAATAAAATACTAGGAAAATAGAGTTAGTGTTTTTAGTGTGCCGAGCATTTTCCAATGGAATTTTCCAGTTTAATAACTATTTTTTGGGGGCATTTGTTAATGATGCACGCAAAAACTACGATCATTTCGGAAATTTTTTTTTTTTGTACTACCATTTGATGAAGTAAACCGCCCCGCGAAGGCGCTCGGAATTACAGACAGATGCCTATTCCACTCTCGTAATTATTCTTTTCCTCCAAAACGCGCTATAATTCATTCATGCTACCAAGGGAGGAACTTCAGGTTGCGTCGTTTATTTTGGGAAACGAATACGTTCTTCAACGTTTTTAGTATTGCGCATGAAAATTCTTACTTTTCCCCTGCCTGGCAGTTCAGCGCAAACTATTCGACATTCTCAAACTATGCAGTGTTTGCTTGAAGACATGGTAGAAAAATGCCGTGTCTCTACTTTTCAGACCAACGGACGTTTACATCGCGTTTTATACAGTAGTCTGATAGTTGTAGTAGTAACTCAAAGCGATGTTGATTATTTAACCGATAACAGGTGCACTTGGTCTTCGCAAAGTTTTAACGAGAAAATGATGAAACTTGTTACATTACAATATCTTTACAAATAGGTGAGGTGAAGCGAATTACGCCTGGACCTCGGTTCGAATATTCGATAGAAAAACTTTTATGCAGACCTGCGATCCAAGTCAAAATTTCCTCGTGTTTATTTTTAATATTATTAAGGGAGGAATTGAACCACTGACCTTAAGCCTCTCGTCGAACGTCTGGGCGCGTATTTGCGCTTATATATTAATGGTATTTTATTTCCTCTGCCGCTCCGCAAATATTTCTAGCCTTCAGGTTTTTTGTTTTGTTTTTTTCTTAGGGGCTTCTTCCAAATTCTATATGGGCTTTTGGGCTAGGTAATGAAATATTTTATCACGCAGGCATTGCCTAAGTTTTGGCGCCCAAGACAAACGCAGAGATCTGTGTCCACATTAAAGAGCAAACACAATATAATTTTCGGTCAGTGGACTGAAGGTTCCTTCAAGCGAGCATTATCCTTTATATTGAATTTCGGTTGTGAATAGCGAACAAAGTTGATTAAAGTAGTAAATTCAGCTAAATATTCCTCGGCTAACGTAGTTGTCTATAACATATATTAATACAGAGACAAAGTCCTAAAGTAAATGAACAGATAAATAAAAAATAATGTTTAGCACATAAAAATTCAAACAATTTAAACAATGAATGAACAAATAAATGCCGAAAATTGTGCTTTCGCAATTATGACCTAATTCCAGGTAAACATAATTAATGAGCATTGAAGCATACGTTGCGACTATTTTACAAGAGTGAATTTTAGATCAACACTACATGGCCACAATTATTATTACAATTAATACTTTCGTATTACTTCAGCTGAAGTAAGTTTATTTGAAACATATATAGGGTGGCTCAAGTCACCAGGCTCGATCTAAAATGGACCGTAAAAATCGACGCCGGCACGTAGCAATCTAAACTTTTCGTCAAAGGTGTATTTCACAGGTCGGTTTTTTCTTGTAAAATCAAAAAGCGTGGTTCTCTTTCTGTAAAAAATAAGGCCAAGAAACTTGCCTGGGTCAATGGCGGGCGGCGACGCAGACGACCAAGTCGAGGTGCGGGGTGTGTTTGGCGCTCTTACTGATAGATGGCGCTACCTCCTTGTTTCAGTCTCTGGTTTCGGTTTGCTTTTAAAGGAACATCGAAAGTGCCCGCGTCGACCGTGGTTTATTGACACGAACATAATCTTTTTTTGTAATCTACATTTGACTTGAAAATAAATGGAGACAGAGATAGCAAAACTTCAAGTAACAAAAATAAGAGAAAACGCGGTTGCATAATGACAACGCTGACGGCGCTCTTGCTGCCGGCGGATTTCGTCTGGGTGTCGTCTGCTTTCTTTCGCTGGTCGGTTGCATCCTCGGACGCCACTTCCGAGACCTTTTCTGTCGTCGTTGGTGAGAAAACAGCCACAATGCGTCACCTGACCGTCCAAGAGAGGGCACAGGTAGTCCTTTGGTTTACAGAAACCAGGAGTATGAGGCAAGTGAGATCGAAGTTTCGAGCCACTTTTCGTAGGCGTCCACCCACCCGTCGGACTGTCATGCGCTGGGTACACCGATTCAACACGGAGAACACTGTGCAGACCAGGCTGCGAGTACTCGAAGAGAAGTCACCACATCAGAACAAACGTCACGCCCTGCTTACGGCCTTTACATTGAACCCACGCCTGTCGCCTGTCCGTGCGGCAAGTCGCAAGACAACTTGGTATGAGTAAAAGTTTTGTCTGGAGGGTGATCCGACAACAAATGTATCCGTTCAAGCCACAGGTCTTGTTCGAGCTGCAGCCAGATGACTATGAACGGCGAAAGCAGTTCTGCGTGGACGAACTTGGGCGCATCGCCACAAACAGGAACCACCTTCCGTTTTGCTTTCCACGGACGAAGCTATTTTTCCTCTGGATGGGCACGTGAACAAGCAGAACACCCGCTGCTGGTCCGAGACAAATCCCCACTGGATCATTGAAGAGGCTGTCCAGTCACCAAAGGTTGTAGTATGGTGTGGACTTTGGAGGGAAGGCGTTGTCGGTCCATTCTTTTTTGAGGGCACGGTCACCGGCGACGCCTACCTTCGCACGCTCAAACAGGACGTCTTGCCGGAGCTGGAAGCTTCGCACATGCAAAGGGAGGTGTGCATCTTCCAGCAAGACGGAGCACCCCCGCATTACGCAACCCCAGTGAGGGACCGGCTTGACAGAACCTTTCCCGGCAACTGGATGGGTCGAGGGTCACCGACTATGCCCTGGCCCCCACGGTCCCCTGACCTGACAATTTGTGATTTTTTTGTTTGGGGTTTCGTGAAAGCCCAGGTCTACGCAGTTCGCGTGCGCACGATGACGGAACTAAGAGAGCGCATTCTATCCGCCTTCGATGCGATCACGGACAACATGCGGGAGGCAGCCTTCAGGGACTATGAGCGAAGACTGCACAAGTGCCTCCAAGTTCGAGGTGGACATGTGGACTGAAGACAATGAGAACTGAAGAGCACATATCTATCCATTTTGCACATATGACCAGCGGCTTTGACAACCGCGAAAACCACGGGCTTCTTCTGACAGGCTCTTTTCAGAGCCATTAATTGCTGTTTATCTGGAGTTTGCTTTGGCAGCCTCCCGTGTCTCAAAAGTGCGGTATAAATAGCGTCCAAAATGACGTATTGTGGCTGTTTTCCAACCAACCGCGACAAAAAAAGGTCTCGGAAGCGGCGTCCGAGGATGCAACCGACCAGCGAAAGAAAGCAGACGACAAGCAGACGAAGTCCGCCGGCAGCAAGAGCGCCGTCAGCGTTGTCGTTATGCAGCCGCGTTTCCTTTTACTTTTGTTACTCGAAGTTTTGATATCTCTGTCTGCATTTATTTTTAAGCCAAATGTAGATTACAAAAAAAGATTACGTTCGTGTCAATACACCACGGTCGACGCGGGCACTTTCGATATTTCTTTAAAAGCAAACCGAAACCAGAGCTCTGACTGAAAAATGACGTAGCGCCATCTATCAATAAGAGCGTCAAACACACCCCGCACCTCGACTTGGTCGTCTGCGTCGCCGCCCGCCGTTGACCCAGGCAAGTTTCTTGGCCTTATTTCTTACAGAAAGAGAACTACGCTTTGTAATTTTACAAGAAAATACCGACCTGTGAAATACGCCTTTGACGAAAAGTTTAGATTGCTACGTGCAGGCGTCGATTTTTACGGTTCAATTTAGATCGAGCCTGGTGACTTGAGCCACCCTATATTTCACAAGAAAAACATTAACCAATTTTTTTATGATTTGCATAAGATACGTCGGCGTTCAAAACATTTACCTAAGTAGTAAATTAGACACATTAAATCGCGAATGAATTTTAGTACAAGAAATTAGGATGTTAAATCTTCAGCTTTATTGTAAAGTTCAAAAATTATTTCGCAAAATAGCTTTATTCTTATACAAAGCGGACGCCTGAAACAATGTAATATTCCAATCTTTTCTGACGCATGCGACTTTTAGTCAAACTATATGCTCCATTGAAGCCAGTCGTTCATTTATAAAGGCCCTGAAATAAATGCTCCGAGTTGCATCTTCTTTTTCATCCCTTCAATTGCAGCATCCGCATATTTCCGAGAGACGCTTCCGGCGTGAGAATGCATCCGTATGCTCGGCCACATACACAGACTCACCGACAGAAGAATGACCGCATGCGGGGACGAAAAGCGGGCATAACTCCGAGATAACTCCAAACAAATATCCCCAAACGACAAAAACAAATGTTCAGAAAGCAACGACGAAACATTCCACGCTGTTCGAGGCGTTCGCATCCGCCCCGCGAGGCTCTGAGAGAAACGCATGTGTCTTCTTTCGCTTTCAAGTTTCCATGCAAGATGAAAAAAAAAAAAGAAAATATATATATAGATCAAGTGCTGGAAAGCCTCGACAACTCTCAACTCGCGCGCATCGGGAGATTAATGCTCTTACCTTACGGTGTATCCTCCATGTTTTGTTTCTGCACTTTTTTTTTCTTCTGACGACCGCGTGTTTTCCTGTGGCTCGCTCACGGGTTGATCCGCTTGCAGGTAAAGTTTTCGGTTGAAATAAGACCGCACTCAGAGTGTGCCATGCTCGCGTTCTTGACCGCCATTCCATCTTTGCGAAAGCATGGCCCGAGAAAGGGTATATACGGCACCTAAGTGCTCCGCATCCGCGTGGGGAGAGACGAAGATGAAAAGAAAATGACCAAGAAGTGGCTTCCGCACGCTGAACCTCGTATGAGGCCGAAAAGAAAGATGGTGGGGCCCAGCTGTACGCTCGCGAGCTCGCGTAAATGCTCCGGGTATTTCGGGGATCCTGGAAAACTTTCATTTCCTTCCCCGACGGACGCTCTTTCCTAGTTGCAAAGTAAAACTGCAAAATGAATTTTGGGTCTTTCAGTAGTAAATTCGGGTGTTAAATAATTAATCCGCAACAATAATGGTGTTCTAACCGACAATTATCGTAGGTTTCCGGGTCAGGGCTTAGTTTTCTGTGTCCTTGCTTCTCGCATTTTTTTTAAACATTTTTAGAGTGACGGTATTGAGAAGAAAAAAAACTGTATAAATATTCATACTGGCTGATCGCTTCAATTCTAATTATGATATGAGAGACATGGCCTGTATCCAAACTGGATTCGCGTATGCATACCGAGCCTGAATTCATGCAGGAGTCCGGACCTAAGTGCACATAAGTTTTTCTTTGTTCATAGAGGACCTGCATGATTAGATTTTTTTATGTGCTTTAGCTCACATGAACCTATGAGGGAAATTCCCGGTTTTCGGTGATTATTTTTCGTAGAATTCGAAGAGTGTTTTTCGGAGTGTATTCATTGCAGTACATTCGAAGTTCTCTTGAGTTTATTTTTGTTAGACATCCAATTGTTGGAAATTCGGAGTCCAATATTGATGTCTTCCAAATTACTCAAAATTTAAAAAAAAAACGAACATAAAAGTGCACTGTGTGCATAAGAACTGGCTTGTATCAACTAATATTTCTTCAGATAGGTTCGGCTTTGGGACCCTTTTAATTTGTATGACTGACTGTCCTAAATTAAAATGAACGTACTATACTTCCAAAACACTGGTGCTTCAATAGGCGTCGATACTTTAAAACTAAAGAACTTCTTGATGTAGACGCTCTGAAACTCGTTTCCTTCCCATCATATTTTACCACTCAGCCTCCCACCTCTTTCTTCAATAAATTTACGAGTTCATAGCTTTCAGTCTTATAAAACAAAACCCCTCCCGCCTATAGGAAGCCCAAATCGTAGTCCAAACCTTAAACTGGAAGAGTGGATATTGTCTTGGAGCAGAAGATCAATGACCTGTTGTCCTGACCGAACCTCCGAGGAGATAAACAGCATGCGCCCTTTTATCAATGGTCTGAGATTTGAAAGGAAAGAGCAGTAGCCTCTACTCAATACGACTGACGGACCCTCTCCTAAAACTATTTTCGTCATTAATATAATTTTCGTTCTTTTTAAACATTGTTACTTCCGAAATTCGGAGTTTATGGTATAAAGTCGAAATAACGAAAACTATACTGGCGCGTGTTTTTACAATTTTTTTGAATTGATAATAAAATGGAACCCTATCTATAAGTATTATTCCATGTTTTCGAAGTTCATTTCTCGTGAAATGGGGAGGGGCGTTTCTCGGAGTTTATTTTTCAATGAGAATTCGGTGTTTATTGGAGTTTATTCTTGTGCGACTCACAGTTTTCTGAAATTCTGAGTGTATTTTACTGTTTTCCCAGTTTCTAAAAATTTTAAAACAATATACATATATAGTCCGGGTACCATATCTTGTCCTAAAAGAAAATTGACGAGCTCAAACGAAAAATCCCTTTTGTAAGTAGTTCGAGATTTCACGAAGTCGCACCTCAGAACCACTGACCCTAGGCTCTTTTGAAGTTTATTTGTAGAGCACCGTCGTTTGTATTTTTTTCGTCGTTTCACCTAAAACTCGGAGTTGTTCGGTTAAGTCCGGATTGACGGAAAACTTACCCGTGAGTGTTTTCCGGATATTTTTCGGATTTATCCCAGATCACAAAACACTACCTGTAATCAAACAAGTCCGCCTGTTTAAAAGACGGAAAGCTCTCTAAATGAAACCACTTAAAAAGGTAATCTATAACCAACAGAGAAAAAAAGAGCAAATCAACAGTAAAATTTGAAACAAAAATTAAAAACAAAACTTGTGAAATTGACTTTTAATGTTTTTAATGAATATATCCTGCAGGCACACCACGCCAAATTTTATTTAAGTATTTTCTTCCTGGTGCTTATCAAGACCCATAGTCTGTAAACAAACATAAACATTTCTTTCCATAATATGTTTATTCTGCAAGACATCAAAACAATCTATAACTACTCCGAGAACTGTTCAACATGTAAAGTAGATTATATCGTTCCATAGCGTCTAAACTAAAGATTGTTTCGCTGGATTGGTTCTGAAATTCGGAAGAGTTGTTAAACATTTGCACTTCAATCACATAACCTCGTTACATCTCTTCTGTCTCTCATTAAAGTCACGGCCACGGCAAAAGAGTTCAGTGATATTCGCACCAATTTCAACGCACCTGCTTATTTTTAAACTTTAGTTTGGTCAGGAGAGCCGAAGGACCGATAGCTAGCATTATATCTCAAATAAAACGACAACACGTTTTGTGTACCAATCGCAAGTGCTTAGAACATGTTCAAATTTTACACACGCATCTGATCTAGAATATTATAAAAATAATAACACGCGATTACCTTAAAATATGTACATCCGTCCTCTTGTTATAGCCCTCTGGTGGCGGAAGTTGGAACTCGTTCGTTCGTACAAGCAATTAAAAAAACTGAAATTGCCGATTGAGAATTCAGATTGATTGGTGGTGAAACCTATCTGTCAAAATTATAAAAACACTCCCTAGTACTTTCACAAGACTTAATGTGTATAGGTATCAGTGTGTCGAACCGAAAAAAATACGGGTTCGGTTACGGCTCAGGTTCAGGTAAATTTATTTTGTTCCGGTTCAGTCGTGGTTCGATTAATTCGATCTGCGAACCGGTTCGGGGCGGTGAACCGGTTCGCGAACCGGTTCGGAAATTATAAATGGCAAATTGCAACATCAAAATAAATATCCCTACGAAACGGGATACATCGTAGTGTAAGGCTCAGGGATTTCTACCAGGAATGGTTTCTTTATGTGCACTCCAAGGTTACCTCACCGACGTTTACGCATTCGGACTTCATCTAATTGGGTCCGACGCAGTAACTGTAAAATCCGCGACCTCCTTACAAACCCACTTACAAGTAGAACTCGCTAACTATCCCGCCACCTCGGCGTGTAAGCAATTGAAGGAACAGTGGGGAGAAAATACAGCTTTTTTTATTTGAACTAGCCTTCGGTAACTCAAATTAGACCCTTAAAGAAGTTTTCATTAAACAAGATACGGAATATGAAAAACACTTCACCGAACGCAACGCCAGAAGGACGTAATAGGATAAATATTAAAATAGAAGAGTTCGCTGTCTCACAAATATGTTAGCTTCTAAGTGCCTATACGAAACCGGATGCATTATTATCAAACTCCACAGCCTTTTCTTTTCTCATTCCGATGGAAGCAAGCTTCAAGAACTCGCGCGTTCTAGAAACGTGTTATGAAATGAGCACACAGCAGCATTTAGGATTTACGAGATTGTAGAACAATAAAATCCCGTGACGCGATTTTTTTTTTTTGCACAGTTTTTTAATTTTTTTTCCGTGCAAGCCGCGACCAGCGCAATACTGGTTCCTATGTCAAAATTCATGGATGCAGCGTTTGTCAAGATTCATGGATGCAGCGTTTATATTCCTAAGATTGAGTGGAGAAGAAAAATATGTAAGCGAGGTGTGTGTCAGTTGACGGCATTTAAAAAACAAATGGCATTGATAGCACATTCATTGTCCACAGCACGTGGCCGAACCGTTTTGACATGAGCCGGTAACCGTTATTTTTTTTCCGGTTCAGTTCCGGTTCGGGTTCATCGCGATAACAATATAACGGTTCGGGTTTGGGTTCAGTTCCGGAAAAAATACCGGTTCGGTTCCGGTTTTCGGTTCGGTTCGGTTCCGGTTCGACACCCTGCTAGGTAAACAGAAATACGAATATCGATGCGCCGAAATTAAATTATTATTTTTACGTCGTCTGGATACCCTGAGAAACCGAAACGTCCACCGACACTGCGTCGTTTTTGGGAGGTCTTAACATCCTTCCGAAAGCGACATTCGGGGCTGGACCGTTACAAGCAGGTACCTGGCTTCCCAGTGGGAAATGTAGTGTTTGTTTTTTCAGTTTATGTATTTTTGAAGTCTTGAAAGCCAAGCAAAAGGTCCATGATTATGAAATACCAACAGAAGAAGTGCCGGGTGAAATTTTGAAACACTCTCAGGGTAGCTGTGTGATATACAGGCCTGCCGGTAGAGCCCGCCGGTGCGTCGCTCGTGGCCCACCAGTGCGTGGCCACCGGTACACGATACTCGAGCATCGCCGCCTTTATGGAGATACCAGTACCGGTACGAGGATACCGGTGGTTTGGTTTTTGGCCCCGAGATGGACTTAGAGGTAGGGCTACTGTCGCCCTATCATAATCATCGTAGTTGGGATAAAAGTATGGACTCCCCATAAGCTCTCCACGTTCGCGCGCGAGACGATGTACAGTGTTACGTTTACTTTGTCGCATATTTGTGGTGTTCATACAATTTCAACGAAAAATAACGAGGTACTGTTCGGTGCTCTATGGAAGGTCGAATCGTGTCACGAGCGTGCGGCCTAAATTTAAATAATTTAGGTAGTGGATCCTGTGACTCCAACAAACGAACCGCGCCACAACAGAGGCAGCATCGGCCGCAGCGATAACCTTTACTGATGAGGGCTAGCGATTCTCAACATACGTTCAGATAACCATCCGCCCTAACCTTACGCATATCAGGAGTCGGGTGTTCATCGATTAACCTTCGGATTGTTTGAGTGATGCCTTAATAGGAATACATTTTTAGACGTATAATTGGAGTCTTGAGCTAAAGAAAGTCCAGACGAAAAATTAAAAAAAAAATGTCTGGACTAAAAGTAGTAAATGGTAGAACACGTCATTTATGACATAGTAAAAATAGTAAAAATTAATTTGTTGTTTTATCATTTTGAATGCAATGTGACTGGAGAAATAATCAACTAAAGGATGTATTGATTGATTAGTCTATTACAGGGTGGCGATCAGTGGGGTTAATTTTTCCCTCAGCTCTAATCAGCGTTTGGTGTTCTATAAAATCTATGGCTTTTGCGAGATAACAAAAATACGTCGGACCCGCGGTTCGACAAACCACAGCACTGAGATTATGGAAGCACTTGTCTTATTATGTTTTGCTTGGCTGAATTTCTAAGCATGTAAAACGATAAAAGATCAGGGGACTCGAGTGCGTTGCGGAGAATTTGGAACTACTCGTTTTCAGAAACCTTTGGGAAGGATCAATCAGTGACGTCAATGTCCGACTCGGCGACCAGCGGATACCAAAGCCCGACGTCGTCCGAATCCTGGACAGAGTATCCCGCAGGGAAGAGGAACTATAGTAGCGATCGACAGACTGGTCACCACGACTGAGCAAGTGACTGGCATGCTCAGAAGCATACGGAACAGGCGACACAGACTCAAGAAGAGGGACGCCATGCGACTGGTGGAGGCCATCGCGATTTCTCGCATCACGTATACGGGACGGCATATCTCCGCCCCAAACAAGGTCGTCATCGGCGGACTGAACGTTAAGATCAGAAAGGCGTACAAGTCCGCGCTCGAAGTACCGGATTTTGCCTCCACCGAACGTCTCCTAGAACTGGGCATCCACAACAAAATCGAAGATCTCATAGAAGCGCAGCTCAACGCGTAGCTGAAACGACTCGACGGGACGGCCAACGGTACGTGACTGCTGGAAGAGTTGAACCTCGCAGTACACGGTGGGAGCCCGCATCGCGACTCCCCCGAAGGCCTCTCTCCGGAGATTAGGTTCAAGATCGAGACCAGCAGGATACCCTGAAACATGCACCCAAAGAGACGCCGAAAGGAGGAGAGCCAGGTCTGAAGCCCTGCGGCGCATGTGGGACCACAGGAGCGGCACCTTATACGTCGACGCTGCCGGATCCCAAGACGGAATCGCCACTGAGGCCGTGACAATGTAGGACTGGGAGAAGACGATCCGAACGGCATCCGTAAGGACCTAGTCGGCCGTCCGCTCCAAGGAGGCTGGCATAGCACTCGGCATGCCAGCCTCCTTGCCAGCCTCCTTGGGCGACGATGCTGACCGACTGTCAAGAAGCATGGAGAAACTTCGCGGTCGGACTCGCGGCAGCAAGACTTCTCCGCAAGCACCCACCGGAGTCGGCGCACGTCGTGTGGACGCCGGGCCACGCGGGACACAGGGGGAACGAGACGGCGCACGACGCTGCCCGAGGTCTTCCTCCCAAACAAGCCACTGCCCCCCCCCCCCCCCCCCCCCGCAACAGCCACCTGTCGCCCGGCATGAAATACTCCAAGTGCCTGAACCACATGCGGCTCGCCAGGCGGAAGTTCCCTCCACCGGACAAGTCCCTCTCGAAGGAAGAAGAATAACTCTTACGAAGACTACGGAGGAACCCCACGCGTGGTACCCGTCGCCCACGTGCTCTCAGTGTGGTGGGAATGGGCTGATGCGTACCACGCCGTCTGGGCCTGCCAAAAGACTCCCGAACTCGAACCAATCAGGGACCCAACGGTGGTACGGTGGGATGCCGCGATCCGCAGCGAGGACCCGAGCCAGCAGCGCTTGCTGGTGAAGAGAGCCGAGGCGGCGTGCGAGGCCGGTGGAGCCCCGGAGTAGGGGCAGCCACCCTCCTACTATGCATATATTTTATTTATTTCCCATAACCCCATACCCTCCTTTCTCCCCTTGTCTCAGTAACGATGTTTCTAACAAGGACAAGAACAACAACGATACAACACAACTTTTGGTGAAAAGAAACAATAGAGACAACAAGCATATAATAAGGAGAATGCTTGCTCGGCAGGAAACAGGCTTCCGTCGTCGAGATCATTGCTTTTGAACGTTTTGCACGTGCGCCCGTAGCAGGCAACGTATGGCGGTATCCCCGTTTTCGCATGTTTCCAATTTCGGCCGCACGGTGGTGACACGATTCGAGCTCGAGGCGAATATGATCCGTCGCCAGTAACATTGTACCGGCGTTTTCTGTATCCCTTCACGGGTAACCCAGCCAGTAAACCTTCGGCGGTTGCCGGTATCTGATACTGGGTGACACGTATTCGTGTTCCGAAAACCGGTATATGTGGGTGCCCGCTACAGTTATACATGTGGCTGCTACGAACCTGTATAGACCACTATAAAGCCGTACAGGTGTTTTCCAGTATCGAATTAGTGGTTTGCCACATTTTTTTTAAACGTTAGTGCACTTTTAAATCGGTGGGTGCGCTAATCTCTTGCAAATTAAGGTGGACATTTCTTAGGAAGTTATACTGATGTGATTTCGTAAAGTACACATTCTTTCTAACAACGATTCATCCAGTCGAGTTATGCTAAGACAAACCGCACTGCAACCCTATTCGAAATTGGATTAGAAACTAAATCTTACTACACATCACGGTACCATATGTTCACATAGTTATCTGCACGGTTGTTATTTTCCTGCTTTATTTACGCGTTATTTTTTTGTTCATCAACGATATGCAATTCCCCGGTTAAAAAGAAAGGTCATATTTCACCTCAAATTTTCCACCACTCGCCCTTTGAGTCATTTCAACTAAATCTATATACGTGCCGTCGGGTCCAATTACTAGAAAGTTGGGGTGACATATCTTCCTACGTGCTTATCAGCCATTGCGTCTTGAAGCACCCCTACGCACGTCGGAGCAACATACCTCGTGGTTCATAACTCGGTAGTGATTAGGCCTGGCGTTTCGTAGCTTCGACTATAGTACAGCGTAAGGTGAGTGAAGCATATATCGCAGAGGCGTTCACACGCCGCATTGCTGAGGGAGAAGCTGTTTGCTTCAAAGACGAAAACGTTGAAATAAAGGTAACGGCAGAGGCGTTTCCATGATAAGCCGGGCATAAGATATTACAGGTACCTTCTGCTGACACAGATTTTCAAGTTGTGCGCCTCCCGGTGACATGCTGTTTCATCTGAACCAACTGGATACCATCTTTTATTGCTATCTTCTTAGTTTATTTAGATTTTGTAAGTGAGTTTGATTTAGCTGAACTTAGACTAGAGTAAACGTTACAAAATGGCGCCATTCACTAAAACAATTAACGAACTTGGGCTTCCTTCTTTGGAATTGGTTGCTAACCTGGGAAAATGTGTAAGGCGCCCAATTAATAAAGTAGCATAGCAAACACACATTATGTTAACTTATTGTTTCAACATTTCGTCAAGATGCACGGAGAGGAGCACACGTGCGGGAATTTCCACTTAGCTGCTAGAAAGGCTGATGATTGTCCCCCGACGTATGAAGCGACTGCGATAGGGCACCGCAGCAACCGCATTTTCGCATTTCGCAACATTATATAAACTTGGCTTGCTAACTCGATCGTGCCTCATCTACACGCCACAGTAGAGTAGATCAGCTTCCTAGCTAAAAGGGAGCAATTAAAAAGGCCCCCTATTGAACCCAGAAAAACATGTTTAACAACACAGGACACAATTTTGTATCTTCGTTTTGGTACCTGTACAGCCCGTGTTAACTAAAAATATTTAAATTATAAATTCATAAGTATTTCAAGAATTATTTTGATTAAACTAATGCTCGTTTTTTTAAGTTAATCGGGTTAAGAATTACAGTCACTGAGAGGTTAATAATAACAAAAGATTAATAGTGTAGTTCTGCTTCAGATGCTAGTATTCAAGTTCAATTTATGTGCCGGCTAAGAATCAGTTAACCAGGTGCAATCTAAAAAGGAATTAAGGCAGAAAAGTCGGGAATGACACAATTGCTCTATGCGAGTTTGTAGTTACACTTGTTTTATTTTATTTGGCATTTCAATCATTGTGTCTAAACTATTTGATGCAAAAATGTTCCAAAAGCCGGTACTGGACATGATAAAACAAATAACACAGGCTTGACTTAAGCAAAATTAACAGTTTAATCATACGTTTTATCTCCCATGCGGGAGACATCCTCAGGGAGTGCCAGCGGGGAAACGAGTGATCCGAGGCGACCAATAGGCTTGCAAAGTTAACCGCAGCCCATATCCTGACGAGTACGCGGATTTACTGAAATAGGGTTTGGTTGTTGGGCTTTCACACGTGTCGCTGTTGGCACTCACTGAGGATCTCTCCCGCATGGGAGATGAAATGTCTGATTAAACTCTTAAGTTGGTGTTTTTTTGTATTATTAAACTATTTGAGCAGTCTTTTTCACTAGGTCAGTTTAGAGTCGACGATACAACAGGGAAGGTGATTCGACTTCACAAAACGAGATAAACGCAGTCGTTTTATCTTTAGACCCATTTCAGTTGCAAGGACATGTAAAACAATGTAACATACCATAAATTTTAATCCGGCTAAGTTTTTTAAGCCAATTCGTTCTTCTAAACTAACCAGCAAGGTTTTCGTAAATAATATTTGGGCGAAACGCAACTTGTAATATTAACGTATTATTTTCATTGTGTATTTGATCGCTGGTCAGGGATTGAAAGTGTGTTTAAAGGATGTCTCAAAATCGCCTCTTCATCTAGCTCGGCACATCTAATATTAAACATAGTGTTATATTTTGGATTCGCTCAAGTCTGGCTCATCGATCATAATTTTTGAATTGTCATATTACCAACTCATGAGAAACTTCGATTACATCCCGAGTACCCCAATGATCTGTGCTTGGGCCTTTGATTTTTAATACTTGTAATAATGAGTGAACTTCGCATGTTTTCTTTTCTCTTTTCTTATTTGCTGAGGATTATGTTGTTTACCGCGAAATCGACAACAGCTCTGGCATATCACTTTTTCAAAATCCATCTATTCTATATCACGTTAGGGCAACCGTTGGCACATGTCACTAAACGTTATAACTAACAGCAGATGGTCATTTTCATTTGATTGAACAGACCTATATCTTATATTCTTGATGACGTGACATTGGAAAAGTCTGACACAAATATATGGACGCTTACATAATATCTAACTTCACACGGGACTCACGTGTTCCGGGCGTCGTTTCTAACACCAACCTCATTTTAAAGCGCTCCTCTTAGGCACCCGTTTCCGGCTTTAGCGGCGTCGGCGTCGTTGTCGGCGTAACTGCGCGGTGCATTAATGGTAATGCCCCATAATGCACCGCGTGGGGAGGAGGAGCAGGAAGAGGGGGAGGGAGAGGAAGAGGGGGAGGAGGGGTATACCCTCTCTTCAGTACCCTTCCCTCCTTCTCCTCAAGAGCTGCGCTCCAATTCGGCATTACAGAGAGTTGTAAACGTCTTTTATTTATTTTTTTTTAACTGTGAAAAACGTAAGTCTTTTCCAGAATTCTTCAACTCTGAGATTTCCTTTTCTTTAAAACAGAAATCAGGCTTAAACTGAAGTACTCTTTTGTTGTCTTGGATCCTAACACTGATAATCTTCTGAAAGCCTCGGCAGCTGTCCAGGATAGACCCGTGCGTCTTATTCTTTCTAATTTCAACAGAACATCAAATGTAACATTTATCAAAAATGAAAGAAGTTTACAAATACATGTTATGCAGAACCAGAACGCAGCTCCAGAGGAGGAAGAGGGGAGGGTATGCGCTTCCTCCTCCTCTTCTTTCCTCGTCCTCCTCCTTCCCTTTTCCCCCCTTTCCTCCTCCTCTCCCCCTGCCGCTGAATTCGTTCATCTGTGACGTGACGCGAAGTCTTGACGTCATTTTCCGTCCGAAATTTAAGGGGGAACTGATTTGGTGTTGAGATCACGTGACTTGAATTTCCCCACTAAATGTAGCGGGGAAGCTACATTTAGTGGGGCCATTAGCGAGAAAGCATTAGCAGGAAAACGTCCCCTAATGCACCGCGTGCGGTTACGCCGACGCCGACACCGACACCGACAACCCGTAAACGGGTGGCCAAAAGCTGCGCTCTAAAATAGCTTACCTTTACCTAATCTTCGTTTTTGCCAAAAAATTTCCCGTTTATGTTTGTTAAATAATTGGTTTTTAACAACCGAACCTTGAAACCAAACTTCTAGTGGGACCATTCTTCACATCATTATGCAACAATTACATACATCATGATTCCAGTGTCACGCCACTGCCTGCTCCCAAGCCATGCATACCTCGTACGTCTTTTGACTGGAATATGCAAGTTTCCTGCATCCATGGCCAGACCCTTAATCCTGTTGGTATGGAAAATGCTATAACCGAGCTATTAGGACCTGTTTTATGATTTCCCTGTTTTCCTTCTTTTTTCTGTGTGTATATTATAATTTTGCTTTTTTTCTGTCATGCTTCCGGGCCCCAAATTTTACAAATAAATTAATAAATATATATTTCTACAGGCAGCTGTTAGTTTGTGAGTGATACAGCTTTTTGTTCGTGTAAATTTTATTGTGAATTATCAAAATTGATTTATGACATGTGTATAAACTGTAAGGTCTATTTTGCCCATGTTTATTCATTTTTCACGTAAACGACGTGAATATATTTTCACACGGTAAGATGTAACATTATTTTGTCCTTAAGAGGCAAATATAACCTTTTCTGTCTAAAAAATGAAGCGGCTGTAAGCATCGCACACAAATTCGTTCGCATAACTTAAAGTACCAGGCCCCTTGATTGCATAATGTGACCGCTAGCGACAATGTTTCAAATTGACGTCGCCCTTCTGGCTGCGTATAGATTGCTCAGCAGGACACCATCAAACATCTTGGAACAACGACCGGAATGAAGATGCGTGAACGGTGCTGTCAGAAAAGTAAATATCGCAAATAAAAAACAAACTTCATCCGCAACACCCAGAATTGACTTTCAGCGGATACATTTCACTTCTCAGCGCTCCATGAAAGCATCGATCCTTGCGCTGAACATCCGGACACGTCGAAGAAAATCGTGTGCTCTCAACTTTTTTTTTTCTAGTTTTAAAATCCCAATATTTTGCGTCGTATTGGTGTCTCCAAAAATTTTATTTATTTATTTTTATTTTTGTGGACGGGGATCTGAAAAATGGGGACAGCGCAGGTTATTTTTGGTTTCCGGATTAAAGAAAATAACAGTTCGTAACTGTTAACAGCTTAGCACCGTAAAATAATAATAGAAGCGCAGTGAGGCCGTTTTTATAAAAAAAGAAAACATAACACGCGGCACATATCACTGAGAAAGTGAGGTTTCACGTTTGAAAGGATAAGGGCCACTATCAAAATGCGCAAAAACACACAACACACCTTTTCCTCAGCGTTGGCTCCTCTTTCGCCATCCCGAGTCCCTGATTGTTTCACGAATACCACAATTTGAGCCAACTGAGCCCGCATCTTGGCTGCATTAAGCTACACGCGTTCAGAAAAGAAAGATCGATTGTCATTAAGTACTCCTCGCACCAGCTATTTGGCTTGTAGTCGAGTGACTTCAGAAATTACTTGCTCTACGGCAAACCACAATATATAAAATATGTGACTTTTATTATTTTTTTCAAATGGCCGTGTACCTAGTTGATAGACGCCCTTAATATTTATGCGCTGCGGTGTTCAAAGCGCTGATACGCACTATCGGTTTCAGAAAGCCCTCTTGTTAGCTTGCAGAAACCAGAAGAATTTAAAGGAAAACTAAAACGGTTATTGTTTGATCAAAAAAAAAAAACTTAAATCATCTTTGTTTGGTTTCCAGGATTACGAATATCAAAATAATATTTCTGATTGATGCGCCAAGTAGCCAGAACAGCGCTTCCAAAATAGCGCCAAAGCCCATTCTTCCCATCGCGTTCGGTGCGAAAAGAAAATCATGCAATATACACAGATCTCAACACTTCCGCGCTTTCCGCAGGCATTACTCGAGCAGTCAAAAGCGCTGCACGTGTTCCTTCACAAGCGACACGCGCAAGGCCGCTCAATCCTTTGGGTATGACGTCATAACTAGAGGTTAACT